>NC_050097.1:236219387-236840387 GCF_902167145.1 Zea mays | reverse complement strand
AACCGGCGCGCCGAATGCTTCGTGCATGCAACTGCACCGCCACTTGCGCCACTACCGCGCCTCCTCGACCGCGGAACCAATACCGCGACTCGAGGCGACCCAGCGCTGTGACACCCCAGGTGTCTATTTCGGGTTATGTCGGGAGATTTATCCCAATCTCGGATGCTCAGTAAAAATTTCTATTTCTCGATCGTGCCTATCTCTGTTTATCAGGCTTTCTCTTGGAAGTTCACCGAATTCAGAGTTAATCGATCGCGAGAAACAGCCAATTTTGGAGCGTGTTAAAAACTTTTAATTCTCGGAACTAATGCAGACTCGAAGATCATTCTCGAATTATAAATCTCATCTGAAGTTCATTAAATCAAACTCTCGACGATTGTTATCTGATCTGAGCCTGAATCCAATTTTCTCGATGTTCGATCTATGTCCAAAAATTTATCCGACTCCGTACTCTCAAACGGAATGCTTAATATGTCGTCATCAAATTAATTTATACGACTCGGCTAAATATCTCATGTCCGAACCGAATTCAAAACCCCGTATCGACCGCAATTTTAAAATATCGCGATTCGCCTTCTCCGACTAAAAATCCAAAACCGGTCAAATCTCAGGATGATTTATTTTCCAGTCACGCGTAGGGAATTAATTTCCGAGCAAAGTCAAACCAAACTCTCGACCGAGTTAATCGCGTAGTCGTCCGTTCGTCCGAACTCTGTTTCACTCTGTTCCGCGTACAGACAAATTCCGCACGAGCATTTTTATTCCAAAAAAATAATTTAGCGCAGCCCGTTTGCGTGTTTGGGCCAGCCCAACCCAGCCCAATTGGGCCCATTTGAAACCCTAACCCTAGGGCTCCTTCTATAAATAGAACCCCTCTTCCCTTGTAAATTGGAAAATTTCCATTCCCACCCCTAGCCGCCACCAACCATTTTCCAGCAGCCTTTCTCCCTCACGCCAGCAGCAGGGAGGATCGGCCAGCAGCCATGGCGTCCTCCCTTTCTTCCCCAGCGCATCGAAGCACCTCCCATGGCGCCACCCCCTGCAGCTTCACCTCTCAGCGCCCCCTTTCTGCTTCATGGCTGCCAGCAGTTCCCATGGCCGACACCTCTGCTCGGCCAGCCGCCATGGATGCCCCCTGCCACTGCTGCAAATGGCCGAGCTCCCTTGGAGCAGGCGCTCTCCAGCCAGGGCGCGACGCCCTGCTCCTCCATGGGCTCGACCCTTCCTGCGCCCTCCCTGTTTCCCCTGGACGAGCACAAGTGCAGCCGACGACCTCCCTTCCCCTGCTGTTCCTGCGTCCTTTTTATTTTTCCATGGACAGCAGTAGGAGCCATGCCGCCCCGGCCCCTCTCCTCCCCTCTTCCCCATAAAACAGCAGCAGCAGCGAGCCGCCGTCGTCCACGGCGAGCAGCAGCTCGCCCACCTCTTCCTCCCATGACGCCCTGCAATCTTCCCCCTTCCTCCCTTTGCTCCTCTCCATGTTTCAGCGCCTAGAACAATCCCTGCTGCGCCTGAGATCTGGACAGCCATGGAGGACAACCAAACTCCCCTCCCATGGCAACATTTTCCCCCATCCGAGCTCTACCCATGGCGAGAGGCCAATGCCGCCCAGCTCGCTGTCCAGGGCGCCCATAAAATTCCAGCAGCGAGCTCCACCGCCGATCTACGCAGCCCCAACTTCGCGCGCTGCCGGCTCGCTGTTTTGTGGAGTCCCATGGACAGCGCGCCGTCGACGTCCGCCATGTGCTCGCTGTTTTGCGCAGCCCATCCGCGACGCCGTCGAAAACTGTGGTGAGAAACCCCCGCTGTTCTCGGTATTTATTTTCCAATGTGTGTGATGTTCGATGAACTGCCGCCAACAAATTGTGTGTTTTCGCAGCTAGTGGTCGACGTCGTGCCTTGCCCGTTCGACGAAATACCGAGCCATGTGGACAGCCATGCGTCTAGTCACGACCCGTTCAGGTTGATTGATTTATAGTTTATAATACATACGCTTTGGTTGATGTCAGACAATGCATGTATATATGTGGATGTGTGTAATATGTTTTGGCAATACATGTTAGTGGGATCGCATTTGCGGTTAAAGAACAAGCGGTTGTTGAGGTGTGCGATTTGTAGTTTGTCTAATTACGTTTTGGTCGATGTGGTGTATAGTGGTGTTTGATTAGATGTGGGCATAAAATATTTGGATTATATGTCGTGGCAAGGTCGCATTCGCGTTTTGGTAAACATGTGTGTCGTGCTTGTTTTATGTGATGAGTAAGTTTGGAAATACGTGGGATGCGAGGATTTAATTAGTGCACGTAGGTGTGTGAGTGTCGTGGTGTGATATAGTAGTGGTGGCGTGAGATGTTTGTTTGAGGTGTGCGGGTATATGCCGCGATGTGGTTATACTCGCAACGAGGACAGATATATGTATTGTGTGACACGACGTTTGGGTTGCTGTCATATAACCGCGTAAACGATGCTCCCGATGGTCAGGTGACTAAAGGGGGTTGTTGTGGCAAAGCGAGAAGTAAGTTTAATTCTTCAACGATTAGTGGATAGTATCTGTCGGTGCTGTCATGATTTTTGTTGTATGACAGATCGATGCATAGCTTTATAAATTAGTGCATTCCATTCCCTTTTGATAAATAAATGTCTTGTTGATCGATTAGAGGTCTTATACGAGTGTTATTGCAGCCCAATAATTATTGGGGGCAAGTAGCGTTCATGAGTAAATCCTTGCTAAAATTGAAGAACAGTCCGATAACATATGCACGTGAGTGCTTTGAGTCCTTCAGTAACCAATGTAGGTCTTATGGAGTGTTATGCCATGTTTTAATGTCTCTATGTTAGACCTCCTAAAAAATGGTGTTTTAAGTGACTTGTGCATTGACTAATTCGAGTGGAGGAATGGTTAAGAAAAACTAATTAACCTCTTCAACCCGTGTTTCGAGTTGCAATGTCTAAAATGGTTGGCTAAGTCTTATACGACGTTAGCCAACTCATGTTAAGTAAGAGTCGATGGCGTAAGAGATTGCGATATATATACATGTGGTGTCTCGGACTGTGTTAATAAGAGGCAAGCCGACGTGTATGTCGTATGGCGGGTTGTGCCATCCCTTTGGTTAATCGACTAGTTAGATGGCGTTGGTTAAGCTCGTAGTTACGATGAATTACTTGTTGTGGTCTAAATGCGTATGGTTGTGGTCGCAGGTAACAATTAGTAGTGCTCATGTGGTGTATAAGTTAAAATGCGGACTAGTGGGTGAAAAGCGCTTCGATATAAATATATGCCGGATTTGATGATTGTGGTGAATGTGTTTGTTAAATGAATGTGGTAATTTTAGTGCTCATAATGACATGAATAAAATTTGTAAGTCTACTTGTTAGTGCTCATTTGATTAATTTAACTCTAATAAATGGTAAAGTGTTAGAATAACTCAAGTCTCTAAAACATGGCAATTCTTGAATTATATAGAAGCTGAAATGTGTTGATTGCTGTTTTGGACTGCACGCACTGTTTTGGTTGTGCTGTATGTTTGATGAACCAAATTGTGTTTTCTGTAGATATGTGCTATAGAAAAGTGGTAGATAACTTTATTATCTTGCTGGTGTTAAAATTTGGCAGCCATAGGTCTGACAGTTTAGGAGTTATGCTGTTTATAAATTCAGTAACTGAATCTGTCCAAATTCTGTACAGATTTTAGAGACTGTATTGTTTGCCTAATTTAATGTTGCAATCTGTTTATGGTCATTATAAGAAAGTTGTAGATGCTTTTCTTATATTGCTTGTGTTAAAATTTCATAAACACAGGCCTGATAGTTTAAGAGTTATGAATTTTACAAACTGGTTGCTGTGTTCTGTCCTCTGTCAGAACAGATTTCGAAAACTGTAATGTTTGATTTGATTAAACCTGGAATCACTTCTTGGTGATTATAAAGGTTATGTAGTGCTTTTGCCAAGCTTTCCAAAAAGTCTTGGATCACTATTTTTGGTGGTCTGAAGATTAAGTTATGGATGTTTAAAGTCTGAAGACTGAATCTGTCCAGTTCTGGACAGCACAGCCTTCATAGTGTATTTCACCCTAGATACATGTTAAACCAGCCAGTGATGTTTATAAATAATTTGTAGAACATTTTATTAGCTTTCCAGAAAGTCTAAGATCACTTTGTTTGGATGCCTGAATCTTCAGTTATGAATTTTTAAAGTCATAAGTCTGAATCTGTCCAAATCTGGACAGCGCTGTTGTGTTAACACCTTTTGACCTTGCTAAGTGTTTAATCATGTTGTGATGACAATACCAAAGTTGTAGAGAACATTTTAAGCTTTCCAGAAAGTCCTAGTTTGCTATGTTTGGATTAATATTTGAAAAGTTATGATTAAAACAAGTGACTGTTGTATTGCTGTCCAAAAATTCTGCTAGTGCTTATTTGATTGTTAGTTCACCCTTTTGGCTAAAAATGGTTGGTTAGCATTAAAATTAATATAGGCTTGCCATGACTAAGCTAGTGATGACATGTGTGTCTTGTTTTATATGTTTCTTTCTCTAGTTAATTGCGACGTAGTATTGTGTTGCGTAAATATCCAAAATGTTTGTCGTCTTTTTAGTGGTGTGATGTTGTGCGCTCGACGATACGTAGTTAGCTAACGCTAGTGGGTGTGGTTGCTTGTGATGTCTCGCTACTTAGTGTTTAATTCGCTAGCGTGTACTTAAAGTATCTTGTGCTATTCCATTATATTCATACATATGCATCTTGCATCTCACATAGGACCGAGAGATGATGATCGAGCAATTGATGTGGTGCCACCCACAAGGTGCAGTCGGTGGACGACCCAAGGAAGGATGAACTTGACCAGTGGATGCTCGCCAAGCGAGTGCCACCCAGCAAACACTACCTAAGTGTTAAATTAAAGGCAAGCCCCGGTTTTATGCATAACCGTTATATATGCTATTTTACTGCACTTAATGTTTGTAGGCTTGTATTGTGCACTTAAGTGTAGGAGTTGATCGAAACCTTAGTTGCATGAACTCAGGATTCCCTTTGAGATGGATACTAGTATGCTAGGTCGAGTAGCTGCTTATTAATTAGGGATCTCGGTAGAAGTCGAGTGATTTTTCTAGCACTCGCGCGAGGTCAGGAATTGATTGTATCCATTTTGATATCATAATGATGGTGGTCTGTGGACAACGGTCCATGGGGATGCGTTGTCTACGAGACGGAAATTGGAATAAGGATTAAGGTGTGGTACCGTGTGTCAAGCGTTTGAACGTACTAAACACATACCGAGAAATATGGTAAATCGGTAAGCCTAGTACCTGAGTGAACCTGCCCGCAGACTTTACCCCTCACGCGACCTGAGACGAGGTCTCCCATTCCGGTTATGGTGGGTACAAGTGCGGCCACTGCACGACGGCCAGTCGGGGTCAGTGGGGCATTGTACGCCAAGGCGGTGAGCCCTGTTCTGTTGCCAGGGAATCGATGGGGACGGTTGATGTGTGTGGGGACGGAGTGCCCCTACATGTCGTGTGTTTAGGTTTACCTTGCAAGGTTTAAAAACTCGATTTGAATCGTCTGCTTCTCGCAGCTAATGAGACTGCTTGATCCATGCTGCTACATTGAGTAACAAGTGGAAATGTGGTGACTGGCAAAAGATGTTGATTGATATAATGTTTGATACCATGTATGATTAGCTAGGTACACATCTAGTTAAAAGGATCATACTAAAACTTGAAAAGCTAAAACTTGATTTTAGACTCAGCTAGTGCTTTTGGCAAACCAAACCCCTCAGCCAAACAGCTGCATGTCTAGAGGTAGAGGAGTAGACTCCTCACACCGGGTAAGTCTAGCTGAGTATTAGTATACTCAGCCTTGCTTGTGGCACAATTTTTGCAGGTACTCCTTAGGATGATTTTTTGCTGGTGTGACTTGGCCTTCATCCCTGCCACCGGGATAGACGGTCGAGTGGGTTATTGCTTCCACAGGAGAGGACCAGGAGGAGTAGCGTGGCCAGGCTTCGCCATGATTACTCGGTTTTCTTCGTTAGTTATTTCCGCTGCATTAAACTTTATGATTATTATTTCTGAAACTCCGATAATGTAATCACTAATGATAATTATTAAATTTGTGGTATTATGTTTTATTGTATTTCTCTGTGCCTCACCTTCGAGTGAGCTAGTGGTATTCGATCCTGGTAAGTGGCTTTATCGGACTAGATCCGAGGGACTAACGGGTTATTCCTGTTTAAGTGTGTTGCTGACCTTAAGGGTGCGACTTGGGCACTTAAGCTGGAATAATTCGGGCGGTTCCGCCACAGCTGGTATCGGAGCGAATACCATTACAGAGAAGTCAATAAGTCATGATTACCAACCTTTTCTAAAAGTAAAACTTGCTAGAAACCAATGTTGGATAGATCGTCAGGACGATAAGTTAGACTTAGGACGTGAAGCCTTAGGAAATAGATGGGTAGCTAGGTGGCTATTTATATAAGCCATAAAGGCTACTACTACTATTAATAGGGATGCTGTAGAAGCACCCGAAAAATTAGTTAGGTCTGAGAAGACGACTAGAATGAGCATGCATCATGATTGTCGCATAATTGTCTCTTGTGCACTAACATGCCTCTCTCACCTTTATTCCAATAATAACTTGTGAATAATGTGATGTACTGCTATGTTAGGAACTATAAGAAATGCTTTACCTTGTGTCGGATTGGTAAGTCTTGACTAGGTCGTGATATGTGTTTCTCTTGCCTTGCTTTCTAGAAGGCACGATAGTTGTTCAGTCCATTGTTTCCCCTAACCAATAAAAAAAAAGGTTGTCTGTCCTGCTCATTAAAAGACCCCCTTCCCCAAATAATCTAGCTTGTTCCCGAGTAAAGCCCTTAAAAAAATCAAATCACGTGCTTGTTTTGGTGTTTCTAGCCTTGTGTGTTTTACACTTGAAATTGCACCTGCACAGTTTAGAGACCCCCACAGCTTGACCGCTAGACCGACCCAAGTCTCCTTATGCACTTGTTGTGTCAAAAAGAATTTGTTGTTTGGTGTCTAGTTGCGCAAACCCTATCAAGGCCATATTTCTTTCCATAGATCCTGTCTCGAATCTTCATAAACTTTCTTGTGCTCATCCTAGATGATCCTGTTTGCCTACCTCTCTTTTCGCCTAGATCTGGTAACCCCTTTTTCTTGTGAATCATGTCGGCTTTATCATCCGAATCTCGGGATCCCCTATAATTCTGCCCTATTATCTGGTTATCTCCTATAACCCGTTCTCAAGTATCGTATGTCGATCAATCTAATCTCTCATTTCTAGTATTTCTGATGCTCTTTCTCTAGGCATCATGACATCGTTTTTGCCAACCTTATCTTTAAATGGCATATCCATGTGGATTAATGGATTTCGTTGTTATCTTTGGTTCTCTCATGTCTCTAAAAGCTTATCAATCTCGATCTCATGGTCGGTTCATCCTCATATCAAATCTCGTGCTAATATCTGATCTGATAATCTCTATGTTGATCATAAAATAGTTCTCTGAGTTAAATAAAAAGTCTCATCTGATGCTCTTTTGCCAACAATCTTTGCTTCAACTTCAGTCACCTCTTCTGAGCCATACTCTCATAGGCTCCATCTATTTTGCTATGTGGATTTCATTGGTTACGTTTGGTAATGGTGTCATGACTAACGACTGATGGTGCCGCGACGAGACCGAGAGCCTACTATGGTGCACACATGGTTGAGCTGCTCGGCACGCGCTGGTATCGCGGTTAATAGTCGTAATCCATTACGAGACTATACTGATGTGCTATCTTTTGTGGACCTTATCTCAAAGTGGTCGCGGCATTTTGTCTCGATATGTCACGATACTCTGTCCAAATCTATCTTCAGTATCTTGTCAGATACCCTCTCATGAATTTGCATCTATCTTCAGTCTGGGAGTTACATGCTTCTCCACCCTTAAATATCATCATTCGAATCTCGGGACGAGATTCTTTTTAAGGGGGGAAGGCTGTGACACCCCAGGTGTCTATTTCGGGTTATGTCGGGAGATTTATCCCAATCTCGGATGCTCAGTAAAAATTTCTATTTCTCGATCGTGCCTATCTCTGTTTATCAGGCTTTCTCTTGGAAGTTCACCGAATTCAGAGTTAATCGATCGCGAGAAACAGCCAATTTTGGAGCGTGTTAAAAACTTTTAATTCTCGGAACTAATGCAGACTCGAAGATCATTCTCGAATTATAAATCTCATCTGAAGTTCATTAAATCAAACTCTCGACGATTGTTATCTGATCTGAGCCTGAATCCAATTTTCTCGATGTTCGATCTATGTCCAAAAATTTATCCGACTCCGTACTCTCAAACGGAATGCTTAATATGTCGTCATCAAATTAATTTATCCGACTCGGCTAAATATCTCATGTCCGAACCGAATTCAAAACCCCGTATCGACCGCAATTTTAAAATATCGCGATTCGCCTTCTCCGACTAAAAATCCAAAACCGATCAAATCTCAGGATGATTTATTTTCCAGTCACGCGTAGGGAATTAATTTCCGAGCAAAGTCAAACCAAACTCTCGACCGAGTTAATCGCGTAGTCGTCCGTTCGTCCGAACTCTGTTTCACTCTGTTCCGCGTACAGACAAATTCCGCACGAGCATTTTTATTCCAAAAAAATAATTTAGCGCAGCCCGTTTGCGTGTTTGGGCCAGCCCAACCTAGCCCAATTGGGCCCATTTGAAACCCTAACCCTAGGGCTCCTTCTATAAATAGAACCCCTCTTCCCTTGTAAATTGGAAAATTTCCATTCCCACCCCTAGCCGCCACCAACCATTTTCCAGCAGCCTTTCTCCCTCACGCCAGCAGCAGGGAGGATCGGCCAGCAGCCATGGCGTCCTCCCTTTCTTCCCCAGCGCATCGAAGCACCTCCCATGGCGCCACCCCCTGCAGCTTCACCTCTCAGCGCCCCCTTTCTGCTTCATGGCTGCCAGCAGTTCCCATGGCCGACACCTCTGCTCGGCCAGCCGCCATGGATGCCCCCTGCCACTGCTGCAAATGGCCGAGCTCCCTTGGAGCAGGCGCTCTCCAGCCAGGGCGCGACGCCCTGCTCCTCCATGGGCTCGACCCTTCCTGCGCCCTCCCTGTTTCCCCTGGACGAGCACAAGTGCAGCCGACGACCTCCCTTCCCCTGTTGTTCCTGCGTCCTTTTTATTTTTCCATGGACAGCAGTAGGAGCCATGCCGCCCCGGCCCCTCTCCTCCCCTCTTCCCCATAAAACAGCAGCAGCAGCGAGCCGCCGTCGTCCACGGCGAGCAGCAGCTCGCCCACCTCTTCCTCCCATGACGCCCTGCAATCTTCCCCCTTCCTCCCTTTGCTCCTCTCCATGTTTCAGCGCCTAGAACAATCCCTGTTGCGCCTGAGATCTGGACAGCCATGGAGGACAACCAAACTCCCCTCCCATGGCAACATTTTCCCCCATCCGAGCTCTACCCATGGCGAGAGGCCAATGCCGCCCAGCTCGCTGTCCAGGGCGCCCATAAAATTCCAGCAGCGAGCTCCACCGCCGATCTACGCAGCCCCAACTTCGCGCGCTGCCGGCTCGCTGTTTTGTGGAGTCCCATGGACAGCGCGCCGTCGACGTCCGCCATGTGCTCGCTGTTTTGCGCAGCCCATCCGCGACGCCGTCGAAAACTGTGGTGAGAAACCCCCGCTGTTCTCGGTATTTATTTTCCAATGTGTGTGATGTTCGATGAACTGCCGCCAACAAATTGTGTGTTTTCACAGCTAGTGGTCGACGTCGTGCCTTGCCCGTTCGACGAAATACCGAGCCATGTGGACAGCCATGCGTCTAGTCACGACCCGTTCAGGTTGATTGATTTATAGTTTATAATACATACGCTTTGGTTGATGTCAGACAATGCATGTATATATGTGGATGTGTGTAATATGTTTTGGCAATACATGTTAGTGGGATCGCATTTGCGGTTAAAGAACAAGCGGTTGTTGAGGTGTGCGATTTGTAGTTTGTCTAATTACGTTTTGGTCGATGTGGTGTATAGTGGTGTTTGATTAGATGTGGGCATAAAATATTTGGATTATATGTCGTGGCAAGGTCGCATTCGCGTTTTGGTAAACATGTGTGTCGTGCTTGTTTTATGTGATGAGTAAGTTTGGAAATACGTGGGATGCGAGGATTTAATTAGTGCACGTAGGTGTGTGAGTGTCGTGGTGTGATATAGTAGTGGTGGCGTGAGATGTTTGTTTGAGGTGTGCGGGTATATGCCGCGATGTGGTTATACTCGCAACGAGGACAGATATATGTATTGTGTGACACGACGTTTGGGTTGCTGTCATATAACCGCGTAAACGATGCTCCCGATGGTCAGGTGACTAAAGGGGGTTGTTGTGGCAAAGCGAGAAGTAAGTTTAATTCTTCAACGATTAGTGGATAGTATCTGTCGGTGCTGTCATGATTTTTGTTGTATGACAGATCGATGCATAGCTTTATAAATTAGTGCATTCCATTCCCTTTTGATAAATAAATGTCTTGTTGATCGGTTAGAGGTCTTATACGAGTGTTATTGCAGCCCAATAATTATTGGGGGCAAGTAGCGTTCATGAGTAAATCCTTGCTAAAATTGAAGAACAGTCCGATAACATATGCACGTGAGTGCTTTGAGTCCTTCAGTAACCAATGTAGGTCTTATGGAGTGTTATGCCATGTTTTAATGTCTCTATGTTAGACCTCCTAAAAAATGGTGTTTTAAGTGACTTGTGCATTGACTAATTCGAGTGGAGGAATGGTTAAGAAAAACTAATTAACCTCTTCAACCCGTGTTTCGAGTTGCAATGTCTAAAATGGTTGGCTAAGTCTTATACGACGTTAGCCAACTCATGTTAAGTAAGAGTCGATGGCGTAAGAGATTGCGATATATATACATGTGGTGTCTCGGACTGTGTTAATAAGAGGCAAGCCGACGTGTATGTCGTATGGCGGGTTGTGCCATCCCTTTGGTTAATCGACTAGTTAGATGGCGTTGGTTAAGCTCGTAGTTACGATGAATTACTTGTTGTGGTCTAAATGCGTATGGTTGTGGTCGCAGGTAACAATTAGTAGTGCTCATGTGGTGTATAAGTTAAAATGCGGACTAGTGGGTGAAAAGCGCTTCGATATAAATATATGCCGGATTTGATGATTGTGGTGAATGTGTTTGTTAAATGAATGTGGTAATTTTAGTGCTCATAATGACATGAATAAAATTTGTAAGTCTACTTGTTAGTGCTCATTTGATTAATTTAACTCTAACAAATGGTAAAGTGTTAGAATAACTCAAGTCTCTAAAACATGGCAATTCTTGAATTATATAGAAGCTGAAATGTGTTGATTGCTGTTTTGGACTGCACGCACTGTTTTGGTTGTGCTGTATGTTTGATGAACCAAATTGTGTTTTCTGAAGATATGTGCTATAGAAAAGTGGTAGATAACTTTATTATCTTGCTGGTGTTAAAATTTGGCAGCCATAGGTCTGACAGTTTAGGAGTTATGCTGTTTATAAATTCAGTAACTGAATCTGTCCAAATTCTGTACAGATTTCAGAGACTGTATTGTTTGCCTAATTTAATGTTGCAATCTGTTTATGGTCATTATAAGAAAGTTGTAGATGCTTTTCTTATATTGCTTGTGTTAAAATTTCATAAACACAGGCCTGATAGTTTAAGAGTTATGAATTTTACAAACTGGTTGCTGTGTTCTGTCCTCTGTCAGAACAGATTTCGAAAACTGTAATGTTTGATTTGATTAAACCTGGAATCACTTCTTGGTGATTATAAAGGTTATGTAGTGCTTTTGCCAAGCTTTCCAAAAAGTCTTGGATCACTATTTTTGGTGGTTTGAAGATTAAGTTATGGATGTTTAAAGTCTGAAG
Source organism: Zea mays (assembly GCF_902167145.1). Classification (NCBI taxonomy): domain Eukaryota; kingdom Viridiplantae; phylum Streptophyta; class Magnoliopsida; order Poales; family Poaceae; genus Zea; species Zea mays. Next base: position 236,828,482 of record NC_050097.1, on the reverse strand, counting down.
ACTGAATCTGTCCAGTTCTGGACAGCACAGCCTTCATAGTGTATTTCACCCTAGATACATGTTAAACCAGCCAGTGATGTTTATAAATAATTTGTAGAACATTTTATTAGCTTTCCAGAAAGTCTAAGATCACTTTGTTTGGATGCCTGAATCTTCAGTTATGAATTTTTAAAGTCATAAGTCTGAATCTGTCCAAATCTGGACAGCGCTGTTGTGTTAACACCTTTTGACCTTGCTAAGTGTTTAATCATGTTGTGATGACAATACCAAAGTTGTAGAGAACATTTTAAGCTTTCCAGAAAGTCCTAGTTTGCTATGTTTGGATTAATATTTGAAAAGTTATGATTAAAACAAGTGACTGTTGTATTGCTGTCCAAAAATTCTGCTAGTGCTTATTTGATTGTTAGTTCACCCTTTTGGCTAAAAATGGTTGGTTAGCATTAAAATTAATATAGGCTTGCCATGACTAAGCTAGTGATGACATGTGTGTCTTGTTTTATATGTTTCTTTCTCTAGTTAATTGCGACGTAGTATTGTGTTGCGTAAATATCCAAAATGTTTGTCGTCTTTTTAGTGGTGTGATGTTGTGCGCTCGACGATACGTAGTTAGCTAACGCTAGTGGGTGTGGTTGCTTGTGATGTCTCGCTACTTAGTGTTTAATTCGCTAGCGTGTACTTAAAGTATCTTGTGCTATTCCATTATATTCATACATATGCATCTTGCATCTCACATAGGACCGAGAGATGATGATCGAGCAATTGATGTGGTGCCACCCACAAGGTGCAGTCGGTGGACGACCCAAGGAAGGATGGACTTGACCAGTGGATGCTCGCCAAGCGAGTGCCACCCAGCAAACACTACCTAAGTGTTAAATTAAAGGCAAGCCCCGGTTTTATGCATAACCGTTATATATGCTATTTTACTGCACTTAATGTTTGTAGGCTTGTATTGTGCACTTAAGTGTAGGAGTTGATCGAAACCTTAGTTGCATGAACTCAGGATTCCCTTTGAGATGGATACTAGTATGCTAGGTCGAGTAGCTGCTTATTAATTAGGGATCTCGGTAGAAGTCGAGTGATTTTTCTAGCACTCGCGCGAGGTCAGGAATTGATTGTATCCATTTTGATATCATAATGATGGTGGTCTGTGGACAACGGTCCATGGGGATGCGTTGTCTACGAGACGGAAATTGGAATAAGGATTAAGGTGTGGTACCGTGTGTCAAGCGTTTGAACGTACTAAACACATACCGAGAAATATGGTAAATCGGTAAGCCTAGTACCTGAGTGAACCTGCCCGCAGACTTTACCCCTCACGCGACCTGAGACGAGGTCTCCCATTCCGGTTATGGTGGGTACAAGTGCGGCCACTGCACGACGGCCAGTCGGGGTCAGTGGGGCATTGTACGCCAAGGCGGTGAGCCCTGTTCTGTTGCCAGGGAATCGATGGGGACGGTTGATGTGTGTGGGGACGGAGTGCCCCTACATGTCGTGTGTTTAGGTTTACCTTGCAAGGTTTAAAAACTCGATTCGAATCGTCTGCTTCTCGCAGCTAATGAGACTGCTTGATCCATGCTGCTACATTGAGTAACAAGTGGAAATGTGGTGACTGGCAAAAGATGTTGATTGATATAATGTTTGATACCATGTATGATTAGCTAGGTACACATCTAGTTAAAAGGATCATACTAAAACTTGAAAAGCTAAAACTTGATTTTAGACTCAGCTAGTGCTTTTGGCAAACCAAACCCCTCAGCCAAACAGCTGCATGTCTAGAGGTAGAGGAGTAGACTCCTCACACCGGGTAAGTCTAGCTGAGTATTAGTATACTCAGTCTTGCTTGTGGCACAATTTTTGCAGGTACTCCTTAGGATGATTTTTTGCTGGTGTGACTTGGCCTTCATCCCTGCCACCGGGATAGACGGTCGAGTGGGTTATTGCTTCCACAGGAGAGGACCAGGAGGAGTAGCGTGGCCAGGCTTCGCCATGATTACTCGGTTTTCTTCGTTAGTTATTTCCGCTGCATTAAACTTTATGATTATTATTTCTGAAACTCCGATAATGTAATCACTAATGATAATTATTAAATTTGTGGTATTATGTTTTATTGTATTTCTCTGTGCCTCACCTTCGAGTGAGCTAGTGGTATTCGATCCTGGTAAGTGGCTTTATCGGACTAGATCCGAGGGACTAACGGGTTATTCCTGTTTAAGTGTGTTGCTGCCCTTAAGGGTGCGACTTGGGCACTTAAGCTGGAATAATTCGGGCGGTTCCGCCACAAGCGCACGACCCAGCAGCGCCAGCCTGGCGCGGCGGTCAGTGCGGCCAAAAATGGGCCGGCAGTAATGACGGTGGCAGGTGGGCAGGAGCAGCGGTCACGTCGTCAGCCAAGCTCACGTCCCATCCGGGGGCAGCGAGAGAACCCTCTCTCACGGCGTGAAGACAACGCGTCCGTGTTCCGTTCCTCGAACGGCTCGCGCACGCGCAACGGCCGCCCCGCCAACCACTCGCCCCGTCGTATTAACTCCGCGGCGGGACAGGCGGCGCCTCTGGCAGGAGAAGCGGGCGACGCTTCGCCTTCGCCATAATGACCGCGTCAATAAAGGTACGCCGCGTCGTTCGATTTCGTATCCTTTTCCTTTTTTCCTCTTTCTCTCTCTTGCAACAGGGATCGGGAAAGGGGGAAACCCCGAAAAGGATCCTTCCCCGTGAAGGAACCAGGCTCCGAGCCTCCCTACTGATCAGAGGTTCGAAGGCTGGCCCCTCGGAAGGGTTCGACAGCCGCCTCAGATCACGTGGGCCCTACACCCACTACTGGTCAGAGGTTCGAAGGCCGGCCCCTCGGAAGGGTTCAACGGCCGCCTCAGGCTACTCGGGCTCCGCGCCCACTACTGATCAGGGGTTCGAAGGCTGGCCCCCGAAGGGTTCACAGCCGCCTCAGACACAGAGCGAGGGATGACCATGGGTACGTTCGATACATAACCGAGGCTCGGGCTGCGCTCTCGAGGTACCCTAGGACATTTCCGAGACCAGCGGGAACGATCTTGTAACGGAACCCCATCAGAGGGAGGCATCGAGCCCTCGGACCCCGTCGCCAGGGGACCGGGTCCGGCAGATCACCCGCAGGTACTTTTGGGCGTGCCTCTGGGCCCCTAGCCGACCCCTAACGAATGGGGCACAGACGTCCACTCAGATTACCCGCCTGCAGCTCACAGGAGACACCATGTTCGGCGCCCATCGAGGGCAACATGGCGCTTTCCCCCCCTCCTCCTTGCGGAAAGGCGACACAGGGGCGTATATAAAAAAGTCGAGTCTGTCCCTGATCGCCCTCTCGCCCTGTGCAGAGGCTCGGGGGCTGCTCTCGCAAACCCGGCTCCGCCCGAACCGTTCACAGCGTCAACATACCAGCCCGAGAACTTGAGACCCGACCGTACACCCGGGCTACGGCCAGCTCGCATGAGGGAACGACCAGACCAGCCGAAGCATTACGCGAGGCATTAAGACCTCGAAGGAGTGAAACCACTCCTCCGAGGCCTCGGGGGCTACACCCGGCGGGTGCGCTCGCGCGCACCCACCGGAACAAAACGCAACCGAGAAAGGCTGGTCCCCTTGCAAAAAGTGCGACGAAAGCCTCCAAGCGAGTGCTAACACTCCCTTCGAGGCTCGGGGGCTACTGTTGGGGACCATAATTAGGGGTACCCTCAAGGCTCCTTAATTCTCAGCTGGTAACCCCCATCAGCATAAAGCTGTAAAGGCCTGATGGGTGCGATTAAGTCAGGGATCAGCCCATTCGAGGGACTCGATCACGCCTCGCCCGAGCCTAGCCTCGGACAAGGGCAGCCGACCCCGGAGGATTTCCGTCTCGCCCGAGGCCCCTCTCCAGCGGCGAATATATTTTCGGCTCGCCCGAGGCCCTGTCTTCGCCAAGAAGCAACCCTGACCAAATCGCCGCACCGACCGACCAAATCGCAGGAGCATTTAATGCAAAGGTGGCCTGACACCTTTATCCTGACGCGCGCCCCCCAGCCGGCAGAGCCGAAGTGACCACCGTCACTTCGCCGCTCCACTGACCGGCCTGACAGAAGGACAGCGCCGCCTGCGCCACTCCGACTGCGGTGTCACTTGACAGAGTGAGACTGACAGGCAGTCAGGCCCGACCGAAGGCACCATAGGAAGCTCCGCTTCGCCCGACCCAGGGCTCGGACTCGGGCTAAGTCCCGGAAGACGGCAAACTCCGCTCCGCCCGACCCAGGGCTCGGACTCGGGCTAAGTCCCGGAAGACGGCGAACTCCGCTCCGCCCGACCTAGGGCTCGGACTCAGGCTAAGTCCCGGAAGACGGCGAACTCCGCTCCGCCCGACCTAGGGCTCGGACTCGGGCTAAGTCCCGGAAGACGGCGAACTCCGCTCCGCCCGACCCAGGGCTCGGACTCGGGCTAAGTCCCGGAAGACGACGAACTCCGCTCCGCCCGACCCATGGCTCGGACTCGGGCTAAGCCCCGGAAGACGACGAACTCCGCTCCGCCCGACCCAGGTCTCGGACTCGGGCTAAGTCCCGGAAGACGACGAACTCCGCTCCGCCCGACCCAGGGCTCGGACTCGGGCTCAGCCCCAGAAGACGACGAACTCCGCTTCGCCCGACCCCAGGGCTCGGACTCCGCCCTGGCCTCAGCCGACGGCCTCCGTCTCGCCCGACCCAGGGGCTCGGACTCGACCTCGGCCACGAAAGACAGACTCGACCTCGGCTTCGGAGGAGCTTCCACATCGCCCAACCTAGGGCGCAGACCAGCCACGTCAACAGGAGGCGCCATCATCACCCTACCCCGAGCTGACTCGGGCCGCAGGGAACAAGACCGGCGTCCCATCTGGCTCGCTCCGCCAGATAGGCAATGATGGCGCCCCGCATACTCTGTGACGACGGCGGCTCTCAGCCCCCTTACGGAAGCAAGAGGACGTCAGCAAGGACTCAACCGCTCCGACAGCTGTCCCTCCGCCAGGCTCCATCGCTCCTCCGACGGCCACGACATCACACCAGCTGGGTGCCAAAATCTCTCCGGCTGCCACGACGACATGTACTTAGGGCGCTAGCTCTCCTCCGCTAGACACGTAGCACTCTGCTATACCCCCCATTGTACACCTGGATCCTCTCCTTACGCCTATAAAAGGAAGGACCAGGGCCCTCTTAGAGAAGGTTGGCCGCGCGGGGACGAGGACGAGACAGGCGCTCGATTGAGGCCGCTCGCTCCCTCTCCCGCGTGGACGCTTGTAACCCCCTACTGCAAGCGCACCCGACCTGGGCGTGGGACGAACACGAAGGCCGCGGGATTCCCACCTCTCTCACGCCGGTCTCTGGCTGCCTCACTTTCCCCCCTTCACGCTCGCCCTCGCGCTCGACCCATCTGGGCTGGGGCACGCGACGACATTCACTCGTCGGCTCAGGGACCCCCCGGTCTCGAAACGCCGACATAAATATTTTATGTCAACAAAGATAGCTGACTTCCGAGCTCAAAAGCAGGTAAGAAATCATGGTTGTAGTAAAACAGGCATACATATAGAGCTCCTCCAACAACTGAGAGGTACCATGGGGGCCTCTCGGCTCTAACACACATAGCTATTCTGCTGTCAAGCCAACCAGTATGGATCTTATTTTCGTGGTATTCTATTGCCTGTACAGATGGAAATTGAAAAGTAAATTACACAAAGAGATAAAGAGTATCATGTACAGAAGACCATTTACTATAGAGGTCATCATACATTCCAGAAATCCACTGTGTAATCAACATTTGTGCGTGTCTCTCCACGGATCTGAATCTCTTTCAGCCCAAGTACCATATTGACTGGTGGTCGGTGTTCTGCAAGATTAAAATGTAGTGAAGAACTAAAAGGGGATTGGGGTGGCCTCACAACCGACAGGTTGTGTGATTGCAAGACTCACCCAATATCGACGGGAGAGGGACTCCACAGTGTGGGTCTCGTCGCGATTGGCGGCAAAGCAGTTGAGGCTCATGAGCTTGGCCTTCCTGATCTGCTCCCTATCCAGGCACCCCGCGCAATCACCGTTGGAAAACCGCCGACAGCACCATGGCCAGCATCTAGAAATCCTCCGACGACGATATGTAATCCTCCTCTCCCACTCCAGCCACCACAGCAGCGGCAGCAACGCCCGTGAGCGTCGCCACCACGGGAGGGGGTGAGGAGGAGGCCGGCGTCGAAATAGAAAGCGCTGTCGCCGACACTGTCCCCGACGGGGAGCTCGCGGTAGGCGGCCCCGACGTCTGTTGTGACTGCCCCGCTGTGGACGTGTGAAAGGGAATTAGGCTTACACCTAGTCCCTAATTAATTTTGGTGATTGAATTGCCCAACACAAACAATTGAACTAACTAGTTTGCCCAAGTGTATAGATTATACAGGTGTAAAAGGTTCACACTCAGCCAATAAAAAGACCAAGTTTTGGATTCAACAAAGGAGCAAAGTGGGAACCGAAGGTCCTCTGGTCTGGGAGCACCGGACTGTCCGGTGTACACCGGACAGTGTCCGGTGCACCAGAGGACTCCAACTCGAACTCGCCACCTTCGGGAATTTCCAGAGGCGACTCCGCTATAATTCACCGGACTGTCCGGTGTACACCGGACAGTGTCCGGTGCGCCAAGGGAGGTCGGCCTCAGGAACTCGCCAGCTTCGGGAAACTCCAACGGCTAGTCCGCTATAATTCACCAGACTGTCTGGTGTGCACCGGACTGTCCGGTGCGACTCCGGAGCAACGGTCATCTCCGCGCCAACGGCTCTCTGCCGCGCATTTAATGCGCGTTCTGCGCGCGCAGAAGTCAGGCGCGCCCATACTGGCACACCGGACAAGGAACAGTAGCTGTCCGGTGTGCACCGGACACCCAGGCGGGCCCACAAGTCAGAAGCTCCAACGGCTAGAATCCAACGGAAGTGATGACGTGGCAGGGGCACCGGACTGTCCGGTGTGCACCGGACTGTCCGGTGCGCCATCGAGCAGACAGCCTCCCAACGGCCACTTTTGGTGGTTGGGGCTATAAATACCCCAACCACCCCACCATTCATTGCATCCAAGTTTTCCACTTCCCAACTACTACAAGAGCTCTAGCATTCAAATCTAGACACACCAAAGAGATCAAATCCTCTCCAATCTCCACACAACGCCATAGTGACTAGAGAGAGTGATTTGCTTGTGTTCTTTCGAGCTTTTGTGCTTGGATTGCTTTCTTCTTTCTTGATCCATTCTTTGCAATCAAACTCACTTGTAATTGAGGCAAGAGACACCAATCTTGTGGTGGTCCTTGTGGGAACTTTGTGTTCCAAGTGATTGAGAAAAGAAAGCTCACTCGATCCGTGGATCGTTTGAGAGAGGGAAGGGTTGAAAGAGACCCGGCCTTTGTGGCCTCCTCAACGGGGAGTAGGTTGGCAAGAACCAAACCTCGGTAAAACAAATCTCCGTGTCTCACTTGCTTATTCGCTTGGGATTTGTTTTGCGCCCTCTCTTGCGGACTCGTTTCTTTATTACTAACGCTAACCTCGGCTTGTAGTTGTGTTTATATTTGTAAATTTCAGTTTCGCCCTATTCACCCCCCTCTAGGCGACTTTCAATTGGTATCAGAGCCCGGTGCTTCATTAGAGCCTAACCGCTCGAAGTGATGTCGGGAGATCACGCCAAGAAGGAGATGGAGACCGGCGAAAAGCCCGCAACAAGCCAAGGGAGCACTTCATCGGAAGAGTCCCGCACCAAGAGGAAGGAGGAGAAGAAGATCTCCTCCAACAAAGGGAAGGAGAAGAAATCTTCTTCTCACCACAAAGAGAAGAAGGAAAAATCTTCTTCCCACAAGCTGCATCGGAGTAAGGACAAGCAAAAGAGGATGAGGAAAGTGGTCTACTACGAGACCGACACTTCATCAACATCGACCTCCGGCTCCGACGCGCCCTCCGTAACTTCTAAACGCCAAGAGCGTAAGAAGTTTAGTAAGATTCCCCTACACTACCCTCGCATTTCTAAACATGCACCTTTACTTTCCGTCCCATTAGGCAAACCACCAACTTTTGATGGTGAAGATTATGCTAGGTGGAGTGATTTAATGCGTTTTCATCTAACCTCACTCCACAAAAGTATATGGGATGTTGTTGAGTTTGGTGCACAGGTACCATCCATAGGGGATAAGGATTATGATGAGGATGAGGTGGCCCAAATCGAGCACTTCAACTCTCAAGCAACAACGATACTCCTCGCCTCTTTAAGTAGAGAGGAGTATAACAAAGTGCAAGGGTTGAAGAGCGCCAAGGAGGTTTGGGATGTGCTCAAAACCGCGCACGAGGGAGACGAGCTCACCAAAATCACCAAGCGGGAAACGATCGAAGGGGAGCTCGATCGGTTCCGGCTTCGCAAAGGAGAGGAGCCACAACACATGTACAACCGGCTCAAGACCTTGGTGAACCAAGTGCGCAACCTCGGAAGCGTAAAGTGGGATGACCACGAGATGGTTAAGGTTATTCTAAGATCTCTCATTTTCCTTAACCCCACTCAAGTTCAATTAATTCGTGGTAATCCAAGATATACTAAAATGACCCCCGAGGAAGTCATCGGGAATTTTGTAAGTTTTGAGTGCATGATCGAAGGCTCGAGGAAGATCAACGAGCTTGATGATCCATCCACATCTGAAGCTCAACCCGTCGCATTCAAGGCGACGGAGGAAAAGAAAGAGGAGGCTACACCAAGTCGACAACCAGTAGACGCCTCCAAGCTCGACAATGAGGAAATGGCGCTCGTCATCAAGAGTTTCCGCCAAATCCTCAAACAAAGGAGGGGGAAAGACTACAAGTCCCACTCCAAAAAGGTTTGCTACAAATGTGGTAAGCCCGGTCATTTTATTGCTAAATGTCCTATATCAAGTGACAGTGACCGAGGCGACAACAAGAAGGGGAGAAGAAAGGAGAAGAAGAGATACTACAAGAAGAGGGGCGGCGATGCCCATGTTTGTCGGGAATGGGATTCCGACGAAAGCTCAAGCGACTCCTCCGACGATGAGGACGCCGCCAACATCGCCGTCACCAAAGGACTCCTCTTCCCCAACGTCGGCCACAAGTGCCTCATGGCAAAGGACGGCAATCGGAAAAAGGTTAAATCTAACTCCTCCACTAAATATGAATCTTCTAGTGATGATAATGCTAGTGATGAGGAAGATAATTTGCGTTCCCTTTTTGCCAACCTTAACATAGCTCAAAAAGAAAAATTAAATGAATTAGTTAGTGCTATTCATGAAAAGGATGACCTTTTGGATTCCCAAGAGGATCGTCTAATTAAAGAAAACAAGAAACATGTTAAGGTTAAAAAGGCTTATGCTCTTGAAATTGAAAAATGTGAAAAGTTATCTAGTGAGCTAAGCACTTGCCGTGAGATGATCGACAACCTTAGGAATGAAAATGCTAGCTTAAATGCTAAGGTTGATTCACATGTTTGCAATATTTCAACTTCAAATCCTAGAGATGATAATGTTAATTTACTTGCTAGGATTGATGAGTTGAATGCTTCCCTTGCTAGCCTTAGAATTGAGAATGAAAAATTGTTTGCTAAGGCTAAAGATTTTGATGTTTGCAATGCTACTATTTCCGACCTTAGAAGTAAAAATGAAATATTGCATGCTAAGATTGTTGAACTTAATTCTTGCAAACCCTCTACATCTATCGTTGAGCATGTATCTATTTGCACTAGATGTAGAGATATTGATGTTAATGCTATTCATGATCATATGGCTTTAATTAAACAACAAAATGATCATATAGCAAAACTAGATGCTAAAATTGCCGAGCACAACTTAGAAAATGAGAAATTTAAATTTGCTCGTAGCATGCTTTATAATGGGAGACGCCCGGGCATCAAGGATGGCATTGGCTTCCAAAGGGGAGACAATGTCAAACTTAGTGCCCCTCCTAAAAGATTGTCTAATTTTGTTAAGGGCAAGGCTCCCATGCCTCAGGATAACGAGGGTTACATTTTATACCCTGCCGGTTATCCCGAGAGCAAAATTAGGAGAATTCATTCAAGGAAGTCTCACTCTGGCCCTAATCATGCTTTTATGTATAAGGGTGAGACATCTAGCTCTAGGCAACCAACCCGTGCCAAGTTGCCTAGAAAGAAAACTCTTAGTGCATCAAATGATCATGACATTTCATTCAAAACTTTTGATGCATCTTATGTATTGACTAACAAATCCGGCAAGGTAGTTGCCAAATATGTTGGGGGCAAGCACAAGGGCTCCAAGACTTGTGTTTGGGTACCCAAAGTTCTTGTGTCTAATGCCAAAGGACCCAAAACCATTTGGGTACCTAAAGTCAAGAACTAAACTTGTTTTGTAGGTTTATGCATCCGGGGGCTCAAGTTGGATACTCGACAGCGGGTGCACAAACCACATGACAGGGGAGAAGAAGATGTTCTCCTCATATGAGAAAAACCAAGATCCCCAACGAGCTATCACATTCGGGGATGGAAATCAGGGTTTGGTCAAAGGTCTTGGTAAAATAGCTATATCTCCTGACCATTCTATTTCCAATGTTTTTCTTGTAGATTCATTAGATTACAATTTGCTTTCCGTTTCTCAATTATGTCAAATGGGCTACAACTGTCTATTCACTGATGTAGGTGTCACTGTCTTTAGAAGAAGTGATGATTCAATAGCCTTTAAGGGAGTGTTAGAGGGTCAGCTATACTTGGTAGATTTTGATAGAGCTGAACTCGACACTTGCTTAATTGCTAAGACTAACATGGGTTGGCTCTGGCACCGCCGACTAGCTCATGTTGGGATGAAGAATCTTCACAAGCTTCTAAAGGGAGAACACATTTTAGGACTAACAAATGTTCATTTTGAGAAAGACAGGATTTGTAGCGCATGCCAAGCAGGGAAGCAAGTTGGCACTCATCATCCGCATAAGAACATAATGACGACCGACAGGCCACTGGAACTCCTGCACATGGATCTATTCGGCCCGATCGCTTACTTAAGCATCGGCGGGAGTAAGTACTGTCTAGTTATTGTGGATGATTATTCTCGCTTCACTTGGGTATTCCTTTTACAGGAAAAATCTCAAACCCAAGAGACCTTAAAGGGATTCTTGAGACGGGCTCAAAATGAGTTCGGCTTAAGGGTCAAGAAAATAAGAAGCGACAACGGGACGGAGTTCAAGAATTCTCAAATTGAAGGCTTCCTTGAGGAGGAGGGCATCAAGCATGAGTTCTCTTCTCCCTACACGCCACAACAAAATGGTGTAGTGGAGAGGAAGAATAGAACTCTATTGGACATGGCAAGGACCATGCTTGATGAGTACAAGACTTCGGATCAGTTTTGGGCCGAGGCGGTCAACACCGCTTGCTACGCCATCAACCGGTTATATCTACACCGAATCCTCAAGAAGACATCATATGAACTCCTAACCGGTAAAAAGCCCAACATTTCATATTTTAGAGTCTTTGGTAGCAAATGCTTTATTCTTGTTAAAAGAGGTAGAAAATCTAAATTTGCTCCTAAGACTGTAGAAGGCTTTTTACTTGGTTATGACTCAAACACAAGGGCATATAGGGTCTTTAACAAGTCCACTGGACTAGTTGAAGTCTCATGTGACGTTGTGTTTGATGAGACTAACGGCTCTCAAGTAGAGCAAGTTGATCTTGATGAGATAGGTGAAGAAGAGGCTCCATGCATCGCGCTAAGGAACATGTCCATTGGGGATGTGTGTCCTAAGGAATCCAAAGAGCCTCCAAATGCACAAGATCAACCATCCTCCTCCATGCAAGCATCTCCACCAACTCAAAATAAGGAAGAGGCTCAAGTTGATGAAGAAGAAGATCAAACAAATGAGCCACCTCAAGATGATGGCATTGATCAAGGGGGAGATGCAAATGATGAAGACAAGGAGGATGAGGAACAAAGACCGCCACACCCAAGAGTCCACCAAGCAATCCAACGAGATCACCCCATCGACACCATCCTCGGCGATATTCATAAGGGGGTAACCACTAGATCTCGTGTTGCTCATTTTTGTGAACATTACTCTTTTGTTTCCTCTATTGAGCCACACAGGGTAGAGGAAGCACTTCAAGATTCGGATTGGGTAGTGGCGATGCAAGAGGAGCTCAACAACTTCACTAGGAATGAGGTATGGCATTTAGTTCCACGTCCTAACCAAAATGTTGTAGGAACCAAATGGGTCTTCCGCAACAAGCAAGATGAGCATGGTGTGGTGACAAGGAACAAAGCTCGACTTGTGGCCAAAGGATACTCCCAAGTCGAAGGTTTGGATTTCGGTGAAACCTATGCACCCGTAGCTAGGCTTGAGTCAATTCGCATATTATTAGCCTATGCTACTTACCATGGCTTTAAGCTCTATCAAATGGACGTGAAAAGTGCCTTCCTCAATGGACCAATCAAGGAAGAGGTCTATGTTGAGCAACCTCCCGGCTTTGAAGACAGTGAGTATCCTAACCATGTCTATAAGCTCTCTAAGGCGCTTTATGGGCTCAAGCAAGCCCCAAGAGCATGGTATGAATGCCTTAGAGATTTTCTTATTGCAAATGGATTCAAAGTCGGAAAGGCCGATCCTACACTCTTTACTAAAACACTTGAAAATGACTTGTTTGTATGCCAAATTTATGTTGATGATATTATATTTGGGTCTACTAATGAGTCTACATGTGAAGAGTTTAGTAGGATTATGACACAGAAATTCGAGATGTCTATGATGGGGGAGTTGAAGTATTTCTTAGGATTCCAAGTGAAGCAACTCCAAGAGGGCACCTTCATCAGCCAAACGAAGTACACTCAAGACATTCTAACCAAGTTTGGGATGAAGGATGCCAAACCCATCAAGACACCCATGGGAACTAATGGGCATCTCGACCTCGACACGGGAGGTAAGTCCGTGGATCAAAAGGTATACCGGTCGATGATAGGTTCTTTACTCTACTTATGTGCATCTCGACCAGATATTATGCTTTCCGTATGCATGTGTGCAAGATTCCAAGCCGACCCTAAGGAAGCTCACCTTACGGCCGTGAAACGAATCTTGAGATATTTGGCTTATACTCCTAAGTTTGGGCTTTGGTATCCTAAGGGATCCACATTTGATTTGATTGGTTATTCGGATGCCGATTGGGCGGGGTGTAAAATCAATAGAAAGAGCACATCGGGGACTTGCCAGTTCTTGGGAAGATCCTTGGTGTCTTGGGCTTCAAAGAAGCAAAATTCGGTTGCTCTTTCCACCGCCGAAGCCGAGTACATTGCCGCAGGCCATTGTTGCGCGCAATTACTTTGGATGAGGCAAACCCTGCGGGACTACGGTTACAAATTAACCAAAGTCCATTTGCTATGTGATAATGAGAGTGCAATCAAAATGGCCGATAATCCTGTCGAGCATAGCCGCACTAAACACATAGCCATTCGGTATCATTTTCTTAGGGATCACCAACAAAAGGGAGATATCGAGATTTCTTACATTAATACTAAAGAACAATTAGCCGATATCTTTACCAAGCCTCTTGATGAACAATCCTTTAACAAACTTAGGCATGAGCTCAATATTCTTGATTCGCGCAATTTCTTTTGCTAGATTGCACACATAGCTCATTTTATATACCTTTGATCATGTCTCTTTCATATGCTATGACTAATATGTTTTCAAGTCTATTTCAAACCAAGTCATAGGTGTATTGAAAGGGAATTGGAGTTTTCGGCGAAGACAAAGGCTTCCACTACGTAACTCATCCTTCGCCGTCGCTCCAAGCAACTCTTCGTTCTAGGGGGAGAAAACATGAGTACCCAGCAAAAGGACTCCATCGTTGGTATAATCTTAACTCATTTATTTATGACCAAAGAGGAAGTTAGCACTACAGGGCTCAAATGATTCCGTTTTTGGCGATTCATGCCAAAGGGGGAGAAAGTAAGAGCCCAAAGCAAAAGGACCGCACCACCACCAATTTCAAAAACTTAAGTGTTGAATATTTTCAATTGGTATCCTATTGTGTTCAAAAGGGGGAGAAAGTAGTATTTCAAAATAATATATCAAAACCCTCTTGAACACTAAGAGGAGGATCTCATTTAGGGGGAGTTTTGTTTAGTCAAAGGAAAAGCATTTGAAATAGGGGGAGAAAATTTCAAATCTTGAAAATGCTTCGCAAAATCTTATTCATTTACCTTTGACTATTTGCAAAAGATCTTTGAAATAAGATTTACAAAAGAATTTGCAAAAACAAAATATGTGGTGCAAACGTGGTCCAAAATGTTATATAAGAAAGAAACAATCCTTGCATATCTTGTAAGTATTTATATTGGCTCAATTCCAAGCAACCTTTACACTTACATTATGCAAACTAGTTCAATTATGCACTTCTATATTTGCTCTGGTTTGTATTGGCATCAATCACCAAAAAGGGGGAGATTGAAAGGGAATTAGGCTTACACCTAGTCCCTAATTAATTTTGGTGATTGAATTGCCCAACACAAACAATTGAACTAACTAGTTTGCCCAAGTGTATAGATTATACAGGTGTAAAAGGTTCACACTCAGCCAATAAAAAGACCAAGTTTTGGATTCAACAAAGGAGCAAAGTGGGAACCGAAGGTCCTCTGGTCTGGGAGCACCGGACTGTCCGGTGCACCACCGGACAGTGTCCGGTGCACCAGAGGACTCCAACTCGAACTCGCCACCTTCGGGAATTTCCAGAGGCGACTCCGCTATAATTCACCGGACTGTCCGGTGTACACCGGACAGTGTCCGGTGCGCCAAGGGAGGTCGGCCTCAGGAACTCGCCAGCTTCGGGAAACTCCAACGGCTAGTCCGCTATAATTCACCGGACTGTCTGGTGTGCACCGGACTGTCCGGTGCGACTCCGGAGCAACGGTCATCTCCGCGCCAACGGCTCTCTGCCGCGCATTTAATGCGCGTTCTGCGCGCGCAGAAGTCAGGCGCGCCCATACTGGCATACCGGACAAGGAACAGTAGCTGTCCGGTGTGCACCGGACACCCAGGCGGGCCCACAAGTCAGAAGCTCCAACGGCTAGAATCCAACGGAAGTGATGACGTGGCAGGGGCACCGGACTGTCCGGTGCGCCATCGAGCAGACAGCCTCCCAACGGACACTTTTGGTGGTTGGGGCTATAAATACCCCAACCACCCCACCATTCATTGCATCCAAGTTTTCCACTTCCCAACTACTACAAGAGCTCTAGCATTCAAATCTAGACACACCAAAGAGATCAAATCCTCTCCAATCTCCACACAACGCCATAGTGACTAGAGAGAGTGATTTGCTTGTGTTCTTTCGAGCTCTTGTGCTTGGATTGCTTTCTTCTTTCTTGATCCATTCTTTGCAATCAAACTCACTTGTAATTGAGGCAAGAGACACCAATCTTGTGGTGGTACTTGTGGGAACTTTGTGTTCCAAGTGATTGAGAAAAGAAAGCTCACTCGATCCGTGGATCGTTTGAGAGAGGGAAGGGTTGAAAGAGACCCGACCTTTGTGGCCTCCTCAACGGGGAGTAGGTTGGCAAGAACCGAACCTCGGTAAAACAAATCTCCGTGTCTCACTTGCTTATTCGCTTGGGATTTGTTTTGCGCCCTCTCTTGCGGACTCGTTTCTTTATTACTAACGCTAACCCCGGCTTGTAGTTGTGTTTATATTTGTAAATTTCAGTTTCGCCCTATTCACCCCCCCTCTAGGCGACTTTCAACGTGGGGTCGTTGGACCGATGCGGCCACCAGATCTTACTCTTGAACAGGCTCTTCATCCCTCCATGACTCCCTATGAGCTCGACGGCTAGGGTTTGCTTGCGTCGGCCGTTTCCGCGTCCCGGTCAGCCAATGGGAGACAACGACTCGTGACGAGGAAGCGACTGGCGAGGGGTGGAAGCGCGGAGGAGGTGGGGACTGGGGATGGGAGGACGCGGCGTCGAGGGGACGGAGGGGGCATGCGTGGGCATCACCGCCATGACGTTGGAATCGCGGGGAGGGGGCGCGCGGGCGGGGGCATGGTTGCGTCGTGTGTGGGAGCCGGAGCCGGGGCGGGGGCAAGGGCGAGGGCGAGGGAGGAGCGCTGGGGGAGGGGCGGCGACGGCGATGCTGGCGAGATTATCGGGGGGCGGGTAGGCAGGAGGGCGGGCAACGGGGGCGGGCGCGACATGCGGGCGGGGGCGTGGTGAAGCTGTGGACGCCCTCCTTAGGTACTTATAGAGTAGTAGAGATTACAACACAATGTTTTATGATAAAATAAACACATGGGCGATATTTTTGATGGGCTAGTAAATTAAGCGGGTAACGGGTAATACCCGCGGGTGAGAAGTGTTGCCCGTATCCTTACCCGTGGGCGAGATTTCTTACCCGTATCCATATCCATCGGGTACGAAACCCGTGGATATCCGTGCCTGCGGGAAGAATTGCCATCCCTACCTATTCTCCATAGGGATTGAAGGGAAAATTAGTTTATTTTCCTTCAATCCACTCCAACGGCTGGAGCATAGGGCGGAGCTCAGTGTATATCCTGGAATAGCTCAGTGTATTCCCTGGAATACCCTGCATTTTTGTACACATACAATATTTAACCCGTTTAAATAAAAAATAGATAATAAAACTAGTTTGGTCCATCACAGTACACAATCGATGGCCCATTAGGTCCATTTGGCGTTCCCAGTTGCCCTCCACGCTCAGACGCTCTACCTCGCTCGAATCCTCGATCCCACCGGTGGCGGCTGAGCGGCTCCAAGCTCCTAAGCACGACGGCGCCACTGCGGACTGCGGTACGCCTGTTGCTGAGCTCCTACGCGCCTGTGGACGACCGGTCGTGGCTCCGCGCGCGTGCGAGACGGCGTCGCGGCGAGCGGTGCGCCGGCGCCGTGGCCGTGCGCTCGTCCGCAGCGGGCCCGTGGTGAGGCGACGAGGCGGCTCCACCGGCCGCGGCTACCGAGCGCCGAGCGGGCGCGGGCGGCACCCGGCAGCCGACGAGCGCTGGTGCTGACTGCTCACTGCTGTGCTGCAGGGCGGCAGGGCGAGCACCGAGGTCTTTGTCGTTCGTCAGGCCTTTCGCCGGCGACATGCACCAACCTGTGATGGCCCTTGGACGCCGGCGAGAAGGCGCTTGGACGTGAGCGACACCAGGCGATACCGCGATACAGTGTGGTAAAATTATGTTATTATTCGTTGTTCGTTCGTGCTTACATTATTTACTAGTTTGTTATATATCATATATAGTTTCTTTGTATAACACTATAACCCAAACCAATTCGAGTTACCGTGGTTAGAGGCATGGTCTCTCTTCCTAGAGACTAGGGATGACAGTGGATACGGGTTTGAGTAAATAACCATAGATAATTATCCATCAGGTACGAGTATAGTGAAAATTTGTATCCGTGGTACATATATGGATATATTAAGGTATCTATGGGTGTATTTTTCGTGGATATGGATATCCATATCCGTTACTCGATAGGTATCTGACAAGTAGGCCATCTCTCAATTTCCAAATCCCATTCAACCAACCGGCCAACCCTAAGTCCTAAACTAAGTAACTGAGTAGGCCAACTGGGCCTAGGCGACTGGCCAATGCACCGAGCCCCCTGCTACTTTATTATATTGTTGCTATAATGTTGTGTATTATCATTCCACGAATATTGTTTTATATTGTCTGTATTATCATCTAATAATTTGATGTTGAAATTGTTGTTGGGTGCTGAAATTGTTGTTCTATGTTGTTCGAACGATGAAATTTTTGATTATCATAAAATTGTTGTTTGTGTGATGAATGCTAAAATTATAGTGGGCGAGCAGGTAATGAATATTCGTCGGGTAGAGGAACCCGGTGGGTACGAGTACAGATCCATACTCATGAACATATATGGATATGGGTATGAGTTAAGTTTCATCTCGCGGGTATGGGTTCACCAACCATATACCCATGTCTTACTTGCCCGATTGCCATCCCTACTAGAGACCATAGTTCAAATCCCAACGGGCGGTTTTTAAATTTCGTTGAGCCCATAGGAACTCTAGCGACACTCGCTCGCTACACGTGTGGGGAGGGGGACGACGCACGACGAAACTCCCACTTCAAAGACGTAGTGATAGTGATATTCCCGGACTGGGCCGGTCCCAACATCCACGGTCCAACACCCACACAACCATAGACTAAAACGTAATGCAATAATACGCCTTCTGCAACACAACCAACCTCCCTATTCACCATCCGACACAATCAGCTGGGTGCCCGTGTTCCTAGCGTCTTCAGCTTCGTTGCCCATGTTCTTAGTGTCATTAGTTTTTTTAGACGTAACATCTGCCCCCGCCGAAGGACTTGTTTGTCCTCAAGCAAGGGCGCGTGGCAAGTGTTGTTGAACCGCATAATAATCCTCCCAAGTAACATATTCCCGATGAACGTGAGTACGTGACTCCAACAGATGAGCACTTGAGGAACCACCCGGTTGCCATTCTTCACCAACCGCCGATCCAGAATCTCCATAGGAGCAACCCCTTGCCAGATCATCATACCGAGGTATAGTGGAAAAGACTGGCGGTTGAGAAACGTGGAACACTAGATGCACTTGTGTTGTAGATGGTAAATCTACACGATAAGCAACTCGGCCACACATTCGACGACCTTGTATGGTCCAAAGATTTTGAAGTCTAATTTCGGAGAGGGTCGATTCAACATCGAGTGTTGAGCATACGACTGCAACTTTAGCAAAACTGGATCGCCAACTTGAAACTGTCGCTCAGTCTGGAGCCTATCAGTCAACATTTTCATGATGTTCTGAGCACCAGTTAACTGTTCTCACAACATAGTGCTAAAGGCTAAACGCTCAGCGAGCATGGTAGCCACATTCACTTCGGCCTTAGCTGGAATCAGAGGAGCATCAACAAAGGGTGGGTCATAGCCATACAACACCTTGAAAGGAGAGCATCCCAAGTAAGAATGGTAAGAAGTGTTGTACCAAAACTCACCTAGGAACAACCATGCCTTCCACTTATGAGGTTGGGCATGCATTGCGCAACGAAGATACATCTCCACACATTGTTTGACACGTCCACTTTGACCATTGGTCTAAGGGTGGTACAATGTACTCAAATTCAGTTTGGTGCCCAATAACTTGAAAAGCTGAGTCCATAAGGAACTAGTAAAAACCTTGTCCTGATCAGTGGTCATAGATTTAGCCATTTAGGTAGGCCATGCAACTTTACCACCTGATCCAACAACACTTGAGCCACCTGTGAAGCTATAAAGGGATGTTTCTAGGCCAAAAAGTGAGCATATTTAGAGAAACGGTCGACCACCACAAGAATGGTGTCATATCCTTCGGATTTTTGAAGTTTTTCGATGAAGGCCATCGTGATATCTTGCCAAACACCCAAGGGCAGAGGTGAAGGTTGCAACAACCCTACAAGATGTTTCCTTTCACCTTTGGCTTGTTGACAGACCTGACATTGCTTGACAAAGTTCTCTACATCTAGTTTCATGCCTCTCTGAGTTACGACCTTGAAGAATTTGTTCTCCCGTGACAACGGACCCACTCTGAGTAACGACTGACCCCATTGCCAGCAAGAGGTCGGCCCTCACTAGGGGGTTGATAAGAGAATGACCCCCTCCCCCGCAGCAAGCATGGATGCACCCGACCCATACCAAAACAAGTGGGTAGAAAGAGCGAATTACACCGGTCGGACCACAAGGATCCTATGCCCCAGCGGCCATGGTACCTTCGCTCACCAATGTAACTAAGTCCTCTCTCCGACCACAAGGATCCTGTGCCCCAGCGGCCATGGTACCTTCGCTCACCAGTGTAACTAAGTCCTCTCTCCGACCAAACTTAATCCGTAGGTGGGATCGGACCAATTATAGAGAGTCGGGCTCATCACAAATACTTCAATTTTTTTTTGAAAAACGCAGGAGAGCTGCGCATCTTTATATTAAGAAGGGAAATTAAGGTCCAAGAGGACCAGTACAAAAAACCACCCTATGGTGGCCAACAACAAGCATAAATAAATCTGTCCATAGGACCAAGATACAAAAAGACGACCAATGAAAAAATTAAGTCGAGCCTGCTGCGCCTGGAGCGGCAGCAAGCCAAGGCTTCCGAGGTGTTTGGCACCAGCCAACATCCATAAGGATAGCTCATCGATGAAGCTTCTATGCACCTTGCCAATGGTTGGCGAATCTCCATCGAAGATAACTCTGTTTATATGCAACCAAAGGCACCATGCTCCCAAAATAATGGCACTGTTGACTCCCTTTCTCTTGTTTCTGTGCACCTGAATGGTCACTATTCCCCACCAATCAGCAAAATTAGTTTCCTCTGGTCTTGGAGTTAGGTGGCCCATACCAAAGGGGGAGAGGATGCTATGCCAAAACTGTCTGGCGAAGACACAACCAGTCAACAGATGCTGAACTGTTTTTTCCAGCCTGTTAGCTGTCCAACACTTATTCTGCATGGCTAACCATAAAAAGGTCTTACACTTAGGAGGAGCCCAAGATTTCCAAAGTCTTTTCTAAGGTTCGTAGGTGATGGAGCCCAAAAATAGAACCTTGTAGCAGGACCTAGAAAAGAAAAGGCCCGAAGACTTGAATCTCCACACATGGTGATCCTCCTGGAGAGTGAGCACGATCTCACCCAGGGTGTCCCAAAGCGTAAGATATTGCTGTATACTTACAAGGGAAAGGGTTGGCTTGATGTCCCTAACCCACAACATGCCCTCCAAAGCTTGATGCACTGTCCTGGTAGAGGCCACCTTTTTATCCACCTTTGAGATCACTTCAGGTGCCAGCTCAGCGATAGAGCACCCATTTAACCATCTATCCCTCCAAAAAAGGGTGTTTTTGCCGTTGCCCACATGAGTGTACATCAAACTGGCCACTAGTTTCCTTACTTGTGACTAAACAGGGAGATCCAATCCACTCCAAGGCCTATTCGGGCCAGTCTTGATGAGCCAAAGCCATTTAGCTTGCAGCGCCCAACTCTTATATATCAGGTTTGGGATACCAAGTCCACCAAGGTCCAGCGGTCTGGTGACTTTATCCCATGCCACAAGGCAATGCCCACCTTTCACATCTTTTCTACCCTTCCACAAGAAACCTCGGTGAATTTTGTCAATAGCACTGATAACCCACTTGGGAACATTCATGGCGATGAAAAGATATACGGGGATTGCAGAGAGCACGAACCGGACCAAGGCTGTCCTGCCAGCAAGGTTTAGAAATGGAGCCTTCCAACCGGGCAGCCGGTTAGCTATCTTGTCCACCCACTGCAAGAGGTCCCTCCTCCCCAACTTCTTATCAGAAACAGGCAGCCCCAAATAGCTGCATGGAAAAGAAGCCGGATGCACTGCAAAATGTTACAACTGTCCTGAACAGTCTGATCATCACAACTGATAGGGATAGCACAACTTTTTTGCAAATTCACAACTAAGCCCGAGGCCTCTCCAAAGCAATCCAGGATCATTTTGACACAAATAAGATCTTCAACTGCAAGCTTGACAAAAAGAACCACATCATCTGCGTAAATGGAGAGCCTAGATTTCACGTTTTTGATGGCCAGGTCATGCAGCAATCCTCTCTCCTCAGCATGCTTGAATAAGCTACTAAGCACATCCATCACGATTATGAAAAGCATAGGAGATAAGGGGTCGCCTTGGCGCAGCCCCCTCCGGTGTCGAATATAATCCTCCGGAGTTCCGTTCAATAACACTTGTGTGGAAGAAGTGGATAACATATTGAACACAAGGCCGCACCACCTGGGTCCGAAGCCAAGATGAGATAACACTTCTAGGAGAAAGGCCCATGACACTGAGTCAAAAGCTTTTGTAATATCTAGCTTTAGAAATAGACTAACGATCTTCTTCCTGTGAAGGGCCTTGATAGAGTGCTGAACCAACATGTAGTTGTCATGAATGGAGCGACCCTTGACAAAGGCACTTTGATTTGTAGCCACCAGATTTTGAAGGTGTGGTGCTAAACGATTAGCCAAGACTTTGGATACCAATTTGGCGAAGCTGTGAATAAGACTAATTGACCTGTAATCTCCAGCTGTCTTGGCATCAACCTTCTTAGGGATAAGGGTTAGGTACGCAGAGTTCATCATCCACAATTTGTGCGCGTTACCTTGGTGCAGGGTGATAACTGCCGCCATCAGATCAACCTTAATTATGTGCCAACAAGTTTTATAAAACCTTCCTGTATAACCGTCTGGCCCCGGGGCTTTGTCCGAGGGAAGGCTAGCAATAGTGGCCCGGACCTCCTCCTCTGTAATGGGAAGGTCCAAGGCCCCAAGATCAACATCAGCATTGTGGCAAGCCTCCAAATCTAGAGTGAAATCACGCTGCTTCGCTACACCCAACAAATTGGAGAAAAAAATCAAACAAGACCTTCTGCTTTTGCTCTTGAGAGGTGGCGATCAGGTCCTCATGCACTAGTTCAGAGATAAAGTTCCGCTTTTTCCGATAGCAAGCCTATAGATGAAAAAAGGAAGTGTTGGCATCTCCCTCTTTCAGATATTTGATCCGCGATCTAAGTCTAGCAATTGTCCTTTCCAGAGAGGCAAGCCCCAGGCAGTGGTGCTTAAGCCTTCCTTTCAGCCATATCTCGTCCCCACACAACAGTCTATTGTCTTGAGCAATCTCAAGTCCGTGCAAAATTTCCCTGGCCAAGCTAAGCTGAGATTTAACATTTCCGATCCTTTTATGACTCCACGACTGCAAAGCCTTTGCAAGCCTTCTCAACTTTAGAGCCATTCTTCCAAGGGACAAGAAAACATCACTGGCTGCTCCCAAGAGGTAGCCACCGTCTCCAAAAAATCTGGAATCTTAGTCCAAAAACTCTCAAAATGGAATCTTCACTTCCCCTTGACATCCTCATTAAGATGCAGAGCTAAGGGACAATGGTCAGAGAGCTCCGAAGAGTTGCTATGGAGAATACAATCCGGATGGATCTCCTCCCAGCTGGCTGTACAGAAAACATGGTCGAGTTTAACAAGTGTAGGGACATTTCTCTCATTTGACCAAGTGAATTTCCTGCCTACCAACGGGATTTCTTTTAGCTCCAAGTCATTGATAAGTCTCCTGAATCTGCCCATCATGGCCCTATTTATATTGGCATTGTTCTTGTCTTCTGAGCTGTAGATCTGATTAAAATCTCCAGCTATTACCCAAGGGCCAGCGCATGTCTCCCTGACTTCCCTAAGCTCCTGGAGAAAGGAATGCTTGAGAGGGTCTTGGTGTGGCCCATAAACACCCGTGAACCACCACTGAGCACCACCTTCCTCTTGCAACTTGACTGAAACTGTGAAATCATGCACCAAACTCTCAATAGCAGAATAGACTCCATCTCTACAAGCCACTAAAACACCTCCTCTGGTTCCTTGCGCTGGGGAGTAAACGAAGTCACTATACCCAGCACCAAGAATAGACAGGATGTCAAAAGCTGAGATAGAGCATAGCTTAGTTTCCTGCAAACAGACAACCGCTGGTTTGATGCCAAGGACCAAGGACTTAACAATGTCTCTCCTAGACATGTCATTCAGGCCCCTTACATTCCAGATAAGAAAAACTGGCTGCATTATAACAGGGTACACTAAAACACACACGACCTACAGCACACCCCCCCTCCAATCAGGTTTGAAACCGGCCTTCAACAGGCAGTTCCCAGCCAAATAAGTCTGCCATGGCAGCAATATGCTCTCTGGAAAGTGCTGCATCAAAAAGGTGAACATACTTTTGGGCGTCTTCGAAGGAAATATGTTCTTGGTCATCACAAAATCCTAGCTGCCTGCAGACTTTAGCTGCAGATTCATTGCCCAGTTCCGGTGGCAGATTAGCCACCCTTCTGCTTCTCCTTGGATTGAAGTCATTGGGCAGGGTCTTCCTCTTCTTTCGCTTGGTAATCCGGGGGGGGGGGGTCAGCCAACAACCTTGCAGCTGGCTTGGTAACATTCTGCATGAAATCTTGTAACCTTTCTGTCCTCTCAACATCTGTCATCTGGGCTGCCGCTGCCTGGAGTTTTTTTCTTCTTGAGTAAACTTTGAAACAGGGAGGCTTTACTTTGAATCTGCTGTCAGAGTGGTCCTGAAGGTGGGAAGGGAGGCCACCTCCGCTAAAATGGGTAACATCCTGCGGCTCAACAAACAAAGGCCTGTCAACAGGGTGAGAAGTACCCTGGGCAGGCACAGTGTCTGGAACCACAGCAGCACCAAGACCTCTTTCTTCCAAAATAAGTAGCGACAGGTTGACGGCTGGAACAGAAGAATCAGCGTGAACATCATCAATATTGGGCACCAGCTGCTCCACGGTCTCGAGCTCATCAACAGGGGCCAATGGACCCTGGACATGCCCCACCTAGCGGTAGTAAACATGACAGCCACATCCGGAGGAAGCAATAAGGCCTCGGACGGAGTCTGTGGGACTACCACGTCCAAGGCATGAGAGGCTGCAAGGGGTTGAGAGGTGCACGCCTGTGGTGGGGAAGAAACTAGCACCAAACGTGCCCGGTCAGCAGCCAAATTCGGGACAACAGCAAATTCTGCAGATATACCAATGGTGATCTCCACGGTCGAGGACTCCTCCAATATCTCATAGTTTCCAGCTGTCTGATCACACTGACTGGCGTCGCCTTCTTCCCTAGGCTGAACTTTAGACCTTGGGCCTAGACGTTCAAGAGCAGATCGTCTGTCCTTAAGCACACCGTCCTCCGCTGAACCCCTTCGACCATCACGGTCCCCTGGTGGCGAACGCGAACAGAAACGCCACCTCTGTCGTGTGGAACCATCCATATCTGTTGGGATCTGGATGGGGTCAGGGACAACACATTATCCATCCAACACCTTAATCTGAACACGATAGGCAAGAGATAGCCTTTCAACGCCTGGTCCATTTCCCAGCGAATCAGTAATCCAGAGATCTCTAGAATGAGGGATTGAGGCCAGGTCATAACACCAACCATAACAGCGAAAGACCTCCAAATTCTTGAGCTCGAGAGTCTCCTCATGTACCTTCTGCACCCATGCAAAAGGGTTTAAAATGTGTCGGACAGTGGATAGTTCCCAGACATGAATTGGAATGCCACTTAGCTCGAATTCCACAGGGATAGGCAAACTTGCACCTGAGGGTCCAAAAAACCTGGACCATCTTTTACAGTGCAGAGAGAAGGCGCCTGCACGAATAGTGTTCCATCTCGTTATCAGCTGGTCAACTGACTGGAGGGTGGGAAGCATGAGCAGGAAATGTCCATGAGCCAATTGCCTCAAGATTAGCGAATCAGAATTGGCTTCAAGTTTTTGAGCGACTGCATCTGCGATATCGACGACTGGCACAAGCACATCACTGACCACAAAGATAGACACTGCGTTCTTCAAATCTTCTTCTGCTTTATCCATCAAACTATTCCAACCGATCACACAAGGGTGCTGATGATGCAAAAGGCTGGGTACAACCAGAGGGGTCTTGTCATTTCTGGGTTGATCAGATCGTCCACGACCCAGATCAGAACCACCCCTAGGGGATGACTTGCGCTTTCGATGGCGTATGCGTCGCGGGCGGGGCGGGAGGGGGCCCTGCGAGACAGAACCAGCTGTAGCTCCGACATCACTGGATGGAGTAACAAATGCTCGCGCATCCACTGCCCCTTTCATCATCTCGAAATGTACCCGATGAGAGCACCTAGAGGGGGGGGGGGTGAATAGGTGATCCTGTAAAAACTTGAAACTTAAAGCCACAAACTTGATTAAGCGTTAGCACAATAAAATCAAGTGGCTAAGGAGAGCTCTTGTGAACCACAATTGACACAGTGAGAACAAGCACAAGAGACACAAAGATTTATCCCGTGGTTCGGCCAAGTACAACACTTGCCTAGTCCACGTTGTGGCGTCCCAATGGACGAGAGTTGCACTCAACTCCTTTCAAGTGATCCAATGATCAACTTGAATACCACGATGTTCTTTTTCCTTTACTCTTTCCCGTTTGCGAGGAATCTCCACAACTTGGAGCCTCTCGCCCTTACAATGAGATGATCACAAAGAAGCACAGATGTAAGAGTGGGAAGAACAACACACACAAGCCTCAAAGCACGAGCACACACAAGTCACAACTTGAGCTCTAAGATCACACACGGAGTTCTCAACTCAAGAGGAGCTCAAATTGCTATCACAACGAATCAAATGCGCTAGAGAGATGTCTTGGTGCTAAGAGATGATCAAAGAATGCTTGGTGTACTCCTCCATGCGCCTAGGGGTCCCTTTTATAGCCCCAAGGCAGCTAGGAGCCGTTGAGAGCAATCCAGGAAGGCAATTCTTGCCTTCTGTCGACTGGTGCACCGGACAGTCCGGTGCACCACCGGACACTGTCCGGTGCTGATTGCTTTCCTGTTCTGGCGCAGCCGACCGTTGAAGTTTTGGAGCCGTTGGCGCACCGGACACTGTCCGGTGCACACCGGACAGTCCGGTGCCCCCATCGGACCGTTGGCCCGGCCACGGGTCACGCGCGGATTGCGCGACCGACTGTTGGCTCGGCCGACCGTTGGCTCACCGGACAGTCCGGTGATTTTTAGCCGTACGCCGCCGACGAAATCCCGAGAGCGGCCTTTTCACTAGAGCCAGCCTGGCGCACCGGACACTGTCCGGTGCACCACCGGACAGTCCGGTGCACCCAGACTGAGCAGAGTCTTGGCTGCTCGAGCCAAGTCTTTTCCATTTGTCTTTTCTCTGATTCTAGCACTTAGACAAATATGTTAGTACACTAAAACCAATGTACTAAGTCTAAAATCATACCTTTGTATTGATTTGCACTTTGTCCATCATTTGACATAGTTTAACACATAACCATTTGTGTTAGACACTTAATCACCAAAATACTTAGAAATGGCCCAAGGGCTCATTTCCCTTTCACCCGACCCTTCTCAATGCCTGGAGGGGAGATTCTACGCCAGACACTGACTCTCTTCTTGCGTGGATGGGGTGCTGGAGGCAGAAGTCGCTCCTAGACCGAGGCCCGAGCCAACTGGTGCTGCGGGACAGGCCCTGTCGCCACACGGTCGGCGTTCGTTGGCGCGACTGTCGATAGCCTACTCCAAACCACTCCCCTCAATAGTCGTCGATGCACAGGAAACTTCCTATCACCATTCACTGGCCCAGAGCAGGCGTAGGAGCGATGACCAAGAGCCTTGTAGCGGAAACATCTTGGCCCAAGGCGGCAGGATGCAACAAGGTGGTCATCCGCGAAGCAGTTGAAACAACGACCTACATCTTTACTATATTAAAGCACCAGTTTCAACGGTTGTCCCGCGTCAATATTTTTCGAAAAAACTCCTATATTTCTTTAGAATCAACCCACACTCCTATAATCTTTTTTCTACTACTATAATAGGAGAGTTTATGTAAAAAATAAGTTGAAATTATGTATAAGTGAGTGTTTGAATCTTGGTTGTTGACTCCACATTCACACACACCTAATCAATAGAAAACATATATTTTGTGCTTTATTAAAACAAAATTTATCCTATGTCATATATATATAAACCGTAGCAATGCATGGGCATATGACTAGTTAAATCCTGACATAAGACTAGTACATCCCTAGTTGGATACATAAAATCCTTTTACAATTACTTTATTTTAGGAAGAGCCTCCTTCCAGTCTGATCTGCCAAATGCCGCGATGGAGGGTCTGTCTCCTCGAATTTGTCCAACTCTTCCTCGGTGTACCCCAGCGCGAAGCCCTGCACCAACGCCGGGAGATCATTGTTGTCATAATGGGACGGAGTGATCGAAAACGACTGGTGCACATCGAGGAAGATGGCGTCCTTTATCAGCTTCGAAACTTGGATGGCTAAAGAGCTCAGGCCTTCGCGTTGGGAGATTCCGAGGTCGCTGCACGCCAAGATAGCGGCAACCCGCATGTTCTCATGTTCGGTGCTCTCCTGTCTTAGGGACTCTCGGACATTGGCGAGCTCCCGTTCTAGGCTTTGACCGTTCCTCTTGAGCTCGCAAGAAACAAAGTTATGGAGGACGAGTTGTCGTCGGTGTTGTTCATGTTCTTCATGTACCCACGATGTCGCAGTTGGCTCACATTTTCACAAAAGGCCTATCATATGTTGTCTTCAAAGAATGAATGCTTGGTCTACCGACACTCCTGCTGCGTGGGTGTTAGAGAATTCTTATATTCAAAACTCTTCGTTTCTCCACTAAGCGACTCCTTGTAATCAAGGCTTTTTTGTTTCTCGGCTCTTAGTTGTCCACTCACAGCGTCACAAGCTCGAACTGATGAGCACGGACCACACACGTACATAATGGCAACGGCATGATCACCTGTGCGCCATCCCACGACTGAGAAAGAAGCATGCATGACATCTTGTACGACCCAATAGAAAACAGAAACAATGGGAACACCGCATCGTGAACTAAGCACGAGTCTGGCGAGTACATGGACGCACCCAACTGGGTTCAAACTTTATTATTGGCTAAGAATCAAACACAAACCGACTGAATTAACCAACAACAGAAAGGTATCTGGTGAGCAGACAGAAGAAAGAATGAGTGTTTGCAAGGAAGAAATGGTGCCTGAGTTGAGGTCTAATCCTCATCGACCCATACCAATCTGGGACGGTTTGGGTGGGCATCCATTGCTCTCTCTAGGGGAGCTTTCAGCTCATGAGGGTCGTCGGGTGCATCGAAGAGATGGATGCAGAGGTATTCCAGACCAGTTATGCTTCCTAAGGTCTCCACATCTTTCTCACTGAGTCCGTACGTATAAAAGAGTAGCTTGTGAAGGTTCACAAGTACACCCCACCAGTCTGCAAGATCCGAGACAATATCTCCCGTGACGACAAGTTCTCCAAGGTCAACTGTACCATGGTCATTTAGCTTGTTCAGTAGTTCTGGCGGCTCGTTCAAAGTATGAACACGAAGAGAATCAAGGTTTGAGTCGGCAAGCTTACGGACCGAGGAGACGATCTCTTCATATTTCTCATCCCATTCTTCATCAGCATCACTGTTGATAAATCTTATCCCCAGCTTCCTCAGGTTCGTTAGCTCGCCGAGCCCCTCAATGAAGTCAACCGACTGGATGTAGACATTAACGCCTTCCAGAACCTGAAGTGCTTTCATGTCTGCAATCTCATCAGGCATTATAGTTTCACGATCAACAGCTAGAGTAACCAGGCATTCCAATCGCCCGGCCTGACAAATGGATGCTGGGATTTCCATTACTGTGTTGTGCCCATGTACGTCGAGTGCCCCCAGGTGCTTTAGCCCAGCTGTTTTTTCTGGGAGCTCTGTGACACCACTTGCTTCGTTGAGCCTCAAGTACCTCAGGTGCAACAGATCACCCACATCTTTGAGATGGTCATCCTGTAGCTGCCCACAGCCTTCAAAGGCTAAAACACGCAGGCGTCTGAACCTCGACAGAGACGGGATTTCCACTCTAGCACCGAAAACATTAAGCGACCGGACGCTAGATAAGACCAGCTCCGGTGGGATCTTGCCTTCATTCTGCATAGACAACCGACGGACCTTGTCTTTGTCTCCAACAGCAGTAGGATTTACACCAGGTACTCCTATTAAAGTGACAAAGTTCTCCTCGATGGCCTTGGATACAATGAAATCAAGAACTGTGTCATGAATTCGACAGCTTTTCACCACACCAAACTCGTCCATCTCTCCTGGCTGGAGCAAGCTCCTGTTGATGAGATCGTTAAAACACGTCTCGCCTGAGCGGTATGCTCCAGCCTCCAGGTTGGCTCTGCTCATGGATGAACCCCTCACCAATCCACCTCTTTATCAAACCGTCCTTGTCAATCGTGTAATCTTCTGGAAATATGCTGAGGTACAATAGGCAAGTTCTAAGCTCGGGAGGAAGATCCAAATAACTGAGTGAAATTATCTCTAGCATTCGTTGGACATCAGAATTCCTTTCGAGCGCACGGCCCATCGAGTCCTTCACTATATCCCACTCCTTCCTTGTTCTCCCCTTGCTCGACAGCAGGCCAGACATAGCGATGATCGCTAATGGTAAGCCGGCACATTTCTCCAGGATTTGGCCAGAGATCTCTTGGAGGTGCCCAGGGCATTTCTCTTCAGGGCTGAATAATCTTCCATAGAATAGCTGTGCTGAGTGCTCCATATTAAGAGGCCTCATATTGTATATATGCCCATTATCACTGTATCTACAGCATTCCCTAGCAACCTCGTTTATGCGAGTGGTGACGATGATTATGCTGCCACAGTGAGTCAGTGGGAAGGCAGTCTTGATGATTTCCCATGTTTTCGTGTCCCATATATCATCCAGCACAATAAAATATCTGCACATTGGTACATAGTAAATGGGATGAAGAGTAAGGTAAGGTCACTGACCAAAATGAGCTCGTACAATTATTCAATTATAGATTTGTCGTGCATCTATATGGCAGTCTAGGTGCCTTAAGGTGAAAAGATAGGAGCCAAGAGCTAGACTACTAGAGTTCAGGCTTCGCCACGAAACCCCAAACTTCCCCGGCGTCATCCTCGTTCTGCGATCCAAGATGGTGAGTATCTATGACCTGCCCCGGTTCTGTTAGCTCCCGGTTTGAATTCGTGGGTTAAATGGTTAATTCTGATGTATGAACTGTTGGAATCTGATGTTTAGTTTCTCCTTTTTAAAAAGATATATAGTTGATTATGTGTGGTTTGTGTGCACTGTGCAGCATAAGCTGAGGAGAGGAAACCGCGACAAGCTGTAGCAGTTCATGACCATAAGTGGCGCCAGGTATGGTTGTTTATCTGCTGTTGAAATTGGAACGTTGTGGGCGGTGTGGCCATTGGCAAGGTAGATAGTATTTCTGTAGTTAATTTGTTGCTTGAAATCTTGCTGAGATTGTGCATCATATAATAGTTCAAGATGCCTAAACTTGCTACTGATCCATGCACGATATGCTTGTTTGGTCTACTATAGATATGGAATTTAGTGCTTGCCATAATATTGTAGTTTTAAAATCTGGTAGCAATTCTGGGGCTCTGGGTAGAAATCTATTTTGTTGCTTTCTATGCGGGTGCTACATTAATTCTGTCTCATTCTTGTGTAGTTCTGTATGCATATACTTCCGTAGAAATCCTACTAGCTTCGGAATGCAAGTAAAGTAAGTAGTTATCTACGATGATTTTTGTTTAGCCAGTATAAATCATTTTCTTTCGTGCGTTTGAACCTGAAACCTGACCGTCCCTTACTTATGTCGGCTAGCTATGACCGTCATAGATTAATTATTTACGGCGGTTAGCCGATGTAAATAAACTTATTTACGATGCTTTATTAGTAACGACCTAGAACCGATGTAAATAAATCAAAAACTGATGTAAATAACAATTTATTAAGCCTTATTTACAATGGTTTTAGGCCGACCTAGATTCGTCGGATTCCTGTAGGTATGAAATGATAGTGAGTACAACACACCAAAACACTTTAGCACAAGGACTAGAAAGCAAATAACCGAGCAAAGCAAATTACTCTACATGGTTATGCCTAAGCCTAAGCACTAACACAACAAGAGATATAGAGTTACTCGATTAAGACATGATTAGAACTAGCTTGTCGATTACAAAAGCAAATTAACTACATAAGCACAAATATGAGCGGTAAGAAAGGAGTTGTACATGGTAGAGTACCTTTTGTTTTTTTGTTTAAGGTATTCCCTGATCATTGTGATAAGTTGCTGGGTCCCAGCGAGGCAGCGACAGTGCTGACATAGTCTCCCTTGAACACGGACGGCCTATCTTCTTCGGTCACCACTTCATGGAGGATTGTTTTGAAAACGACATTGATGTCCGGATTCCTGGACACGGATAAGAAGGACCGATGTTCGAATCGATTCTTAAGTTGTTGATATACCTGGTATGCCAGGGTCGTTTTCCCCAGCCCTCCAGATCCAACAATATAGACAATCTGGCGTTGCCGCTGCTCCTGGTGGCCTTCTTGTTCCAGTCGTCCCAGCAGCAGTCTGGTGACCTCGTCCTTTGCTCCGTCGATGCCAACAGGCTTCCTCGCATCCTCAAATATAGCTAGCGCTCTTGGATCGATGGATGATGATCTGGCTTTGGCCACCGGACGGTCGGTACTGTAACTCTTACGCCTTGCGTCCGCCTCCATGACTTTCCTCTTGATGGCGTCGAACTCCTTGCCTATCCGGTGGCGACTCTTGGTCCTCTCCAGCAGGCTCGCCATCTTCTCCATGATGCCGTCTGGCTTGGCGGCATGCTGCACGAAGAAGTCGTCGAGGCTGTCTTCGATGTCGTAGGAGAGCTCCCGCACGTCCTTCATCCACAGCTTGCGTTGTTCATCAGGAGGAGTCTCGTCCCTGGACATGTCGGTGAGGAAGGCCTTCATGGCAACCAGCTCGCCAGTGAGCCACTCCATCTTGCCGCGCATTCCCGTGAGGCGCCTGTACTCATCGCGGAGCAGAGCTTGCAGCTTCGCCACAACGGACTGCAGGGCTCCGGTTGCTGCGCTCGCAAGAGCGCCCTCCATTGTATTCCTAGCTAAGCTCTCTTTGAACTAGGTACCTTGGTTTCTTTCTTGCTGCCAATGGATGTCTACGATCTGTTGTTCATATATGTATGTAGTAGTAGCATAGAGTTTTGTGCTAGTTATTATTAGTTATTTGCGCATGATGCGCGTGCATATTATTATAAAATCCATGGCTGTCACGTACACATGAGAAACAAATCCATATTCAAATCTGGTCATCCAACAATTATTGTCTACCGGCCGACAGGTGGTTCATTGAGCGCAGAGTCAACAGATCTAGATCTTTAGGCAGGCTGGCCAGCCAGTTATTGTTATTATTTATTTGCGCATGAGGTGCGTGCATGTTAGTGTAAATGCATGGCAGCCACACACGAGAAAGAAATCCATATTCAAATTTGGTCTTCCAATAATTGTTGTCTACCGGGTGGTTCAATGAGCGCAGAGTCAACAGATTGAGAAGAAGAAAAAAAAACACACACAAGCTAAATCTTGAGAGAAGTGGTACACCTAGAAGCAACAGTTATTAACGCCGATAAGGCTTATCCCGTAAACATATTGTATATGTTGCAACAATTTTTTCATTGCATGAATGGTACACTACTGAAGAACCGGGCTTCTGTCCCTTAATTTTAGTACCGGTTTTCTAAGAATTGGTACCGAAATCAAGGAAAAGAAGCCATGTTAGAGTTAGATTGGAAACATCATTTTCCTAAGAGTTTTTCCATTTTTTCAAGGGAAATTAGTTTATTTTTCCTTAGGAAAATAGGAATCTTATGAGAAAATGAAGTTCCCAAACTAAACTTTAATAGTTTCGTTACCGGTTTTAACTGTAAGGGGATTTAGTAGGGATGACAACGGATACTTAGTAGGGTCGCTGCAAAGGTGAACTAGTCCTTAATAGTAGCATCGCTGCAAAGGTGAACTATAAAGTGAAGTGTTTGAAATAATCCTGAAACTTTTACTTCCAATATGTCATCATCTCAATATTACTCAAAGCCTGGATAACCAATTGACGCCAAGACACAATCTCTCATCCTCGATGGTGTCTCTCCCGGAATGCGAGATTTAAGTCTGCTGCGAAGAAGAAGACGGCTCTTTGCGCCATCGTGGACCGTCTGAGCCCTATGCGTGGACTGTCCGGACGTACGCAGAGGAGTAGACGCTCCTGCGCCAGGTCGCGGACCGTCTACGTCTCCGCAGAAAGCATCGTCAGGTGATTCGTTCTAGTGTTTGGCGCCTAGATCCGCGCTAACACGTGTGTTTACTTGTGTGTCCGAACTTGTCTAATTTATTGGAAATTCGAATGAAGTCTCTTCTCTCTCTCTCTCAAGAGGAGAGATTTGTGGTCGCTTCTCTCTGTTTACAAAAGTTATATCCATATCATAGACACATTTTCTGTTCTAAAAAAACTCTGATGTGCACAAAAACTGATTAGCACAAGGATTTTAAAATGTATCCCCTCTGTCGAAGTCGTTATCACAGAAACATCACCAGTGGGCAGTGAATACAAGAAACCATAGTAGAAAAAGGAACAGAACTGCAGGCAACGACAGTGTCTGCACCTTGCATGATCGGGCAGCTTGCATGGCGCTAGCTGACGGCGGCCGGATTATTGCCGCTGACGTCTGACGGTGATACATGGCCGATCAAGAACGAAAACAAATTCAAATACAGTAGAATAGAGAATATATAGCTGGCCGTCGTCGTCGATCAGGCGCCACTAATGGTCCGGCCGCCGTCGACGAAGATGACCTGCCCGGTGACGTAGGACGCCGCCGGCATGCAGAGGAACGACACCAGGGACGCCACCTCCTCCGGCTCGCCGGTCCGCCGCAGCGGGATGCGTGACCGCTCCTGCTCCACCAACGCCGCCGGTAGCTCTTTACCCATGTCCGTCATGATCACGCCCGGCGCGACGCAGTTCACACGGATCCTATCGCAGGCCCACTCCACAGCTAGACTTCTCGTCATCTGATTCAGTCCTCCTGCAAGAGATGATCGATCGATGATCATGGATGGATGCAAGGACGATCCAAGATATATTAAATAAAAAAAACTATATATTGTGTACCTTTGGTGACGCTGTACATAACTTCCTGCGGGAAGCCAAGGACGCTGGCGATGGAGGAGACGTTGACGATGCTCGCCCCTCCGGCGACGGAGGCGTTGAGGAGCAGCGGGTGCGCGAGCTGGGAGATGTGCAAGCACGACTCCAGGTTGGTCGCCATGATCCGCGCGTAGTCCTCCGCCGCCCACTCCGCCGCCGGCTTGAGCAGCAGCAGCGCAGCGTTGTTGACCTGTACACGGCACAGACGACACACCGATTGGCCGACGGTCGATATGTACACGCATGATATGGTTCCACCTTAATTTCTAGCTAGCTTACCAGGATATCGAGCTTGCCGTCGAAGGC
Source organism: Zea mays (assembly GCF_902167145.1). Classification (NCBI taxonomy): domain Eukaryota; kingdom Viridiplantae; phylum Streptophyta; class Magnoliopsida; order Poales; family Poaceae; genus Zea; species Zea mays. The sequence continues at coordinate 236,793,557 of NC_050097.1, read as the reverse complement.
CGCGCTGACCGTGTCCAGGACGAGCCTCTCCCGGTCGGCGCGCACGGCGACGTCGCACACGGAGACGGTGACGCGGAGCCCCTTCTCGGCCCACCGCCGGCGGCACTCCTCCAGGTCCGCCGCGCTGCGGGCGCACGTGTGCACGCGCGCGCCGAGCCTGGCCAGCTCCTCCACGACGGCTTGCCCGATCCCCTTGCTGCCACCGGTGACCAGCGCTGTCGCGCCGGCCAGGCTCCACCGCTCGCCGCTGCCTCCTGGCGCCATGCGACGATCGACTGCTTGCGGTTGCGCGCGCGTGTAGGGGAAGTATGCTAGCAAGCTAGCAGCGGTGCCGGCAGTCTTTGGCTCTTTGCAGCCTAGCTAGCTAGTGCCTGCCCATATTTGTACGTGTTCCTCTCCTCCAAGTCCAACCACTGCCCCCTATTGTTTAGTCGCAAAACGGCCATCGGATGCGCGTTCATGCCGTGATCGATCGTGACTGGGGCATCATTCCATGCCGATCGTTTGGCGCCCATGACTAATCTCCTGCCGAATCGTTTGCTTCTGGGATGTTCAAACTCTGCCCCATCACTTGTGGTCTGGCCCCTTTCTTGTTTCTTTCTCTACTAGCCGATCACTGTCATATCGACATCGTTTGCTAGTAGTATTATATTTCTCTGACTGGCACATGCAGCGTGATACTGATAGTCTGGTTGCTACTTGCTAGTATTATATAGATCTCCAGCAGGCATTCAACGATACTCCAATGCTAGCTGTCGTTAGCAGCAGCAGCGTATTACAATTTTCCATGATCATACCTCACCTCACCACCACCACAAAAAAAAAGGCTGTTCTGTGACTGCAGAAATGGCTTGGAACCACACAGAGACCTTGTTCAGCGCTATGGCTGTTCTGCTCGCCTGAAGCTTATCACACGCACGCAGGCCGGTTCCTTCAAACAAAGGCTAAAAAAACTGTTGTATGCAACCTCGCTCGTCGACATCACCAGTAGCCGTATCCTCGTCGTCTGTATCAGGTTCGATCAGGTTGCCAGTAGCCTCGCGTGCTCGCTGCAGTTTGTATCAGTTCGATCACGTTGCTCGTGCCTACAAATTTACAGGTATTATGAGAAATTCAAGAGTTAACAGTGCTTATCAAATTTTCGGGAACCTTTAATAATCTTTGTATCATGCTCGTCACATGTGATTTATTTGTTCTTTTTCTAGAACCTGTACTGTAACTACGATCTGTTACATATGAGTTACTTAGAGATAAGACAATATTAAATATGAATGATTCCTTTTTATCATGTCCACTGTTTTTTTATTTCTGTAGCAGCCATGGACGGGACGAGCCAGTCGAGGCGGATTGGAGTTTGAATCACGGCCACACAATACACTCATCAGTTACATTATTACTAGTGCAAGCACCTCCACTAGTAGATTGGGATTCGATATAAATTCAAGAAGAAAATGAAATGGAAGGAATAACAGAACTTTGTAGTGAAGAACAAGTTTATGCACTTTTGGGTCTCTATCCTGACCTTGAGCAGTTTAGATGAATAGTGTTATCTGGTAAGCGTGCTTATTTGGATGATAGATAATCCTTTGCGAGTTGCCTGAACATTTATACATCACATTCATCCTACACGTAATTAGTCCGTATTAAATCCTGAAAGTGAAATGCATGACCGCCTACCTATTGGATAGAAACATATACAAAGATTTATTAATGAGATGTTTGCGCTTATCCAAATCCCACATCACGGAGTCACCACACCCACACTTTTCCAAGTATGGTGCTATTTTACTTTTGCTTGGCCAATATCAAATCTGGAAGCCTAAGTTCAGTTTCACCACTACAAAAGATATTCAGCAGAACTAAAAAGCCACATGCATGCATGCATGTTCACAAACATCAAGTTGCATATGTAAAGTAAAAAAGCTGACTCACATACATGTTGAGAGAAGAAAAGCATCACCATCGAAAGGAATATAGGATACATCCAAGCATTCAGCAGAAAGAACTATAAAGCCACATGCGTGTTCACAAATCTGATCTTGATCTTCTTCTTATTCACCCGAGATTATAAAATGCAACACGCCGTTAACAACGGCACACCCAGTGCCGTCGCGAGGAGTTAAGCCATATCTACGCACCGATTAGCTTTCTAAACCCCTATGCCATCTCTGCACACCATATTAGCTTCATAAAATGAATTGGGCCAGCCATAAATAGGCTAAAGGAGCCGAATTCTAACAGAAAATTCCTGGCATACTGGAGCAAGCTCCTGATAATGACATTGCTGCACAACATGAATATGCTCAGGTATTTTTCGAGGAAAAGAACATGCAACCAAAGATTTGGAGCCAATTCAAAGGTTTCAGCGAGCAGCTGACAACTATTGCTTGACATAAAAAACCGGTCGTATAGCTAGTAATAACTGTTGTTAATGGTGCAAAAGACACTGCCCTCTTGGGGCTATAGGCATGTATATATATGCGCGTACAGCAGGGTGGATTACATGGCAGCAATGTCGTGATTGACATGCCAAGATTACAGGAGGCCTCAATCAACCGAGCCTCAATCAACGGATTTAAGTGCGCATGACCCATTCCTAATATACATGACCTTCTATGTTTAACATCCCCCCTCAATCTGGACAATATGAAATTAAGTTCAGATTGGTACAAATCTTAGAGAAAGCCGGTCCTGCTAGAGGCTTGGTCATAATATCTGCCACTTGGTCACTAGAAGAAATGATGCGCACATCAAGTTGTCGCGATGCCACACGTTCACGAACAAAGTGATAATCAACTTCAACATGCTTCATACGGCGATGAAAAATTGGATTGGCCGTAAGATAGGTGGCACCAATGTTGTCACACCACAAATTAGGAGGCCGAGGCTGAGAAATCCCAAGCTCATGAAGAAGGACTTGGATCCAAATTACTTCTGCTGTAGCATTTGCAACTTCTTTGTATTCGGCCACCGTACTAGAGCGAGAAACCGTTGAATGTTTTCGAGATGCCCAGGATATCAAATTTTCGCCGAAGAAGATGGTGAATCCACCTGTGCTGCGACGGTCATCGGGATTGCCAGCCCAATCAGCATCAGAGAAGGCACTCAATAGAGAAGATGTGGACTTAGTGAAGCAAAGTCCAAGATCAATAGTAGCGTGGAGATAGCGTAGAATCCGCTTCACAGCAGCCCAATGAGATGTAGTAGGTGTGGAGAGAAACTGACAAACCCGGTTTACTGAGAAAGTGATGTCAGGCCTTGTAAGGGACAAATACTGTAGAGTACCAACAACACTTCGGTACTTCGTAGTATCATCAGGAGATAGAGGAACACCATCATGAAGGGAGAGCTTATCAGCAGGCAGCATAGGCGTAGAAACCCCTTTAGAAGTATCCATGTTTGTGCGCAGGAGGAGGTCACGAATATATTTGTGTTGCGTTAAAATCAGCCCCGAAGAAGTGTGATGCACCTCAATGCCAAGAAAGTAATTGAGCTGACCAAGATCCTTCACAGCAAACTCACAACGAAGTTGGTGGAGAAGCTTGTCCGTCGCCAAAGATGAGGAGCTAACAATAATAATATCGTCCACATAAATAAGTATATAAATCTGAAGACCGTCTTGGTTAAAGATAAATAAAGAGACATCGGCCTTCGATGCTTGAAATCCCAATTGTATCAGGGTGCCGCTCAAGCGAGAGAACCATGCCCGGGGCGCTTGTTTAAGGCCGTATAGAGACTTATCAAGTTTGCATAAAAACTTTGGATGTGCTGAATCCTCGAAACCCGGCGGCTGCTTCATGTACACATCTTCATCAAGAACACCATGCAAAAATGCATTTTGGATGTCAATTTGTCGAATAAACCAATTACGAGAAACCGCCAAAGATAGGAGCAGGCGAATAGTGGTTGGCTTGACAACAGGACTGAAGGTAGCATCATAATCAACACCATATTGCTGCTTGAATCCCTTGGCCACTAAACGAGCTTTGTAGCGAGCAATAGATCCATCGGGATTATGTTTGAGTTTAAAAACCCATTTAGAATCAATAATATTGAGGCCAGCTCGTGGTGGAACAAGGTGCCAAGTCTTGTTCTTGAGAAGTGCATCAAATTCATCATGCATAGCCTGTCGCCATAGGGGATGCTTCATAGCAGTGACATGGGAGGATGGTTCTGAAGAACAAACCCGGGATACTGAATATGTGACAGTGCCATCAGTACGAATCTTCGGTTGTCGAATATTATTCCGAAGGCGAGTACCATACGGATGGACATGAGGAACTTGTTGATTATCCACACCAACAGGAGATCCAATAGTCCCAGCAGTATCTTCTGGAGAATCAGTGCCGGGATCAGATGGAGAGAAATCAGCTGGGGCTGGTCCTGCGGCATGCTGATCGGCCGTGGGGGAAGAGCCCAGTAAATCAGGAGCCGGGGCACCTCCATGTGGACCCGACGGTGCTTGCTGGCTGCTGGGCACAACACACGGGAGCGGCTGGGTCGCCGTTAGTGCTGGCACGCAGGGTGTGCACTCCATAGATGGTGCTGTCGTACCGGTGGCCGAAGCTGCTGCATTGGACGGAGCTACAGGCATAGAGTTAACAGGAAGCAAATTGTGCAAGTGATTAGTGTTCAAATTAAAACTGCTATCACCCGGTTGCTCAGCAGAGTTGGATGAAGGATTAGAGAATGGAAAAACAGCCTCATCAAAAATTACATCCCGAGAAATATAGACACGTCCGGTTTCCATATCAAGGCACTTGTAGCCTTTGTGAAGGGAGCTATAGCCTATAAAGACACAAGGTTTAGAACGAAATTCAAGTTTATGACGGTGGTAAGGTCGAAGATGGGGCCAACAAGCACACCCAAAAATTTTTAGCATAGAATAATTTGGCGGACTTTGAAATAATCGTTCCATGGGAGACAAGTTATCAAGGACACGAGTAGGAAGACGATTAATGAGATATGTGGCTGTCAAAAAGGCTTCGTCCCAAAATTTGAGTGGCATGCCGGCATGAGCTAATAAAGCAAGACCCGTCTCAACAATGTGGCGGTGTTTTCGTTCAGCAGACCCATTTTGTTGGTGGGTGTGGGGACAAGAAACACGATGAGCGATGCCAAGAGAAGTAAAAAATTGATTATGAAGTTTCTGGTATTCCCCACCCCAATCGGACTGAACACATCGAATTTTGATGTCAAGAAGGCGCTCAACATGTTTTTGGAATTGGAGAAAAATACGCTGAGCCTCGGTTCTATCGTGCATAAGATAAATCCATGTAAATTTGGTAAAATCGTCAATAAAACTGATATAATACTTATAACCACCAATAGAAATTGGAGCAGGACCCCAAACATCAGAATGAATAATTTCAAGTGGCATAGTCGTACGATGAATGGAATTAGTATAAGGTAGCTGATGACTTTTAGCCAATTGACAAGCATTACAAACCGAGGACGCACTAGACTCCTTGAGACAAGGGAGATTATTAAGATGCAAAATAGACCGAACGATCTGAGGAGATGGATGACCAAACCGAGCATGCCATTGCTCCGGCCTTGCCGAGTAGCCAACAAGGGCTTGATGAAGGGATTTTATGTCGGACGGCTTGAGGGGATAGAGACCGGACTCACACTTTCCTTCCAGAAGCAGCTTCCGTGTTGCCCGATCCTTTATGAAATAATACCATGGATGAAATTCAAAAAAGACGTTATTATCACGAGATAATTTATGAACGGAAAGAAGTTGTTTTGATATGTCGGGAACATGAAGGACATTATTGAGGGCAAGTGGGCGAGTAGCAGTATAAATTGAACAAGAACCAGTATGCAAAATTCGCAAACCTGCTCCATTGCCAACTTGCACTGTGTCGCCACCGTGGTATTGCTCACGCATGGCAAGACGATCAAGGTCGCTCGTGATGTGGTCCGTGGCGCCGGTATCGCTGTACCAATTGGGATCCACCTGGTACGAGTGTGAAGATGCCAAAGCCGCTGATGGTCCTTCTTCCTGATACGATTCATCCATGCGGTACCAGCATTTGATGGCGGTGTGGCCGACTATGCCGCAGATTTGGCACTCGGGCCGAGAGGTGCTGCCGCGGCGAGAACCACGCGCGGGGGCGCCGCCACGGGAACGGCCTCCACGACCGCGGTCACCACGACCACGATAACCACGACCGCGGCCACGATTGAAGCCGCCACGGCCCGCGTAGTTCGCGGAAGCACCGAACTGCAGTTGCATGTCCGTCTGGTGTTGGAGGCGACGAGCCTCGAAGGCAACGAGGTGCGCGAACACATCATCGAGGGAGAAGGCCTCACTCTTGGTCGTCATGGAGGTGACGAAGGGATCATACTCGACTGGAAGACCTGCAAGCAAATAAGCGAGCACCTCTTCGTCGCGAAGTGGAGCATCGGCGGCAGCGAGCTCGTTGGCGAGCCCCATGATCTTGTGGAAGAAGTCGGCAGCAGAAAGATCACGCTTTTTGAGAGTCGCGAGTTCGACACGGATTTGCACCGTGCGCGCCTTCGTGGATGAGGCAAATTTCTTCTGGAGGGAGTCCCATACCTCCTTAGAAGTTTTGGCGAGAACAACATCCCGAAGAACATCCTCAGTCATCGTCGAGAGGAGACCACTGAGTAGTTGCTGGTCCTGATCGAACCAGCGGTCGTACTCCGGATTGGGTATTGGCGTGGCGCCGTCGACCGTGGATGCGACGACAGTTGTAGACGGCGCAGGTTTGGAGCCATCAAGAAACCCCATCAGCTTTGAGCTCCGGAGATAGGGGAGGGCTTGAGCACGCCATAGGAGATAATTAGCCTTAGTCAGTCTGATTGTGACGGCTTGGGAAATGGGGACAGGCGAAGCCATGGAAAGATGGAGGTGGAGAGGAGGAGGAGGAGGAGAAAATTTGTGGTGGGTAGTCAGAATATCCTTGGCTCTGGTACCATGTTGTTAATGGTGCAAAAGACACTGCCCTCTTGGGGCTATAGGCATGTATATATATGCGCGTACAGCAGGGTGGATTATATGGCAGCAATGCCGTGATTGACATGCCAAGATTACAGGAGGCCTCAATCAACCGAGCCTCAATCAACGGATTTAAGTGCGCATGACCCATTCCTAATATACATGACCTTCTATGTTTAACAATAACTATTAGTGCAATTTTTCTTTGGGTTTTATGGAAACGTAGAAATAGCTATCTCCCACCATCATCTATCAGCAGGCTGGTCCAACATGTTACTTCTGTCGATCGGAGGGAACTACCAAGGTGACACCCAATATACAATGCTTCCATCCAAACCAAAGCTGGAACTCCCTCGCCAATGCTTCACGCACCAGCAGAACTAATATAAATTCGACAGGCAATAATATTTGAAACCGGTCCATAGCGTGCAAAATTTCCAAGAAATGGAAGACGATTTTACCAAAGATCGACCAAATAAACAAAATTCGACATAAACAACGAGCTGCTCGTTACTACAGCCAACAAAAGGAAGCATATAAATCATGCATATAATAACTTATATATAGCCAAAAACATAAATCATACAACGTATCCATTAATTTAACTAGCATCCATAAATATAGACTACATATATATATAAATGCCTCAACAGGCTTGCGGAACTAATTAGACCAAACACTCATGGACGAAATACTTCACTTGACCTTATTACAGTCTAACTAAGTTGCTAGCAGCTCATACTTGTATTAGACCACGCACTAATAGTTTGTAGTGCTTATTTGAGAGGCGCCGGTGAGAAACAAGGAACATAGCAACCAACCTTCCACCTGTGTATAGCTTTGGAACTGCTGAAAACACTCACTTCCTTACTGTCCATGTCATATGCTATGAATCTCCGTTCACAGTGTGAAAAGAAGAAGACCACATTGCGATCGAGATGCATGCTGGCCACCTCGCTGTACAACTCCAATGCGACACTTGTGGGACAATTTCCTCCAAAGAGCTGGAGGGAGCTCACAGTGTCCTTGAGCACCCACTCTTGTGCATCGTAGTCCTGAAGAGCCCAGATGGACAGCTCGTATTTCTCTTCGTTGAAGTCGAATAGTTGTTTAGTAATGCAGTGCAGATGCCCCTGGGATTGGCCAAAGTAAACACAGTAGCATCCCTCACAATTACCAGCAGCCACGTCTGGCAGTCTGATCATCCTTCTTGGACGTCCTTGTACATCTACAATGAGTATCTGCATTTTGTTCGAGCCCCAAACTAGCAAATGCAGGAAGCCATTAACAAAGGCGCATCGATTGCTTATAGATAAGTAGACCTGATTCTGCCACTCTTCTTCTTCTTTCTCAGTTTGGCTATAGGTCCATATCCCAGTTTTAGACGAGTAAGCATGCACCGACATGGGCTCCATGTACTCGCGATTCTTTTTGAACCGGACCAAGTGGAAGTGGGAGGATACAGTCGGATCAAAAGCCAAATATGTGTAGTTTATTGGTACATGGGAGCTGCAGTCGGGCTCGGGCACGGCTCGCCATTGCTTCGTGGTCGGGTTGCACACGACATAGCCCAAACTGTTGTAGTGCGGCAGCTCCATAAGGTGCTGGAATAGGATCAGGCCATTGCAGGAATCCAGTAAGACGAGGCGATGGATCCCAGGCTGTTCCGTCAGGAAGGAGATGAAGCCTGCAGGGTCGGCAACGTCCAGAGGCACGGATCCTACTGTCAGTGGCAGGTCCAGGAAGCTGAAGCTGTGGCGGTCCTTCTCTGGATTCATGAAGATGAGTCCCTGCATGGGTTGGCGGAGCTTCTTACGGTGGTCGGGACCGGCAATGAGGTCGAGCCAGGCCTTGGACACGCACTTGAACCGGCAGATGGACTTGGCGGGGACGCGGGAGAGGATCTCCACAAGGAGGTCGTCGTGGAGGTCGGCCACCACGGCCACGCCTGCCTGCTTGGAGCTGCGGTCCTCCATGGCACCGATCGATCGATGAAATTAACGATCTGTGAAGGCAGGAGATGGACCGAGACGGAGATGTGAGGGGGGCCGGGATGCGCGAGAGAAATATGCAGCTAGCGAAGGGGACTTACCAGTTACCACGTGCGCACCGGGAGATGGCCGACCGGGATCGACGGCGCCCTGGGGGGATGGGGGCGTGAAACCCTAGCGATGCCGGCGCTTGATGCCGGTGGCGGTGAGCCGAGCCCTGGTGTTCTGGAGCGCGAATTAAAAATCGGCCAGAATCTACACGATGCGTAGATAAACATGAATTGAGAGGAAAGGTCATTACCAGGAATCGGACGCTAGCGTGCACTGCTCACAGCGGATGGTGGTTCGGCGGCGGAGGGTTTGCTCAATTCCACGCACCCCCGTAGGTTATTCGCTGAATTGGTAGCGTCCAAAGCTTTCCCGTGTCCTGGCTTCCACCGCGGCGGCTCTTCCGCTCCTTCTCCCTGGCTTCTGTCTCTCTAAACGCTCTGGGTTGTTTGCTCGACAGTAATTTGTATGGTACCTTCCAGGTCGGCGAGAGGAGCCCTACATCGGGTTATATACCTAGACCACCGACCCCAACGACCCCCGCTAGCAAACGGGAGGTTGTTGCGATTTCCTCGCCGGACGACGCGATTGCCACCTGACCTGGCGAGAAAGTCCTGGCGACCCGGCCCCACCTGGCAGTGGCATGGGGGCGAGTCCGCGCGCGCGAGTAGAAGGGAAGAGAGACTGGCGCTCAGGTCCCAGCTCCCGAATACCGCAACCATATAAATTCAAGAAGAAAATAAAAAAGGAAGGAATAACAGAACTTTGTAGTGAAGAACAAGTTTATGCATTTTTGGGTCTCTATCGCGAGGATGAGAGAGAGGGAGAAATAGCTACGACCTCAAAATCGAGAGCTGATAGACCCGGTGCTTCTATAGTTCTTGATGTAGAGGGTGTTGAAGATGTAACTATGGTACTGGATGATTATATTCAAGAAGAGACAGTGATGGAATATGACAAAGATAATCCCAGTATGGATATATATAGGCACCATATATTCTTGTATGGAAGATTTTCGATTGGCTATGAGACAATATGCAATAAATAAAGAGTATGAATTGGGTATTAGGTCAACAAGCAAGTCAAGGTATACAGGGTATTACAAAGGTGGAGACTGCCCTTGGTCTATTTCTGGATTCAAGAAGAAGGGTGAGGTGGTTGTTATGGTACTAACTTCTAAACTAGCAAAATCAACAAATTTGAATTGTCGTTGATCCTGACCTTGAGCAGTTTAGATGAATAGTGTTATCAGGTAATTAAGCGTGCTTATTTGGATGACAGATAATCCTTTGTGAATAGTTGCCTGAATATTTATACATCACATTCATCCTACACGTAATTAGTCTGTCTTAAATCCTGAAAGTGAAATGCATGACCGCCTACCTATTGGATAGAAACATATACAAAGATTTATTAATGAAATGTTTGTGCTTATCCAAATCCCACATCGCGGAGTCACCACACCCACACTTTTCCAAGTATGGTGCTATTTTTTACCTTCTTTCTAGTTCAGACAAAACATATTGTATCTGATGCATAGAGGTTGGAGATATTATTTCTCTCTTTGAGAAAGGGTTTTTGTTGAAAGGCTTAAAATTTTTACAGTGCCCCAAGGCCTTGGCTCAGGTTTGCTTCCTAAAAAATCAATGTTGCATAACTATTGTGGTTCTTGTAAAGTTTCTCATCATGTCAAATATACCTCCAGTGCTACAATTTTAAATTGGGACCCTAATGTGTATCCTTTCTACATAGAAATAATTTTCAACTTCTTTTTCTATTACTATCAGTTAATCAGTTATTCCCTTAAAGAAGTCCATGTTATTTAGTTAGTTTAATAATATTGTTGTGTACCTTTGATTAGTTAGAACAGTTAGACGATTTAGTATTTCTGACTCCTATTATTGTCACGGCAAAAGTGTTGGTTGAAAGGCAAATAGTTTTAATTGCATGCTTCGTCTTTCATGGCTTTAGCCTTAAAACATGACTGTTCCCCACTCAAAAAACATAGTTTTCTTTTTTTCCTGCTGATACTTATTCCTTTTCCATCATTGGGTTTTAGTGGATCCGCGGTATGGGCAACAAATTGGCAATTGTATTATCTTTACTCCTATATTTGCAGAACGACCAATTAACTAGTGTTGTTCTTTCGAACCAGTTCCGACAAGTAAATTTGTTTATGCACGTTCTGGGTCCGGATGGTGTGCTCGGTGGGCGCAAGATTTATACTGGCTCAGACAGAACATCCCTGCATCCAGTCTTCGGTGGCTTGTGCTACCGACACCATGATGCTCAATGCTCGTAGCAGGGGTTACAAACGGTCGAGAGAGGGAGGAGACTCTCAAGTCTCTTATGCATGGTGAGGACTGAGGGCTACGAATCTGGTGCTTTCTTCCTAGCTAAACTTTGGGCGTCGTGGCGGTGTGCTCCTTGGCTTTGACCTTCATAGTCCTCTGTGCCTTTGTCTCTGTGTGTTCTTCTTCTCGTCTCAACCGACCCTCCCCCTTTTATAGGCCAAGGAAGGGGTCGATTACTGGTGGCTTCTCGTGGAGTTATCGCGCCATGGTAGAACGAGGTGTTTTACCTCGACAAAGTCATGCTTGTCGGGATGCACCTCGGTCATATGAGCTCCTCTAACCATGCTCCTTAAGACTGGATGCATGTGGGCGGCGAGGAGCTCCGACGTCATCATTACTCTGTCTTTGCCACACTGACCCCTGGCCTTCGTAGCCAAGGTCTTGGTGTGGCTCATCATGTTGTGGGTCCTGTAGATGCCAAGTGCACTCAGGCCTAGGCTTAATAGGTCATGAGTGGGTTGCAGGCCTAGGGACCCATAGGTCATGAGTGGAAGGAGGACCGACTCTCCTGCTGTGGCTCGGGACCAGGCACATTTAATGCAACTAGTCATTTATGGCGGGTCAGTCCTAGGCCAGGCACAGAATTCACCCAAGTGGATTCCTCTCCATTCGCTCGACCCCCCCTTTGGCTTCGCCTTGCCCGATCCCTGGCTCAGTGTCTCGGACTATCCGAGGGTGGGTCCTTCCGGGGCGGACTCTTCCTCTATCCTCCTGCTGGCTTGTGGACCCTAGGGGCCCGAGGAACTTTTCCCCAACAAGTGGTTATATCAATGTCTTAGACAACCTTTCCCTTGATACTCTATGAGTAACCAACTTTGAAATTCAATGGTCCTTCATTTGCATGTCGAATACCATATATCATAACTTGGTTGCCTCTAGGAATGTTGTGAATAACCATTACACTGGTTTGATTCCTAGTCAGCATAAGAAGATAAACAATCTACATTGAGTTATCTCAATTCTTGACATGCAACTGATAGAGAGCTATATCTTGGACTAATATGCTTCTTGTGTATAGGACTAACAAAAATTCTTGGAGCGACAGACCAGCGCCACAGCGACCTCCATATACAACGTCGTCGTCTCCAAACCATTAGAATGGCGATCAGAAAGTTCCCTATCATTGGGCATGTTAATTGAATTTTTTTTTATTTTAATACTCATGTGTTGATAACTTCATACTTTGGTATTAAAAGAAGAGTGGAGGTATTCCATATAGCTTCTTGTTACTTGCTTAGTGATATTGCCTCAGATATTATCTTCGTGTGTAAATGGGTAGTGTGTAATCAGCTCTGAAATTTGGACAACCCAGTTCATCAAGTTATAAGTACTTGATTGTGTACGTGGAAAGCCAGGCCCATATCAACCATTATAAAAGCATGTTGCCTTGCAAAAAGTTTTGGATTAGATTGTTGGCTACATTATGTGTTGAACATCAATATTTTACCCTTTTGGTATTATCTTTGGAAATGGGATATATACTTGTCGTTATATTGAGGTGTAACTTTGTAAATATCCTTTACACAGATGTATCAGACCCCTCCACCTACCTTACATGCACCGCAACAACATGACAGTAAAGACTTTGTTAATGTGTTATTTACCCGTGGAGGTGGCTATTGTATTATCTTTACTCCTATATTTGCAAACCCACTAATTAACTAGTGTTGTTCTTTCGAACCAGGTCTGACAAGTAAATTTTTTGTGCACGTTCCGGGTCCGGATGGTGTGCTCAGTGGGCGCAAGATTTATACTGGTTCGGGTAGAACGTCCCCGCATACAGTCTTCGGTGGCTTACGCTATCAGCACCATGTTGCTCAATGCTCGCAGTAGGGGTTACAAGCGAGTGAGAGAGGGAGAAGACTCTCAAGTCTCTTATGCATGGTGTGGCCTAAGGGCTACGAATCTGGTGCTCTCTTCCTAGCCAAACCTTGGGCGTCGTGGTGGTGTGCTCCTTAGCTTCGGCCTTCGTAGTCCTCTGTGCCTTTGTCTCTATGTGTTCTTCTTCTCATCTCGACCGACCCTCCCCCTTTTATAGGCCAAGGAAGGGGTCGATTACTGGTGGCTTCTCGTGGAAGGAGTTACCACGTCGTGGTAGAACGAGGCGTATCATCTCGGCAAAGTCATGCTTGTCGGGATGCACCTCAGTCATCTGAGCTCCTCTAACCATGCTCTTTAAGACTTGTTGCACATGGGCGACGAGGAGCTCCGACGTCATCATTACTCTCTCCATGCCACACCTACCCCTGGGTCTCGGTGTGGCTCATTGTGTTGCGGGTCCTATAGATGCCCATTGCACTCAGACCTAGGCTTGATAGGTCATGAGTGGGTCGCATGCCTAGGGACCCATAGGTCATTAGTGGAAGGAGGACCGACTCTCCTGCTACGGCTTGGCACCAGGCGCAGTTAAGGCATGTTTGGTTCACTACCTCAGTTGCCACACTTTGCCTAACTTTTCTACCTAAGGTTAGTTATTCAATTCGAACGACTAACCTTAGGCAAAGTGTGGCACATTTAGTCACAAACCAAACAGGCCTTTAATGCGGCTAGTCATTTATGGCATGTCAGTCCTGGGCCAGGCGTGGAATCCACTCGAGTGGATTCCTCTCGGTTCGCCCACCCCCCTTCTGGCTCTGCCTCGCCCAATCCTGGGCTCGGTGTTTGGGACTATCCGAGGGCGGGTCCTCCTAGGGCGGACTCTTCATCTATCCTCCTGGTGACTTGTGGGTCCTAGGGGCCCGGGGATCTTTTCCCCCGACAACTGGTTAAATCAATGTCTTAGACAACCTTTCCCTTGAAACTCGAGTAATCAACTTTGAAATTCAATGGTGCTTCATTTGCATGTCCAGTATCATATCTCATAACTTGGTTGCCTCTAGGAATGTTGCGAACAACCATTACACTGGTTCGATTCCCAGTCAGCATAAGAAGATAAATAATCTATAGTGAGTTATCTCAATTCTTGACATGCAACTGCTACAGAACTATATCTTGCACTAATATTCTTCTTGTGTATAGGACTAACAAAAATTCTTAGAGCAAAGGACCAGCACCATAGCGACCTCCATATACAATGTCGTCGTCTCCAAACCATTGGAATGGTGTGGATCAGAAAGTTCCCTATCATTGGGCATGTTAATTGAAATTATGTTTTTTATTATTTTAATACTCATGTGTTGACAACTTCATACTTTGGTATTAAAAGAAGAGTGGAGGTATTCCATATAGCTTCTTGTTACTTGCTTAGTGGTATTGCCTCAGATATAATCTTCGAGTGTAAAATGGGTAGCGTGTAATCAGCTCTGAAATTTGGACAACCCAGTTCATCAAGTTATAAGTACTTGATTGTGTATGTGGAAAGCCAGAACCATATGAACCATTATAAAAAGCATGTTGCCTTGCAAAAAGTTTTGGATTAGACTGTTGACTACATTATGTGTTGAAGATCAATATTTTAACCTTTTTGGTATTATCTTTGGAAATGGGGTATATACTTGTCGTTATATTGAGGTGTAACTTGGTAAATGTCCTTTACGCAGTTGTATCAGACCCCTCCACCTACCTTATAGGCACCACAACAACATGACGGTAAAGACATTATTAATGTGTTATTTACCAGTGGAGGTAGCGGACGTGACTCCTCTCAGTTCCCCGATGATGATCAGCTGCAGTGATGTGTGCATTTGATGTTGGTTTTAAAGTTTGATTTATGAGACTTGAGACTTGCTTGTGAACTTGTGACATTTTGGATGTGTGTAGATTTAGACATGTGGATTGGAATTGTGTTGAAGTGTGGAGATGATGTGTTTTTGTGATGAATGGATGAGATATTATGTTTGTTATGAATTGTGTTTTGATTGTGTATATTTTGTTATGAAATGTGGTGAAATTCGAAAATAAATAACATTTTAATGATGTTGTAATTTAACTTCCTAGAGGAAATTAACTTTCAAGAGGGATTAAAAACAGACGAAAGTTAATATATAACTTCCAATATGCATTAAAAGACATTGGAAGTTAATGAACTAATAGCAACAAACTCTCGGATGGTGTCAGCCTCGATTAACTTCCCACGAGCAATAAAAGTCGTCGGAAGTTAGGCTAACTTATGGCCGGAAGTTTTCGAGAGTCTAACTTTTGACGATTTAACCTAACTTCGGAGAGGAGCACTAACTTTTGATAGTTTTTATTTAACTTCTGAGAGTACAGGCCCTCGGAAGTTATTGAGTTCCATGTAGTGTAATAGTACATCAAACAATGAAAACAAAAGCATAAAATAAATCTATGCATCGAGATGAATCCATATGCTCAAGAACCACTAAAACAGAGTTAAAACAAAGAAAATATGGGCAAAACAAGTTTTAGGACTTATTTATATTATAACCAGGGTTGTAGAGACCTAATTGTGAAAGCAGGGGCTAAATCATAATTACATGTATAAATATGAGGGCCTTGGTATAAGAATGTGAGCGCAGGACGACGGGTTCGATTCTAAGTAAGCTCGAAGTCTAAACTGATAAAACAGGACCTCGATGTAAATATTTTGAACTGAGAAAAACTAATATGCAATACTCAAAAACCCACGGGCTATTTGAAAAGGGACTCGACTGAATAACGTGGGTGTGTCCTAGGCCGTTCAATCCATATTTAAATAAACGAGACGATATCTTCCATCTAATTTGTCTAGTCCATCTGGCAACGGACGACGTAGCCGCATTGTAACACTCTGAATTTGGGGTATAAAATTCAGGTGCTACCTCTTTTCTCTTTTCTATAGATTTCTTTTCTCTTCCTTTTAATAGATGTTTGATTATTTATTTGGAGATGTATTAATACTTTAGTAGATTAAACCTTAAGGAAACATGAAATGTTGCATCATGCTGAGTTTAAACTTTGTTTTTGGTTGATGCACATGTTTGAAATATTCAAATTTGAATTTGTGGTTTGGTTGGATTTGAATTCAACATAGAAAATAAAAGAAAAGGGATTAGAAATTCAGAATAAAAAGGAAAAACCAAAGAATCCCAAACCCCCTCCCCCCAGCCTTTCTGCCTAGTCAGTCCAGCTCGCCTGCGCCCGCGCGCGCCATCGCTCTCCCTGTCTGGTGGGTCCGTGCTGTCGGCGCCGCTCCACTCAATCGCGTGCGCGGCTCTCGCTCTCCGTCCCACGGATCCCGCTTGTCAGCTTCCCCCTTTCTCTAACCTCTAGCCTGCACGCCCCGACGTGGACGCGCCCACGTCGTGCGTCTCTCGGTCACCTCCCACGCACCCGACCCCCTTTTGAAGTCGCGCCCCCAACTCACTCCCCTCCCCTCCCTCATTCGTGCACCCGCAGAGCTCCCGCCCTCGCCTCTCAACGTGCGCACGTCCGAGAAGCACCACCACCGTTCGTCGTGGTCGTGCGCCCGTCCCGCCGTCGCCGTTGAACCCTCGTCGTGTCCGTCGCCTTGGTGAGTTTCGCAGCAACGTCCGTGACCCGGGACACCCTTCAGTTCGCCCCTCCCCCTCTATTTCTCTCTAACCGCACTGGCCGGACCTCCCTCTGCACAGCCGCAGCGCCACCACCATCGACCCGAGCCCTCGCCACGTCCCTGTCACCGCTCAAGGTCCCCAGAGACTCCCCACGAGGTAACCAACCTCCCCACCCTTTATTTCTCCCTTCCCTACTCTCGGCTGCGCGCGATTACTCACCGGAGTGAGGTTGCATTGCCGTCGAGCCACCCCGCCATGGATGGCTACCCTCCGGTGTCGTGCCCATGCTCGTGCTCGCCACACTCCCCCGACCTCCTTGAACCCTCCCCGTCGCCTTAGAACCCCAGCATGCATGCGCCCTCGTCTCCGGCGAAGCTCCACCACGGACACGGGCGCCGCCGCCGCTGGTGGCTAGGGAGAGCCGACCAGGGTTGGCCGTCTGATCTTAGACGCCTATCCTGGATCAAACAACCCTGTTTTAAACAAACCAGATCTAATACAGACCGCCCACTTAAGATTCGACCGCCCAGATCTCCCCCTTACCCATGCCCCTGCTAGTCAATCCCGCCTTCACCCTAGGCCGCTGACCGCCCTGGCCCGCCTGTCAGTGCGCGCCCGCGCGTTTGCCCGTGGGGTCTGTTCTCAGTCGTCGATCTGAGATCGGATGGCCGAGAACTCTCGATACCCCTTCGCTCAGTCATTTTGTTAAAGAGACCCCCCGGTTTCTTAGAAATCAACTTGTTGTCTTGTTTTCTTACGCCTGAGTCCATGGTTTCTCGCAGAGAGACCCTGGACTTTATTTTAATCCCGGAAATGGGTATAAATTAGGGTTTTTGAATTCTAAAACTTCAAAAATTCATAACTTTGTCATATGAACTTCAAATTGTAAAATATTCCTAATGTTATTTCATATCTATTTAAATTATGTTCATTCACTGTTTCCATGTTTCAATTTTATGGTTGGTCTCTAGGTTACAATAAGGTTGTGGGAATTTCATTAGAAATAAAATAAAGATAAAAAATAATGAATATTCAAGTGCTTAACTTTGTAGACCTAATCCCATTTAATGTATGATCCCATCCCTGAAATAAGTTTATTTAAGTAAGTAATTTACTAAGATAGACCTAGTTAGAGAACAATAGACCACTTGGCATAGTGACCTACCCTAAAACCTAGAATTCACATGTGTGTTTTACCCCTTTTCTAAACCTATGTTCACTATGTTGCATATGTGTTGGTGTACTGTTCTTTTGTTATTCCCCAAGTGTGTTGAATCAATGACTGCTTTATGTAGACAACGAGCAGTCCGTGGTTCCTGAGTGTGTTGCAGGAGACTTCTCTGAGCAGCAACCTGGTCAAGGCAAGTGTCCTCTGATCCATTATGTCATACTCACTTTATAATTCATTGTCCCGCGTACCATGATCAACCTAAAGATTGACTAGTGTTCTGTTTTTCCTGTCCTTGGTTGTTCTTTGATTAGAGTTACTCTAGATACTTGTATGATGATGCTTAATGATGATGATTATAATTATGGTTCCTGGTATTTCCTCTTGGAAGGAGTGCTATTTGGGTAATAATTTGGGCTTATTGCTTAAACTTGGTTCTCCACTAGTAATAAATACTTGACCAACTAAAAACAATTGTTTTAAGCTTAACTCCACATACAACTAGTCCACTTTAGTCAAACGGGACATTTGCTGAGTACGTTGATGTGCACTCACCCTTCCAATTCCCTGTATGCCACTGGAAAATATACTCGTTCCTTGTATGCCACTGGCCCCACATGTCATAAACACCAAAAAATATACATATATGCCACTCAGTGGCACACAAGGAATGAGTATAAAATCTGATGGCATACCAGGAATTTTTCCTCCTTAAAACCATCAAACCCCATGTTGTCCCAATTACAAACAGTGCGCAGGAGAAGATGAAGGCAACATGTAGGACTTTCAGGAGTTTCAGGACTACAACGAGTTCTAGATTAGATTAGCGGCAAACCCCCAGTCAGCTGCGTGTGAAGGGCTTATCGTACTGCGTTTTGTTAAGCACTTTGATTATGGTTTAAGTTAATGACTTTATGTATCTTTCGAACATCATAATGTAATAAAGTATCGTTGTGTATGTGATTTTTTAATCTTCATGGTTTACTAGTTAGGTGCCCGTGCGTTGCTACGACACATAAAATATTGAGAGGGATCTGTTGTTGCTCGTCCGGGTCGATGACAGGCTAACAATGTTGTTAGGCATCATCATCGGACATTGGGATATGGATAGGAGGATCCGAGACATGAGGAGCGTGACTACATGAGGTTCTACACTGAACTAAACAAGAGTTTAGCGGCTCTCATCTTGAGAAACATGATGGACGTGTCCATCTTGCGAAACACGATGGAGATCCCCTTGCATGGACCACAAAGATAACATTAAATAGTACAATTTTCGTGTGTTGCGACGGTACATAAATTATTCAATAAAATGATATTGCACACCAATTACATAAAAATGAATAAATATCTGATAATTTCTGTCAATAACCAATGCATTGTTACTCCCAACTTTACATCGGCTATTTAAACTTATCTCACTATTTAATTTTATATGGTTTATTTTGATAAGATTAGGTGCCAACGAGGGAGGGAAGGGACAGCGACAGCACAACTCGGGAGGAGGGAGGTGTCTCTAAGTGGCCCGATGGAGGTGTTGCGTGGGCTGCTCGAGCTAATTGTGTCGGTCCAAAGAGCCAAACTTGTTGTCCATGCAAGACAAACAAGAGCAGGAAAAATAGGTCACAAATGTTGCTTCTGTCATATTGCTCATCCAAGACCTACTTTTAATATTGACAAAGTACAAGGCTTATGTACCCTAAGTCTTTTTTCTCGGATGCAATAACTAATGCATACTAATCAAAATTCTCTAGCAAAGCTGCAGATCGGAAATTGAGCTTCTCCAAGTGTCTATGTTGATGGGATAGTCTATGCAAACCATTCAAGTCTATGGAAGCACATTGCACACATAAATATTCTAGAAAAACACTTCCTGACGAAAATTTGAGGATATTCTTGTACTCGCTTTTGTAAAGAAAATAAATAACAAGTAGTTAAGAATAGTACCAGCAAAGACCAATTTATTCATTTGCATCTTCTAAAAACAGATAGATCAGCGCGGACAAGAAACATTTACAGAGAAAGGTCAGCCAAATCGAATGATTTGAAACCGTCTTGTACCATGAATCAGCCCTCTTCTTCTTGTGCGCCTCATCCAGTTTTGGGCCAAAGACTGTCGCGTTCTCCTTGTGCTAACCTGCAAATAACTGTTCCTTGGTCCAAACTCCTGCATCTAAGCTAGAAACATATGTGGCTCCAAGTGTTGTGGTATCTATGTCAGGTAGTCTGGCAATAGGGCTGTCTAATAAATCAACCTGCAGGCAGGAAGTAACCAAGCTATCGTCAGTCATCCAATGCATTATATAAATATTTTGTACTACTTGAAGCTAACAGCCTACTGTTGTTAACATGCATAATTTTTCACGCAAGATTGACTGTGTTCTGAGTTGGTCTTAATAGGAGAGAAGCAAGGAGAGTTAGCATCTCAACTTCGCCCATTTCCAACAAGCCAAAAACACTAACTGAAAGCATGGCCTTTTGGAGCAAAAATAACATGTGTTGAAAGCACGGTAGTATAATTGGTCACAAATTTAATTATAAAAAAATATGGATAAGTCATCTTTCATCTACGACATGCATGAATTCAACAACAAGAACCTAGGTGTTGGATCAATAATTCACCAGTAAAAACTATCAAAATAAAAATACGGAGACTAAGGATAATTATGGTTCATATGCAGCTTGCTAGTAGCAAGAAACCATGTTTTACCTTCTCAAATGGCTTAAGAGTAGCTTCATTTATTGGAAATAATTGTAGCTTTTGCTTCACGGGTGCATGTGAATCTACTTCCTTCATATGATTTATGCTAATGCCTGCAAATGCATATTAAAAATATCAGGATAATAGACTTGTATCTGTTACTGTTAACTTCAACGAGTGTGTTGAACAAAGTTCACCAAATACAAAAACTAAAATCCAGCTGCTAGAATCCATACCAACAACAGTAGGAAGTCTTTCTGATGATAAAAGTCAGTGTCCTTGCATCAACATTACATAAAATTCCCGAGTTAATCGTGTCGTGCTCGAGCTCCTCAGTTGCATCAGCAACTAAAGAAACACCAACCATAGGTGGCATTGATTGCAACAAACTGGTAATTAGCCTTATACTAATATCACATTTCTACTAAGTACTAACACTTAATCCAAAATCTTGATGATTAAAAAAACTCATGTTTCAATGAAACGACTCCCATCCTAAAGTGGTGTATAGTAGTTCAAATGAAAATAGAGCCTTTGCAAGCATCACCATACCTATAATGGACTAAGATTAACTGGAACTATCTATCCATTTTGTGAACTTTTGGAAGCAGAAGAGCAAGCAAATAATCTTGCTAGCAAAGATCCAAATTCAGAAAGAACATTTAGTCACTGATGGCCACTCCAAAAAAATTTTGTGGGATTACCAAAAAATGTACCGATTAGAGGACCACTCCACTCTAGATTGTACAAATCAAGGAGGACTTACCGGACAGATTCATTGACCTCTGAATGATCAACCAATGTATTAAGAAATAGAAATACTTACCCTTCATTGATCAGATTCATTGACCTGGCAGGAAATTGTTGTACACAAATTTATATTTAATAGATGTCATCTAAGTAGAAAGCAAAAGATATTTGCTATTATAGAGCCTTGTCGGTGTCGGTGTCGGTGTCGAGCTTGTACCAAAATAATGTTTCACCTCCTCCGCCGTTGCAACATAGGTCGGAAACATTCCTAACAAACAGCTATGTAAGTGCTCTAAACAATCCATAATAAGTATGCATATATTGCCATTTTGTAATTCAGCTCCCTCGTTGAGGAAAACATGATGTCCAGCCATTCTAATCCACATTTGTAAGATCACTAATAAAAATAATAAAAATATGCATGTTTTAATGAACATATGAACCAGCCATAATCTCATTGTTGGCAATGCAAATTGCCTATTTCGATTGATCAGAAGAGGGTACCTGTATTTCGATTGATCAGAAGAGGGCAATGCAAATTGCCTATTTCGATTGATCAGAAGAGGGTACATGTATAACAAGAAACAGACATGCATGTTTTAATGAACATAAGCAAACGGTCACATAAGATCACTAATGAAAATAATAAAAATAACGAGGTAAGCAAACGGGCACATACCTACTGACTATTAGGAATAAGACATATATTGCTAACAAGGTGTATTTATGTTGTAATTCAGCTTACATAGTCGTGAGCGCCTTTTTCTAAACTTATGTATGATACAATCTATAATTCACCAGTATGCATATATAGAAATGTCGAGCTGCATACTTATCAATAATTCAGTCAGAAATTTTCAAGAAAACACTAAGGACCCTTGTCGGTGTCGAGCTTCACCTCCTCCGCCGCTCGTTCCTGCCTCCCCCGCCCACCATGGTCTATTATTCTTGCCTTGTTAGTACATAGATTGTATCATACATAAGTTTAGAAAAAGGGTTTTTATACTTGTCCTTTTACAGATCATGACTTGGACCCTAAGATATTCTATAGTTATTCATGATTTGTTATAGTTTGAAAATTGTCTCCAGATTGTCATGATTCTGCAAATTATCAGTAAATTTTGTAATGTTATAGCTTGGACCTTTTCTTTGGTACTTCTTGGACTCACAGTTCAGAATTAAATCTAAAGAATTATGGTAGAAATTGTCATGCCACAGACTGCACAGTTACAGAAATTGTCAAAAGGAAGGCATCAGGTGAAGGTCGAGGTCAGGGATTTTATTAGGAAGGTTATGTAAAAGACTCACACGTGCCCTTCTATGGGACCAAAAAATAATATGACAAAGTTACTAAAAATGTAACAAAGGCAAACAAAATGAGTACTCACCAGGGACAGGATCCGGCGTCTTCTGCTCCTCCTTGGGGACTTGGACGTGAAAAGGCATTCCCTTGTACTGAATCAGGTCAGGCTGCTTCGGTTCATACCGCTCCCCATCAGGCAGAGAAATGTAGAACCCCAGGACATCTCCTTCCCCGTACCCTTCATCAGCGTACTTGTCCCTCCAAGCCTTAGTCACCTTGGCGCCATCGACGTCACGGTACCCAAACCCATAGGCGTCGAAGCCGACGGGCGTCTGGAGGTCAGCCTTGTTGGTGGCCCATCCAAGGCGGGTGTGGCCGGTGGGGCCGAGGTGCACGACCTTGACCTCGAAGTACCACGCCCCTGCCGCAACGCCGCGGGTCGCGCGCACCATGCGGAAGCCCTTGGTGCTGGCCGCGGTGAGGCGGTCCTCCGAGAGCTCGATGCGCTCGGACTTGAAGATGCGGGAGAGGAGCACAGGCTGGCCGGGCGCGTCGTCGGAGCGCTCGGCGGAGAGGCGGGTCGCGGGGACGAGGAGGAACTCCTCCTCGCCGCCGGCGTTGGGCCTGGGGTTGGAGCCTCTGGCGGTACCGGATCGAGAGGATGGGGCGAGGAGAGAGCAGGGATTGAGGCGATTCTGGGGAGAGAGCGAAGACGGGGGCGTGCGCGGCGCTCGCGCGGCGTGGTGGCGGCGAGATTAGCGGGGTGGGGGGAACGGGTGGAGCCGTGGTGAGGATGTGGACGCCCTCCTTATCATCTTAAGGAGTAGTAGAGATATTCAATTTACCTTTAAAACCGAGTTTTCGCCGATGACGGACAGGACGTCCTGGCGCGCGCAACACCGGCGAGGCGTATCCTCGGTGCCCTAATTGGACTATTTTTTTGAAGGATCAGGAGGGGGAAACCCCTACTGCGCATTTTATTAGAAAGCGAAAATTAAAGGTTAGGCCCTGGTCCTTTTACAATCAATAAAAAGAAGAGAAAAAGAAAGAAAAAGGAAGAGCTATTTCTATATTTGCCACAAATTTAGCCAGTTCGGGATTGAGGTGTCGAATTCTCTCCGTGCTCTGTGAATGATTAGTCGCAATTCTCTACTAAATTCCTGAGTACAGCGGAGCACGGAGGGATCTCTGTTTGAAAAATGCCACTCGTTTCGGCTTTTCCAGATTGGACTATGACTAGGTGCTGCACAATGCCAAGAACAAAGAGAAGCTACCCGAGGCATTCTCACCGTCGTTCGAGGCAGCGGTGGTGCTGTCCACGACGCGAGGCGGCTCGGCGGCGGGAATCCCAACTCCAGTGAGTGATTCCTCTCTGCTCTGTTTGGATCTCGCTCCAATAGATCGCACACAGGTGCTACTTGCTCAGAGAAGTTTCTAGACCACTTGCCGAGGTCGGATCGATGGTGCAGGCGCGAGATAGATACGGCTCCGGCTCTCGGCTCGAGTTCTCACGGCGGCGACGCTCGGTCTCGGCAGCAGAGAAGGCTCTAAGTTTGGATGATTCGAGGGGGGGGGGGGGGGGGGGGGTCTCGGTCGGATTTTATAGGTACGGTGAGGTGAGTCTGTCTGTGTGGGGCGGCTCGATCGGAGTTCGTCGAGCATGGTTGCCGAGTTCGTGTCGGGCGTGGGAGGTAGACGACAGTGCTGACATCCTGGCCTACTGGTCACCGACGGGGTCACGAGCGCGCACGCGGCGTGCAACACCATGAGGAAAACGGTTACATGAATTACGTCTTCGACGTGTCCTCGGGCGGGGCAGGTCTGCCGCGCGAGAAAGTGGGTCGTGGCCACTCGGCCCAAACGGCCGAAGGGAGGGGCGATGGCTGGGCCGAGACAAAATAGATTGAGCCCGCGAAGCTGAGTAAAAATAGAAACCCTTTTGAATTTTTTTCCAGTTTTGAATTCAATCCAAATTCAAAAAATCAAATGAAAATTTGGCACACTCAAAAATAAAATGCTTCAGAATTCAATGCACAGCCATGAATCTAGGGTTTCCCATTTATTTATTTAAGAATATATTTTAAATGCATACTCCACGTTAAAGGTACCTTAATCCATAGTCCAAATGAATTTATAGCAGTGTTCTAAATAGCGGGAAAACGAGTTTATCCCCAAACTTCCAAAAAGTGCAAATATCGGGATATATCGCGATATAGCTGGATATATCGGGATATATTAGGCTAAACGGCGTAATTTTTCACTGCTAAAAAGGATATATCGACCGCTATAGCCGACTATTTAAAATCTTGATTTATAGAGGAAATTTTATTAGAGCTTTCAAAAATATAAATTTGGGCGTTACACGATAAATCTGGTATGGTTGTTGTAGTCAATATAGGCTTGTATTACGATCTCCTAATTTAAATACAAACTCCAACCAGCCTGAGATACAGAGGAAGCAAGGTGGCCGACCGTGCGCTGCTGGAATCATATGCAGATGGATATCGTCCTCTATATTTAAAGTACATAACGAAATACTGAATGTTATTGGAGACAGTAACACACTAATGTATTTTTTAAGGGATGTCATTGAGAGAATAGGTAGACGAAAAAAATCGGGTTGATGTCCCCAATTAAAAATAGTATAGAAATTAAAATGGACAAAGTTTGAGGTTTATTTACGTTTTTTTAACATTTGCCAACAGTAGCACAAACAGCCAGCAACAATGCGTGCCAGTTTAAGCTTTTTCATCGGCATGGTACGCCACGGTACATACCATGTATATTTTGGGCTTGCACGACAGCACGAGGACCAAGCACGACCATGGTGGTGAAGGTGAAGCACGCATCCATCCATGCAGAGGCCAGACTCCAGGGAGGTCGAAGCCGCATGCATGCACGGACAGTCCCTGAAACGCGGGCCCCACCTGGCTGACCGACCAAATCGGTCTCCTCTCCAGTCTCCACCCTCTCCTGTCTGTCGTCGTCCTCGTCCGTCCGTCCGTCCCTGGAGGCCTGGACAGACGCAGGCCGCCAATGCCGCGGAGCCAGCGAGCGGCCGCCACCGTCCACCACCACCACGGGCCTGACGCTCTGGCGCGCATGCAACCGCACGCTGTTACCGCCCCCCGGCCTCCATAAAGCACCAGGGCGGCGAGGGGTGTCGACCTCAGTGTGCACGCCCACGGCCCGCTCGCTCCCCCATGGACCCTCCTCTCCGGCTCCTGCCCGATGGGCGCCTCATGGCGGCGCTGCTACTCCTGGCCGCTTGCCTGTCCGCCTGCAGCGTGCAAGCGGTTACGAGCGCGGAAGCTTCCTACATCGCCCACCGCCAGCTGCTGGCCATGAAGGAGGCCGGCGGCGGCGAGGCCGGCGACCTACCGGCGGACTTCGAGTTCGACGACCGCGTCGGCGCCGCCAACTTCCCCAACCCGCGCCTCCGCCGCGCGTACATCGCGCTCCAGGCCTGGCACCGCGCCTTCTACTCCGACCCCAAGGGCTACACCGCCAACTGGGTCGGCGAAGACGTGTGCAAGTACAATGGCGTCATCTGCACCGAGGCGCTGGACGACCCCAAGATCACGGTCGTGGCCGGGATCGACCTCAACGGCGCCGACATCGCCGGGTACCTCCCCCCGGAGCTCGGCCTGCTCACCGACCTCGCCTTCTTCCACATCAACACCAACCGCTTCTGCGGCATCATCCCCAAGAGCATGTCGCGGCTGTCGCTGCTGCACGAGTTCGACGTCAGCAACAACCGCTTCGTGGGCGTCTTCCCCTACGTCTGCCTCGAGATGGTGTCGCTCAAGTACCTCGACCTCCGGTTCAACGACTTCGAGGGCGAGCTGCCGCCGGCGCTCTTCGACAAAGACCTCGACGCCATCTTCGTCAACACCAACCGCTTCGTAGGGCCCATCCCCGAGAACCTCGGCAATTCCACGGCGTCCGTCATCGTCTTCGCCAACAACGCCTTCGTCGGATGCATCCCCAAGAGCATCGGCCGCATGGTTAAGACGCTGGACGAGATCATCTTCCTCAACAACAAGCTCGACGGGTGCCTGCCGTTGGAGATGGGCCTGCTGGTCAACACCACCGTCATCGACGTCAGCGGGAACATGCTCGTCGGCACCATCCCCGAGCAGCTCTCCAACATAGCCAAGCTGGAGCAGCTCGACGTGTCCCGGAACGTTTTCACCGGCATCGTGCACGAGTCCATCTGCGAGCTCCCGGCGCTCGTCAACTTCAGCTTCGCCTTCAACTTCTTCAACTCGGAGGCCGCCGTGTGCATGCCGTCCGACAAGGCGCTCGTCAACCTCGACGACAGGGACAACTGCCTCGGCGCGCTGCGCCCGGCGCAGAAGACCGCGCTGCAGTGCGCCCCCGTGCTTGCGCGCCCCGTCGACTGTAGCAAGCACGTGTGCGCTGGCTACCCCACGCCCGGAGGAGGGCCGCCGTCGTCGCCGGTGCCAGGGAAGCCTGCTGCGTCTGCGCCCATGCCATCCCCGCACACACCGCCGGATGTATCGCCAGAGCCGCTTCCAGAACCTTCGCCGGTGCCTGCACCTGCACCCATGCCGATGCCGACCCCTCATTCACCGCCAGCGGACGATTATGTACCGCCAACACCACCTGTACCCGGAAAGTCACCGCCAGCTACCTCACCATCGCCTCAGGTTCAGCCTCCAGCTGCCTCCACCCCACCTCCGTCACTGGTGAAGTTGTCTCCTCCGCAGGCACCAGTGGCATCACCACCGCCACCTGTGAAGACTACTTCTCCACCGGCCCCTATTGCTTCACCATCTCCACCACCACCAGCGCCAGTGGTCTCACCACCACCGCCCGTGAAATCACCTCCCCCACCCGCGCCAGTGGCATCACCTCCACCACCTGAAAAATCACCTCCTCCGCCAGCACCGGTGGCCTCACCACCACCGCCTGTGAAATCACCTCCCCCACCAACGCTAGTGGCATCACCTCCACCTCCCGTGAAATCACCTCCTCCACCGGCACCAGTGGCATCACCACCGCCTCCTGTGAAATCACCTCCCCCACCAACGCCAGTGGCATCACCTCCTCCGCCAGCACCAGTGGCATCTTCACCTCCACCGATGAAATCTCCACCACCCCCGACTCCTGTGAGCTCACCTCCTCCTCCAGAGAAGTCACCACCGCCACCGCCTCCTGCGAAATCAACCCCACCTCCAGAGGAATACCCAACACCACCCACTTCGGTGAAGTCATCGCCGCCTCCAGAAAAGTCTCTACCTCCACCCACACTGATTCCATCTCCGCCACCACAAGAGAAGCCTACTCCTCCATCAACTCCGTCTAAACCACCTTCATCTCCGGAGAAGCCTTCTCCACCGAAAGAACCAGTTAGCTCACCACCTCAAACACCAAAGTCTTCACCTCCACCAGCTCCTGTAAGTTCACCACCTCCAACACCAGTTAGCTCACCACCGGCACTAGCTCCAGTAAGCTCACCACCGTCGGTGAAGTCTTCTCCACCACCAGCGCCACTAAGCTCACCACCGCCTGCACCTCAAGTGAAGTCTTCTCCACCTCCAGTACAAGTGAGTTCACCACCGCCGGCGCCTAAGTCATCACCTCCACTTGCTCCAGTGAGTTCACCACCTCAAGTAGAGAAGACTTCTCCACCACCAGCACCACTCAGCTCACCACCATTGGCGCCCAAGTCATCACCTCCACATGTTGTTGTGAGCTCACCACCTCCAGTGGTGAAGTCCTCTCCACCACCTGCACCGGTTAGCTCGCCACCATTGACGCCTAAGCCGGCAAGCCCACCTGCGCATGTGAGCTCACCACCTGAAGTGGTGAAGCCATCCACACCACCGGCACCAACAACAGTCATCTCACCTCCATCAGAGCCCAAGTCATCACCGCCACCTACTCCCGTGAGCTTGCCACCTCCAATAGTTAAGTCCTCTCCACCACCGGCAATGGTTAGCTCACCACCGATGACGCCTAAGTCGTCACCTCCACCGGTTGTTGTGAGCTCACCACCACCAACGGTGAAGTCTTCTCCACCACCGGCACCAGTCAGCTCACCACCAGCGACACCTAAGTCGTCACCTCCACCTGCTCCTGTGAACTTGCCACCTCCAGAAGTAAAGTCTTCTCCACCACCTACACCAGTTAGCTCGCCACCGCCAGCGCCTAAGTCATCACCTCCACCTGCTCCCATGAGCTCGCCACCACCTCCAGAGGTGAAGTCTCCTCCACCACCAGCTCCAGTTAGCTCGCCTCCACCTCCAGTCAAGTCGCCACCTCCACCCGCCCCTGTGAGCTCACCTCCTCCCCCTGTGAAGTCTCCACCACCACCAGCACCGGTCAGCTCGCCACCACCTCCAGTGAAGTCACCGCCACCTCCAGCACCGATCAGCTCACCACCACCTCCAGTGAAGTCACCGCCACCTCCAGCACCAGTGAGCTCACCACCACCTCCAGTGAAGTCTCCTCCGCCACCAGCACCAGTTAGCTCCCCACCACCCCCAATAAAATCTCCTCCTCCACCGGCACCAGTTAGCTCTCCTCCACCAGCACCAGTGAAGCCACCATCACTACCACCACCGGCCCCAGTAAGCTCACCTCCTCCGGTTGTCACCCCTGCCCCGCCGAAGAAAGAAGAGCAGTCATTACCACCACCAGCAGAATCCCAACCTCCACCATCATTCAATGACATCATCCTTCCACCTATCATGGCCAACAAGTACGCATCTCCGCCTCCCCCTCAGTTCCAAGGGTATTAAGCGCCACAGAGACATGGTTGATGAAGCATGAAGGGAACAGTCTATAAGGTCACACGCGCAGACAAACTGCTACATGTAAAACACTGTAAACGTGTGTGAAATTGTTTTTTCTTTTGCACGTGCACGTGTGAGTATATTCTTATTCATACATATGTACGGACGTGTGTATGTGTGAACTAACTACACTACATGAGGCGGCAAGTTGTAAGAGAGTGTGATTTGTGTGCCTTATGTATCACTTTTTTACATATAGAAAAGGAAACGACAATTTCCTTAAAAATGGGGTACAAGATGATGGAACGAAGTTAAGGGATTATTATGAACTGCTTTTGTTCTTGTTATTAATATACCATGCTTATGTGACCTGTGATGAAAATTTCTTGCATTTTTCATTTGGGATCCATGTGATTGAGTTTTGAAATAATCAAGGTGCTTTGGATCACTTACTTGTCGTAGAAGTGATTAAGCTATATTCAAATTCAACTCGGTGTTTCTCTTGATCAACACAAGTAAAAACTAGTGTGTGACCACACATTCGCGGCTAGAAAAACGATCTTTACAAGCATACCGTATGTAAATTTGACGGACAATTTTTACAAGAGATTATAAGAATCTGCTTGTAAAAACACATATTTTTATAAGCGGATGCTGAAGAGGGCCACTTGTAAAAAAATTTACTTTTAGAAGCAGCCCTCTTAAGCAATCGCTTGTACATATAGGTATTTTTACTAGCGATTTCTTAAGAGAGAACCGTCTGGATAAAAAAGACAAGCATCGTAGCACACCAAAAGACCCATCCTGAATATAAAATCAACCAATGACGCCACTTCTCTCTTGTAACCCTAATTCAGAAGTCTTTATGTCGCCGCCTCTTTCTGTTCTCATCTTCTTCCCGCCAACTCATGCAAGTTAGAATACTCTCCTGCTTCTCTCTCACATCTATCTCTATATTACAGCAACATACAACAACATGGCTAGGGGGTCTCCTCGCCGTGGATGGTGATGCAACACACGACGGGTTGTCCTACGATGGCATGAATGTGCACTCCCGACATCAAAGCGTCCAACTTAGCGTGAATCGTCCTCTCGTTGGTGGTGGTCTCGATCCACGCGGCAGCGGCTATGGCTCAGCGATGTCAGCCTCGATCCAAACAACGAAAGCTTTGGCTTGGCAACACCAACCTCTAATCCGAGTGGCGGCAGTCCTGATTTGTCGATGACGACCTCGGCTTGGCGGCAGCAGGTTGCTCGACGATGACTTCCTCGGATTCCTCGACCACTAGTCGACGACATGTTCATCGGCCCAACAACGATCTTATCTCGAGGCTCTTAGGGTTTCAATCTAGGCCTGACGGACGTAGATCTAGGCTTCGACATGTTTTTGTTTTTTGAAGTTGATTTTTACAAGCGGTTAACATAAGTAACCACTTGCAAAAATATCAATTTTACCGTTGGCTCCTTACGTGCATCTAGGGTCTACAATTTTGGAGTGCATGGTCTCTGTAGTACTTGTGCTCTAGCTAGGCATAATTCAAATTGGACTGTTTGTTTAGACTAATATTATAACTCTAGACTATTATAGATGTTTGAGTAAAATGCATAAATTATCCTCAAACTTGGCATGTTATGTCACTTGGATCCTTGAACTCTTAAAACTAGGAAAATATGTGTTATAACTTGATCGGTCCATCCAAAATCGGGTTTGCTCAAACTAGATGACGACATATGTGTGGACACTGGAGCACACTAATGAAAGTTTAGGGATCAAAGTGACACATTATGCCAAATTCGATGACCACCACAATTTTTTTGTGCACAAAATTTGTCCACAACTGTGACAGATTTTTGGCCCCATAGGTTCAGCGGTCGCAGATGTGAGGGATGGCAATGGGCACATTTTACCCGCGTGCCCGCGGGTAAAAACCCTATAGGGTGCAGGTTTGGGTGTGAGTTTGTACCCGTGGGTACGGGTTTGATTTTCAACCCAACGGTTTTTTCTCGTGGGTATAAAAATGTTGTACTCGTGCCCGCAAACCCGCATACCCCGCATGTGTGTATATATATATAATACGACGACTTTCTCTGTGACTTCATGGCCCCGTGCACACAGCCCCCTCGTGTAGCGGGTGTACCCGCGGGTGCCATAATATATAATATTTATTATATGATTGTGCCATAATATATATTATTTATTATATTTATATATAATAATATATAATATTTATTATATGACTGTGCCCGCGGGTGTACCCATGGGTGCCATAAACCCGCGGGTCGCGGGTTTGGGTAACATACGCTACCCGTCGCGGGTAGCGGGTGCGGATACGGGTTTAATATTAATGTCGTGGGTACGGGTTTGTAATCTCTGTACCCGCGGGTTTTAAACTCTTGCAACTGATGTCGTGAACTGAGTGTGAATATGTACTGGATGGGTAAGCAAGTTTCCAACCCCATGCCCTCCCATCCATTCTGTTGCCTTCCCTACTTGATACGGCTAGAGTTTATTAGGACTCGTAGCTACCTCGGAGTTCACTTCTGTAAATATGAGTAACACCCTGCCAGCGCACGATATGTCGGAATCCACAGGTAAAATCGAATCTATGTTGCTTCAAAAGTTATTCTCTTTTGCATGTTCATGGCTAGAACAAGGTCTAGTCAAAATAAGATTGTTCTTTTTTGTTCCATTTTAGTTGGAGTTTGGGTTTTCAATTCTAGGCCAGATTAGTTGGATTTATTAATTTGGTTTCTAAGGTACAACAGCCATAGGATCTCCCAACAAGGAGGATCTTGCAACAACGACATTGATTAAGAATTGGATGTTGGAAATTCTGGTTTGACATTGTTACTTCTCTTACTCATGTTTCATGTCCCAATCTGAGGTGATTGGTGTTGGTAATCATGTAATTTTTTCTTCGTGATTCTATTCTTCCTGTACGCTTTAGGCATGACATGTTGTGCACTAACATTTTGATTAACAATACAACACATGGCCATACATATGGTATTGTTGCACTATTTTTTCCGTTGCAACGCACGGGTATTCAACCAGGACACCTCAGATTGGGACTGGGAGGAGGACCTGGAGGAGGACGAGGAGATGATTTCGTGCTACCAGGGTCAGACCCCATCTCCAATAAATGGACCTTCCTTCTTTGCCTGGGAAGCTTGTGCATCGGGCTACTCTTCACCAACAGGTACCCTCATCCCCCTTCTTGTTGCTCTTGATTTGGTGTTTTCAACCCGTCTCCGTGGTTCGTTCTTGCAACAACCTCATAACACATTATCACAAATACGCTGACATCAATCTGTTGTGACATGCCTTTATTTGCTAGACAAAGATCGTTTGATCCCATGTATTTGTGGAGCGGGCAGCCCGCCTCAACACAGTCGCAATGTGCTTTTTCACTCTCACCATGCTTGCTCAACGACTGGGTCATCTACCATTGAGTGACCAAATAAAATCAGTAAAGTTGCAAAAGAGCATTACACCCATATTTTTAGATAAAACATGTTACCAAAGACATTATTGTATTAAGGCGTTAAACAAATGTATCTTGCAGATTTGCCATTATCTAGGCTTAATCTTTGATTCAAATGGGCTAGATAATCATGGCACTGCCATCGTTTTTTGGGGTGGGGTCATGTTTTAACATTCCTCTTTCAGTCTGCTTAAGTACATCCTCGAAATTTGAACAATTTAAGCTTGAATTTAAATTATGCATATAAAATGTATGATGATTTTAGTTTAAATCTATTGTGCGGTTTACTTTATACACCAGAACCAAAGGAACTGTGCGATCAGATTCTACAATGCACAACTGATGTCTGCCATCGATTCATGTGGAGCATATTGTTTGATGTGAGGGCATGACATATACCTCATGAGACACATTAACTTTAGGCAAGAAATGTTAATGTAATATTTCAGATGCAATGTTTCATTTATTAAATGTATCAGAATATTTAGACCAAGTTCAAGATGCTAGAGATGCGTATTGTAGACATGAAGCTGCTCGGTAGACTTTTCTCTAAGATGGCTAGATTGTGTGGTGTTTAAGTTATCTAATAGAATAAATCATCACTTGCATAGTTGGAATCATATATCTATTTTACATCTTATGCAACAATACTTGAATTTTGAATATGTGTACCTTATGGTTTGTTAGAAATTATCCCTTACTATCAAAATGTTTGTTTTGGCTTTTTCCTGATTATTTAAAAATAAAAACAAGGAATATGTTTAGGTTTCGGTATTACGCCTACAAATGTAAAAACCCATGTTGATTGGATTCTGTCTAAGGGAATATATTTGTTAAAATTGATTCTGGTTTGGTAACACTGAGTAACATGTTTACTACTACTGTTAAGTTTTTCAACATTTGAATTTGATTTTGGTAACTGACTGATACAAATTGCTTGCAGATTGGTGATTGACAAAGAGACTGGCAAGCCAAAAGGTTATGGCTTTTGCGAGTACAAGGATGAGGAAACTGCTTTAAGTGCATGCTGGAACCTTCAGGGTTACGAGATTAATGGTCGTCGATTATGTGTTGATTTTGCTGAAAATAGGAGGAACACTGATAAAAATAGAGAAAAGGTCGATAATCCTCAAAATTACTATAGAAGAGTCTTTCCTACCACTTTGGAGTTCTTTGTTAATATGAGTAGTTGTATAGTCTTCGTTCCTGTGAATGATAATAGTTGTGCCTTCTCCGACCATCCTGTGTCTCCTGTTGCAATTTCTTACAAGCATGTTTATGTATGTACAACTGCTTGACTATACATACACACACTTGTTGTACTGTCCAATTTCTTTATTAAATTATATTGTTATGGTGTTGTGGAAAAAACGCCTATGTTACCTTGACCTTTCCTCTTCATGGAAGTAGCATGCCAAAGAAGTTGGATTGATCTAGCAAAGCTATTGACTTAATATAATATTTGTTATGGTTGAAAGAGCCTCTCCGAAGTTTGGTGACTGAATTTGTGGTTTACTTTCTTCAAAAAGAAAAATAAGTGTTATAGTCTTACGGAAGACATAATTGGTCTTTATTTATGCGCCAGCAACAGGATTGCCACTGTTGGTATATTAATTGCTGAAAAATAGTATATATCCAATCAACCTAAGAGCGTCTCCAAGAGACTCTTCATTTTTTTCTCTCTATTTGACTATCTATTTACGTTTTCATAAAGATTACACTCTATATCTTCATCTCAGTCCAACAGATTAACTATCTAGTTTGGCTAGTCAGGTGGCTAGCCAAATTAGCTAGTGAGAGAGCCAATTTAGAGAGCCAAATAGCTTGCGAGTCAGATAGCTAGTCTGTTGGAGATTTATTTTGCTATTGAGTAGCCAAAATTTGGCTTGGCGAGTTATTTAGCTAGTCTTTTGTAGATGCTCTTATATATATATATATATATATATATATATATATATATATATATATATATATATATATATATATATATATATATATATGTATGTATGTATGTATGTATGTATGTATGTATGTATAAGGACTCACAGTCATTGACCTTGCTTCTGATCAAAATTGCCATGGTTGAAAGGCTATAGTTTCTTCTGGTCTATGTCTAAGATTAGAGAATAAAATATTATTTTGTATTTTGTACATCATAGTAATAGTGATATTTGTTATTTTGTATCTATATTTTATACTTATTTTTAACTCTCGTGATAATACACAATTAAGTACCTAATCTCTACTATCTATTAAGACCACAGCGATGCCCCTGCCTCCCCTCTGCGCTCGCGCTCGCACCCGCCCTGTTCCCCTCGCTCGCACAAACCGCCCCATCCGCAAGCCGCGCACGGGCTAGTTGCATGCCGCATCCGCCCCATCCTCTCACCGTCTATCCCCTCCGCACGACCACCATCCCAGTCCATCCCCTCCCGTCCAGCGTCCGCTCCCTCCGCAGTCCCCCTCCTCCACACAACAGCCACAGTCCATCCCCTCGCGCGCACAACAGCCGCCATCTATCCCCTTCGCGCGACCGTCGCCACAGTCGTGGCCGCCGCCGCCTCTCCGTCTAGGGTTTCCTACCGCTGGCACCACTCGATCTGGAACAGATGTCGTCACAGCAGCATGGCACCGCCCCTCCGCCCACCGCCACTACGAGGACATCTGGGTTGCTGGTCGCTGGTTCCCCAAGCCACGCGCCCCTTCTCTTCCGTCTAGGGACCTGGGTCCTCGCACGCAGGGAGGGCGTGAACGGCATGCGGGACCGACCACCTCTGATGGGGGCGGAGCCCGTCCTTGCCGCCGCCGACGCGGGGGACGCGACCAAGGGCGAGGACGTGACCTCGACGTCGCGCTTGGAAGGAGACCGGGATGCGACGAGCGCTAAAACAACTAGCCCGATCCACTCGCGGGATGGGAGCCGCTGCGCCAGCCGCTAGAAGCCCATCGCGCGTCCGCGTTGGGAGCCGGGCGCCCCAGCGGCCTAGCCCTTCCACCTTCCAGGCTCCACGTCGGCCACCGGCGAAGGCATAGGCACTGCCCACGTCCACGCCTCCGTGGTCAAGCGGCACCGCCCAGGCCTCAGGCACCCACTGGCAACGCCCATGCGAGGCGGTCACGACCTTGGCTTCGCCTCTGCAGCCAACTCGTGTACCTGTAAGTCAGCTCTCTCACCTATAGCTTTACTAGCCTCCAAACCACAATCACTAGCTGCAAGGCACAATCACTAAATGGTGCAGATGTTATATCTAACAACATACACTTGCAGCGATGTAGGTGGATAATTGAAACAAAGTATTATTCAGTTGATCTTCCATCTTGACAACAATTCTTGGTGAATAATTTTCTCTTGGTTCCCTCCCTCATCTAGAACCGGTGGCCCTCATTATGATCTTCGATATCAGTGATGTCTGAACTGAACCTGTGTTCTCATTCAATTTTTATTGTATTCTATGTCTTATATTGTTTAAAGATTCTGAATCTTATAATTTTCAGTCTATTTTTTACCTTTAGATTCTGAATCTTATAATTTACAGTAGGGTAACAGCCTTAAGTAATTATGCATGAATCCACCTTGCTTACTCTGCAAATCTGGGCTACCAGTGTTGATATCCAGATGTTTGAGATCTTGTTATGCGTTGGAAATAAAGCAGATCTTGTACCTGGTTATAGCGTGCAGGTATGCAAAAGCTTGGGAAGTCAAGTTCTGATCCACACCCTAATTATTACAATTTTGGGATAAATGAAAGTGAGGACTGTAGCTTGTTATTTGAGGAAGAACCATGCATAGATATTAGAAACTCTACTGCATAGTGGTGCATTGAGCAGAACATAGAATATATTGAGGTATGTGCTTCCAATGCTGACTTTGATAAGTGTAAGTTGTCTCCTCGGATGTAAACCTGTAACTGTTAAGTTCCCCCCTCAAGTTTCTAAACTTTGCCATTAAGCTTTCTAATTTCCAATAATCAATCTATTACCATGAGTTCTAAATTGGGCATCAATTTAATATTTTATACCAATGAAAACTTATATTCCCTCCATCCCAAAATATAATTTGTTTTAGATTAAAAATACATTCATTGGTTAATCTACGAATGTAGTTTGTATGCATGTCTACGTTCATTATTGTTGTAATGAATATAGACAGGAAAAAGAGGGCTAGAAAGAACTATATTTTTAGGCGGAGGGAGTATCTTTTAGGGACTCCAATAGAAGAAGGCTTATATCATATATGATTTGTGGTTGTTTCTATCTTATTTGATGTTTATTCAAACTAACAGGTCGATCAGTGGATGGTGATAGCCAAGGCTTAAAGCGACTCCTTGGAGCTCTTTCTGCACATATGTGGCCTGGAATAGTTCTAAAATCTAGAATCAGGATAACTGCCCCATTCTTTGTTGAAAAACAAGGTCATTAAGTTATATGCATGAGTAAATTGGCACTGATGATTGTAGATCTTAGCCTTGCTTGCTCTGCACTTTTGGAAAACTATGGGACGACATGGCAGCTTAGAATTTTTCTCTATCAAGTAAATTCAACTATTAGGATTTGTTGCCCCTCTTTTACATTGAACTTGTCATGAAACCTTTGCACCGGTATATTACTTCAAATTATTCAATTTAAAATCATGCAATGTCCCTAATTATTCGTTTTCATTCTGACATAATCCAAATATGATGAATTCAACTATGAAAGATTCGCTTACTCCTGGTCTTATCACTTATCCCATTTTTGGGGGAAATACAATATAGAAGTTATTTGTTGCTGCGGGGACATTCTGAGCTATCAAGTCTGTAATTTAACTACAGTTTTCCCCTCTCCCTTGACTCATTTCAATACTGCAGATACTTCTTGATATGGATTATGGAAACTTACCTACCCTTCTATCACCATCTTGGTTTGCCTTTGCAGGTCCTGAGTTATCTGGATGATAGGTGCAGAGTTATAGCAACAAAGTAATATTGCAATTATCTCATCAGTAATCTTCAAGCTTGAATCTAAATTAAGTAGGTGCAATATAGCAACAAAGTTAGAACTGTAATTTTCCCGTATGAATTTGATATACAAACTAATGTTAAGTCAAATAAAAAGATAAGTTATCTGGATGATAGGTGCAGAGTTATAACAACAAAGTAATATTGCAATTGTCTCACGAATAATCTTCAAGCTTGAATATAAATTAAGTAGGCGCATTATAGCAACAAAGTTAGAACTGTAATTTTCCCGTATGGATTTGATATACAAACTAATGTTCAGTCAAATAAAAAAATATATAACCTTTTGTTTTTCAAGGAAAGTAGTATCACTAATTACTCCATCATGGAAACCAAAAACAAGTATAATGCAATGATGATTTATCTTTTGAGAGATGAATGTTATGTGGCTGGCATAGGCAACATGGGTGCTTGTTTTTGTACTATCAGTATGGCAAGAATCCTATGCATGGTATTCTACAACTTGGAACTAGCCAAAACTGAATAGTTTTTCAGTTACAAGATACATAATACCCTTCTATACCTTGTCCATTTATTAGTTTCCTCATTTTCTAAATGATACATTTCCACTTTAAATATATGTTAAACTTCACAATCTTTAGAATGTTTGGTACTATCAGTTCAGCTCTGAACCAGTAATTACCATCGACATTCTAACGGTGATTATGTATTAGTCCCTCTATTCCAAATTATAGATCATTTTTAGCTTTTCTTCATACCTATTCACTACCTCTGTTCTAAATTATGAAGACACTTTGGCTTTTCTATACAAAGTTTTTTTTCTATACACTAAGATATACACTATGTGTGTATACATTTAGGATGAAGTGAGTATAAGGATTTGCTACTTATATTTTATAGCTTTGGCTACATTTCGGTGCTTTTCTTGATATCTATCTACAATGTGTCACATTATATTTATTTTGCCTTTATAATAAAACTAAATTAGTAAACGTAACTGGAATTTACATGTTCTATAAACGTAGCTGGAATTTACTTATATTTTTATAAACAACACAATGGGCTGGGTTAAAAGGTTTCAACAATACAAAATCATTTGTTTTTTTCTCTAATTGTTATGACTTGCATGTCTCTGCGTTATTGATCAATTGTAAAGTTGCTGCATTGGTAGGTCTTCTAACTTTAGATTATTATGCTCCTGCGATTGTGAGAATTACAGAGCATGTTGTTGTTTAGATCCCTTACTCCCTTTTAGGCTTTAGCCTTCTAGATCGTTAACTTCATTCTTAAGGAAGCTTCTGCGATGTCTGTCTGTGGCCATTATTATGTCTACTAATGATATGATATATATTTGTTGTCGGGTATCAGTATTATTAACTGTTAACCTGTTACTTGCATGATTTATTTGTCCTCACTTAATTTACTATGTGGACGACATTTTTCTCATCCCTGAGTGTTCACAGTGTCATTATGATTTTAGTTCATGGACTACTGTTATAACCTTTTCCATGAACAATTAATGTGCTAGCGAATTCATTCTTAATTCATTTTTTCTGTGCCTCAGAGTCCCTTTCTTTCACATTTGTTCCTTTATTTCTTTTCAAATGCCCTATAATATTCACTAAATTTCCACTGGACCTATGCTTATAAAGTTATTAATTTGTTTGCATCTAACTTGTTTCTAGATATTTGTATGTGTCACCAGCATTTCCCCAAGAATATCTGTCGGGTACCATAATTAGGGGTACCCCCAACACTCCTAAACTCGGCTAGTAATCACCATCAGCGCAAACTGCAGAGACTGATGGGCGCAATTCAGGTCAAGGCTTCGTCTACTCAAGAGACGCAATCTCGCCTCGCCCGAGCCCAGCCTCGAGCGAGAACAGTAGTCCCAGGCGAATTCACGCCTCGCCCGAGGGCCTCCTCAGCAACGGGGCGCACCCTCGACTCGCCCGAAGCCCAGCTCGGGCAGGCTTCGCTGTTGAAGCAACCTTGGCCAAATCACCTCACCAACCGACCGTATCGCAGGCGCATTCAATGCAAGGATCGCCTGGCGCCTTATCCTGACACGCGTGCCTCAGTCGGCAAGGTCGAAGTGACCGCATTCACTTCGCCCTCCCACTGACTGACCTGACAGGAAAACAGCGCCACTTGCCCCTCTCCGACAGCTGTGCCACCCGCCAGGGTGAGGCTGACAGCAGCTGAGTCCAGCCTCAGGCACCACAAGAATCTCCGCCTCGCCCGACCTTGGGCCTCGGCCTCAGGAGGAAGTCTCCGCCTCGCCCGACCCCAGGGCTCGGCCCCCGCCTCGGCCTCGGAAGGTGGTCTCCGCCTCGCCCGACCCCAGGGCCCAGCCTCAACCTCGACCTCGGGAGGAATCGTGTCCTCGCCCGACCCCGGTCTCGGCCTCAGGAGGAGTCTTCGCCTCGCCCGACCTTGGGCTCGGACCGACCACCCCGCAGGGGGTACATCATTACCCTGCCCCTAGCTAGCTCAGGC
This sequence comes from Zea mays, assembly GCF_902167145.1. Lineage (NCBI taxonomy): Eukaryota > Viridiplantae > Streptophyta > Magnoliopsida > Poales > Poaceae > Zea > Zea mays. Next base: position 236,753,098 of record NC_050097.1, on the reverse strand, counting down.
TACGGGGGAACAAGACCGGCGTCCCATCCAGGCTCGCCCCGGTAACAAATAATGATTGCTCCTCGCGTGCGTCCATGACGACGGTGGCTCTCAGCCCCTTACGGAAGCAAGGAGACGTCAGTAAGGTCCCAACAGCCCCGACAGCTGTGCTTCTACAGGGCTCAAACGCTCCTCCGACGGCCACGACTCCGCGTACACAGGGCTCTAGCACCTCTCCGACAGCCACGTTGGCATGTACATAGGGCTCCGGCTCCTCTCTGCCGGACACGTTAGCATATTGCTACACCCCCATTGTACACCTGGACCCTCTCCTTGCATCTATAAAAGGAAGGGCCAGGGCCCTCATACAGAGGGTGGTCGCGCGGGACTCCCTCTCTCCCTCGCGAACGCTTGTAACCCCTACTGCAAGCGCACCCACTCTGGCGCAGGATAACACGAGCCGCGGTTTCCCCCCTTTGTGTTCCATCTCGCGCCAACCCATCTGGGCTGGGGCACGCAGCGACAATTTTACTCATCGGTCCAGGGACCCCCCGGGGTCGAAACGCCGACAGTTGGCGCGCCAGGTAGGGGCTTGCTGCGTGTTGACGAACAACTTCCCGTTGAGTTCCAGATGGGTAGTCTCCAGCAACCTCTTCAGCCCGGGACGCTGCTCCGTTTTGGGAGTCTCGAGTTCATGTCCCTCGACGGTAGCTACGACATGGTACTCCTTCCTCCGTAGCGCGGCAGCGACAACGACGGCCGTCAGCCCGCCCGACGGCGGCGGACTCGGTGACGTCTTCCCCCCGTGGCGGAAGAGCAGCATCCGGGTTTGTCCCGTCGTCTTCCTCGCCGCAGGAGGAGGAGGCGGTGCAACCGTGGCCAAGCAGGAGGCGGCACCTCGTTGGCCGTCGAGCGAGTCAACGACGCCGGCACCCCAGCGGGGGACATGTCGGGCGTTGACCTCGTGCCTGAAACGACGACGAGCATCGTTTCCCCGCAACACGCCAACCCTAAGCGGACAGATGACGCCAGCGCGCTCGTGAAGGGCTTGCTGGGCGTTAGCCTCGTACCTGAGATAACGGTGCAGTCCGTCCCCGACGCGACTTCGTCACCGTCCATCGATCGAGAGGTACCGTCCGTTTTCCACCCTGTGCCTTTTAGATTCAGCTTCGATCCACCAAGCGATCCCGCTTTGGTGAGCGCTTTCATAAAGGCATATCCTAACCTTCCGGGGTACCATATGTGGTCAACCTGGGACCGACTGACGGCCGTCTCGACCTACGGGCCCCCGGGCTCCGAAGAAGACGACGAGCCCGACTCTGGTTGGGATTTCTCCGGGCTCGGTAATCCTAGTGCCATGCGAGACTTCATGACCGCATGCGACTACTGCCTCTCTGATTGCTCCGATGATGGCCACAGCCTTGACGACGAAGGTTGTGGCCCAAGTCGTGAATGTTTCCACGTCGATCTAGGGGGTCACGACGAAGGCAACCACCTTGGTATGCCGGAGGACGATGATCCCCCTGGGCCTGCGCCTCGCACTGACATCCTGCGGGAGCTAGCTATGGTCCCAGTCCCTGCGGGGGGGGGGGGGGGGCAGGACACACAGCTCGAGCAAATCCGCGAGATGCAGGCCAAGCTCGACGAGGAAGCAGGACAACTTGTGCAGCTCTGGCAAAACATCGAGCAAGAGTGGGCAGGCCGAGCACTAGCCGGAGAAGCACGTCATCAGGCCCAGGACGTCCAGCGCCGTATCACTGACGATGCCAGGGCAAGGCCGCCCCCGGCTTCCAGTAGGGTCGGCCAGGACCTGGCTGCAGCGACAATACTACTCCGAGCGATGCCGGAGCCATCCACTACCGAGGGGCGGCGTATCCAGGGAGAACTCAAGAATCTCCTGGAGGATGTCACGGTCCGACGGGCCGAGAGCTCTGCCTTCCGAAGGCAAGGGTCCCCCCGGAGCATCGCGCCGCGACTTCCCGATTCATGCGGGAAGCCTCGGTCCACACCGGGCGCACGCGGGACGCGACGCCTGCGGCCCCGGGTCGCCTCGGCAACGAGCACTGCCACCACGACCGTCGAGCCCGCCTTGACAAAAAGGTGCGCCGAGGCTACCACCCCAGGCGTGGGGGACGCTACGACAGTGGGGAGGATCGGAGCCCCTCGCCCGAACCACCTGGTCCGCAAGCCTTCAGCCGGGCCATACGACGGGCGTCGTTCCCGACCCGGTTCCGAGCCCCGACTACCATCACCAAGTACTCGGGGGAAACAAGGCCGGAACTGTGGCTTGCGGACTACCGGCTGGCCTGCCAGCTAGGTGGAACGGACGATGACAACCTCATCATCCGCAACCTCCCTCTGTTCCTCTCCGACGCCGCCCGAGCCTGGCTGGAGCATCTGCCTCCTGCGCAGATCTCCAACTGGGACGATCTGGTCAAAGCCTTCGCTAGAAACTTCCAGGGCACATATGTGCGCCCTGGGAACTCCTGGGATCTCCGAAGCTGCCGTCAGCAGCCGGGGGAATCCCTGCGGGAGTATATCCGGCGATTTTCGAAGCAGCGCACCGAGCTTCCCAACATTACCGACTCAGATGTCATCGGCGCGTTCCTCGCCGGCACCACTTGCCGCGACCTTGTGAGCAAACTGGGTCGCAAGACTCCCACCAGGGCGAGCGAGTTGATGGACATCGCCACCAAGTTCGCCTCTGGTCAGGATGCGGTCGAGGCCATCTTCCGGAAGGACAAGCAGCCTTAGAGACGCCAGCAGGAAGACGTCCCCGAGGCGTCCGCCCAGAGCGGCACGAAGAAGAAGGGCAAGAAGAAGTCGCAAGCGAAACGCGACGCCGCCGACGTAGATCTTGTCGCTGCCGCCAAACACAGGAACCTTCGGAAGCCTCCTGGAGGGGCCAACCTGTTCGACAAGATGCTCAAGGAGTCGTGCCCCTATCATCAGGGTCCCATCAAGCACACCCTTGAGGAATGCATCATGCTTCGGCGCTACTTCCATAAGGCCGGGCCCCCGGCGGAAGGTGGCAAAGGCCATGACAACGACAAGAAGGAGGGCAACAAGGCAGAGGAGTTCCTCGAGGTCCACGATTGTTTCATGATCTACGGTGGTCAAGTGGCGAATGCCTCGGCTCGGCACCGCAAGCAGGAGCGCCGGGAGGTCTGCTCTGTGAAGGTGGCGGCGCTAGTCTACGTAGACTGATCCGACAAGCCCATCACCTTCCACCAAGGCGACCACCCTGACCGCGTGCCGAGCCCAGGAAAGTACCCGCTCGTTGTCAACCCCGTCATCGGCAATGTCAGGCTCACCAAGGTCCTCATGGACAGAGGCAGCAGCCTCAACATCATCTACGTCGAGACCCTCGGGCTCTTGCAGATCGATCTGTCCACGATCCGGGCCGGTGCGGTGCCCTTTCACGGGATCATCCCCGAGAAGCGCGTCCAACCCCTTGGACAACTCGATCTGCCTGTCTGCTTCGGGACTCCCTCCAACTTCCGAAAGGAAACCCTCACGTTTGAGGTGGTCGGGTTCCGAGGAACCTACCACGCGGTGCAGGGGAGACCGTGCTACGCCAAGTTCATGGTCGTCCCCAACTACACCTACCTCAAACTCAAGATGTCGGGCCCCAACGGGATCATCACCGTCGGATCCACATACCGACACGCGTACGAATGCGACGTGGAGTGTGTGGAGTACATTGAGGCCCTCGCCGAGTCCGAGGCCCTCATCGCCGACCTGGAGTGCCTTTCCAAGGAGGTGCTAGATGCGAAGCGCCACGCTGGCAACTTCGAGCCAGCAGAGGCGGTTAAGTCCGTCCCTCTCGACCCCAGCAACGACGCCTCCAAGCAAGTCCAGATCGGCTCCGAGCTCGACCCCAAATAGGAAGCAGTGCTCGTCGACTTTCTCTGCGCGAACGCCGAGGTTTTTGGGTGGAGTCCCTCGGACATGCCTGGCATACCGAGGGATGTCGCCAAGCACTCGCTGGATATCCGAGCTGGAGCCCGACCCGTGAAGCATCCTCTGCGCCGTTTCGACGAAGAAAAGCGCAGAGCCATAGGCGAGGAGATCCACAAGCTGATGGCTGCGGGGTTCATCAAAGAGGTATTCCATCCCGAATGGTTAGCCAACCCTGTGCTTGTGAAAAAGAAAGGTGGGAAATGGAGGATGTGTGTAGACTACACTGGTCTAAACAAAGCATGTCCGAAGGTTCCCTACCCTTTGCCTCGCATCGATCAAATCGTGGATTCCACTGTTGGGTGCGAAACCCTGTCATTCCTCGATGCCTACTCAGGGTATCACCAAATCAAGATGAAAGAGTCCGACCAGCTCGCGACTTCTTTCATCACACCTTTTGGCATGTACTGCTATATTACTATGCCATTTGGTTTGAGGAATGCAGTCGCGACATACCAAAGGTGCATGAACCACGTGTTCGGAGAGCACATCGGTCGAACGGTCGAGGCTTACATCGATGACATCGTAGTCAAGATGAAGAAAGCCTCCGACCTCCTCTCTGACCTTGAAACGACATTCAAGTGTCTGAGGGCGAAGGGCGTGAAACTCAACCCCGAGAAATGTGTCTTCGGAGTCCCCCGAGGCATGCTCCTGGGGTTCATCATCTCCGAGCGGGGCATCGAGGCCAACCCAGAGAAAATCGCGGCCATCACCAACATGGGGCCTATCAAAGACTTGAAAGGAGTACAAAGGGTCATGGGATGCCTCGCGGCTCTGAGTCGCTTCATCTCGTGCCTCGGCGAAAAAGGCCTACCCTTGTATCGCCTCTTAAGGAAAACCGAGCGCTTCTCTTGGACCCCCGAGGTCGAGGAAGCCTTTGGGAACTTAAAGGCACTCCTTACAAACGCGCCCATCTTGGTGCACCCCGCTGCAGGAGAAGCCCTCTTGATCTATGTAGCCGCAACCACTCAGGTGGTCAGCGCCGCGATCGTAGTCGAGAGACGAGAAGAAGGGCATGCACTGCTCGTCCAGAGGCCGGTATACTTCATCAGCGAAGTGCTATCCAAGACCAAGATCCGCTACCCGCAAATTCAGAAGCTACTGTACGCAGTAATTCTGACGCGGCGAAAGTTGCGACACTACTTCGAGTCTCATCTGGTGACTGTGGTGTCATCCTTCCCCCTGGGGGAGATCATCCAATGCCGAGAGGCCTCGGGTAGGATAGCAAAGTGGGCGGTGGAGATCATGGGCGAGACAATCTCGTTTGCTCCCCAGAAGGCCATCAAGTCCCAAGTCTTGGCGGACTTTGTGGCTGAATGGGTCGACACCCAGCTACCAACAGCTCCGATTCAACCGGAACTCTGGACCATGTACTTCGATGGGTCGCTGATGAAAACAGGAGCAGGTGCGGGCCTGCTCTTCATCTCACCCCTCGGGAAGCACCTCCGCTACGTGTTGTGCCTCCATTTCCCAGCGTCAAACAACGTGGCCGACTACGAGGCTCTGGTTAACGGGTTGCGCATCGCCATCGAGCTAGGGGTTCGGCGCCTCGACGCTCGTGGCGACTCGCAGCTTGTCATCGACCAAGTCATGAAGAACTCCCACTGCCGCGACCGGAAGATGGAGGCCTACTACGACGAGGTTCGGCGCCTGGAAGACAAGTTCTACGGACTCGAGCTCAACCATGTCGCCCGACAGTACAACGAGACTGTGGATGAGTTGGCTAAGATAGCCTCGGGGCAGACAACGGTTCCCCCGGATGTCTTATCCAGAGACATACATCAACCCTCCATCAAGACCGACGACACGCCCGAGCCCAGGGAAGCCTCGGCCCAGCCCGAGGAGGCCTCGGCCCAGCCCGAGGCACCCTCGGCCGTCGAGGGTGAGGCACTGCGTGTCGAGGGAGAGCGGAATGGGGTCACGCCTAATAGAAACTGGCAGACCCCGTACTTGCAATATCTCCACCGAGGAGAGCTACCCCTCGACAAAGCCGAAGCTCGACGACTGGCGCGGCGCGCCAAGTCGTTTGTCTTACGGGGTGATGAAAAGGAGCTCTACCACCGTAGCCCCTCAGGCATTCTCCAACGATGCATATCCATCGCTGAAGGACAGGAGCTATTGCAAGAGATACACTCGGGGGCTTGCGGTCACCACGCAGCACCTCGAGCCCTCGTCGGGAACGCCTTTTGACAAGGCTTCTACTGGCCAACCGCGGTGGCCGACGCCACTAGGATTGTACGCTCCTGCCAGGGGTGTCAATTCTACGCAAGACAGACGCACCTGCCCGCTCAGGCCCTGTAGACAATACCCATCACCTGGTCGTTTGCTGTATGGGGCCTGAACCTAGTCGGTCCCTTGCAGAAGGCACCCGGGGGCTTCTCGCACCTGCTGGTCGCCATCGACAAATTCTCCAAGTGGATCGAGGTCCGACCCCTAACGAGCATCAGGTCCGAGCAGGCGATGGCTTTCTTCACCAACATCATCCATCGCTTCGGGGCCCCGAACTCCATCATCACCGACAATGGCACCCAGTTCACTGGCGGGAAGCCAGGAAGTTCCTGGACTTCTGCGAGGACCACCACATCCGGGTGGACTGGGCCGCCGTGGCTCACCCCATGACAAATGGGCAGCTGGAGCGTGCCAACGGCATGATTCTGCAGGGACTTAAACCGAGGATCTACAACGACCTCAACAAGTTCGGCAAGCGGTGGATGAAGGAACTACCCTCGGTGGTCTGGAGTCTGAGGACGACGCCAAGCCGGGCCACGGGTTTCTCGCCGTTCTTTCTAGTCTATGGGGCCGAGGCTATCTTGCTCACAGACTTAGAATACGGTTCCCCAAGGACAAGGGCGTACGACGACCAAAGCAACCAGACCAGCCGAGAAGACTCGCTGGACCAGCTGGAAGAAGCTCGAGACGTGGCCTTGCTACACTCGGCGCGATATCAGCAGTCTCTGCGACGCTACCACGCCCGAGGGGTTCGGCCCCGAGACCTCCAAGTGGGAGACTTGGTGCTTCGGCTGCGGCAAGACGCCCGAGGGCGCCACAAGCTTACTCCTCCTTGGGAGGGGCCATTCATCATCGCCAAGATTTTGAAGCCCGGAACATACAAGCTGGCCAACAATCAAGGCGAGGTCTACAGCAATGCTTGGAACATTCGACAGCTACGTCGCTTCTACCCTTAAGATGTTTCGAGCCGTTCATATGCCTCGTTTTCTTTACATACACAAATAGAGTCTAACCGTCAAGGAAGGGTCAGCCTTGCCTCGGCGAAGCCCGACCCTCCCTCGGGGGCTAGAAGGGGGGAACCCCCTTCGCATCAAAATTTTCCTCGGAAAAGTTTTCTACCAAAACGACATTCGTGCTTTCCGACTATATCAATAGCAGAACGAGTAAGAGCGCACGTAAGCGGCAAGCCCGACCGAGCCGAGGGACTCCTACACCTCCGGGATACGGATACCTCACTCGTCACCTTCCGTGAAAAGTAACTCTTACTCAAATAAACGATTCTGCTACTGACGAACAAGTCTGGATACTCAAAACGAGAGGAAAAGAAACGCACCTTTATAACACGACAACAAAGTGTTTAGGCCTCGACAGCCACGAAAGACACATGCATGCTCCAAACAGACTGCTCCAACAGAATCAGGCATCACCCGGGGGAGGAGCGGCACCCTCGGCTTCGTCTCCACCCTCGGCGCCGTCTCCACCCTTGGCGAGATCTGGCCCGACCTCGGACGGTGACACGGGCGGAAGGATCTCCACCTCGAAGGAGGATGCCAGCACCGCGCTTGGGCCCGCGACGGCCGTGTCCAGCCTCTGAACCTCGGCTAAGGCAGCCTCGTCTTCGTCGGGTAGGCAGTACCCCTCGCTGACCCGCTCCAGATCCACGTCGTAGTGGGAAGCGAGCACGGCGAAGGCCCGCCTAACGTCGTGATGCAGCGCCTCGCAGAGTCTGCTGCGCACATAGCCGCCCAAGGCTCGCAGGCGACTCCGGGGGGAGCTACCCGAGGGGACGTCATCGAGGCCAAAGACCTGGCAGAAGGCCGAGATAGCTTCGGACATGGCCACGCGGTCGGCCTCTTTCTGCTCAGCCGCCCGGGCAAGTGCCTTGACGGACTCGTTGAGAGCTGTCTCGAACTCTGCAAACAGCCAAACAGAATTCTTCAGACACGAGTTGAAGAATGAAGCTAAATCGAAGTCACAAAGCGGCCAAAACATACCTTCAGCCCGGGCACGCTGCTCCGAGGCTACGGCTTGGGCGGACTGGGCAGACCCGACGGCCACGGCCAGGTCCTCCACAAGGGCTCCGGCCCAAGCAGACACCTCGGCTAGCTGGCCCCCGAGGACATCAGCCCGGCCTACAGCCTCGACAGCCTGGTTCCGAGATTGGTCCCGCTCGCTAATAACCTGGCCAAGCTCCAACTACCGCTGTTGCGCCTCCGCCCGTGCCGACGCCGCCTCTGCCCGCGACGCCGCTACCTCTAGCTCGTCACAGAGCAACCGAAGGTCCGCCGCCTCGGTGCTCCGTTGGGCGAGGCGTTCAGTAGCCTCGGCGAAAGGTATGCTCTAGTCACGCGGCGGATGAACAGCGACTTGGCGGTGCTCAGATCCGTCAGAACCTGAGGAAGGGAAGCAGAGTGTCACAAAGAATGCCCTAGTCACGCGAAAGGTATGCCTGAAATCCTTACCTGGAGGACCCTGGGAACGTCCTTGGAAAGGATCTCCATGGTCGCCCGAAGCGACCCCATCGCTGCCTCGGCATACTCACGGAGCTCATCCCGAGACTGCTCCTCCCGCTCATCGTCAAGGACGAAGAGGGGTTTCGAGGCGCCGCGGGTCCAGAACCGGAGCGCCTGCCCACGCCACTCATTGGGATCGCGTCGCACGGGGATGAGGTTGCCGCTCCCCGGGATGGGTCGCGGTTCTGTGCACCCCTCCCCCAAGGCGTCGGGACCCCCTGCAGTCGATGCATTGGGTACCACCTCGGCTAAGGAGGTGGGCTTCCGATCACCGACCTCGGCAACAGCGGCCGCCCCCTCCTTATGACCGAGACTGGGAAGATCAGAGACGACCTCGGGCAGCGGCACCTCAGCCATCCCAGCATCAGCGGCGACGGGTGGCTCCACGGGCAAAACAGCAACGGCCTCGGCAGAAGCTGGTGTCGGCGCCGGCAACGCGTCAGATGGGCTCAGGGTCGCGGCCACGCCAGCAGCCTCCCCCGGCATGATGGCCGCCCCGACGGAGGGGTCAGCCTGGGCGGCTTGCCCCATGGCAATTCGTGCCGCCTGCCCCCCCCCCCACTTGAGGGCATCTTATGTGGAGGCCAGCCAACCGGCGTGGCACGGTGCGGCACTGGCTGCAGAAGCCGACGCCGTCTTAAGGGCCTTCTGGGGAGCCAGACCGGCCGAACCATGCCTCTGTTTGCTGAGAGGAAAAGAAAAAGCAGGATCAGGACACACGAAGAAGGAGCCAAAACAGAGGTATCCTCAGATACTTACCCGCTCCGGACCAAGGCCAATCGTGCCTGCGGGGAGGCCACTCGGGCCTCGGACCCCACAGGCACTGTCGAGGTTTGCCCCGCTACCGGCTTTGGCGCCGTTCCCGCCTCGGGCGCCCGGGGCGCCGAAGGGATGGGTCGCCCAAGCGCAGTCACGACGGCCCGAGGATCAACCTCCTGTACAGCCGGCATGGGCGACCGCTCTTGGGAGACAGGCAGGTCGGCCCGACTCCCCGGAGTCACCTCAACTACCTCGGCCAAGGGGTCAAGTACCCCCTCAGCCTGCCCTGCTCTTCGGACCGGGACCCTGATGTCCCGCCCCCAGATACCGACGGCGCCAGCCCACTCGGGGGCTGGCTCGACGACCCCTGACCCAGCCTCAGATCCGGGCTGAGGCCAAGGCGGGCCGCCATGTCGTCGTCCTCGTCATCATCGTCGTCATCGTCGTCGTCAGGCGTCTTCGGCGACGGCTCCCTCGGGAGCCCGTCCCTCTCCTGCCTTCGACGACGCTTCTCCAAGGCGTCCCGAGCCCGCTCCGCTCGTGGGCCCGGGCCTTTTCCGCGTCCTTCTTCTCCTTTTTCTTCTCCGCGACGACCCTCCGCGCGGCTCAGTCCACCGTGTCCTCCGGGACCCGTGGCACGGAGGGCTTGTGAAACCCCAACCCCTGGAGACGAACGGAAATCCCGACAGTGAGAATCAAGGGCAACTCAGCGCAAAATAAGAGAAGGAGCGGACACTCACCAGGGACACGTACCCACACTCGGGACGCATCACGGGCTGGGTAAGGGCGCCGGCGTCCAGCCTCCCTACCGTGCCCGCTATCCGCCTGCGGAGGTCGTCGGTGGAGAGGGGAGCCGAGGACATCTACGAGCCCTCCAAATCAACCCCCAGTTTCATCTCCGAGAGCGGCAACCGCCGCTCTGCTAAAGGGAGCACCCTCCGGCGATGGATGGCGGCGACCACCCCTGCAGCGGTGAGCCCCCCATCTCGTAACCTCTGCAAGGCCTCCAGAAGAGGCTGGAGATTCTCTTGTTTCTCGCGCGTGGCCCCTCAACGCCAGTTGCCACCGGCGGCGGTCACCACTCGTTTAGAAAACGACGGGAGCCTTCCGTCGTCGTTCCGGAGATAAAACCACCGGTGGGGATGTACTGGTGCGCGCGGCCCTGCCTCAACTGGAGGGTGCAGCCACCGCCCCGCACCGCCATGCGGACCTTCCTTTCCCCCGTCGTCAAGGCAAAAAGCTCCGCGGAGAAGAGATGGATCCACATATCCCAGTGGGGGTCAATCCCCAAAAAACCCTCGCAAACCGCCGCGAAGATGGCCGCTTGCGGAATGGAGTTGGGGTTGAGGTTGTGCAGCTCCACCCCGTAGTAGTGCAGGAGCGCCCGCATGAAGCGGCTCGCTGGCACTCCAAACCCCCGCTCGTGGAAGGAGACGAAACTGGCCACATACCCCGGAGGCGGAGCCGGGTCGGCCTCGCTCGCGGGGGCTATCCACTCCGGCTGTGGGTCACCTGAGAGGGGACGGAGCAAACCATCGGCGACAAGGGCCTCCAGATCGCCCACCGTGACAGTGGAGAAAGGCCACGGATTGCGCGGCGGAACGACGGTCGCCTTATCGGCCATCGCCGAACGAAGGGGGTGGAAGCGGAGCAAAAAAGGTGCGCGGTTTCCTTTTCTCTGGCTATTCTCTCAGGTTGCGGAAACCAAAGCAGAAGGCGAGCAGCAGAGTAAAGAACCACCGCCGACCCCTCTTCTGGGTATATAAAGGCCCGGGCAAGACCCATTCAACACTTCGCCCGAATCTGCCGCGAAATTCAAACTCGAAGGCGAAACGCCCGTTCCTCGAACAACGCGCGCACGCGCAACGGCCGCCCCGCGAACCACCTGTCCCATCGCATTAACTCCACGACAGGGCAAGCGACACATTTGGCAGGCGAAGCAGGCGTTGTTTCACCTCCGCCATGACGACCGCGTCAAAGAAGGTGCGCCACACCGCTTAAATTCATATCCTTTTCTTCTTCCCCTTTCTCTCTCTTGCTACAGGGACCGAGAAAGGGGATATTTCGAAAGGGATCCTTCTCCGCGAAGGAAGCGGGCCCAAGCCCTCCTACTGATCAGGGGTTCGAAGGCTGGCCCCCCGGAAGGGTTCGACAACCGCCCTAGAGCACTCGGGCTTCAGGCTCATTACTGATCGGAGGTTCGAAGGCTGGCCCCTCAGAAGGGTTCGACAGCCGCCTCAGAGCACTCGGGCTCCGCGCCCACTACTGATCAGGGGTTCGAAGGCTAGCCCCTCAGAAGGGTTCGACAGTCGCCCCAGAGCACGCAGAGCGAGGGATGACTCTGGGTACGTCCGATACATGGCCGAGGCTCGGGCTACGCTCCTGAGGTACCCTAGGACATTTCCAAGACCAGCAGGAGCGATTTTGTAATGGAATCCCATCAGAGGGAGGCATCGAGCCCTCGGACCCTATCGAATGGGACCGGGTCCGGCAAATCACCTGCAGGTACTTTTGGAGCGCGCCTCTGGCCCACTAGCCGACCCTTATCGAACGGGGCACGGGCGTCCACTCGGATCACCCGTTAGCAACTCACTGGAGACACCATGTTCGGCGCCCTCCGAGGGCAACATGGCGCTCCCCCCCCCTTCCTCCTTGCGGAAAGGCGACGAAGGGGCGTATCATAAAAGTCGAGTCAGTCCTTGATCGTCCTCTCGCTCCGTGTAGAGGCTCGGGGGCTGCTCTCGCAAACCCGGCTACGGCCAAACCGTTGACAGCGTCAACAAACCAGCCTGAAAACTCAGAATCTGACCATGCACCTGGACTACGATCAGATCGCATGAGGGAACAACCAGACCGGCCAAGGCATCACGAAAGGCATTAAGACCTCGGAGGAGTCAAACCACTCCTCTGAGGCCTCTGGGGCTACACCCGGCGGGTGCGCTCGCACGCACCCACCGGAACAAAATATTACCGAGAAAGGCAGGTGCCCTTGCAAAAAAGTGCGACAAAGCCTCCAAGCGAGTACCAACACTCCCTTTGAGGCTCGGGGGCTACTGTCGGGTACCATAATTAGGGGTACCCCCAACACTCCTAAACTCGGCTGGTAATCACCATTAGCGCAAACTGCAGAGACTGATGGGCGCAATTCAGGTCAAGGCTTCGTCTACTCAAGAGACGCAATATCGCCTCGCCCGAGCCCAGCCTCGGGCGAGAACAATAGTCCCAGGCGAATTCACGCTTCACCCGAGGGCCTCCTCAGCAATGGGCGCACCCTTGACTCACCCGAAGCCCAGCTCGGGCAGGCTTCGTTGTGAAGCAACCTTGGCCAAATCACCTCACCAACCGACTGTATCGCAGGCGCATTCAATGCAAGGATCGCCTGGCGCCTTATCCTGACACGCGTGCTAGGGCTGGACGAAAAACTCGTAGCTCGTTAACTCGCTCGACTCGACTCAATAGTGGCTCGACTCGACTCGACTCGTTTATAATTTGTAACGAGTTGAGCTTGTATTTCAACTCGTTACGATAACGAGCCAGCTCGAGCTGGCTCGCGAGCTGACTCGTGAGCCAAACGAGTTGGAGTAATTAGTCAAATTACAATGATCTCCGATCCAAAATAGTTAATTTTGTACTCTACTATAGTTAATCTTGTTCTTTGTTGAGTGTGGAATCTTAAGTTGCAAACTCTATTCTTTTTTTCTACGTAGATCTCCTTCTTTTCTTTTGCTACGTGTTTTTATATATGTTCATAGACACTAGACATGGTATTATCGAGCTAGCTTGCGAGCTAAACGAGCCAGCTCGAGTTGCCAAACGAGTCGAGCCAAGTTGGATCTTCAGCTCGTTAACATAACGAGTCAAGTCGAGCCAGCTCGTTATCTTAACGAGTCAGCTCGAGTCGAGTCGAGCCGAGCCAGCTCGATATCCACCTCAGTCGGCAAGGTCGAAGTGACCGCAGTCACTTCGCCCTCCCACTGACTGACCTGACAGGAAAACAGCGCCACTCGCCCCTCTCCGACTGCTGTGCCACCCGCCAGGGTGAGGCTGACAGCAGCTGAGTCTAGCCTCAGGCGCCACAGGAATCTCCGCCTCGCCCGACCTTGGGCCTCGGCCTCAGGAGGAAGTCTCCGCCTCGCCCGACCCCAGGGCTCGGCCCCTGCCTCGGCCTCGGAAGGTGGTCTCCACCTCGCCCGACCCCAGGGCCCGGCCTCAACCTCGACCTCGGGAGGAATCGCGTCCTCGCCCGACCCCGGCCTCGGCCTCAGGAGGAGTCTCCGCCTCGCCCGACCTTGGGCTCGGACCGACCACGCCGCAGGGGGTACATCATTACCCTGCCCCTAGCTAGCTCAGGCTACGGGGGAACAAGACCGGCGTCCCATCCAGGCTCGCCCCGGTAACAAGTAATGATGGCTTCCCGCGTGCGTCCATAACGACGGTGGCTCTCAGCCCCTTACGGAAGCAAGGAGACGTCAGCAAGGTCCCAACAGCCCCGACAGCTGTGCTTCTACAAGGCTCAAACGCTCCTCCGACGGCCACGACCCCGCGTACACAGGGCTCTAGCACCTCTCCGACAGCCACATTGGCATGTACATAGGGCTCCGGCTCCTCTCTGTCGGACACGTTAGCATATTGCTACACCCCCATTGTACACCTGGACCCTCTCCTTGCATCTATAAAAGGAAGGGCCAGGGCCCTCATACAGAGGGTGGTCGCGCGGGACTCCCTCTCTCCCTCGTGAACGCTTGTAACCCCTACTGCAAGCGCACCCACTCTGGCGCAGGATAACACGAGTCTCGGTTTTCCCCCCTTGGTGTTCCATCTCGCGCCAACCCATCTGGACTGGGGCACGCAGCGACAATTTTACTCGTCGGTCTAGGGACCCCCCGGGGTCGAAACGCCGACAATATCTGATCATTTTACCTTTTTATTCAAGTTATATAGAGCCTATGTTGATTTGTCTCTCTATTGTTTTGATAGATCATTCTTCTCCTACGTGTACTAGAGCTCAAACCGTTGCCATTGAATTAAGTGCAAACTACTTGATTAATTGCAGCAGCAGTGAAAACATTTCTCTCGGCGACAGAGCGAGAGCAGATGTAGTCCGTGCAACGGTGGCTGTCATCGGACCTCGTGGGCATCCGCGTCCACGACGTGATCATCAAGGGAACCACCAGGACGTAGGACGATCTCATCGAGGCGGAGATCGCCGAGCTGCTCTGCGCCGCAGTGTCTCTACTGTGCGGCTGCACGATCTCGACATCTTCGACGCCGTCAAGATCACACTAGACGCGTGGCCGCTCGAGCTGCCTGGCACCACCAACGTCATTATCGAGGTCGCCAAGGCGGCCAACCCCCTCACTGCCACTCCTGCAATCTGATGTATTCAGAATAATAGTTTATGAGTAAACCTAATGCAACTGCAATCTAAGCTGTAGTTTTATACGTTGTATGCAGTTCTTCTGTAGCAAGTGGAATAAGGTTCAGAACCATAACATGAGATACATGTATTTTTTTCCTTCTCTGTATGGTTATATTGTTTTCATTGTTGAATCTGGTGTACTATTTTTCATGGTCTGATGAAGAGTATAATTTACTTTACCTATACTGATTGGTGTAATATCTTCCATTTCTGACAGATGTGGTTGTAATTGTCGCAATGTTCATATTAATTGGCTTATTCTAGATGCAACACTACAGGACAAAATTGGATGTCTCTTTGCACCTTTGCTGCTACTTCAGTTTATTCTAATTGAGAGCGTTGAGTTAGTGAACATACACAAATACAACAGTTATGTTCTAAAAGCCTATAATCCAATCTACACCTTCCGGTATTTCAGACAAGGCAATTCTGAAATTTGGACATCTCCTAGAGGGGTGATGCTTAGCATCATATGTCATTGGCAATTTAACCGCTACTTTTGTATCAATTGTGTGATGAAATAGAGTTATCTATATGTCTTTTCTATCAACATTTTTAAATATTTTCACTCCGTAGCAACGCACGATCATTTATCTAGTCATACATAAGATCTAAACATCTTCTAAGTTTACTCAGCCGGAAGTGAGCCTTCTTGGGCATACACAGAAGGCGTAACGAGTTGAATGAATCTTGCTGTACCGCTCTGTGCTGCGAGACTGGAAGAGACTCCACGGAGACACCACATGGCCGCCGCCGGCGACGGCGGTGAGTCCCACTACCGGGAGGCGCTCCGCGAGGCCTTCGGTGACTCGTCGAGCAGCGATTCCGACACACCCGCCGG
Source organism: Zea mays (assembly GCF_902167145.1). NCBI lineage: Eukaryota > Viridiplantae > Streptophyta > Magnoliopsida > Poales > Poaceae > Zea > Zea mays. Next base: position 236,737,398 of record NC_050097.1, on the reverse strand, counting down.
TGTCAGCCCCGGAGCAGGCCGCGGGCACTGGAGGTGGGAGGCGGTGGCTGGGGTCAGGGGGCTGTGGCTCTGCGCCGCCTTCCTCTCCGCCGACGAGCAGGCGCGCCTCCTCAACGCCATCCAGCGAGGTGAGTCCTCGGTTGCCGGGACCTCCTGTAGCATTCTTGTTCCCCTTCTTGCGAGGAGAAAAAGGGGATTTCTTTTAGCTTCGTGTTTTGTTCGGTTTGGTTCCAATCATAAATTTTGAAAGGACGTTATTTGTTACTGGTCGATCCATCTCTCCTTGTGATAGTTAGAATCATCGGATCTGATTAGGCAGCTGCGATGCAGTTAGTAATGTTAGGAATCGGTGAATCGATCGATCCCCTTTTCCTCTGACCATGTACTAGTTCTGATTATAAAGTTATCTAGCTATATGTAACCATGTTAAATTGTAATTTGCAATAAGCCTTTTGGTCTCTAACTGATACTATACTTATCTCTGGATTAGTTAAATATTACGTCTCCCAGTAGAGCAGTAGCAAACTACCCTAAGCACCTATGCAGAAGTAACTCAGCTCTAGTTTGTTGTTCCTCGAGAACAGAAATAACAATGGCTCGACGCTAGTCATAAATCTGATGGCTTTTCTTTTTGTGCAGAAGGATGGTTTATTAATGCAGACAACCAAGTAAGTTTCTTCCTCTCATCTTTTCCTTGCCTGGCCAATGTTCATCAGCGTTAGGATTTTAGATACGTCTGTCCTGATTAGTTCCATGAACACTGCCCCGATTTGTATATGGTTTCCTAAAGTAATTCAAACTGTACAGAGAATTTGTTACATCCTTGTACGTCTAGTCTGTCGTTTTTATTTAATAATGTTTAAATTCCACTTGCTCCTCCCTTCATTATAGGCGATGAGATTCGGCGACCTCCCTTCGTGGGCAGTCGAACTTTCTGCACTTATCCGCGAAGCTATCTGCGTCGGCGACGCCAGTGCCGGTCTTGGTGCGGAGGCGACGAACGAGGACGAGGATGCGTGCCCTCTGCCATCAGACTTGTTGTGGCGGGAGCCATTTTTTGATCAGATGATCGCGAACAGATACAGACCAGGTGAGGTGCGGAACTGTCTCAGATTCACAAGGAAAACGTATGTATCGTTCAGAAAAGGGATGCATTCATTCCTTTTTGCGCTCTTAACATGGATCACGCTCCTGCTGTCGACTGTAGGGCATCTGTGCTCACGTCGATCTGATGCGCTTTGACGATGGGATCGCGATCGTCTCGCTCGAGTCAGCCTGTGTGATGCGCTTCAGTCGAGCAGAAGCAGCCTCTGACACCCCGAAGCAAGGGGGCAGTGCCAGTGAATCTACTGCAGAGGTCCCCGTTCTGCTGAACCCGGGCTCCCTTGCGCTCATGTCTGGCGATGCAAGGTATCTGTGGATGCATGAGATCAACCGGAAACCAGGCAGGCAGCTGTGGGATGGCAGGGAGCTCGAGCAGCGCAGGAGGACCTCTGTTACGTTGAGAAAACTCCTGCCTTATACGGACTAGATCACTGGTCATGACAGTGAACAAACTGTTCTGCAGTTACAGGACAGTAACCTTTTTGTGGTGGAAAATTGTAATATGCTGTTGCTAAAGACAGCCATCATTGGATAATCAAAAGGCGCAGCCTAAGAGGAGTATTGTTGAGTGCCTCGAGCTCTATATTATTGGCAGGAAGCTGTAGCATTTACCATGCATCAGGTAATTATAAGCTCTCTTTCTCCTTTTTGACACTAACCATAGCTGGAGTTAGGGTTAGTTAGGCTGTCTCCAGCACGAGCCGCTAAACGGCGCTATATCTAAATGTGGCGGAAGGGAATCGTCCGCCAAACGCCTGTTGCTTCCTCCTCCCGCTTCGTCGGCTAGATCCGGGGAAAGGAGAGAAGATCAGGGGACGGCGGCCTTTGTGAGTGCAGGAGGTGTCCGGCGACCAACACAAAAGCACTGCGTCCGAAGAGCGCCATCGGAAACGCCTCCGTCGTCCAGCCTCCAAGCTCGCCGCAGAGTATCGTAGGTACTAGTCGTAGCACTGACGAAATCGTGTTTTGTGCTTAACTGCTATTGCTGTCTGGTGACTTGAAGTGAGAATACTTGCAGTTGTGTCCAGTGGGTCATGTTTGAAGATTTATTAATTACGGTATTGTTTCAGGACTTGATCTCCTTGTTAATTTTGTAGAAGTTGTCTCCTATTGATTATAGATGTCCTTAACAAGTGATAATTTTCTATTAATTACGGTATTCCTTGTAGAAGTTGTTTCAGGACGTCTCCTATTAATTTTCTACACACTCACAACTGTCTCGAAGAATAATATCAATAGAAACAAAACAATTAGCATAGGTTGCAGTACCAGGTATTAAAATAATTAATTTGTAATTTAATTTGAATACATATATATACTTTACAATTTAGAAACAATACAATTTATAAGAAATAATGGAAATAAGAATTCTGTTATCATTATCATTGTACGTGTAGAAGACAAAATTTAGAGGATTCTGCTGGATATAAAAAAAGATAGATGAGAAAATCTTTTAGAGAGTATTGTAAATGATAGAGAATATTTTTTTAGATGATAGATTTTAGGAGACGTTGTTGGAGACACCCTTACAAATTGAGTGTAAAAAATAGTTAGAATTAGTTAGGGTTGGCTAGCAGTTAGCATAAAACTTGGATAAAAGCATTAGTACACCTACAGACTAGGGCTAATAGAATAAATCTACATAACCCCTAACCTTTGCAGCGTGGTCTACATCACCCACACGGCCACACCTTCCAAATCGGTTATTTAACCCTCTCAATTTTACAAAACCATACAAATAATACCCTAGACAGTTTGACATTAACTAATTTAAGTGGCATCGGTTTTGTTTTTTATTATATTTTTACAAGTGTCTAATATATTATATTCACCCTATTTTTTCTGAAATTCTAGGAGTAACAAATTAATTTCTAAAAATCAAAACTACATAAACAACTTACTATTTTGTCTAGTTAATTTCTTATCTTTAAGGCTAAAATTTTTACTAGAGCTAAATAATACTATTACTAAACTAGTATTTTTTATTCATTTTATTAAGTAAGTTAAATATGTTTCTTCTAATTACTAACTAAATTAACTTTACATTTGTTTTTTAAGAAACATCTAACTAACAATGATAAAATAAAAACTCGACCTACGGGAGTAAGACAACCCTCGGGCATTATATTAAGAAGACCTCACTTAGGTCGAGAAAACCCTCGAACCCTGCCACACCCAGACACAACGACACCGACACTGTAACCAATGTGAGAACACGACCGCCACCGGGACCGGACCTTAGACCTGTGCTTTGACATGGAACAGATGAGATAATTTTTTACACAGCGGCACCGTAGCCCATGTGATAACACGGCTGCCACCAGGACCGGGCCTTAGACCTGTGCTTTGGCGTGGAACAGATGAGAGAATTTTTTAATAACAGCCTGAAAATTCGCTCCCACAGGGAGTCGAACCTAGGACCTGAGGAGTGCTACTTAGAACACCTAACCAACTTAGTTAGAGGAATTTTCGCAAACAGTGATAAAATGGTCTACAATTTTTACACATGTCTTCTCATAGCTAAATTTCTAAGAACTTTAAATTTGTACCGATATAAAGTTCTGAGAAATATTTATGTAAATTATGGGTTCTGATTCAAAGTTTTCAAAAAACTTTGAAAATATTTGTGTGTGTTAGTTTAGCTAGAAAAGAATTTGTCTATAAAATGTACAATATTTTATTACTGTTTGGTAAGTTTATAAGAATCGATTTAGTTAGTAATTAAAAGAAAGATCATTTAACTTGCTTAATAAAATCAACTAAAATAATAGTAGAGTAATAGTATTATTTAGCTCTAGTAATTTTTTAGCCTTAAAAGATAAGAATTTAATGAGACACAAAAAATAAGCTCTTTTTATGTAATTTTTATTTTTGCTAATTAATCAGTTACTCCTAAACTTTTGCGAAAATTATGACGAATATAATATCTAATTACCGATTTTTGTATAAAATTATATAAAGTTTGGACACTAGTGGAAGATAGCTTTTAAAAATACGAAATTGGTGACATTTAAATAAGTGCCACGTCGTCAAAACTCCAACTAAAATTGTATAGGGTTATTTGTCTGATTTTGTAAAGTTGAGGGGATTAAACAGCCGGTTTTAAAGGTGAGGTGGTGAAATAAACCACTGTCTAAAGGTCAGAGAGACAAAAGAAACTGTGGCACCTTGCCGGTACAAGAAAACACCTAGTGGACAAGATTTCTTAGAGGATGGAGCCATGGCAGTGCTTGATGCGGGAGCAACAGCTATGGTAGGGGACTGGCCAGCGCGCCGAGGGCATGTTTGGTTCAATACCTCAGTTGCCACATTTTGCCTAACTTTTCTACCTAAGTTTAGTTATTCAATTCGAACGACTAACCTTAGGCAAAGTGTGACACATTTAGGCACAAACCAAACAGACCCCGAGTCTGTAATTGTAATAGCCAGTACAGTGGTACCGCGGTGGGAGCACGGCACGCTGTCGCACCGTAGGTGATGTAGCCACCATGCTCGTATAGGAGGATCATTGGTCGTCACGGTGGAAGCCTCTGCTCCCACGCTATCACTCTGAGGTCCAGCACCTGGCCACCTGCTGGGAGGAGCATGGACAGGACGCCCCACCACCATCGAGCAAAGGGATGGCAGCGACATCGACAGCGAGGAGGAAGGCAGCGGTGACGACGAGGTGCTTGGTAGCCCTCATGGGCAACGAGGGTTAAGCTTGTCATGAAATCTTCCCAGATCGAGCACTAACCAACCTCCAGTTGGGCAAGTGTTAGAAACACCAAACAGATAGGACTGCAAGATCTTTCACAAGGGTTGGCTAGCTCTATTTGTCGTCTTTGTCAAGTTTTAAACCTTGGTCAGTTCTAGTTTGAGTTTCTATTATCTATAAGACAACTTCTCGTTGTTTTTAGTTGGACATTGTTCGTGTATATGCATAGTTTTTTTTCTTCTAGTGTATTTTCTCTAGAATCTAGGGTTCTCCCTATGAAATTGCCTCATGTACTTATGTCCTTTGGGCCCTATGGAATACACAAGTTGCCATTTTCTTCATTCCTAACATGATACAGAGCTAGGGTTCCCAGCCACCTGCCTGCGCGCAATCGCCGACCAACTGCCTACTCGCCTTGGCTACTCCAACCCTACGCCCAAGCTCACGTCGCATGCCTCTACCTCTGTTGTTGTGGCTTTCCCCTCCTGTTGCGTCCTCTGTTCTTCCACTCCATGTCCCACTTCACACTCCACTCAGCATGGCGGCTCCTCGTTCCACCCCTCTTGTACAACTTCCCTCTATCATCTTCGATGGCACCAACTTTCGAGAGTGGTCCACTACATGATGAGTACCTAGGAATAGGGTACCAAAAGTAAGTCATGGCTCTCTATGTCCAATCTAAACCGACCAGGTGAGGAAGCATTTAGGAGGAGCAAGATCGTCAAGGATCTTGGCTGCAACTCCATCAAGAGAAAAAGAGGGTGGAAAGGGGGAGTTCACGGAACGAGAGAGACCACGAAATATGGAGACGACGTTTGTTCTCGTCTTCCGTGACGAGCATCCGAGGAGATTAATCTCTGTCAATGGTGACATGAGAGGAGTTTCTATTCGAGTGGAGAGAGATAATTTCATGCTGGTGTCTTTTGGGGGCAAACACCAACGATCATTAGACCCTGGTCGGGGGGGGGAGGCATTGAGGATCTCTCTACGGGAGCGTGATCCGTTCGTGACTCTGCATAGAGAGCTCCATCTTCTCATTGGGTGTGCGAACCGTCCGTGGAGGCAGTGGAACGTTCGCGAGGGTGCAAAGGGTTTGATGAGTTTTATGAATCTTCTTTGGAACCTAGATCTCGTCTCCAGGGCCAGTCGTGTAGGAACGATTGCCTTAAGGTTAAATTACTCCTAGTCCTAATGTGTAAGGTAAAGTTGGGTTGATATACCAATTGTCGTGTGTTTCAATCAGCCATACTGCTTCATAACCCCTTCATATATATAGGGCAGGAGGTCTGGACCTGTTCCTATGCGGTTTCCAACAACTTCCCACGAGATCTATTAGGATAATCACACAAGAGATAAGGATCCAGCTTGAATTAATCTAATCGCAGACCATCTGGGGCTTAGACTTTCCGGTTGTCCAGGTGCTAAGTCTTATTTGTTTTCTCTAGTTAAACTTTGTTTCCTATCACATTGTATGTTTGGATGCTAGTTAGAAGTATTAAATATTGTCTAATTATAAAACTAAACACACCGATGAGAACTAAATGATAATGCAAATATATTAAACCTAATTAGTTCACGATTCGATCGTGTTAGTAAACATTTGCTAATTATGCACTAATTAGACTTAATAAATTTGTCTCGTCATTTAGTCTTTAACTATCTATTTTTTATAACTAGACTATATTTAATATCCGTAAGGGCCCATTTGTTTCCTTGGAAATGAAACTCGTTCCATGAATAACATTCTAGATATTAGATTCCTAAAGAAAGTAACTGCTTAGAATTGGATTCAATTCATTTTTTTTGTTTGGATGTTAATGGAATTATTTTCCATGAATCAAATTTAATATCATGTTTGGATAGTTATATATGGATTTTACATATTTTGAGGGAAGTAACCACATCATCATCTAGATTAGAGAGAACAACAATGTATGATTAGAGAGAACATCAACATATACATGTGCCTTGCTGAGTCATATACATGTGCCTTGCTGAGTTAGGCAATAGATTAGAGGCTAGTTTTACACCTACAATTTATCAAGCAACATGCATCACGAGAATAGTGATAATAATGCAGATTTCTCTCTGGATCACTAGAACACATTACATGTGATTCAACATATACTAAGAATAGCATATACTAAGACCAACAGCTATCACTAGAACACATCTCTAGTTTATCTCTAGATCACTGGAACACCAAGTAATAACCAAATGTTTGAATCTAGTGATCAATGCTTGTTTGATGATTACCAACATATAATAAGACAACAACATCAATAGTTTTCACTCAACAACACACCCAACATCATTTCAGTTCACCCAACCACAACTTGGTTCACTTTTTCAGTTCCTTCAGCAACCATCTCTTCCTCAGGACACTGGATGTCATATCTTAGCCCCTGGAATGATGATATCCTGGTCCAAGGCTTAATAGAATTAATAGAGTACTCATATCAACAAGGTGCATCTTCTTTTTCGGAAGCATATCTCAATAGAACCTCTAGATTAAGTATGCTTAGCTTGGAGCAATTTGGGATGGGTGACCCCGACCGGGAAGTTTTCTTGGGTGCGCATGAGTGAGGACAAAGTGTGCACCAAAGACCCGTGTTGGTCTGTGGGGACAATATATGATCCTAGAGAGCCGCCAGGAGTAAGTATCGCCGATCCGGGAGTGGACGGAGTGTTACAAGTGGTATCAGAGCCAACCTTCGCGGTTTCACGGGTGTGTGTGGCTTAGGGGTTCAGGTATATGGCGTATGGCGCATGTGGGCCCGGAGTGGTCACATGACATGTCATATGACGACACTAGACACATAGACGTGGCTAAGAGGGGAGGTTCCTGGATTGGGGTTGATCGACGAGGACATCGGTCTTCTAAGGGGGTGGATTGTGATATCTTGGCCCTTGGGATGGTGATATTCTGGTCCAAGGCTTAATAGAATTAATAGAGTACTCATATCCACAAGGCGCATCTTCTTTTTCGGAAGCTGTTGGTACCCTAAATCAGGGGTACCCCTTAGGCCTTACTACAGTATGAAGACACGGTGCCCGTGCGGCGATCTCTAGCCATGCGGAGAACAGCACCTGACCCCACCACGTGGACGACTGATAGTCGCCTAGAGGGGGGGTGAATAGGGCGAAACTGAAATTTACAAATATAAACACAACTACAAGCCGGGTTAGCGTTAGAAATATAAATGAGTCCGCGAGAGAGGGCGCAAAACAAATCGCAAGCAAATGAAGAGTGTGACACGCGGATTTGTTTTACCGAGGTTCGGTTCTCGCAAACCTACTCCCCGTTGAGGAGGCCACAAAGGTCGGGTCTCTTTCAACCCTTCCCTCTCTCAAACGATCCCTCGGATCGAGTGAGCTTCTCTTCTCAAATCAAAGCCGGGAACAAAACTTCCCCGCAAGGGCCACCACACAATTGGTGCCTCTTGCCTTGATTACAATGGAGTTTTGATCACAAGAACAAGTGAGAAGGAAAAGAAGCAATCCAAGCGCAAGAGCTCAAAAGAACACGGCAAATCTCTCTCGCTAATCACTAAAGCCTTTTGTGGAATTGGAGAGGATTTGATCTCTTTGGTGTGTCTAGAATTGAATGCCTAGCTCTTGTAAGTGGTTGAGAAGTGGAAAACTTGGATGCAATGAATGGTGGGGTGGTTGGGGTATTTATAGCCCCAACCACCAAAAGTGGCCGTTGGGAGGCTGTCTGTTCGATGGCGCACCGGACAGTCCGGTGCACACCGGACATGTCCGGTGCCCCCGCCACGTCATCATTGTCGTTGGATTCTGACCGTTGAAGCTTCTGACTTGTGGGCCCGCCTGGATGTCCGGTGCACACCGGACATCTACTGTTCCTTGTCCGGTGCGCCAGTATGGGCGCGCCTGACTTCTGCGCGCGTGCAGCGCGCATTAAATGCGTCGCAGGTAGCCGTTGGCGCCGAATAGCCGTTGCTCCGGAGTTGCACCGGACAGTCCGGTGCACACCGGACATGTCCGGTGAATTATAGCGGACTAGCCGTTGGAGATTCCCGAAGCTGGCGAGTTCCTGAGGCCGCTCTTCCTTGGCGCACCGGACACTGTCCGGTGTACACCGGACAGTCCGGTGAATTATAGCGCAAGTGCCTCTGGAAATTCCCGAAGGTGGCGAGTTCGAGTTGGAGTCCTCTGGTGCACCGGACAGTGTTCGGTGCGCCAGACCAGAGGTGCCTTCGGTTGGCCCTTTGCTCCTTTGTTGAATCCAAAACTTGATCTTTTTTATTGGCTGAGTGTGAACCTTTTACACCTGTATAATCTATACACTTGGGCAAACTAGTTAGTCCAATTATTTGTGTTGGGCAATTCAACCACCAAAATTAATTAGGGACTAGGTGTAAGCCTAATTCCCTTTCAATCTCCCCCTTTTTGGTGATTGATGCCAACACAAACCGAAGCAAATATAGAACTGCATAATTGAACTAGTTTGCATAATGTAAGTGTAAAGGTTGCTTGGAATTAAGCCAATATGAATACTTACAAGATATGCATGGATTGTTCCTTTCTTATATAACATTTTGGACCACGCTTGCACCACATGTTTTGTTTTTTTTTGCAAATTCTTTTGTAAATCTTTTTCAAAGTTCTTTTGCAAATAGTCAAAGGTAAATGAATAAGATTTTGAGAAGCATTTTCAAGATTTGAAATTTTCTCCTCCTGTTTCAAATGCTTTTCCTTTGACTAAACAAAACTCCCCCTAAATGAGATCCTCCCCTTAGTGTTCAAGAGGGTTTTGATATGTCATTTTTGAAATACTACTTTCTCCCCCTTTTGAACACAATAGGAAAACCAATTGATAATATTCTTGGAAACACGAAGTTTTTGAAATTGGTGGTGGTGCGGTCCTTTTGCTTTGGGCTCTCACTTTCTCCCCCTTTGGCATGAATCGCCAAAAACGGAATCATTAGAGCCCTCGAAGTGCTATCTTCCCCTTTGGTCATAAATAAATGAGTTAAGATTATACCAAAGACGAAGTCCTTTTGCTTGGTGCTCATGCTTTCTCCCCCAAGCATGGAGAGTGACTTGGAGTGACGGCGAAGGATGAGTTACGTAGTGGAAGCCTTTGTCTTTGCCGAAGACTCCAATTCCCTTTCAATATACCTATGACTTGGTTTGAGATAGACTTGAAAACACATTAGTCATAGCATATAAAAGAGATATGATCAATGGTATATAGATGAGCTATGTGTGCAATCTAGCAAAAGAAATTGCGTGAATCAAGAATATTGAGCTCATGCCTAAGTTTGGTAAAAGTTTGTTCATCAAGAGGCTTGGTAAAGATATCGGTTAATTGATCTTTAGTGTTAATGTAAGAAATCTCGATATCACCCTTTTGTTGGTGATCCCTAAGAAAATGATACCGAATGGCTATGTGCTTAGTGCGGCTATGCTCGACGGGATTGTCGGCCATTTTGATTGCACTCTCATTATCACATAGCAAAGGGACTCTGGTTAATTTGTAACCGTAGTCCCGCAGGGTTTGCCTCATCCAAAGCAATTGCGCGCAACAATGGCCTGCGGCAATGTACTCGGCTTCGGCAGTGGAAAGAGCGACCGAATTTTGCTTCTTTGAAGCCCAAGACACCAAGGATCTTCCCAAGAACTGGCAAGTCCCCGATGTGCTCTTCCTATTGATTTTGCATCCCGCCCAATCGGCATCCGAATAACCAATCAAATCAAATGTGGATCCCCGAGGGTACCAAAGCCCAAACTTAGGAGTATAAGCTAAATATCTCAAGATTCGTTTTACGGCCGTAAGGTGGGATTCCTTAGGGTCGGATTGGAATCTTGCACACATGCAAACGGAAAGCATAATGTCCGGTCGAGATGCACATAAATATAGTAAAGAGCCTATCATCGACCGGTATACCTTTTGATCCACGGACTTACCTCCCGTGTTGAGGTCGAGATGCCCATTAGTTCCCATGGGTGTCTTGATGGGCTTGGCATCCTTCATTCCAAACTTGCTTAGAATATCTTGAGTGTACTTGGTTTGGCTTAGGAAGGTGCCTTCTTGGAGTTGTTTCACTTGAAATCCTAGAAAATACTTCAACTCCCCCATCATAGACATCTCGAATTTCTGTGTCATGATCCTACTAAACTCTTCACAAGTAGATTCGTTAGTAGACCCAAATATAATATCATCAACATAGATTTGGCATACAAACAAATCATTCTCAAGTGTTTTAGTAAAGAGCGTAGGATCGGCCTTTCCGACTTTGAATCCATTTGCAATAAGAAAATCTCTAAGGCATTCATACCATGCTCTTGGGGCTTGCTTGAGCCCATAAAGCGCCTTAGAGAGCTTATAGACATGATTAGGATACTCATTGTCTTCAAAGCCGGGAGGTTGCTCAACATAGACCTCTTCCTTGATTGGTCCATTGAGGAAGGCACTTTTCACGTCCATTTGATAAAGCTTAAAGCCATGGTAAGTAGCATGGGCCAATAATATACGAATTGACTCAAGCCTAGCTACAGGTGCATAGGTTTCACCGAAATCCAAACCTTCGACTTGAGAGTATCCTTTGGCCACAAGTCGAGCTTTGTTCCTTGTCACCACACCATGCTCATCTTGCTTGTTGCGGAAGACCCATTTGGTTCCTACAACATTTTGATTTGGACGTGGAACTAAATCCCATACCTCATTCCTAGTGAAGTTGTTGAACTCCTCTTGCATCGCCACCACCCAATCCGAATCTTGAAGTGCTTCCTCTACCTTGTGTGTCTCAATAGAGGAAACAAACGAGTAATGCTCACAAAAATGTGCAACACGAGATCTAGTAGTTACCCCCTTATGAATGTCTCCGAGGATGGTGTCGACGGGGTGATCTCGTTGGATTGCTTGGTGGACTCTTGGGTGTGGCGGCCTTTGTTCTTCATCCTCCTTTTCTTGATCATTTGCATCTCCCCCTTGATCTATGTCGTCATCTTGAGGTGGCTCATTTGATTGATCTTCTTTATCAACTTGAGCCTCTTCCTCATTTTGAGTTGGTGGAGATGCTTGCGTGGAGGAGGACGGTTGATCTTGTGCATTTGGAGGCTCTTCGGATTCCTTAGGACACACATCCCCAATGGACATGTTCCTTAGTGCGATGCACGGAGCCTCTTCAATACCTATCTCGTCAAGATCAACTTGCTCTACTTGAGAGCCGTTAGTCTCATCAAACACAACGTCACAAGAAACTTCAACTTGTCCAGTGGACTTGTTAAAGACTCTATATGCCCTTGTGTTTGAATCATACCCTAGTAAAAAGCCTTCTACAGTCTTAGGAGCAAATTTAGATTTTCTACCTCTTTTAACAAGAATAAAACATTTGCTACCAAAGACTCTAAAGTATGAAATGTTGGGCTTTTTACCGGTTAGGAGTTCATATGATGTCTTCTTGAGGATTCGGTGTAGATACAGCCGGTTGATGGCGTAGCAGGCGGTGTTGACCGCCTCGGCCCAAAACCGATCCGAAGTCTTGTACTCATCAAGCATGGTTCTTGCCATGTCCAGTAGAGTTCGATTCTTCCTCTCCACTACACCATTTTGTTGTGGCGTGTAGGGAGAAGAGAACTCATGCTTGATGCCCTCCTCCTCAAGGAAGCCTTCGATTTGAGAGTTCTTGAACTCCGTTCCGTTGTCGCTTCTAATCTTCTTGATCCTTAATCCGAACTCATTTTGAGCTCGTCTCAAGAATCCCTTTAAGGTCTCTTGGGTTTGAGATTTTTCCTGTAAAAAGAATACCCAAGTGAAGCGAGAATAATCATCCACAATAACTAGACAGTACTTACTCCCGCCGATGCTTATGTAAGCAATCGGGCCGAATAGGTCCATGTGTAGGAGCTCTAGTGGCCTGTCGGTCGTCATGATGTTCTTGTGTGGATGATGGGTACCAACTTGCTTTCCTGCTTGGCATGCGCTATAAATCCTGTCTTTCTCAAAATGAACATTTGTTAGTCCTAAAATGTGTTCTCCCTTTAGAAGCTTGTGAAGATTCTTCATCCCAACATGTGTTAGTCGGCGATGCTAGAGCCAGCCCATGTTAGTCTTAGCAATTAAGCATGTGTCGAGTTCAGCTCTATCAAAATCTACTAAGTATAGCTGACCCTCTAACACACCCTTAAATGCTATTGAATCATCACTTCTTCTAAAGACAGTGACACCTACATCAGTAAAGAGACAGTTGTAGCCCATTTTGCATAATTGAGATACAGAAAGCAAATTGTAATCTAATGAATCAATAAGAAAAACATTGGAAATGGAATGGTCAGGGGATATAGCAATTTTACCAAGACCTTTGACCAAACCTTGATTTCCATCCCCGAATGTGATAGCTCGTTGGGGATCTTGGTTTTTCTCGTAGGAGGAGAACATCCTTTTCTCCCCTGTCATATGGTTTGTGCACCCGCTGTCGAGTATCCAACTTGAGCCCCCGGATGCATAAACCTACAAAACAAGTTTAGTTCTTGACTTTAGGTACCCAAATGGTTTTGGGTCCTTTGGCATTAGACACAAGAACTTTGGGTACCCAAACACAAGTCTTTGATCCCTTGTGCTTGCCCCCAACATACTTGGCAACTACTTTGCCGGATTTGTTAGTCAACACATAAGATGCATCAAAAGTTTTAAATGAAAGACTATGTTCATTTGATGCATTAGGAATTTTCTTCTTAGGCAACTTAGCACGGGTTGGTTGCCTAGAGCTAGATGTCTCACTCTTATACATAAAAGCATGGTTAGAACCAGAGTGAGACTTCCTAGAATGAATTTTCCTAATTTTGTCCTCGGGATAACCGACAGGGTATAAAATGTAACCCTCGTTATCCTGAGGCATGGGAGCCTTGCCCTTAACAAAGTTGGACAATCTTTTAGGAGGGGCACTAAGTTTGACATTGTCTCCCCTTTGGAAGCTAATGCCATCCTTGATGCCAGGGCGTCTCCCATTATAGAGCATACTTCTAGCAAATTTAAATTTTTTATTTTCTAAGTTATGCTCGGCAATTTTAGCATCTAATTTTGCTATATGATCATTTTGTTGTTTAATTAAAGTCATGTGATCATGTATAGCATCAATGTTAACATCTCTACATCTAGTACAAATAGATACATGCTCAACAATAGATGTAGAGGGTTTACAAGATTTTAATTCAACAACCTTAGCATGTAACATATCATTTTTAGTTCTAAGGTCGGAAATTGTAGCATTGCAAACATCAAAATCTTTAGCCTTAGCAAGCAATTGTTCATTTTCATTTCTAAGGCTAGCAAGAGTAATGTTCAATTCTTCAATCCTAGCAAGCAAATCATCATTATTATCTCTAGGATTGGGAATTGAAACATTACAAACATGAGAATCAGCCTTAGCTAATAAATTGGCTTTTTCGTTTCTAAGGTTGTCTATCGTCTCATGGCAAGTGCTTAGCTCACTAGATAGTTTTTGACATTTTTCTACTTCTAGAGCATAAGCATTTTTAACCTTAACATGCTTTTTATTTTCCTTGATTAGGAAGTCCTCTTGGGTGTCCAAGAGATCATCCTTTTCATGGATGGCACTAATCAATTCATTAAGTTTTTCTTTTTGTTGCATGTTGAGGTTGGCAAAAAGAGATCGCAAGTTATCTTCCTCATTACTAACATTTTCATCACTAGAAGATTCATATTTAGTGGAGGATTTAGATTTAACCTTCTTTTTGCCGTCCTTTGCCATGAGGCACTTGTGGCCGACGTTTGGGAAGAGGAGTCCCTTGGTGATGGCGATGTTGGCGGCGTCCTCGTCGTCGGAGGAGTCGCTAGAGCTTTCGTCGGAATCCCACTCCCGACAAACATGGGCATCGCCGCCCCTCTTCTTGTAGTACTTCTTCTTTTCTCTCCTCTTTCCCTTCTTGTCGTTATCCCTGTCACTGTCACTTGATAATGGACATTTAGCAATAAAGTGACCGGGCTTACCACACTTGTAACAAACCTTCTTGGAGCGGGACTTGTAGTCTTTCCCTCTCCTTTGCTTGAGGATTTGGTGAAAGCTTTTGATGACGAGCGTCATTTCCTCATTGTCGAGCTTGGAGGCGTCTATTGGTTGTCGACTTGGTGTAGACTCCTCCTTCTTTTCCTCCGTCGCCTTGAATGCGACGGGTTGAGCTTCGGATGTGGAGGGATCATCAAGCTCGTTGATCTTCCTCGAGCCTTCGATCATGCACTCAAAACTTACAAAATTCTCGATAACTTCCTCGGGGGTCATTTTAGTATATCTAGGATTACCACGAATTAATTGAACTTGAGTGGGGTTAAGGAAAATGAGAGATCTTAGAATAACCTTAACCATTTCGTGGTCGTCCCACTTCTTGCTCCCGAGGTTGCGCACTTGGTTCACCAAGGTCTTGAGCCGGTTGTACATGTGTTGTGGCTCTTCCCCTTTGCGAAGCCGGAACCGACCGAGCTCCCCCTCGATCGTTTCCCGCTTGGTGATCTTTGTGAGCTCATCTCCCTCGTGCGCGGTTTTGAGCACATCCCAAACCTCCTTGGCGCTCTTCAACCCTTGAACTTTGTTATACTCCTCTCTACTTAAAGAGGCGAGGAGTATCGTTGTTGCTTGAGAGTTGAAGTGCTCGATTTGGGCCACCTCATCCTCATCATAATCCTTATCCCCTACGGATGGTACCTGTGCACCAAACTCAACAACATCCCATATACTTTTGTGGAGTGAGGTTAGATGAAATCGCATTAAATCACTCCACCTAGCATAATCTTCACCATCAAAAGTTGGTGGTTTGCCTAATGGGACGGAAAGTAAAGGTGCATGTTTAGAAATGCGAGGGTAGTGTAGGGGGATCTTACTAAACTTCTTACGCCCTTGACGTTTAGAAGTTACGGAGGGCGCATCGGAGCCGGAGGTCGATGTTGATGAAGTGTCGGTCTCGTAGTAGACCACTTTCCTCATCCTCTTTGGCTTGTCCTCACTCCGATGCGGCTTGTGGGAAGAAGATTTTTCCTTCTTCTCTTTGTGGTGAGAAGAAGATTTCTTCTCCTTCCCTTTGTTGGAGGAGCTCTTCTTCTTCTCCCTCCTCTTGGTGCGGGACTCTTCCTGTAACACCCCGGGATCCACAAACACCACAGAATGCTACTAAGCTACACATCTAACATTCGTATATAAAATTTCGACAGCATCTCCTTTGAAAATGGCATAAACGGGGAAGCAACAAAGTATAAATAGATATCATGATAAGAAAACATAATAGACATTAATAGTCTGCTAGCAATGGGAAGACAACCATAACGACATGAGCTAAATTATCCAATGCGCACAACTAGTTAGAAACAAACATCCTTTGACAAGAAGCTTCTAATTAAATCATGACTGCGCCTAAGCAGCGTTATTATAAGAGTGAAGGTGGATGTGCTGCTACTTCCCACTTCCCTTGATAAGCAACAAGCACCTGCATTGAGTAATGCAAGAGTGAGATGAAACATCTCAGCAAGCGAATAATTTTGACGAGATATTTAAACCACAAATTGAATTCATCAACATTTTAAAAGAGTCACAATTAAAATCAGAAATACTTGTAGATATGGAACTCAGTAGTCCCACTATAGCCAATACCATCTCATTTCCTCGAACAACCACAATAGGTTCTATAACACTTCCCTGCGTCAACAATACCTGCAAATATCACTTCAATGTATGCATAGGAATGCAATGTGTAGGTACTCTATCTTCATACCTCTGAGAGTATAAAACCACATCCTCTGCAAATATCACTTCAATGAATGCATATGAATGCAATGCATATGTCCTCTGCCTTCATACCTCTAAGGATATGAAGCCGCATCGTACCCCTCCTCGGGCAACGTACGATGCTAAATTGTACCGGTACGGTCGGACCATAGGTCACGACAAAACTTCAGATGCAAATGAGTCATGCAATGTTTATGGCATGCTGCATTTATCAATAACCTTCACTTCCTTCAGATACAATACAAACCTCAAATAATACTTTATTTACCTTCAGATACAATACCAACCTCAAATAATACTTCATTTACCTTCAGGGGTGTGAATTAATCTCATGAATCATACTCGAATCATAATCATCATCAATATATGATTGAGCATCAGTATAATGCAAGCAAGTAAAGCATCACCATAGAGTCCAATTATGAAAGAATCCAATACTTCTGAATATTAGAGTGCAGGCAATAGAAATAACAGGTCAGAACGTAAGCAACCACCGCTACATTCACTTGCCTTCATCGAAGAAGCAGAAATGTACTAGACATGATCTGGAGTGTAGCCACCTGCTAGTGGGTATAAAACTTAGTACAAATATTTCACAAACATTTGCCATCAATCAACAAAACACTCCTACACTTGAAACCAAGACCCGGTGGAAAGACTCCCACCCTGAACCACATGCCATACAGCAGCAGCGCTGTTTGTTAATTTTGTATCTCTAAAATTAAAACAGTGGTGATATCAAACAAATACTCTAAGAGTATCTACACAGAATACTCTACAACTTCAGTATTCAATGGATAATTAAATTCTGCCATCTACAAGTTCTAAAACATCTGACAAGATAACTGACTGAATCTGTTTTAGACAGCAGTATGGTTAACTTTAAAATTCGATATCTCCCAAACTACTGAACCAAAAATTATGAAATTCTGCTGGAAGTAAGAACTTTTATCCCTCTACAAAAGTCTCCATAGTTGGAAGAGCCAATTCGGCCATTTACTAGATGAAACCCACCAGTGAACAGACCCACTCATTTTTGTCAGGCAAATAGGAACAGCCACAGTAAAACAAACATAACTGGAGTTTTACAAATCATATGAATGCACTCTTTAACAATCTGGAAAGCTTATGAAATTATCTACAACTTCTTTTACCAACCCACAGTTTAATTCTGTTGATAAAATTGCCTAACTCTTAAGAGAACAGATTCTGCACAGAATTATGAGACTGAAAAACTGCTATAATCAAACTGTCATAACTTTCTGTTCTGATGTCCGATTGAGGTGTTCTTCACGGCCACGGAAAGATCTACAAATTATCTACCACTCATATATAGACTTTTTTTATTTTTTTGAGGCCACTAAGATCACGGAAAACTGGTATGCACAGAAACTGTCGAATCTGCCATTCTGCAGAAATTAAATTCGAAATCAAAACCTAACCCCACACCTAATCCAACCTCTAATCCTTCAATCCACATGATCCACAACCTCCAAAAGCACATAATTATAGGGAGAAACAAGGATCCTATCCTTACCTAGGGTTTTCCCTAAGAAAAATCTGCAAGAGATGGGGGTAGCACATCTCCTTGATCCTCTCTTCCTCTTCAATCCATCTTGTTCCTCCTCTTCTCGATCCTTGTTGCGTGGGGGGGAGATCTAGGGAGGAAGAAGTATTGGAGGGCTGCTGCAATGGGGGGAGAGGGGGCGACCAGCCAAGGGGGAAAAGTGAGGCGGCCAAGAAAGGGGAGGGGGTGGCGGCCAAGAAGGGGAAGAGGGTGGCCACCTAGGGTTTATTTTGTGGGAGAAAAGAAGTGACGCCTCAGATGACTTCTGATGCAGCATCCAACGGCCCACAACCCTTTTTCCCATATCCACTCACCGAAGATCAACTTTTGGGTCAACATTTTTTTGGGATATTACACTCTATCCCCCTTAAAAAGAATTCGTCCTCGAATTCAACCACTCTAACCAAAACATCCAAGGTACCCCATATAGCACCACCATTCAAAACATGGGTCCATTATTGGTCTTAATTAACACAAGAACTTCTACCTTGGACTAATTGTTTAAGGAAACTACACGACCTGACATCAAGCATGAAACAACAGGCAATGAAGCTCAAAGCAAGTCATAGATGCAATCAACACTACAATTTCACACCATCGAATTTGGATGCAACTATACATCAACATCAATGTCTTAAGACAACACTCTTTTATGAAGGGGTAATATGCACTAAGCACAACCCTTACCAACTTCAACAATTAATTTTAATTAAATGGTGAAACATCCCCACCCGACGAATGTATAAGAAGATCAAACCCCTCACCTCAAAGCACCACGAAACAAGTAGTTCTATTGAAACAAAACTCCTAATCTTCCTAAATCTTATTCTTGCCATCATGAAAAGATAATCATGTAATCTAACATTCTTTGCACCCCACAAAAGGGAGAAAATCTATAGAACTAATGGAGCAATAAAGCCAACAAGAAGCTAATAACATTCTACGCGACACATTTCATCGAAGAAATGCCAAAAGCTCCACAAAGAGCACTGACAGCACAACAACACAATACTTGGTTAACCAATGTCACTATACTCCATCCAACAACTCAACTAGGGAAAAATATCTAAACTAGTGAGGTTAACCTACACATAACATAAGTCTTCATCTACTGTAGTTTAGAAACTTACATTTCATTCTATCATACGATGCACTCAAAGTACCAGACATACAAGGTCAATAATAACCCCTAATCCTTCACCCATTTGACAAACATATTAAGCTGATGTAAAAACCACATCATCTAGGAGTAGGTGACTAGCCACACCCAACCAACTCTAGGCTAGGCAATGACTTCCTTCAAACCAATAGATAGGTGGTCTAAAAATGGCTCCACAAGCATGCATCGGAAAGGGAACCATCAGATCCTCAATGTATTAATACATAATCAATGGATCAAGAGAATCAAAGATTTATTCTACAATTAGTATGACTAACAGACAACCACTTTAAACCACATCTAGGCTTTGTGGCAACTAAAACACACAATAGGAGAGAGACATGTATGCCATTATGGCTATGAAAAGACTTCCCCCAAAAATCCATATAAAGTACCAATATTCATTTCTTTCAGAACCGGTTTCTCGTCATAAACAATCATTCTTTGCAAAGATAGTTGGAACTATCCACCAA
The DNA here is from genome assembly GCF_902167145.1 of Zea mays. Lineage (NCBI taxonomy): Eukaryota > Viridiplantae > Streptophyta > Magnoliopsida > Poales > Poaceae > Zea > Zea mays. The sequence continues at coordinate 236,717,636 of NC_050097.1, read as the reverse complement.
CCGCTCCACAACTAAAATTCAAATTGATGGTTGCCTTGTAACCCAAAACACACAATTCACACTCCTCTTAGATACATCCTCAATCAAGCATATATAACAATATTATTGTAATAAAACTCAACCATGAAAAACATGGTGAAAACAACATAGGCATACTTGTATATCACAAGCATAATAACAACGCCAATCTCACAAAAGACTAGCGATATCAAACGCATTAATAAAACAATATAAAGATTTAGAGATAAATTATATCAGGCATTAGGTCATAAACAACTTACCACATCACCATAAAGCAATAGGGAGGGGTGAAATTATTGTCATCTGCACTTCAAAGACATTAATATATATCAAAGATATTTGTACCCATACCCTTCCTATATGTGCAAGTGTGTCAAATTTATCTTCAAATTGCCAAGAATCTAAAGCCTATGCTTTGATACCAACTGTAACACCCCGGGATCCACAAACACCACAGAATGCTACTAAGCTACACATCTAACATTCGTATATAAAATTTCGACAGCATCTCCTTTGAAAATGGCATAAACGGGGAAGCAACAAAGTATAAATAGATATCATGATAAGAAAACATAATAGACATTAATAGTCTGCTAGCAATGGGAAGACAACCATAACGACATGAGCTAAATTATCCAATGCGCACAACTAGTTAGAAACAAACATCCTTTGACAAGAAGCTTCTAATTAAATCATGACTGCGCCTAAGCAGCGTTATTATAAGAGTGAAGGTGGATGTGCTGCTACTTCCCACTTCCCTTGATAAGCAACAAGCACCTGCATTGAGTAATGCAAGAGTGAGATGAAACATCTCAGCAAGCGAATAATTTTGACGAGATATTTAAACCACAAATTGAATTCATCAACATTTTAAAAGAGTCACAATTAAAATCAGAAATACTTGTAGATATGGAACTCAGTAGTCCCACTATAGCCAATACCATCTCATTTCCTCGAACAACCACAATAGGTTCTATAACACTTCCCTGCGTCAACAATACCTGCAAATATCACTTCAATGTATGCATAGGAATGCAATGTGTAGGTACTCTATCTTCATACCTCTGAGAGTATAAAACCACATCCTCTGCAAATATCACTTCAATGAATGCATATGAATGCAATGCATATGTCCTCTGCCTTCATACCTCTAAGGATATGAAGCCGCATCGTACCCCTCCTCGGGCAACGTACGATGCTAAATTGTACCGGTACGGTCGGACCATAGGTCACGACAAAACTTCAGATGCAAATGAGTCATGCAATGTTTATGGCATGCTGCATTTATCAATAACCTTCACTTCCTTCAGATACAATACAAACCTCAAATAATACTTTATTTACCTTCAGATACAATACCAACCTCAAATAATACTTCATTTACCTTCAGGGGTGTGAATTAATCTCATGAATCATACTCGAATCATAATCATCATCAATATATGATTGAGCATCAGTATAATGCAAGCAAGTAAAGCATCACCATAGAGTCCAATTATGAAAGAATCCAATACTTCTGAATATTAGAGTGCAGGCAATAGAAATAACAGGTCAGAACGTAAGCAACCACCGCTACATTCACTTGCCTTCATCGAAGAAGCAGAAATGTACTAGACATGATCTGGAGTGTAGCCACCTGCTAGTGGGTATAAAACTTAGTACAAATATTTCACAAACATTTGCCATCAATCAACAAAACACTCCTACACTTGAAACCAAGACCCGGTGGAAAGACTCCCACCCTGAACCACATGCCATACAGCAGCAGCGCTGTTTGTTAATTTTGTATCTCTAAAATTAAAACAGTGGTGATATCAAACAAATACGCTAAGAGTATCTACACAGAATACTCTACAACTTCAGTATTCAATGGATAATTAAATTCTGCCATCTACAAGTTCTAAAACATCTGACAAGATAACTGACTGAATCTGTTTTAGACAGCAGTATGGTTAACTTTAAAATTCGATATCTCCCAAACTACTGAACCAAAAATTATGAAATTCTGCTGGAAGTAAGAACTTTTATCCCTCTACAAAAGTCTCCATAGTTGGAAGAGCCAATTCGGCCATTTACTAGATGAAACCCACCAGTGAACAGACCCACTCATTTTTGTCAGGCAAATAGGAACAGCCACAGTAAAACAAACATAACTGGAGTTTTACAAATCATATGAATGCACTCTTTAACAATCTGGAAAGCTTATGAAATTATCTACAACTTCTTTTACCAACCCACAGTTTAATTCTGTTGATAAAATTGCCTAACTCTTAAGAGAACAGATTCTGCACAGAATTATGAGACTGAAAAACTGCTATAATCAAACTGTCATAACTTTCTGTTCTGATGTCCGATTGAGGTGTTCTTCACGGCCACGGAAAGATCTACAAATTATCTACCACTCATATATAGACTTTTTTTATTTTTTTGAGGCCACTAAGATCACGGAAAACTGGTATGCACAGAAACTGTCGAATCTGCCATTCTGCAGAAATTAAATTCGAAATCAAAACCTAACCCCACACCTAATCCAACCTCTAATCCTTCAATCCACATGATCCACAACCTCCAAAAGCACATAATTATAGGGAGAAACAAGGATCCTATCCTTACCTAGGGTTTTCCCTAAGAAAAATCTGCAAGAGATGGGGGTAGCACATCTCCTTGCTCCCGTGGCTTGTAGTGGGCTTTTCGCCGGTCTCCATCTCCTTCTTGGCGTGATCTCCCGACATCACTTCGAGCGGTTAGGCTCTAATGAAGCACCGCCTCTGATACCAATTGATAGTCGCCTAGAGGGGGGGTGAATAGGGCGAAACTGAAATTTACAAATATAAACACAACTACAAGCCGGGTTAGCGTTAGAAATATAAATGAGTCCGCGAGAGAGGGCGCAAAACAAATCGCAAGCAAATGAAGAGTGTGACACGCGGATTTGTTTTACCGAGGTTCGGTTCTCGCAAACCTACTCCCCGTTGAGGAGGCCACAAAGGCCGGGTCTCTTTCAACCCTTCCCTCTCTCAAACGATCCCTCGGATCGAGTGAGCTTCTCTTCTCAAATCAAAGCCGGGAACAGAACTTCCCCAGAAGGGCCACCACACAATTGGTGCCTCTTGCCTTGATTACAATGGAGTTTTGATCACAAGAACAAGTGAGAAGGAAAAGAAGCAATCCAAGCGCAAGAGCTCAAAAGAACACGGCAAATCTCTCTCGCTAATCACTAAAGCCTTTTGTGGAATTGGAGAGGATTTGATCTCTTTGGTGTGTCTAGAATTGAATGCCTAGCTCTTGTAGGTGGTTGAGAAGTGGAAAACTTGGATGCAATGAATGGTGGGGTGGTTGGGGTATTTATAGCCCCAACCACCAAAAGTGGCCGTTGGGAGGCTGTCTGTTCGATGGCGCACCGGACAGTCCGGTGCACACCGGACAGTCCGGTGCACACCGGACATGTCCGGTGCCCCCGCCACGTCATCACTGCCATTGGATTCTGACCGTTGAAGCTTCTGACTTGTGGGCCCGCCTGGATGTCCGGTGCACACCGGACATCTACTGTTCCTTGTCCGGTGCGCCAGTATGGGCGCGCCTGACTTCTGCGCGCGCGCAGCGCGCATTAAATACGTCGCAGGTAGCCGTTGGCGCCGAATAGTCGTTGCTCCGGAGTTGCACCGGACAGTCCGGTGCACACCGGACATGTCCGGTGAATTATAGCGGACTAGCCGTTGGAGATTCCCGAAGCTGGCGAGTTCCTGAGGCCGCTCTTCCTTGGCGCACCGGACACTGTCCGGTGTACACCGGACAGTCCGGTGAATTATAGCGCAAGTGCCTCTAGAAATTCCCGAAGGTGGCGAGTTCGAGTTGGAGTCCTCTGGTGCACCGGACAGTGTCCGGTGCGCCAGACCAGAGGTGCCTTCGGTTGGCCCTTTGCTCCTTTGTTGAATCCAAAACTTGATCTTTTTTATTGGCTGAGTGTGAACCTTTTACACCTGTATAATCTATACACTTGGGCAAACTAGTTAGTCCAATTATTTGTGTTGGGCAATTCAACCACCAAAATTAATTAGGGACTAGGTGTAAGCCTTATTCCCTTTCAACGGCTCAAGGGGCGCCACGTGGCCAGAAAAGATGGTATATCCCGGGATGCAGTCAGTTAGACCGGACCTCCACGAGGAAGCGCCGGACCCGTGTATGCTCGACCCGGACTCCCGAGTACGGTACGAAACTCCCAAGTGGCATGCCGGGTCCCTTGGATGGGGTCCGGATCCCTCCGAATAAGGTCCGGGGCACTCATAACGAGGTCCAAGGACAAGGGATACCCTGGCCTATGCTAGGGTTCGGTACTGACACGTGTCTAGGCTTTATCATGTGCGCTTGCGCTCCCCGCTCAAGCTGAGACCCGATGCTGCCACGTGGCTTGTTGCCCGTGACGTGAGCCAGCGGGCAGAGCCTGATGTAAGGCCTCTAGGCCGCGCGGTCTCTGCATTTATTGCGGGAAGAACGCGCCGCCTGTCCACCCTACTGATAGACGATGTGCCCCATCAGCATTTATTGCGTCCTGTCCACTCCGCTGGCAGGCGGCGCCAGAGCCATCCTGCAGACAGCGTGCCTATCCAGACCATTGTCAAACAGTGCGCCCGTGCTGAGGGGTGCACTGTGTCCATCATCGCTTGTGCGAGAAGCTTCCCCTGCACGCCGATACTACGCAGATCTCAGATGTCAGGGCGCAAGAAGATTGCTCCAGCAGCAAGCATTGGTAGCTCCAAGTACTACATCCGTTATGTTCCTAGGCCCACATGTCGGGGCTCAGTACCCTTGTACGTGCCCCCTTAGTTATAAAAGGGGAGGCATGCAACGTTACAGGGGAGGCCACACTCGGACCAACCCAACTCAGACTCTCAGCTCTCAAGCTTCCACAGCAATCCAACACACAGTGGAGTAGGGTATTACGCTCCGGTGGCCCGAACCATTCTAAATCCTCGCATGTGCATGTGCTCGGTGATCGCTTAGCAAGACAGGCAAAACGCTTAAGCCCCTTCCTCATCATAGGATTTAGGGCGGGTGCATTCCGCCACCCGGCCGGAGAATTCCCTCTCCGACATTTGGCGCGCCAGGTACGGGGCTAGGCATTAGGTTTTTGCTTGTTTCCTCGCTCAGCATGATGGTGCAAATCTGAAAGAGAAATGTACCCTTGGGCCATTTCTATAATGTTTTGTTGATTAAGTGCCCAACACATATAATTAAGTTCTTATGTGCTAAATGAAGAGAAAAGTGCAAATCAAGACATGAGGTATGTTTCTAGACTTGGTACATTGTTTTGAGTACTAACATGTATTGTCTAAGTGCTAGAAACAGAAAAAAAAATGCAAAAAACTTAGCTTGGTACAACCAAAATCCAGCTCGGCTTGGCACACCGGACTGTCCGGTGGTGCACCGGACAGTGTCCGATGCGCCAGGCCAGCCTCCGGTGAACTGGCCACTCTCGGGAAAGTTTGGCGGCGTACGGCTATAATTCACCGGACTGTCCGGTGGTGCACCGGACTGTCCGGTGAGCCAACGGTCGCCAGCGCAACGGTCGACCGAGCAATCCGTAGGCAACGCGTGGCCCGCGCCAACGGTCGGCATGGGGCACCGGACAGTGTCCGGTGCGCCAACTGCCATGAATCTGCAACGGACGTCTGCACCAAAATAGGAAGGAGATCTGCACCGGACCATCTATAGTGACTGTCTAGTGGCGCACCGGACTGTCCGGTGCGCCACCCGACAGAAGGCAAGAATTGCCTTCCTTGTTGGCCTCCAACGGCTCCTAGCTGCCTTGGGGCTATAAAAGGGACCCCTAGGCGCATGGAGGAGTCACCCAAGCATTCACTAAGCAATCTAATACTCCCACACTCCGTCTCCACGCACTTGATCGATTGTGTTAGTGATTTGAGCTCCGTTCTAGTTGTGAACTCTTTGTGCTTCATTTTGAGCTCAAGTCTTGGCTTGTGTGCGTGTGTGTGCTGCTGATTTGTGTGTGTTGCTCCCTACCCTTACTCTTGTGCTTTCTTTGTGATCAATCTTGTAAGGGCGAGAGGCTCCAACTTGTGGAGATTCCTCGCAAACAGGAAAAGATATAACGAAGAAAAGTCGTGGTATTCAAGTTGATCTTTGGATCACTTGAAAGGGGTTGAGTGCAACCCTCGTCCATTGGGACGCCACAACGTGGAAGTAGGCAAGTGTTACTTGGCCGAACCACGGGATAAAATCGTGTGTCTCTTGTGATTGTTCCCTCTTTGATTGTTTGTGTTCGCAAGAGCTCGTCTCATTAACTTGATTAACCCTCACTAATATTTTTAATCAAGGTTGTTGGAATTTAGTGTTGAATTTTACAGGATCACCTATTCACCCCCCCTCTAGGTGCTCTCATTGGTATCAGAGTTTTTCTCTTCATCTAAGGGACTAATCGCCCGAAGAGATGGATCCTAAGGGAAAGGGGATGGTGGTCAACGACAAGGAAAAGGAGTCCTTCCTCAACGAGCCTAGAGACGACAAGCCAACCGACTCAGGCTCGAGTCATAAGAAAAGAGATGGAAAGAAGAAGAGGCGCATCAAGAAGATCATCTACTACGATAGTGATGCCTCGTCTTCTTCATCACACGACGACGACGACTCCTCTTCAAAGAAGAAAACAGTTAATCAAAATTACTCATTTGACTATTCTAGTATTCCTTTAAATTCCAATGCTCATTTGCTTTCAATTCCTCTTGGTAAACCTCCACACTTTGATGGAGAGGACTACTATTTTTGGAGTCACAAAATGCGTAGTCACTTATTTTCTCTCCATCCTAGTATTTGGGAGATAGTTGAAAATGGAATGCATTTCGACAGTACCGATAATCCTGTGTTCATTAATGAGCAAATTCATAAGAATGCACAAGCTACCACTGTTTTGCTAGCATCTTTGTGTGGGGATGAATACAACAAGGTGAGCGGCTTCGACAACGCCAAGCAAATTTGGGATACCCTCAAGATATCACATGAGGGAAACGACGCCACCATGATCACCAAGATGGAGTTGGTGGAAGGCGAGTTGGAAAGGTTCACGATGATCAGGGGAGAGGAGCCAACACAAACATACAACAGGCTCAAGACCCTGGTCAACAAAATTAGAAGCTATGGAAGTACAAGATGGATGGACCACGACGTCGTTCGTCTAATGCTAAGGTCATTTACGGTAATTGACCCTCATCTTGTCAACCTTATTCGTGAGAATCCCAGGTACACCAAGATGACGCCCGAGGAGATTCTTGGGAAGTTTGTGAGCGGGCGTATGATGGTGAAGGAGGCTCGATATGTGGACGACACTCTAAACAGTCCAGTCCTCGTCCACGAACCTCAAACCGTTGCCCTCAAAGCAACCAGCAACAGGGAGACGCTACCAAGCAAGGTGGCACAAGTGGAGGCCGCTGGCCTCAACGAAGATGAGATGGCGCATATCATCAAGCGCTTCAAGACCGCACTAAAAGGACGCAAGGAGTACCCCAACAAGAATAAGACAAGGGGAAAGCGCTCCTGCTTCAAATGCAGTAAGACAGGTCATTTTATTGCTCAATGTCCCGATAATGAAAATGACCAGGGGAAGAAAGACATGGGAAGAAGGAGAAGAAGAAAAGCTATAGGAAGGCAAAAGGCGAGGCTCATCTTGGCAAAGAATGGGACTCGGACTGCTCTTCATCCGACTCCGATGATGAAGGACTGGTAGCCTCAACCTTCAACAAGTCTTCGCTCTTCCCCAACGAACGCCATACCTGCCTCATGGCCAAGGAAAAGAAGGTGAGTGTTCGAGATTCCCCCAAGTACTCTACTTCTAGAGATGAGGATTCTAGTGATGATGAAGTAGATTACACTAGCTTGTTCAAAGGATTAGATAGAGCTAAAGTAGAAAAAATTAATGAGTTGATTGATGCTTTAAATGAAAAAGATAGACTGCTAGAGAGGCAAGAGGATATTTTGTATGAGGAACATGAAAAATTTGTTAGTGTTCAAAAGTCTCTTGCCTTAGAACTTAAGAGAAATGAAGTGCTGACTTCTGAGATATCTGCTTGCCATGAAACTGTATCTAGTTTAAAGAGTTTAAATGATGATTTAAATGCTAAGCTAGAGGAAGCAAATAAATCTAGTTCATGTGTAGAGCATGTTAGTATTTGTAATAGATGTAAAGATTTTGATGTTGATGCTTGTAATGAACACCTTATGTCTATTACTAAATTAAATGATGAGGTGGCAAGTCTTAATGCTCAACTTAAGACTTGCAAGGTTGATTTTGATAAATTAAAATTTGCTAGGGATGCCTACACCATTGGTAGACACCCCTCAATTAAGGATGGACTTGGCTTTCGAAAGGAAGCCAAGAACCTAATAAGCCAAAGGGCTCCCATTTCCAACAAGGAGAAAGGGAAGGCCCCTATGGCTAATAGCGCTCAAAGGAATCATGCTTTCATTTATAATGATAGAAAATATTCTAGAAATGCTCATAGGAGTTATGATCATGATATCCTTAACTCACATGCTATGTTTGCTTCTAGCTCTACTTTTGTGCATGGTAGAAGTAAGCCTAGGAGAAATCATGTTGTACATCATGTGCCTAGGGAAGTATGTAATGAACCTTCTACAATTTACCATGCTTGCAATACTTCTTTTACAATTTGCTGTAAGAATGAAAAAGTAGTTGCTAGGAAGTTGGAATCCAAATGCAAGGGAGATAAAACTTGTATTTGGGTTCCAAAGGCAATTGTGACTAACCTTGTAGGACCCAACAAGAGTTGGGTACCTAAAACCCAAGTGTAAATTGCCTTGCAGGTTTATGCATCCGGGAAGCTGGATTATCGACAGCGGATGCACAAACCATATGATGGGGGAGAAGAAGATCTTCACCTCCTACGTCAAGAACAAGGATTTCCAGGATACGATCATCTTTGGAGATGGGAACCAAGGCAAGGTCAAAGGCTTGGGCAAGATAGCCATCACCAACGAGCACTCCATTTTAAACGTGTTTCTAGTAGAGTCGTTTGGTTACAATCTCCTGTCTGTAAGTCAATTGTGCCACATGGGCTACAATTGTTTGTTTACAAATGTTGATGTTTCTGTCTTTAGAAGGAGTGATGGTTCATTAGCATTTAAGGGTGTATTAGACGACAAACTCTATTTAGTTGATTTTTCGAAAGAGGAGGCTGATCTAGATGCATGCTTAATAGCTAAGACTAGCATGGGCTGGTTGTGGCATCGCCGTTTAGCACATGTTGGGATGAAGAACCTTCATAAACTTCTAAAGGGAGAACATGTGTTAGGACTAACCAATGTCTGTTTCGAAAAAGATAGACCTTGTGCAGCTTGTCAGGCAGGGAAACAGGTGGGAAGCACTCATCGTAGCAAGAATGTGATGACAACATCAAGACCACTAGAGCTTCTTCACATGGAGCTCTTCGGACCCGTCGCCTACCTTAGCATCGGGGGAAGTAAGTATGGTCTTGTTATTGTAGATGACTTTTCCCGCTTCACTTGGGTGTTCTTTTTACAGGAAAAATCAGAAACCCAAGGGACCCTAAAGCGCTTTTTAAGGAGGGCTCAAAACAAATTTGAGCTCAAGGTGAAAAAGATAAGGAGCGACAACGGGTCCGAGTTCAAGAACTTACAAGTTGAGGAGTATCTTGAGGAGGAAGGTGTCAAGCATGAGTTCTCCGCTCCCTACACACCACAGCAAAACGGTGTGGTAGAGAGGAAGAACAGGACGCTTATCGACATGGCGAGGACGATGCTTGGAGAGTTCAAGATGTCCGAGCGGTTTTGGTCGGAAGCTGTGAACACAGCTTGCCATGCCATAAACCGGCTCTATCTACACGTCTCCTCAAGAAGACCTCCTACGAACTCCTTACCGGTAACAAACCCAACGTCTCTTACTTTCGTGTATTTGGGAGCAAATGCTACATTTTTGTGAAGAAAGGTAGACATTCCAAATTTGCTCCCAAAGCTGTAGAAGGGTTTTTACTATGGTATGACTCAAATACTAAGGCGTATAGAGTCTTCAACAAGTCATCGGGTTTGGTTGAAATCTCTAGCGACGTTGTATTTGATGAGACTAATGGCTCTCCAAGAGAGCAAGTTGATCTTGATGATATAGATGAAGATGATGTTCCAACGGCCGCAATACGCACCATGGCGATTGGAGATGTGCGACCACAGGAACAACAAGAGCAAGATCAACCTTCTTCCTCAACAATGGTGCATCCCCCTACTCAAGATGATGGATAGGTTCCTCAAGAAGAGGCGTGTGATTAAGGTGGAGCACAAGAAGAACAAGTCATGGAGGAAGAAGCACCACTAGCCCCTCCAACTCAAGTCCGAGCGACAATTCAAAGAAATCACCCTGTCGATCAGATTCTGGGTGACATAAGCAAGGGAGTAACTACTCGCTCACGTTTAGCTAATTTTTGTGAGCATTACTCGTTTGTCTCTTCTATTGAGCCTTTCAGGGTAGAAGAGGCCTTGCAAGATCCGGACTGGGTGTTGGCCATGCAGGAAGAGCTCAACAACTTCAAGAGGAATGAAGTTCGGAGCCTGGTGCCACGTCCAAAGCAAAAACGTTGTGGGAACCAAGTGGGTGTTCCGCAACAAACAAGACGAGCACGGAGTGGTGACAAGAAACAAGGCTCGACTTGTGGCAAAAGGTTATGCCCAGGTCGTAGGTTTGGATTTCGAGGAGACTTTTGCTCCTGTGGCTAGGCTAGAGTCTATTAGAATATTATTAGCCTATGCCGCTCACCACTCTTTCAGGTTGTTTCAAATGGATGTGAAGAGCGCTTTCCTCAACGGGCCAATAAAGGAGGAGGTGTACGTGGAACAACCCCCTGGCTTTGACGATGACAGGTATCCCGACCACGTGTTCAAGCTCTCTAAGGCGCTCTATGGACTTAATCAAGCCCCAAGAACATGGTATGAATGCCTTGGAGATTTCTTAATTGCAAATGCTTTCAAGGTTGGGAAAGCCGATCCCACTCTTTTCACTAAGACTTGTAATGGTGACCTTTTTGTGTGCCAAATTTATGTCGATGACATAATATTTGGTTCTACTAATCAAAAGTCTTGTGAGGAGTTTAGCAGGGTGATGACTCAAAAATTTGAGATGTCGATGATGGGCGAGTTGAACTACTTCCTTGGGTTCCAAGTGAAGCAACTCAAGGATGGCACCTTCATCTCCCAAACGAAGTACACTCAAGATCTTCTCAAGCGGTTTGGGATGAAGGACGCCAAGCCCGCGAAGACACCTATGGGAACTGACGGACATGTCGACCTCAACAAAGGAGGTAAGTCCGTTGATCAAAAGGCATACCGGACTATGATAGGGTCATTGCTTTATTTATGTGCTAGTAGACCGGATATTATGTTAAGCGTATGCATGTGTGCTAGATATAAATCCAACCTAAGGGAATGTCACCTTGTGGCCGTTAAGCGGATTCTTAGATATTTAGTTTCTACGCCTTGCTTCGGGATCTGGTATCCAAAGGGGTCTACGTTTGACTTGATTGCATATTCAGACTCCGATTATGACGGATGCAAGGTTGATAGGAAGAGTACATCAGGGACGTGCCAATTCCTAGGAAGGTTGAGAGCACCTAGAGGGGGGTGAATAGGTGATCCTGTAAAAACTTAAAACTTAAAGCCACAAAACTTGATTAAGAGTTAGCACAATGAAATCAAGTGGCTAAAGAAGAGCTCTTGTGAAACACAATAGACACAGTGAGAATAAGCACAAGAGACACGAGGATTTATCTCGTGGTTCGGCCAAGTATAGCACTTGCCTATTCCATGTTGTGGCGTCCCAATGGACGAGAGTTGCACTCTACTCCTCTCAAGTGATCCAATGATCAACTTGAATACCACGATGTTCTTCTTTCTTCACTCTTTCCCGTTTGCGAGGATTCTCCACAACTTGGAGTCTCTCGCCCTTACAATAAGGATCAAAGTGAAAGCACTAGAGTAAGAGAGGAAAGCAACACACACAAATCCCCAGCAATACACACACAGCCAAGACTTGAGCTCAAATGAATAACACAAGGTTCACCACTAGAACGAAGCTCAAATCACTAAGAATGCCAATCGAGTACGCAAGGACAGAGTGTGAATGATCAAGAATGTTTAGAGTATGCTTGGTGTCCTCCTTCATGCGCCTAGGGGTCCCTTTTATAGCCCCAAGGCAGCTAGGAGCCGTTGAGAGCAATCCAGGAAGGCAATTCTTGCCTTATGTCGACTGGTGCACCGGACAGTCCGGTGCAGATTTCATTCCTATTCTGGCGCAGCCGACCGTTGACGATTTGGAGCCGTTGGCGCATCGGACACTGTCCGGTGCCCCCTTCTGATCGTTGGCTCGGCCACGCGTCACGCGCGGATTGCGCAACCGACCGTTGACTCACCGGACAGTCCGGTGATTTTTAGCCGTACGCCGTCGACGAAACCCGAGAGCAGCCTTTTTGCCAGAGCCAGCCTGGCGCACCGGACACTGTCCGGTGCACCACCGGACAATCCGGTGCACCCAGACTGAACAGCAGTTGGCTGTACACAGCCAACTCTTTTTCCTTTTGTCTTTTCTCTGATTCTAGCACTTAGACAAATATGTTAGCACATCAAAACCAATGTACTAAGTCTAGAATCATACATTTGTGTTGATTTGCACTTCATTCACAACTTGGCACAGTTTAACACTTAAACCATTTGTGTTGGCACTTAGTCACCAAAATCCTTAGAAATGGCCCAAGGGCACATTTCCCTTTCAATCTCCCCCTTTTTGGTGATTTATGCCAACACAACAAAAAGCAACATATAGAAGTGCAACATCAATGCAAATGAGAACAAGAATTTGTTTTGATTCAAATTTGGCATATTTGGATCATTCTTTGCCACCACTTGGTTTGTTTTTGCAAATCAAACTCAATTTTCTATCTCTAAGTCAAACTCACTTGTTGAGGCATAGAGAAAGGTATTCCAAGAGAAATTGATCAAAGATTCAAAAACTTCCCCTTTTTTCATAATCAAACATTCTCCCCACAAGAGACCAAATTTTGATAAGAAGAGACATTAAGAGGTTTTTGACAAAACAAAAACTCTAACTCTACTATTTTCAAAATTCTCAAGTGGTAGTTGATCCATCCCCCTTTTTTCATAATCAAACATTCTCCCCACAAGAGACCAAATTTTGATAAGAAGAGACATTAAGAGGTTTTTGACAAAACAAAAACTCTAACTCTACTATTTTCAAAATTCTCAAGTGGTAGCTGATCCATTTCTTGCTTTGGCCTTATTTTCTCCCCCTTTGGCATCAAGCACCAAAACGGGATCAATCTTGGCCCTTAAACCCCATTACCTCACCAAAATCTTCAACTTAGAGTAAAGAGGCAATAAGAGCATGGAAATGAACTTGGAGTTAGTTACCCTCTCATCGGAGTGAAGTGGAAGTCTTTCATGGTCCAAGTCCATCTTTCCCTTTCAATCCACTTTTGAGACTAAATTAAGCAAGCTCAAACACATGGTTAGTCTCAAAGGGTCAAGTTGTAGCACATCTCCCCCTAAATATGTACATCACTTGCAAACGGACTTGTGAGGTCTGGGGAGTGCTTGTACAACTTGAGCACCATAAATAAACAAAATGCATAAGGAACATGATCAAGGCATAAAACACATGTATGCTATAAATCAATCCAAGTTACGCGAATCTAAGACATTTAGCTCACTACGCAGCCTGCAAAAGGTTGACTCATCTAGAGGCTTGGTAAATATATCGGCTAGCTGGTTCTCGATGCTAACATAAAACACTTCGATATCTCCCTTTTGCTGGTGGTCTCTCAAAAAGTGATGCCGGATGTCTATGTGCTTAGTGCGGCTGTGTTCAACAGGATTATCCGCCATGCGAATTGCACTCTCATTGTCACATAGGAGTGGGAATTTGCTCAAATTGTAGCCAAAGTCCCTGAGGGTTTGCCTCATCCAAAGTAGTTGCGCGCAACACTGTCCTACGGTAACATACTCGGCCTCAGCGATGGATAGGGCAACGGAAGTTTGTTTCTTAGAGCTCCAAGACACCAGGGACCTTCCTAAGAATTGGCACGTCTCTGATGTACTCTTCCTATCAACATTGCATCCAGCATAATCGGAGTCTGAGTATCCAATTAAGTCAAAGGTAGACCCCTTTGGATACCAGATCCCGAAGCAAGGCGTAGCAACTAAATATCTAAGTATTCGCTTACCGGCCACAAGGTGACATTCCCTTGGATCGGATTGAAATCTAGCACACATGCATACGCTTAGCATAATATCTGGTCTACTAGCACATAAATAAAGTAAAGACCCTATCATAGACCGGTATGCCTTTTGATCAACGGACTTACCTCCTTTGGTTGAGGTCGACATGTCCGTCGGTTCCCATTGGAGTCTTTGCGGGCTTGGCGTCCTTCATCCCAAACCGCTTGATCAAATCTTGCGTGTACTTCGTTTGGGAAATGGAAGTGCTGTCCTTGAGTTGCTTCACTTGGAACCCAAGGAAGTAGTTCAACTCGCCCATCATTGACATCTCAAACTTTTGAGTCATCACCCTGCTAAACTCTTCACAAGACTTTTGGTTAGTAGAACCAAATATTATGTCATCGACATAAATTTGGCACACAAATAAGTCACCATCACAAGTCTTAGTAAATAAAGTTGGATCGGCTTTCCCAACCTTGAAAGCATTATCAATTAAAAAGTCTCTAAGGCATTCATACCATGCTCTTGGGGCTTGTTTAAGTCCATAGAGCGCCTTAGAGAGCTTACACACGTGGTCGGGGTACCGTTCATCCTCAAAGACAGGGGGTTGCTCTACGTACACCTCCTCCTTGATTGGCCCGTTGAGGAAAGCGCTCTTCACATCCATTTGGAACAACCTGAAAGAATGGTGAGCGGTATAGGCTAACAATATGCGAATTGACTCTAGCCTAGCCACAGGAACAAAAGTCTCCTCAAAGTCCAAACCTGCGACTTGGGCATAACCTTTTGCCACAAGTCGTGCCTTGTTCCTTGTCAGCACCCCGTGCTCGTCCTGTTTGTTGCGGAACACCCACTTGGTTCCCACAACGTTTTGCTTGGGACGTGGCACCAGTGTCCAAACTTCATTTCTCTTGAAATTGTTGAGCTCCTCCTGCATGGCCAACACCCAGTCCGGATCTAGCAAGGCCTCTTCTACCCTGAAAGGCTCAATAGAAGAGACAAAATAGTAATGCTCACAAAAATTAACTAATCTAGAGCGAGTAGTTACTCCCTTGCTAATATCACCCAATATCTGGTCGACGGGATGATTCCTTTGTATCGTCGCTCGAACTTGAGTTGGAGGGGCATGTTGTGCTTCTTCCTCCATAACATGATCATCTTGTGCTCCCCCTTGATCACACGCCTCTTCTTGATGAACCTGTTCATCGCCTTGAGTTGGGGGATGCTCCATTGTTGAGGAAGAAGGTTGATCTTGCTCCTTTTGTTCCTGTGGTCGCACATCTCCGATCGCCATGGTGCGTATTGCTGCCGTTGGAACATCTTCTTCATCTACATCATCAAGATCAACTTGCTCTCTTGGAGAGCCATTAGTCTCATCAAATACAACGTCGCTAGAGACTTCAACCAAACCCGATGATTTGTTGAAGACCCTATACGCTTTTGTATTTGAGTCATAACCTAACAAAAACCCTTCTACAGATTTGGGAGCAAACTTAGAATTTCTACCTTTCTTCACTAGAATATAACATTTGCTCCCAAAAACACGAAAGTATGACACATTGGGTTTGTTACCGGTTAGGAGTTCGTATGACGTCTTCTTGAGGAGGCGATGAAGGTAGACCCGGTTTATGGCGTGGCAAGCCGTGTTCACGGCTTCCGACCAAAACCGTTCGGGGGTCTTGAACTCTCCAAGCATCGTCCTCACCATGTCAATGAGTGTCCTGTTCTTCCTCTCTACCACACCATTTTGCTGTGGTGTGTAGGGAGCGGAGAACTCATGCTTGATTCCTTCCTCCTCAAGGTACTCCTCCACTTGAAGGTTCTTGAACTCGGACCCGTTGTCGCTCCTTATCTTCTTCACCTTGAGCTCAAACTCATTTTGAGCTCTCCTTAGGAAGCGCTTGAGGGTACCTTGGGTTTCTGTTTTATCCTGCAAAAAGAATACCCAAGTGAAGCGGGAAAAATCATCAACTATAACAAGACCATACTTACTTCCTCCTATGCTTAGGTAGGCGACGGGTCCGAAGAGGTCCATATGAAGTAACTCCAGATGTCTTGATGTGGTCATTACATTCTTGCTGTGATGAGCACTTCCCACCTGTTTACCTGCTTGACAAGCTGCACAAGGTCTATCTTTTTCGAAAGTCACATTTGTTAGTCCTAACACATGTTCTCCCTTTAGAAGTTTGTGAAGGTTCTTCATCCCCACATGTGCTAGACGGCGATGCCATAGCCAGCCCATGCTAGTCTTAGCAATTAAACATGCATCTAGACCGGCCTCCTCCTTTGCAAAATCAACTAAATAGAGTTTGTCGTCTAGTACACCCTTAAAAGCTAATGAACCATCACTCCTTCTAAAGACAGACACATCTATATTTGTAAATAAGCAATTATACCCCATATTACATAATTGACTAACGGATAACAAGTTATATCCGAGCAATTCTACTAAAAACACATTAGAAATGGAATGCTCGGATGAAATTGCTATTTTTCCTAGTCATTTAACCTTGCCTTGGTTCCCATCACTGAATATGATTGAATCTTGGGAATCCTTGTTTTTTGACGTAGGAGGTGAACATCTTCTTCTCCCCCGTCATGTGGTTTGTGCATCCGCTGTCGATAATCTAGCTTGAGCCCCCGGATGCATAAACCTGCAAGGCAAATTTAGGCTTGGGTCTTAGGTACCCAACTCTTGTTGGGTCCTACAAGGTTAGTGACAATAGCCTTAGGGACCCAAATGCAAGTTTTATCTCCCTTGCATTTTGCCCCTAATTTCCTAGCAATCACTTTCTTATCCTTTCTACAAATTGCAAAGGAAGCGTTGCAAGCATGATAAATTGTAGAATGTTCATTACTTGCTTTCCTAGGTATATGAACAACATTTCTCCTAGGCATATGATGAATAACATTTTTCCTAGGCATATCATGCACCATAGAAGAACTAGAAGCAAGCATGGCATATGAATCATAAGAATAATTCCTATAAGCATTTCTAGAGAATTTTCTATCACTATAAATGAAAGCATGATTCTTTCGAACACTATTAGCCATAGGGGCCTTCTCTTTCTCCTTGGCGGAGATGGGAGCCTTATGACTTGTTAAGTTCTTGGCTTCCCTCTTAAAGCCAAGCCCATCCTCAATTGAGGGATGTCTACCAACAGTGTAGGCCTCCCTTGCAAATTTTAGTTTATCAAATTCATTTTTGCTAGTCTTAAGTTGGGCATTAAGACTAGCCACTTCAGCATTTAGTTTTGCAATAGAAGTAAGGTGCTCAACACATGCATCAACATTAAAGTCCTTACACCTATTGCAAATCACTACATGTTCTACACAAGCACTAGATCTATTTGCTACTTCTAGCTTAGCATTTAAATCATCATTAACATTTTTTAAACTAGTAATGGTCTCATGGCAAGTAGATAATTCACAAGAAAGCATTTCATTCCTTTTAACTTCTAAAGCAAGAGATTTTTGGACAACTACAAATTTATCATGCTCTTCATACAAAAGATCCTCTTGCTTTTCTAACAATTTATTCTTGTCATTCAAAGCATCAATTAATTCATTGATTTTATCAATTTTAATTCTATCTAAACCTTTGAATAAACTTGCATAGTCTACCTCATCATCGCTAGATTCATCATCACTTGAAGAAGCATATGTAATAGTATTCCTAGTGCATACCTTCTTTTCCTTTGCCATGAGGCAGGTGTGATGCTCGTTGGGGAAGAGGGATGATTTGTTGAAGGCAGAGGCGGCAAGTCCTTCGTCGTCGGATGAAGAGCAATCCGAGTCCCACTCTTTGCCAAGGTGTGCCTCGCCCTTCGCTTTCTTGTAAGTCTTCTTCTTTTCCCTCTTCTTTTCTTGATCCTGGTCACTATCATTATCAGGACAATTAGCAATAAAGTGACCAACCTTACCACACTTGAAGCAGGAGCGCTTCCCCTTCGTCTTGCTCTTGTTGGGATGCTCCTTGCGACCTTTGAGCGCCGTCTTGAAGCGCTTGATGATGAGGGCCATTTCATCTTCATTTAGCCTGGCCGCCTCAACTTGCACCACCTTGCTAGGTAGCGCCTCCCTGCTACTTGTTGCTTTTAGAGCAATGGTTTGAGGCTCATGGATTGGGCCATTTAATGCCTCATCAACATATCTCGCCTCCTTGATCATCATTCGCCCGCTTACGAACTTTCCAAGTATCTCCTCGGGCGTCATCTTGTTGTACCTAGGATTTTCACGAATAGAGTTTACAAGATGCGGATCAAGGATGGTGAAGGACCTTAGCATAAGCCTGACGACGTCGTGGTCTGTCCATCTCGTGCTTCCATAGCTCCTTATTTTGTTGATCAGGGTCTTGAGCCTGTTTAAAGTTTGAGTTGGCTCCTCCCCCTGATCATCGCGAACCTTCCTAGTTCGCCTTCCACCAACTCCATCTTGGTGAGCATGGTGACGTCGTTCCCCTCATGCGAGATCTTGAGGGTGTCCCAAATCTGCTTGGCGTTATCCAAGCCGCTCACCTTATGATATTCTTCCCTGCACAATGATGCTAACAAAACAGTAGTAGCTTGTGCATTTTTGTGAATTTGTTCATTGATAAATATGGGACTATCCATACTATCAAATTGCATTCCATTTTCTACTATCTACCATATACTTGGATGGAGAGAGAGCAAGTGACTACACATTTTGTGACTCCAAAATCCGTAGTCCTCTCCATCAAAGTGAGGAGGTTTACCAAGTGGAATGGAAAGCAAATGAGCATTGGAACTTTGCGGAATACGAGAATAATCGAAAGAAAAGTTCGAGTTAACCGTTTTCTTTTTCTCCTCGTATTCGTCTTCCTTTTGGGAAGAGGAAGACTCGTCGCTGTCGTAGTATACTATCTTCTTGATCCGCCTCTTCTTCTTCCCGTCCTTCTTCTTTTGACTTGAGCCGGAGTCAGTGGCTTTGTCGTCCCTCGGCTCATTGAAGATGAACTCCTTCTCCTTATCGTTGACCACCATCCCATTTCCCTTAGGATCCATCTCTTCGGGCGATTAGTCCCTTTTGTGAAGAGAACGGCTCTGATACCAATTGAGAGCACCTAGAGGGGGGGTGAATAGGTGATCCTGTAAAAACTTAAAACTTAAAGCCACAAAACTTGATTAAGAGTTAGCACAATGAAATCAAGTGGCTAAAGGAGATCTCTTGTGAAACACAATAGACACAGTGAGAATAAGCACAAGAGACACGAGGATTTATCCCGTGGTTCGGCCAAGTATAGCACTTGCCTATTCCACGTTGTGGCGTCCCAATGGACGAGAGTTGCACTCTAATCCTCTCAAGTGATCCAATGATCAACTTGAATACCACGATGTTCTTCTTTCTTTACTCTTTCCCGTTTGCGAGGAATCTCCACAACTTGGAGTCTCTCGCCCTTACAATAAGGATCAAAGTGAAAGCACTAGAGTAAGAGAGGAAAGCAACACACACAAATCCCCAGCAATACACACACAGCCAAGACTTGAGCTCAAATGAATAACACAAGGTTCACCACTAGAACGAAGCTCAAATCACTAAGAATGCCAATCGAGTGCGCAAGGACAGAGTGTGAATGATCAAGAATGCTTAGAGTATTCTTGGTGTCCTCCTTCATGCGCCTAGGGGTCCCTTTTATAGCCCCAAGGCAGCTAGGAGCCGTTGAGAGCAATCCAGGAAGACAATTCTTGCCTTCTGTCGACTGGTGCACCGGACAGTCTGGTGCACCACCGGACACTGTCCGGTGCAGATTTCTTTCCTATTCTAGCGCAGCCGACCGTTGACGATTTGGAGCCGTTGGCGCATCGGACACTGTCCGGTGCACACCGGACAGTCCGGTGCCCCCTTCTGACCGTTGGCTCGGCCACGCGTCACGCGCGGATTGCGCGGCCGACCGTTGGCGCGACCGACCGTTGGCTCACCGGACAGTCCAGTGCACCACCGGAAAGTCCGGTGATTTTTAGTCGTACGCCGCCGACGAAACCCGAGAGCAGCCTTTTGCCAGAGCCAGCCTGGCGCACCGGACAGTCCGGTGCACCCAGATTGAACAACAGTTGGCTGTACACAGTCAACTCTTTTTCCTTTTGTCTTTTATCTGATTCTAGCACTTAGACAAATATGTTAGCACATAAAAACCAATGTACTAAGTCTAGAATCATACATTTGTGTTGATTTGCACTTCATTCACAACTTGGCACAGTTTAACACTTAAACCATTTGTGTTGGCACTTAGTCACCAAAATCCTTAGAAATGGCCCAAGGGAACATTTTCCTTTCAAAGGTCCCTGGTGTCTTGGAGTTCAAAGAAACAGACCTCTGTTGCCCTATCCACCGCTGAGACCGAGTATGTTGCCGCAGGACAGTGTTGCGCACAACTACTTTGGATGAGGCAAACCCTCCGGGACTTTGGCTACAATCTGAGCAAAGTCTCACTCCTATGTGACAATGAGAGTGCATTCCGCATGGCGGAAAATCCTGTTGAACACATCTGCACTAAGCACATAGACATCTGGTATCACTTTCTGAGAGACTACCAGCAAAAGGGAGATATCGGAGTGTTTCATATTAGCACCGAGAACCAGCTAGCCGATATCTTTACCAAGCCTTTAGATGAGAAAACCTTTTGCAGGCTGCATAGTGAGCTAAATGTCTTAGATTCACGTAACTTGGATTGATCTATAACATACATGTGTTTTATGCCTTTGATCATGTTACTTATACATTTATGCAATTTGTTGTGCTCAAGTTGTGCAAGGGATCCCCGGACCTCAAAAGTCCATGTGTGAATGATGCACATATTTAGGGGGAGAAGTGCTACAACTTTATCCTTTGAGACTAACCTTTGTGTTTGAGTGTAATTGATGTAGTCTCAAAGGTGAATTGAAAGGGAAAGGTGAACTTGGACCATGCAAAGAATTCCACTGCACTCCGGTATTAGTGTACTCACCTCTAAGTTCATTCTTATGCTCTTATTGCCTTTTGCTCGTAATTGACAATTTTGGTGAGGCAATGGGGTTAAAGGGCCAAGAATGATCCCGTTTTGGTGCTTGATGCCAAAGGGGGAGAAATTAAGACCAAAGCAAATGGATCAGCTACCACTTGAGAATTTTGAAAACAGTAGAGTTAGAACTTTTAATTTGTTCAAAATACTCCTATTGCAAAATTTGGTTTCTTGAGGGGAGAATTTATGATTATGGGAAAAGGGGGAGTTTTTGGCTCTTGATCAATTTCATTCTTGGATTATCTTTCTTCATGCCCAAACAAGTGAGTTTGACTTAGAGATAGGAAAATGAATTTGATTTGCAAAAACAAACCAAGTGGTGGCAAAGAAAGATCCAAATATGCCAAATTAGAGTCAAATACGATTTGGTCCTCATTTGCATTGTTGTTGCACATGTTTTGATTGCTTTTTAATGTGTTGGCATAAATCACCAAAAAGGGGGAGATTGGAAGGGAAATGTGCCCTTGGACCATTTCTATAATGTTTTGGTGATTAAGTGCCCAACACATATAATTAAGTTCTTATGTGCTAAATGAAGAGAAAAGTGCAAATCAAGACATGAGGTATGTTTCTAGACTTGGTACATTGTTTTGAGTACTAACATGTATTGTCTAAGTGCTAGAAATAGAAAAAATGCAAAAGACTTGGCTTGGTACAGCCAAAATCCAGCTCGGCTTGGCACACCGGACTGTCCGGTGGTGCACCGGACAGTGTTCGGTGCGCCAGGCCAGCCTCCGATGAACTGACCACTCTCGAGAAAGTTTGGCGGCGTATGGCTATAATTCACCGGACTGCCTGGTGGTGCACCGGACTGTCCGGTGAGCCAACGGCCGCCAGCGCAACGGTCGGTCGCGCAATCCGCGGGCAACGCGTGTCCCGCGCCAACGGTCAGCAGGGGGCACTGGACAGTGTCCGGTGCGCCAACTGCCATGAATCTGCAACGGTCGTCTGTGCTAAAATAGGAAGGAGATCCGCACCGGACCGTCTACAGTGACTGTCTGGTGGCGCACCGGACTGTCGGGTGCGCCACCCGACAGAAGGCAAGAATTGCCTTCCTTGTTGGCTTCCAACGGCTCCTAGCTGCCTTGGGGCTATAAAAGGGACCCCTAGGCGCATGGAGGAGTCACCCAAGCATTCACTAAGCAATCTAATACTCCCACACTTCGTCTTCGCGCGCTTGATCGATCGTGTTAGTGATTTGAGCTCCGTTCTAGTTGTGAACTCTTTGTGCTTCATTTTGAGCTCAAGTCTTGACTTGTGTGCGTGTGTGTGCTGCTGATTTGTGTGTGTTGCTCCCTACCCTTACTATTGTGCTTTCTTTGTGATCAATCTTGTAAGGGCGAGAGGCTCCAACTTGTGGAGATTCCTCGCAAACGGGAAAAGATATAAGGAAGAAAAGTCGTGGTATTCAAGTTGATCTTTGGATCACTTGAAAGGGGTTGAGTGCAACCCTCGTCCATTGGGACGCCACAACATGGAAGTAGGCAAGTGTTACTTGGCCGAACCATGGGATAAAATCGCGTGTCTCTTGTGATTGTTCCCTCTTTGATTGGTTGTGTTCGCAAGAGCTCGTCTCATTAACTTGATTAACCCGCACTAATATTTTTAATCAAGGTTGTTGGAATTTAGTGTTGAATTTTACAGGATCACCTATTCACCCCCCTCTAGGTGCTCTCAAAATCGTGGAGCACCGCGCCGAGACTTCAACGAATTTCCTGGTGGAGGAAGAAGTTGTTTCTTCCATGCCATAGGTTCCCAACCGCCCAGTGCCGGGCACTGCTGCTGTGCACGCTGCACGACAACATACAACTGCAGAGACATCCCGGACTCCATCGAGGACGGCTCCGGGAGCATTGTCAGCAGCCAGGGAGTTGCTGTGTCACCCTCCAAGCTCCACGGCCTCACAGGGGGCCATGAAGCAGTGGCGGGACGACGTCGACCGACTGCTCGGCATGGCACACTCTACCTCGACCAGGTCGAGGCCACAGTCATCCCGACGTCAACATGAAGTGTCGGCGTCTGTGCGCTCACCCTTAGTGAGAGGCGCACAGGCCAACGACCTTCGGGCAGAACTCAACTGCAGGCATGCGGGAGAGGACGCCCGGATCTCTTTAGAGAGGGCGCGCAAGCGCCGACAAAACGTCGAGGGTCGCAACCTCGATCAAGACTTTGCTACGGTAGCACCGTAGGCCCCAATGGGCACCCGGTCCCAAGCGGGTGTCCCCTTGGCTGGCGTAGGCTGCGCCGCTCTTGCAGATCATCTCCGCGCGGCGTCATGGCCATCCAAGTTTCGGCCGCACCTGCCGGAAAAATACGACGGTATGTCAAACCCGTCGGAGTTCCTGCAGGTGTACGTCACCGCTATCACAGCAGCAGGTGGAAACACCGTTGTGATGGTGACATATTTTCATGTCGCCTTGTCTGGGCCTGCCCGGACTTGGCTCATGAACCTCGCTCTAGGGTCAATCTACTCCTGGGAAGAGCTCTGCGCACGGTTCGTTGCGAACTTCGCCAGCGCTTACCAGCAACACGGTGTGGAGGCCCACCTCCACGCAGTGAGGCAGGAGCCCGGGGAGACTCTCCGGACGTTCATCTCCCGCTTCACCAAGGTGCGAGGTACTATACCTCGCATTTCTGATGCTTCCATCATCACGACCTTTCGCCAGGGAGTACGTGATAAGAAAATGTTGGAGAAGTTGGCCACGCATGACGTGGAAACTGTCCCACACTCTTCGCTCTGGCCGACAAATGCGCCAGAGTCGCCGAGGGTAGTGCATGGCACTCGGCCCCACAGACCGGGGCTGCCCAGTCGGGTGGCTCGGGTGCCGTCCCCTGGGACGGTAAGAAGAAAAAGAAGAAGGACCGCGACCACCAGAAGTCGCGGTCCACCGCTCTAGTCATTGCAGCCGCGACCGGGGGCTAGGGCGACTGCAACAAACGCCCACGGCCGCAGAGGGGTAACAACGGCTCATGCCCTGTGCACCCCAACGGTCGCCACAACACCGCAGAGTGTCGCGAGATCATCGACCTCGCGAAACGCGTCAGCAAGCGGCGCGAGCAGTCTTCCAAGGACGGCTCCCCACCTCGTCGCCGACCTGGCAAAGAAAAGGTCGACGACGGCAAGGTGGCCGCGGCTGAACGGGACCTCGGGTATCAGTCACCGAGGGGGACTTGAAAGATGTCTTCGCCGGAGACTCCTACTCCGGTGGCGACAACTAGATGGACCCCCAAAGGGACCCCGTACTCCCCGGTCTACGGGGCCGAAGCCCGCCTTCCCCTGGAAACCCTTTTGGACTCCCCACGGGTCCAGGTCTCTGATAAGTCCATGCAAAAATGGCTACAACACGAGGACGAGGGCTCCCTCATCTAACACAGATGGGAACCCAAGGTCGGGACCTAGTTCTACGGCAAGTACCAAGCCAAGAAGGGCTCTACAACTCTCCCCCATCTGGGAAGGACCCTTCAAGGTGACGGGAATACGCCGACCCGGGGGTGACTATCTTGCTATGACTGAAGGAGTACCTCTTCCTGACCACCGGAGCATCTCTGTAAGTTCTATCCATAGGAGCAAATTTGAGGGGTCAAATTTTTCTCCCTTTTGTAACTAGGTAATGCATACATGTACGCCAACAGGGTGAGGTCCGCCCTCATAAGCCCGGCCTGTTGGTCTGCACCCATGCATGACAAGTTACAAAGAAAAGATTTACCCTCTCAGATGTGTCTCTATGATAGTTTTATCCCACTGCTCCATGGTCTTACCTTGCAGTTTTCTGGATGTTATTTTATCTAACCCACCCAGGCAGTTCCCATCCCATCAGACATGATGACGTCCGAATTGAACAACCAGGATTGCAGTTTAGGACCTCTCTGCGAAAGCAGGAGAGCCCGACAGCCTGGGGGCCGGCTCTAAAGAGCGGGAGCCCGTTCCATGGGGTGGTCCGGAGCCTGTGTGGCCGCTTAGCCTGGCCCCGTACCCGAAAGCCTGCACACTCCACCACTCCGTGACGGGTACCCTAGTATTTGAGCTATAAGTCCTGTGGGTCCAGCAACCTGGGGTCCGGAACTAGAGAATGGACACTTGTCTCCTTGGGTGGTCCGGAGCCGTGTAGCCGCTCAGCCTGGTTCCGTACTATAGGTGTACATTTGTGCTGTGCCTAATAGGCCGGCCCAAAGCACACAATTTTTGGCACGACCCATATCTGACACGGCCCAACCTAATTGTGGGCCTGGGCCAGCACGGCCCAATATGTGGGCCGTGCCTGGGCCTCAAGTCAAACCCACGTGCCGGCCTGGCACGTCCCATTTAACTAAGGTCCATCGAGGCCCACTAAATATATACTCAGTATTTAACTAAGGTCCGTCAAATCCCACATGACTAGCACATCCTGGAGAATCTAGAGCTTCAATAAGCCTTCGAGAACCAATACCTATACGTGGATAGTGAATAGTGATGATGATCATTGTATATGTATATATTCTGTATGGATGTATAGTACTTAATTAAACACTGGACAGAGAACTGAATATTATTTCTGAGCTAGTTGTAATATTTTTTTCTTTCTGGCCAAAGGTTTTTAATGTGCATCCACAAAACATCTTAGTTTTATTTTGGTCATATATATATATATATTCTATATTTTTTGTTTATGTATTACTGTTGTATGTATATGGGTCGATCTGGCACATTAAGGCATTTTGGGCTATTTGGGCCGGCCTGACACACATAACTAATTGTGGGTCGTGTCGTGGGCCGATGACTGGGCACACGTGCTGGCACGGCACGACCCATAATTAGATATGTGCTTTTGTGGGTCGTGCCTTTGTGGGCCGTGCTTTTGTGGACCTGTGCCGTGCCAGGCCAGGCCGGCCCACATGTACATGTATATTTCGTACCATGGGCCTGCATGCTCCACCACTCTGCGACAGGTGTCCTAGTACCTAGAACCACCTTCCAGGGGGTCCGGACGCACAACTTGGCTTCCCAGACTAGACCCTGCAGGTCCCAAGCATGTAGCAAAGGATGGCTAATGTCAGATGGCGGGTCCTGTGGGTGTACTACTAATGCTCTCTAGCTGAAGTTGTGTGCAGGCCCAGGTCCCGGTCAAGGCTACCTCCTGGGGGCCATTGCCAACTCTTTCTTAGGTATGCTGGTCTGTAGCCTCGACAAATCGAGCCTACATCCCAGGGGGGCAGGTACTAAGGAGGAATCAGTTACACCACACACAATAGGGACAAGTGGTACACAGATAAGTGCTAATACTGCTTGATAAATAGTACTCAAAAGTACCTTACAAAAAGCAAAAGTATTACATCCGCCTTCAAGTGGAGTCCTAGCTCCATCTCTACTCTACAAGTATGAACTACCTCCACACCAGTAGGGCCGCGTGGGAAGCTAGCTCCGGACGGCTCACCAGCGGAGGCAACCACCTCTGCACCGACGACTCGCCAGCGGCGACGACTACCTCAGCTCCGAGCGGCTCGCCAGCAGAGGCAACCACCTCTGCACTGGGCAGCCTCGCCAACAAAGGCAACCACCTCTGCACCGGGCAGCCTCACCAGCGGCGGTGACCACCTCTGCGCCGGGACCACCTCAGCGTGCGTGCCATGGCGAAGAGGTCCTCGCCCCCGTCATCCTACGGGGGTGAGGACAAGACCATCCAAGCCATGGAGCTGGGAGCACGGCGGAAGGCGGTGCTTGCGGTCTGGCCGGGACTGCATAGCCGAAGTTCGCCTCCTTCACAAGGCTGGTGATCATCCTTTTCCTCCGAATGCTGGAGGAAGAGGCGGGCCACCAGCCCATGTAGGAGGCAAAGTCGCGGCTCAGCTTGCTCTCCACCACCGCGAGGCTGATGAACATCCTTGAAGCCAAGCACCGGTGGAAGAGCGCCGCTCCCATAAGACCGCACACCTCCAGCAGAGGAAAGACAAGACCGGTAGCACCAACCCGCTAGGAAGGACAAAAGGCACGAACTCTCTAGCGGCAAGTTCATCAGGGTGGATGACGCCGGCGCAAATCCTTCCGCCGAGCGCCGGTGCATTCCATCCAAGCAGGTGGTATACCATTTCGAGCACTCACTCAGTCTGGGCGCGCTCGGGATGAAGTCACAAGGCCATGGCAAACTACGGCAACGCGAAGCAGAGACCTTGAAGGCAAAGGGGCGCAGAGAGCTCGGAGGCGAAAGGACGCCGCGAGTGGGAGAGAAGCAAGGCATGGCTGCTACTCGAGGGATGAACCCCTTTTTAAAGGCAGATTTCCCCGCTCGCGCCCCGAAGCGCCACGGGCAAGGTATCCCCTGATGCGCACCAGGGTTCCCATCCTATGACACGGGGGCCAGGCCTCACATGTCATACAAGCTGGCCCAGAGCGCGAAGAAGGCGAATCGTCGCACAAGGAGCATACCACCGCCCCGCGGTAGTGCGCTCCTTCATCTTCGCCGCAACCAACGGTCAAGAAGGAGAATTGCCACACAAGGAGAATGCAACCGCCCCGCGGTTGTGCGCCCCCTTGGCTTCGCCGCAACCAGCGGTCCAACCTCTGACATGAGGGCCCAGGCCCACATGTCATGCACCTGGCGCGCCGATTTTCGTGTGCAGAGAAGTCGCATCGCCGCTCGTGCCAGTACTGCGCCTCCTCGGGGCCACCGCAGAAGACGAAGAAGTTAAAACAATGCAGCATCTCGAGGCACCCCGCGCATGGCCCAACAAAGCCATTAAGTGCGGAGGTCACAGGTCAGTCAGCCGCGGGGGCAGGCGTGGCAGTTGGCGTGACCAAGGGCGGACCGGCAGCAATTACACCAACGGACGAGCAAAAGCAGCGAACCAAACGCCAGCCAAACTTTGGCCCCACCTGCAGGCTTGTATCCTCCCCTGAGGCGGACCCGGGGGCCACTGTCGGTACCCTAAATCAGGGGTACCCCTTACTACAGTATGAAGACATGGTGCCCGTGCGGCGATCTCTAGCCGCGCGGAGAACAGCACCTGACCCCACCACGTGGACGGCTCAAGGGGCGCCACTTGGCCAGAAAAGATGGTATTTCCCGGGATGCAGTCAGTTGGACCGGACCTCCACGAGGAAGCGTCGGACCCCTATATGCTCGACCCGGACTCCCGAGTACGGTACGGAACTCCCAAGTAGCGTGCTGGGTCCCTTGGATGGGGTCCGGATCCCTCCGAATAAGGTCCGGGCCACTCATAACGAGGTCCCGGGACAGGGGATACCCTGGCCTATGCTAGGGTCCGATACTGACACGTGTCTAGGCTTTATCCTGTGCGCTTGCACTCCCCGCTCAGGCGGAGACCCGATGCTGCCACGTGGCTTGTTGCCCATGACGTGAGCCAGCGGGTGGAGCCTAACGTAAGGCCTCTAGGCCGCGCGGTCTCTGCATTTATTGCGGGAAGAACGCCGCCTGTCCACCCTGCTGACAGACGATGTGCCCCTCAGCATTTAATGCGTCCTGTCCACTCCGCTGGCAGGCGGCGCCAGAGCCATCCTGCAGACAGCGTGCCTGTCCAGTCCATTGTCAAACAGTGCGTCGTGCTGCGGGGTGCACTGTGTTCATCATCGCTTGTGCGAGAAGCTTCCCCTGCACGCCGATACTACGCAGATCTCGGATGTCAGGGCACAAGAAGATTGCTCCAGCAGCAAGCATTGGTAGCTCGAAGTACTACATATGTTATGTTCTTGGGCCCACATGTCGGGGCTCAGTACCCTTGTACGTGCCCCCTTAGTTATAAAAGGGGAGGCATGCAACGTTACAGGGGAGGCCACACTCGAACCAACCCAACTCAGACTCTCAGCTCTCAAGCTTCCACATCAATCCAACACACAGTGGAGTAGTGTATTACGCTCCGGTGGCCCGAACCACTCTAAATCCCCGCGTGTTCATGTGCTCGGTGATCGCTTAGCAAGACAGGCAAAACGCTTAAGCCCCTTCCTCATCTTAGGATTTAGGGCGGGTGCATTCCGCCACCCGGCCGGAGAATTCTCTCTCCGACAGAAGCCTATCTTAAAAAACCTCCAGATTAAGCGTGCTTGGCTTGGAGAAATTTGGGATGGGTAACCGACCAGAAAGTTTTCTCGGGTGCGCGTGAGTGAGGACAAAGTGTGCATAAAAGACTTGTGTTGGTCTATGGGGACAATATATGATCCTAGAGAGCTGCCAGGAGTAACATAGACATTGATTTGTGTCAACTAATTATTGCGGTATGAATGTACTTTATGTGATGTATAAAGTATAGCAAAAAACCTCACCGTGGGATAAAAAAGCACACATGAGTTACCTTACCTCTAGCTTGTCTGGATGGACTAGACTTTGTGGTTGTGATACAAGATGACTTAAAAAGAAAAAAACAACATTACTCCTTCCAGTATCAAAATACAAGTCGTTTAGGACAGCGACACGGTCTCCAAAATAGAGCTTTGACTAATATTTTTTTTTAAAATAAAAATTAACTCTTAATGTATTTATACTTTTACAAAAGTACTTTTAAGATAAATCTATATATATGATTGTTAGATTTCAAAACTATATAACAAAAATGTTATTAGTAGGCAAAATTTTATATATTTGATTCAAACTTTGTCCAAAACGACTTGTTTTTTAGACTGGAGGGAGTATTATTTAGGATAGTTTGCTCCATTAAATACACTATGCAGTATAAAAATCACACAATAAAGAAGTGAAAGAAGTATCTTTGTCGATGATATATTGCTTAATATTGTCGCGATGCTGATGGGTTAAGTGGTGTGTTGGTATAATCCAAGTGGGTAGGTGATAGAAAAAAATTCTAGAGGTCACGTGCGGGAAAAATGCAGGTGGGTTGGTGGATTGGGACGATCATTGGGGGTGAGATACTCGTACGCGCATGTGTTGAAGGGTGGGGTTGGAACCATACAACGATTCCGTATTTTTTTACAATTTAGGCCTTTTCAGGTTTTATTTTCACAAATATGTCCTTTTCAGTTTCATGTTAAAAAATAGACCCTTAGGTCGGCGCCAATAGCATTGGCGCCTAGCTAACACTGGTCGACGTCATTGCTATTGGCGCCTAGCTAACACTGGTCGACGTCATTGCTATTGGCGCCTAGGTATCGAGGCGTGGGCTGGTGTGGCGAGCATGTGTCGACAGGTCGGCGCCACAGATCTTAGCCATATCGCCACATGTCGAGGGGGTCGGCGCCAAGATATGTGGTGTCGACCCCCTTTATAGCGGATGACACCGTCTTTTGGCGTTTTTCCACCTCCGCGCCGCCACCGCACCTAGCATTTTTAGAAGCATATAGCCTTTTCAGAAGTACATAGCCTTTTCAGAAGCATCTAGCCTTTCAGAAGTACCTAGCTTTTTCAGAAGCATCTAGCCTTTTAAGAAGTACCTAGCCTTTTCAGAAACATCTAACATTTTCAGAAGTACCTAGCCTTTTCCGAATCATATACAATTTTAGAGGTATCACGATAAGAGTCCAATAGAACACATACTAACTTGACGTCCTATTTATACGTGGCCCTTCCTGCATTTGGTTCATTGTGCCATACAAAGGGAAGTCAGCAACTAAAAAGTCTTT
The DNA here is from genome assembly GCF_902167145.1 of Zea mays. Taxonomy (NCBI): domain Eukaryota; kingdom Viridiplantae; phylum Streptophyta; class Magnoliopsida; order Poales; family Poaceae; genus Zea; species Zea mays. The sequence goes on along the minus strand of NC_050097.1, from coordinate 236,686,773 downwards.
AAGGTCATCTCGAGGAAAGGGTTCCAGAAATGAGAGAGCAAACAATGTGGGGGAAGGGACCTATAATTGGTTATGATGGGCTTCTTGGTCCCAATTATTTTGAGAAAGCAGCTTATGAATTTCTAGTACAAAGTAAAAGTGATTTCAAAAAGGAGGTTCCACTTAGGTCTTACGATAACAGGAGAGAAGATTGCCTGAAGTGCATGCATGAGGAGGATTGCTTGGTGTAGATGTTCATCGAGGGGGGATTGATGGAGGTTAGTGTTTATTCAGATGTCCTTATACACATGTAAATATTAATTCTAATCCTTTGTTCTATATGATTTTATTGTTCAGTAAACCTAACTCTAAACATTTATACAACATTCATTGGTCCAAGAGAATTCCGAGTTCACTCCGTGGGTAGATACTCGTCCTATTTTTTCGCATGCAGAATACATATCCTACCTACAGAATAGGATATTTGATCTAGAGAGGGAAGTCAGCAACATAAATGAGAAGGAAGGGAGAGACAACAACAATGGAGGTGGTTCACAGGTACAAGTATGCCCAAATCCATATTGCTGCTGCCCTGGTCACAGCAAGAATGGTGGTCCACCACCTCCTCCACCGCAGCCACAACCGCCATTGAGAGGATACTGTGGAGAAGGGTCCACACAATTTGGAATGTGGGAGCACTACTAGACAACTCTTTTGTATCGATTGCTTTAAGTGTTTGTTGATTCTCTGTATCAATTGCTTTAAATCTTCTTCATCAATTGCTTTTAGTGCCCAACTTAAATCTATAATAAGAAGTTCATTACTACATAACATTGTTCGAGACTAAATAATCATACTAGCATTAACTGAGTTTTATGGAATATGGCATCATAATAAGAAGTTCATTACTACATAACATCATAGAAGCACCTAGACTACGGAGTGCAACGGGGCCATTTCCCCTTGCGAAAAGCATCATGGTTTTCCTCTATTGTGTCCTTTGCACAGCGTGCACGCTCAAGCTTCTTCTCCTTCTCCTCCTTGCATTCAGCAACACGCCTCATTTCCTGCTTTTCTACCCGTTGTTGCTCGCCCGCAAGCTCATCTCGTCTTTTCTCTATCCTCTCTTTGTCCTCTGCATCCTACTTCTTAAGATTCTCCAACCACTTCTTGTCTTTATATGAGATTTTTGTGTCAATCCACTGCTCAAAATCATAGAGGAGTCTACAAAACATGCAATGATTAGTACCAAAACAAAACATGCATCACTTCGTATGGAAACTGATAACTAATTAACAAATTATTCTCACCATTAAATTCATCCGGCACTGAACAATCGTTGGCTCAAATGCATAGTTAGCACACATCCAGTACCTCTATCGATAGGTGTCATGATCCTCGGACTTGTCAACCTTGCGAGGATCACCATAAAAACACATAGGCACTGGAACACCCGTTGACAAAGGCATCGGGTCGAAGGCAGTTCCGGTCAAAGGACCCTTCCTAAATTTCGATAAGTTTTACAAGACTCAGAAATATTAGTTAATACATTTTATACAACGTTTATCTTTGTTTAGCAGATTTACCGCGCCTAGACATCCTACAAATCGATAATATGACGATAAAAATGATTCCAAAACCCTAACCCTATTAATTAGAGACAAAAGAGAAAAAACAAAAAAGACGAAAAAGGGAGGGAGATTACCTTATCACGGAGGAACAATGGATTCAAGTCGCTGATTTTGGTTGATGTTTGTCGTTTGGAAGAAGAGAAATAACTAGAAAGAACTGACGACTGAAGTAGGGTACTTATAGCCCCTAGTAGGTCGACGCTAAGATCCATGGCGCCTAAGTAGGCTCCAAGATCCACGACGCCTAGTTAAGTGCCATCACAGTTGGCGCCTACCTAGGCCATATCATGTCCATGCTCGCATTGCGGTTGGCAGCTAGGCGTCAATGGCTTTGGCGTCGACACGTGTTAGGTCGGCACCATTAGTGACGACGCCGACCTAAGGGTCCATTTTCTGAATTGGTACTACAAAGGACACATTTGTGAAAATAAAACCCGAAAAGACCAAATTGCAAAAAAGAACCAATCGTCTGTAGCTTTATCCTCTACAAACATCAGTTCAGTTCCACATGAAAGGATATATTCACTACACAAGTTGTCGAATGTCACAGTAGGCCAAACCCTTCTTTACTGCCCAGTTAGTTTGCCACCACAACATGCCTCTCGTCCACCAAAATAGAAATTTGCTTGCCCGCGTTGGTTATTGGACTTGCCGCCGGCACCACCTATAGCACAAGAGTTCAGACATCACAACACAACTATTTCAAGGGGTAATCATTACCGTATTGCTCTTAGTTGCCATGCGTCGTATCAAATCGACAATATCAAACCTTGTCGGGCTGTTGGAAGGAGTTCTCATCCCGCAGCCAACCCGACATGAGAACCGTCTTTATGGATCCAAATGTCTGAATATCAGTTTCCAACCCTGTTACATATATATTCAGACTAACATCTTTTCTTCCAAAATTTACAACCTGCAAAAGAAATTTTCTTAGCCGAGTTATTTTTTTCATTTTTATTCGCGGAGCTAAGGTCCTAAGTAAGAGAAAGAGATCCCATTTATTTTCATGTAAGTGTTCCCATCATGTGGGTTATTCCAAGTGATAGCAGATGTGACCAATTGGTCGTAGTTTGGTAGTTGAATAGTGGACGGATGAAGTGTAGCGCCGCTTGAATCTTTGAAGAAGTGCAACATCCAGTAATTTGGACATCCATAGTGCTGCCATGAGTTAAAGACTATAGCATCTGGGTTCCACCTATCAAGCGAGCAATATTTGTTGTTAAATATTGATGGCATCGTCAAGTACAGACACAGTTACCATGCAAAAGTAAACATTCACATTTACCTTTGGTCATTGTCGTTTATAAAGAGTGGAGCACAACTTGCTATCTCAACCACGTCGCTGCATAAAAAAGATTCAAATCAAAACAGACAAGTCTGCAATACAATCTACCATCAAGCAGGAGCCAAACCAGAAATAACGTTACAAAAACATGTTCCTTTCTAATCCAACTAGAACAGAAGGCACCCTTATGGGCGCCCTATCAACTTTTCCATTGATTTCAATCTCATATGATTCCATAACTTGGATCTCAGCACCAACACCACCATGCCGTGCATCTATCATAGCTTCCTAAGATGAAGTAATAATCAGATCACTCCGATGTTCACTGTGCGTGTGCTACAACAGAGAAATAATTTCAATACAACCATGGCCATTAATAGACAGATCATCAAAACAACAAAAACATTTTTCAAGAAATATTCTGGAATTCAGAATAACAGAAACAAAAGTTCAAGAAATATTATGTTAACGCCCCGTTTGGATCATTGGAATTGAATTCCATTCTAATAATAGTAATTTAGACATATACCAAATAAGCTAATTTGGTTTTATGCAAAATATATTTGTATACTATTATTAGCAAGATGTCAGAGATATTTATGTGCTACATTTTTACTATAGAGGAGTGAGTTGAAGATTGTCTTTAAGTTACAGAGTACAAACAAATTCTAGCAATACATAAAATCATTTTCCATCCTCCACCCCATGAATTTGAGATAAGCTTATATCAGAACTTTGGAAAGTGGTGGAATGTCAATTCCAAGCTAAATTAGTTACTTTATTAAGTGAATTCTAATTCCTCTAAAATGAAGGGATCCAAATGTCTTGTAAGGGCATTCAGGTTCATATATACCACATGAATATTTCCTACAGGTTATCCAACTGAACACTGATCTTGTGGGACTGACATAAAAAGTACAAAATTAACTTATAATGTCAGAATGAGAAATATCACAGCCAATGGTATTCATAAAAAAAATTGGCTGGCAGATGGTATTAGTAAATTACTGGGCTGTCTTAATCCATGTTGAGGGAGCTTGCTTCAACCACATTAGCTATTATTTTAAATCAACGTGTGACAAAAAATATCTACAATGATAAACAAATCATTATTGATCCTTACATACTATAGCTATTTCTAACCTCATTTTGCATTGATACGCAGAATCCTAGCGCCAACTGGCATGGAAATGTAATAGATCCTTACATACTATATTTATTTCTGGATACTTATTTTCAGTTCTATGTTTAAAGTAAAGCAAATATGGTTTGAAGTAGTGTAGGAAAGTAGGTACACTACTCAACCAAGTACACTCAGTTTGATCTTAAAATTTGATTGTACGGATATGTACTTCTGGCATTTTTGTTACTCATGTTTCTCTTGTCATAAATATAGAAGAACTAAGTTGGTGAAGAGCACTAATCTGAATGCACACTATGTGCCATGGAAACACCTCAATAGCACCATACATCGGCATCATCAGTAGGATTGGCAAATCTCTATCCTATAATAGATGAAGCAAAGGGAATGGATATCAACAAAGGAGATATTCACCTAAAAACAAAGAGATATATGCTGAAACTTCAAGCGTCACTAAAGTGGTCTCCATGGAGTGACTGACCTGAATTCAAGATCTGCTAGCAGGACAATTTAAACCATCCCATAGAACAACAGTTGTCCTGCTAGTAGGACCTCTAGCGGAATTTTCCCTCCCTCGTTCCAATGCATGCAACACCTCTAATCAACAAATCAACCAAGAGTTGTTACATATGAACAAATACATGCAGGCCAAAGTTGGAGTGAAGCAACGGTCCAGGCTACCCACATGATAGTGATGTACTCATTTTAAGAGCAGAATGCTACTGAACAAACACCTCAATAAAAGAAAAAAACGTATGAAAAGCCGCTCGCATGCTAACAATCTACAAGAACTATCCAGCGAGGATCCTTACAGGTAAAGTAACGCTTCATGATACCTCTCAAGATGTCAAAGTGTAGGGCGCGGCGACGGTGTACAAATCGAAGTGGTGGCGGAGGTGTATAGATCGAAGCAACGACATTGTACAGATCGAGGCGGCTACCCAAACAGTGGGTCGGGTATCGCAGCTCGTGCGACAGATCTGAATGCTAGGTCCTCCGAACGATGAAGCAATACGGGCGAAAGGGGTGTTGGACGCGGCGACATCGGTGGCGGCCCGCGACCTCGCGAGTACGGGAGAGAGACGGGTACGGGCGGCGCAGGCCACGATGGCGCCGGTGTTGGGCGGCGGCTCCGCGAGGACAGGAGAGCTGCGACGGCCAATGTCGGTGCTGGGCGGCGGCTCCGCGAGGACGAGAGAGCTGCGACGGCCAACGCCGGTGCTGGACGGTAGCTTCGCAAGGACAGGAGAGGGCGGCGCCCTTGAGGATAGGAGAGGCAGAGAACGAAGTGAGGCACGGGATGGGCAGGCCACGACAACGACGATGTTGGGAGGCGGTCTCGCAAGGACGAGAGAGGGCGAGAGGCGGCTTCGCAATGACAGGAGAGGCGGAGAACGAAGCGAACGAGAGAGGAAGAGAGAGAAGCGACCAGGGCTCATGCGGACGCTGAAGATTCGATGCTACGTTGAGATCGGACGTCTCCCTTTCTCCGGGCGACGTGGCCGCTCCGAGGGAGGAAAATGTCCACTGAGTTTTAATAGATAGAATGAGAAATGCAGCTTCAGCTAAAGCAGCTATTAGTGTTCCTCGGCGAGCATCATTTCCAGTTACAGCATATTCACTAACAATTGCCTGCAAAATATGAATTATGTAGGACATTACCAGCTAGTTGTAAAAGGATGACAACTGAGGTAGCAATAACAAAGCAAGTACCTTGGGTCCGATACAGGCTGTGTTATCAAACATTCTAGATTTGGAAAACATATCACCTGATGAAGTATAGACCTGAAGCATAGCAGATGTCACCTCTACTGGGAAAAATATTATCTATGAGAAAACCAAGCAAGACAGTCATTACATGGACATCATACAAATCAGCTGGGTTGTGTGATGAAATAGCAGATCTATCACAACTTGATATGATTTTGATGTCTGGATAGGATGCTTTTATTGCAGAGTAGAACTTCACAATAGTATCACATACTTGTTGGCACTGTCCACTTATATCGTTCATGGGTAGTTATCAACTTGTAAGCACACCTTGGAATATATAGGCGCCAATCTTCTTCAGCCAGTTCAAGTTAGCACATATATGTATGTATGCTTATCTGTCAATATGATAAAATACTAAGTCTACATATATAATATATGATGTCTATATAGGCGCCAATTTTCTTCAGCCACACCCCAACCACCCGCACCCTTCACCCTTCTAGAATCCGCTACCCACAGGGATCCACCAAAGTCGTCGATAGCACGACGTCACCTATTGACACGTCGGAGGCGCACAACGCGACAGGAAGCACACGATCTCGAGCATTGGAGTTTCTACAACATCATTCTCCATGGTATTATTTTGTTAAAATAAGAACTTCCAGGGATGCCAGTGCTTGACAAAGAGAGAATGTATCTTGAGAGGGAACCAAAATGTTTGACACACAACAAATGAATAAACAGTTAAACACAGAAGCACAGGGGATATGCTGCAAGCATTTGGTATTACCACCAACACTATTTCTCTTGTTGCTTTGATGTTATATAAAGTCACAACAATTGTAAGTATAGCAACTGAAGTAACAAGAATCATTCTGTGGGAGTTCTTACTTGCCACCGTGAGAATAGATTGCCAGTTAAGTCAAGAAATTTGATCTCTGGTACATGCAAAAAATAGTTGTCAGAACAAATGGAAACCTAGGATTTAATAAGTCCCTGAAGAAACAAATTATAGCAGAACGACATGCTCTAATTGCTAGACACATTATGGCTTATTTACAATAAAAATAAGCAGTAAAACTACAGATACTAACCTACATGATTTCTGTCAAAATATAACAAGCATGCTAATGCATGTAAGGTAGAGACAAACCTAGTTCTTGGAGATCACGTGTTTTGACTCGAAATATTTAAAAGAATAATCCAGAAACACCTATATGTGTTCTCTATTATCACGATATGCACATGGAAGTTGATGTATGAGAAGGAACACTAACCATGATCATATTGAGTCTGTTTGACATCAGGTGGAGTCCACTGATACATGGAAAGGAAATATTTGGCCCTTATTCTGTGGAGTCCACTGATACATGGAACACTATCAAGTAACCTTGGCTCTACAATCTCCCAACTTCTCTAGCTGCTAACAGTCATCGCTTTGATTAAATATGTGTCATTCACTAAAGCATCACATAAGATCAATGATATATGTACCAAGACACCATTCGGTACCTTGATAGTTTCTTTCTCACCGTGTACCTGGAGTGCTGGCACCTCCTCGACTTCCCCGCGCTTAGGCTCCGGCCGTTCTACCCCCCGACGCGCTCGTCTTCACCAGCACCGTGGAGCCGTTCTACATACTCTCTGACCTATTCTGTCTCCTGCCTCGTTCCTTGTTGAGCTCATGCCCCTTTGCGCGACCGCCACCCCGGAAGACGTTATCCTCTCAATGCCATAGGCGGCCACAGGGGAGCACCGGGTGCAGCTCGACTTCTCGTCCTCCATCGTGGAGCAGTTCCTTCTGCGACCATTCCTTGCCGGGATATTCTTCGACCCGGTGCTCGACAAGTCGTCCCGCCTCTTCGAGCTTGTGTTCAAGCGCCTCAGCCTAGGTGACAACGTCCTGTCGGAGGACGACATCGACGCCATCGTGGCGCAGCTCGCCTGCCCACGAGTGTTGGGGTGGGGGTTTGAAGAGTGGAGACATGAGCGAAGAAGGCGGCGACCACGGTGTTCTCCCCCGTGGGCACCCTCTCCAAACAAGGTCCTTGTTGGGCTCACGCGCCTCCACGCGGCCACCACCCCAGACGACGTCATCCTCTCGCCGCCGGAGACGGCCACAAGGATGTGGATGATGGGGGTGCCGAGGATGCGAGGAGGATGGGCGCGGGGTGGGGGCTACACGCGCGGTGGCATGGGCAGGCATCGCGGCGACGACGCTGGATCTGCCCATGCCACCGCGGATCTGTTGTGGCGGCGGTGGGGAGGAGGGGTGGGGGATCCGCGTGGGGGAGGGTCGCGGGGTTGATTGGTGGCCGCGGGTAGGATTGGACAGCACAGGCAGATTTGGACGACGCGGGCGCGATTGGACCGCAGGTAGATTTGGACGGCGCAGGCGCCATTGAAGGAAGGATGAATCGAGCGCGGCGGGCGGACGGGATGCGTGGAGCGCCATCGAAGGCAGGAGTGCGACGAAACCGCGGTCGAGCGGCGGCGGTGGGGAGGAGGGTGGGGGATCCGCGGCCGAGGCGGGAACCGTCAGAACATGGACGCCTATAATACACACTTAAGTAGTAGTAAAGATACAATATAAAAAAACCACGCAATAATTCTCTCCTCACAATTAGCTTCTCGTAAAAGCCTGTTAGAAAAAAAAAATCGATCCAAACAGGTCCAACATCTTCTCAATCCCATGTGGATGTGGCCATCTTCGTGTCTCCTGTCCGTCCTGACGGCCTGACCCACCCACCCATCTCGACTGGCAGTGGCAGGAGCTCGCCTTTTCCATTTCCCTCCCAAACGGCAAGCGCGGCCCCAAAAATCCCCTCCCTAGGGTTTGCCCCCTCCTTTCCGTGAGATCCAAACCCCAATGGACGAGACGCTCGCCTCCCTTCGCCGCCCGGTAAGTCTCCGCCGCGCTGGCTGGACCCCCGTATTTGCTGCGATTCCGACTAGTGTTTTGCTGAGTTTCATTTTGTGGCGGTGTGGTTCGTGCTGCAGAAGCGCGGCCGCCCGCCGCGGCCGCGGGAGGACTACACCGCGTACTTTGAGGATGTGGCTGAGGCGGGAGGGCTCGCGCCGCCCCAGTCCAAGCGGAAGCGCGCGGCCTCCGCCGCTGCCGCCGCGTCCCTGGAGGACCTGCCACTCATCGGTCAGTGACCCGTCCATCCCTCTCGCTCGCTCGCTCTCCCCCCGTTCTGCTGAACCGCGTGCGTGGGCTCCGAACTTCTGTTGGGGTTTAGTTTAGCTGCTGTGTTCGGGGTAAGCGTAAGCTGCTGGTCAGCTGGTATGCTCCAGTTTGGCACCGTGGCTGAGCCAGCGCGGTGCAGTGGGTTCTGGTGTGCACGGGAAACTGTAGTCTCATTGCCTCTCGGTGCTGAATGGGTGGTTCATCTGGTTTGGCCTGCGGTTGGATTCGTTTAGTTTGATGAACTCTGATTATGTGATGCCTAGTTGCTTTTGGGAAATTTTGTTGGGCCTTGGTAGCCCATTTGCTAGGAAATGGTAGATTGCTGGATTCGTTTAGTTTGATGAACTCTGATTATGTGATGTACCATCTCGATTCCAATATAACTGTCCGTAGACACTAAGGATCTTGTCAAGCACCTACCTTCATTAGTAAAATTAGAAATTGGTGAAAGCTGTTTGGATGTCTGATTCATCATGCAAAAAAGATCCTTACTGTGAAGCATATAAGTTCAAGGTAGATAATGGTAATGAGGCTCCCTTACAATTCACTAGAGTTAGGATTTATGATGATGATGACAATCCCAACCAATATGGTAGCCATGCTGTCATATCAGCAACTGAATCTGTTTTAGTAAATCTATCATCCTTCACCTGTATGAATTTTTCCAATCAGTACTACGTTGCAACTTGCAGATATAATCAAACATAATGGTAGGCTGATCAGCCATGCTGTCAAAAGGCTGGTTGAGGATTACGAATCAAAGAAAAATTCAGTGACGTTTCAGATTTTAACAATGATATTTGAGGTACTAGCACTGGTTATTATTATTTTTGTTTTTTTGGGTCTTCCTTCTTCTGCTGCACTAGTTGATAAACCCTTATTATGGCAGGCTTGCGGCGCCAAGCATGAGATTTATCCTGACTACCTTCGCGAGTCTGATGTGGATGACGTTGTGGTCTCTCTTGTCGACCTAGCTAAGAAAGTATCCTTTTGTGACTCATTCAGTAAGGAATCCTCTGTAATCTTATAGATTGTTCAATGTTCATATTCATCATATCATGCGTGTTGCCCTCCGCTCAAACTAATATGTATGCTTTTTCTTTTGAGCGAATTTGTGATACCTTAACTCGAAATTAGGGTCTGGTGGAAGATAATTACAACTCAAAGCATAAGGATCTCAAAAACTTCAAAGAAAACATGGTTTCTTTTTGGGACAGCTTAGTTATTGAATGTCAGAATGGCCCACTGTTTGATGACCTCTTGTTCCAAAAAATCAAAGACTATGTGGTTGCTCTGTCATGGTAATTTGCGATTACTTCCCGACCTTCTGCTCCCCCGTTGCACTAAATGTTTAACATGCTTATTACTTGGTGTATCTTAGTGCTCCTCCAAGGGTATATCGCCAAGTAGCTTCAATGATTGGGCTCCAACTTGTAACATCATTCATTTCTGTTGCTAAGACTCTCAGTGGACAACGTGAAACCACTCAAAGGCAGCTGAATGCGGAGAAGAAGAAGCAAAGTGATGGATCGCTTATTGAATCTCTCAACAATAGACTAGCCTTTACACATGCAAACATTACATACTTGGAGGAATTGATGCGCAAGATATTCAGCGGGTGAGACCTTGTGCAAAACACGCATAATTGTACTCTACAGTACACATTTGTTTTTTTCTCAATACATTTGAAATTATTTCACATGCACCCGAATAAAGTTGCAAGCATTTGGTGTTTCAATAGTTGCCATGTTGTATGCTTTTGGAAATGTGTTGTTAGTTAGTGTTGTTTTTATCTTCTCTTTGGGCCCTCAGTATGCTTGTTGGTGATGTATGTTGGTGTTGCGTCGCCTGTCTGGGCTTGAAACCTGATTTTTTAAATATATATTATAGGCAGATCTGCTTCTTCATTTCAAAGAAGTGTGTATATTTATGTTAGTTTTGGTGTCTACTGAATCTCTATTTCTCACATGTAGGTTGTTCATGCACCGTTATCGTGATGTTGATCCTGAGATTCGGATGTCCTGTATCAGATCCCTAGGTATTTGGGTTGTCTCTTATCCATCACTCTTTTTGCAAGATATATATTTGAAGTATCTTGGGTGGACACTAAATGACAAGGTAACAGATATTAAGTTCATTTGTTTTTAGCTTACTAAAACTTCTATGAGACTGTGACAATGAAAACTTTATTTTGCACATTCCATCAATGTAGAATGCTGGAGTTAGGAGGACTTCTGTTCTTGCCTTGCAAAGTCTTTATGAAGTGGATGAGAACATACCTTCTCTTGGTCTCTTTACTGAGAGGTTTTACACCAGGATTATCCAGCTTGCTGATGATATTGATGTTTCAGTAGCTGTGTCAGCTATAGGTTTGATCAAGCAATTGCTGAGGTTTGTTTTTGCAAGATATACTCTTATGCCCCCTTCTTATATAGTTTGCTGATTATTTCACCTGCACATTTCTAAGCTGGGTCAAGGTTTGGGATCTATAGTCTTTGATGGTTTGGCTTCCCAATGAATTCTTTGAACCAGTATAGCTCTTTCATGTTCGAATAACAGTTACATGATGCTTATTCAAACCTTTTGAACTCGGCAGTAATTCTATCAGTTTGAAATTAAGTTTAAACAATATTTAGGCTCTTGAGTAACCTAATTTTCTATCAAGAAAATTAAATCCAAACAATACTACATGATCTGGTATGACTAAGAGACACTATTTCTTAAGCCATTTAATCATCTTACACTAAGTACCATGAGAACACAGTGTTTTTGTTCTCAAAACAAATGAAATATATTGTTCTTTCTTTTCCAGGCATCAACTGTTGAGTGATGATGATTTAGGCCCACTATACGATCTGCTTATTGATGAGCCTCCAATGATTAGGCGTGCGATTGGTGAGTTAGTTTATGACCACCTAATAGCACAAAACATCAAGACCTCTCATCCCGGAGCTAGAGGTGCTTTCTTCTGCAAGTTTTTTTTTATTACAAAGTAGGGTTCTATCAAACTACTTGGTCAATTATTAATTATTTTCTTATTCCAGATGGGGAAAATGAATCTTCTGAGGTTCATATTGGTCGAATGCTGCAAATCCTTAGGGAATTTTCAGACGACCCAGTCCTCAGTTCATACGTCATTGATGATATTTGGGATGACATGAAGGCGATGAGAGTATGCTATACAAATCTGATTAACTTCCCTTGAAAGAATTATCATGCATTGTTCTCAGTGAGACATTCCTGATGCAACTGAAATGTTTTGGTTTTTAGGATTGGAGGTGTATGATTTCTGTGCTTCTTGATGAAAATCCTGCAATTGAGCTTACTGACATTGATGGAACAAATCTAGTTCGCATGCTGCGAGCCTCTGCAAGGAAGGCTGTTGGGGAAAGAATAGTTCCTGCAGTGGACAACAGAAAGTTGTATTACAATAAAGGCGAAAAGGTGACTAGTCAATTTCTGTGGTATCATATTTTCACTTTAATAAATTTGTTAATGACTGGCAGTGTTATCAAGTTGTCCCATTAATCATGATTAGTCGTTGTAGTCAGTATCCTAGACTTGATTAGGGACTATGACTCGATTAGGCCGATTAGTTTCCTGGTCGACTAGGTGGTGGACGGCCAGAAACAGAATGGAATTGCGGGGCAGCTGAAGACATGGGCTGCATATGTGATGGCCAGTGTTTTCTTAGACGGAAAACGGTAGACGGACGGTGAGGAGCTGTCTAAGGTTTAGACGTGTTTAGACGTGTTTAGACGGAATTAAACGGCCTAAACGGTATGTTACTGTAGCATAGTTTCAGCAGGATAAAAAAGATTTTTTCCTAACCTTTTTTGAAGCAAACATGAAGCTTTTGTTGTCCTTGTCCCAATTTGAGATATGTACCTGAAAAAGAAGCGAGATTTGTTAGTATGTGCCCATGTGATATGTATAAGGGTCCATTTGATAGTTGATACACTGAACAAGGACAACTTTCAGCACAAATGGTAGGTTGATAGACACAATAGAGAACAAACACTTTCACAAAGCACAAATAGAAATAGTTCTCACAAATGCCAAACAAAGCATAAAAGCAATAGTCCATAAGTTCATTTTCAACATAGACAAATAGATAAGATAATTAGATAGTGCTAATATAAGATAGATGATGGCAGCTAAAGCCTCCCATCAGCCATCATTGTCTTCCTCCGCATCTAGCTCATAGTCATATCCAGCTGTGATCACATCATCTTGATCCGACTCAAAGTCAACATCTTCCTCTTGTGGTGCTTCTTCTTCACTTTCAGTTTCAGACAACGGTGTGTCTTCAACCTCTCTTTCAACAGTCAATCTTGCACTCCTACGTAGTTTTGTGACCTCTTCAGCACCACATGTCTCAGCAATCAATTTCCATGTGAGACCGGTCACCGGCTCAACATCAGACCCTTCTTCATCCTTCTCAGCACCATCAACCATCCATCCTTGAGCAAAAGTTGCATCGGTTGCTACAAGAGGATCTGCCTTTTTATTCTTTTGGGCTCTAATTCTTCTCTTTGCATGAATATGGTTGAATCTAACATACACAAGCTTGTCAACTCTGTCACATGTGAGTCTATTCCTTTTCTTTGTATGGATCTACAAGGTATCAAGTAAATTTGCAAGCAATTAGTATGGCAGAAACTTGACATATGCTGAAATGAACAAGTAAAAAGAAAGGCTTAGTTACGTACCCCTTCAAAACAGCTCCAACTCCTTTCACAACCTGAAGCACTTGATGTCAAAGAGAGAATTCTAACAGCAAACTTTTGAAGTAATGGAACTTGTGTTCCATAATTTGCCCACCACTTAGCTATATAACAAAAATATTAAGATTTCTTGATCATATAATTTATACAACAGCCAACTACCAAATCTGATTCAAATACAAATAACAAAATACCTGGATTGAATTCAGGATCCTTGCAGCCAAACAAAGCTACTTTTTTCCCAAAATGTCCAAGTTTGTCCTTAAACTTGTGAAAGTCATTATTGATCACTTCATTTTGCTTCTGAAAATCACCATGGTAGAATGTTTCAATAGCTGCATAAAACCCATCTACCACATCCTCATTGTCAAAGATTGAGGGACTATTGTAGCTATAATAAGGGTTTAAACAATATGCAGCCATGTGAATAGGACAATCCAATCTTTTCTTCATTTTTCCCTCCACAACTTCCATAAGGTTCTTGTACAAACCAGTCCCTGTCTTGTCTAAGTTTCCTACAGCCACTCTAATTTCTTCCTTGGCTTTAAGAATTTCACCATACACCCAAGGCATTGATGGTTTAATGTCTCCATCAACAAGGCGAAGAACTTTAACTAATGGCTCAAATACTCTCAAACAAAGAGAAACACCATTCCAAAAGGTTGGCTTCACCAATGTGGCTGTGGCTGTTACACCTTTAGCACTTTTCTTCACATGACTAATTTTACACCATTCCTCACTTTGGGACATCATCCTTAGCTGCTCTTTCTTCTCATACAAGCTTTGTAAAGTGAGAAAAGCGGAGGCAAATCTTGTCACACCTGGCCTAATAATATCTCTTTTCTTTGTGAACTTCCTCATTAGAGACAAAGTGCTGTGGTGTGCATAAATAAATATGGTCAATCCTTTTGCTGAATCAATTACATTCTTGAACCTTTTCATCTTTCCAATTCCTTCAAGCATTAGGTTAATTGTATGGGTTGCACAGGAAGTCCAAAATAGGTTGGGTCTCTTGACATAAAGCAAATCCTTTGCTGCCATATTATTTGATGCATTATCTGTGACCACTTGCACAAGATGGTCCTTACCAGCATCCAATTTCTCAATAAAGTTATCCACAAACTGAAAAATCATTTCCCCCGTGTGTAACTCAGCTGAAACCTCTTTTGACTCAAGAAAATATGTACCGATGGCAGAATTGATACATATGTTCATTATGCTCCTCCTCTTTTGGTCTGTCCAAGCATCAGTCATAAGAGAGCAACCGGTTTTTTTCCATTCTTGTGCATGATCTTTAATCATCTTCTTTGTATCCTCCACTTCCTCATGCAACAGTTTCTCCCGCAGCTCATGTTGATAAGGTTTCTTTGCACCTGGACCGAAGCGGCCAGCAGCTTCCAACACTTGGTCAAACTCATCACAGTTTATGGCATTGAAAGGTATTCCTGAAAATAAAGTACAGTAGCAGCTTAGCCCCTTCAAAAGTTAGAAAGCAAGATAAAGAATGCAAGATAACACGTAAAAAGATAACAAATCATTTACCTTGCACATACATCCACCTAGCAACATATCTCTTCAATATATGCAACCTTTCTTTCATTACATGTTCAGAAATCTTTTGTTGGCGAAGGTTTTTTTGTGTGGAACCCAAAGAATTGGAGTCAAGAGACATTGTGAACTTGTCCATAGGACCCATTGTCCTTGGTTGAGAGCTGCCAATGTCATCAAGGCCCGTGTCATCATTAACATCCATCTCATCTGCAACTGCATCAATAACCTCTTGTTTTTCTGTTAGCCTAGCTATTTTAACTTTCCTAGAATCATCAAGAGCTTTACTGCACTTGTCTCTATCCTCTTGAGTTGCATTGGGGCATGCTCGGACTTGCCCTTTTCTACCAGCAATATGCAGCTTAAGCCTATAAATCCCAGCCTTGACAACCATAGGACATAACTTGCATTTTATGACATTCCAATCATTTGGATTGACAATAGTTCCATACTCCCACCCTATGTCATCGCTATTCCGCTTAAGTGGTTGCTTGTCCACTGCTGGTTGAGCTGATGGATTGGAAGCCGCCGATGACATCCTACATGTTGCAATGCAGAATGCACAATCAATCATTTGCATGAAGTACACTGTCTGACCCATGAACTAACATTTAACGACAAGAAATAGAGAGCCATGAAGATTGAAGCATGAACTACTATGCATAATCAGGAGCAAACAGCAAACTATAAAATAGAGGAAGCAAGAGGCATCCATACCTGGCAACAAACAAAGGATGGGGAGTCCCTGCTTCAGCTTCCTGCTAGCGCGCCCCCTCTATCCCTGGGCGTGCGTGCCTCTCTTCCACTGCAGAACCACTGCTGAGATGAGAGGAGATTGAGAGGAGAGGAGAAGGAGGAGCCCTGGGCGAGCAGAGGAGAGGAGGGAGGAGCCCTACCTGGGCGGCTGGGTGAGCAGAGGAGAGGAGGGAGGAGCCCTACCTGGGCGGCTGGGTGAGCAGAGGAGAGGATGGAGGAGGCAGCGCCGGCGGCTGGGCGCGCAGAGGAGAGGAAGCAGCGCCGGCGGCTGGGCGCGCGCAGAGGAGAGGAAGTCCCTGGCGGTGGCTGGGCGCGCAGAGGAGAGGAACCCTAGCTTTGGCGCGAAAAAGGCCCGCCAGAGGCCTGGTTTCAGTTTCCCCGCGTAAAATAACACCATACTCTAAACGGGCCTTAAAACGGCCTGAACGCCGTCCAAAACCGTCTACAAGCCGTCCCGTTCAGCCCGTTCAGGCCGTTTAGACGCCGAGTTGACCGTTTAGACGGTTGACCCGTTTAGGAAACCGCCCAGGCCCTAAACTGGACGGTGGGGTGCCGTTCACCGTTTAGACCGGTCTAAACGGCCGTTTAATACCATTTAGGATAACACTGGTGATGGCTTAGGCTACTTCGGCTCATGTTTCTCAGCCTAATTTGCAACCGTACATGCAGCTACCATCTCTAGAATTATCTTCAATTCTTCATGCTTGATTTGTACTCTAGAACATATAGTATATTAGTATATATTTGGTATGTTAGTCCTGGTATATACGAGGATGACTAGGGGACAACTAGGACCGACCAGGGACGACTAGTTGCCCTGTCCTATGAGTAATTGTGACTAGTCGCCTGGTTGGTCCCATGGCGATTAGGATCGACTAGATGGCTTGCTAACATTGATGATTGATAGTTCTATTCTTGATGATTTATGGCATTGCCTCGTTAGTGTTGTTTATTCCAGTTCCAGCTTAGGAGATGTTATGCTCCATTTGGATGTCGATATTGAAAGGCATGGAATTGAATTGGGTTCAATACCAAATCAGCCATGGTATTGAAATAAGATGTAATTCCAAATCTCAATTCCATGTGCAACCAAACAATAGAATTCTGGAAAGCTGATTCCAATTCCTAATTCCGTGATCCAATTCCTACATCCAAACGGGGTTATAGGTCTTCAAGCATTCCATTCAGAAACTACTTTAATTTTGTTAAAGACTGACAATGTCTTCCATTTAGTCCAGGAATAAATATTCGGTTTGAATAGATAAATGATTATGTAGGTAATATTAGTTGTATAAGCTAATCTTCTGAACTTCAGGATATCTCTTAGGTATTCCTTACTTTTTTAAGTAGTTCTGGGTAAGCCAGTTTGGTTGTGTAATTGTCATCTGTGTTCGGTTTAGGGTTGAATCAGTCTGCTTCTAGGTGCAGATGGCCTGACATGTATGCTGGTTGCAAGAGAGCAGGGTCCCTGTAATTTTGGTTGAACATGCAGCCCGTTGGTGTATATTGACAGTTCTGCTACTAGCTAACCCAAACCTAACCAGCATAAACAGTCTGGTCTGGTTTAGTCTGGGTGGGTTGGTTTAGCTTAACCTGTGAACATCCCTTGTTACTGCTGTAACTGCTAACACCAGCTTGTTGAAAATGTAATGCATCTGAATAGGCAGGCTTCTCTGGATTAGTTAAATGTTAAACAGTAAACACATTAATTAATTTATTGAATACAAACTTTGTTCTTCTGATCTTGTGGAAAATATTTTTTGTTAGAAGTAATTAGATCCTACGGGCTTGTACTTAATTACTTTCTGCAGTGTCCTTTCCCCTTGAAGGCTGCATCTTCTAATTGTGTTATTTTCAGATTCTTCCTGATCAACTTCTGGTTAAATATTTTGCTCATGTCATTAATGTTCTTTAAAAATCAATATACACTTGACTTTGTGCAATGTTTTTAGTGCTATTTCTCAAACCTAAAAGTATTTTACAGGAAATATTGGAAAATAACAGGCGTGAAATAACAAGTGCCTTATTGACAAGGTATCCACATCTTTTAAGAAAATTCATATCTGACAAAGCTAAGATATCGCCCATAGTTGATATGATGACTCTTTTGAAACTTGAGTTGTATTCATACAAAAGGCAAGAGAAGGTCAGTGTCAAAACTTATATTTTTCTCCTGTTTGTGCTTTCTGCTGAATTTGTTGCTAATAATTTCTTGAATATGTTGTTTCAGCATTTCATGACAGCCATAGATCTCATCGCAGATGCCTTCTTCAAGCATGGTGAGAAGGACCCACTGAGATCTTGCATCAAGGCAATTATTTTCTGTTGCACTGAGTGCCAGGCTGATCTTAAAGATTATGCTGAAAATAAACTTAAGAATCTTGAAGATGAGTTGGTCTTGAAAGTCAGAACTGCAATCAAGGAAGTAGAGGTATACACCATTCATGCTTTTTTTCCTGATGAACTAAAGAAATGAGGATAATACGATGCAATTGTCATTACAGGCAGGTGATGATGAATACTCCCTCTTGGTTAATTTGAAGCGGCTTTATGAACTTCAGCTGTCAAAACCTGTTAAGAATGATAGTTTA
Source organism: Zea mays (assembly GCF_902167145.1). Taxonomy (NCBI): domain Eukaryota; kingdom Viridiplantae; phylum Streptophyta; class Magnoliopsida; order Poales; family Poaceae; genus Zea; species Zea mays. The sequence continues at coordinate 236,668,212 of NC_050097.1, read as the reverse complement.
TTTGAGGATATGTACCGAATACTAGCTCATCTTAGAGATATGGATAATGAGGTATAAACACTTTATTTTCGATGATTAGCTCTCGTCTCTGCAGAATTGATAGCATATTGAGCTTATGTTTTCATGAATTTTAGGTGAAGAGCTTTCTCCTCCTCAATATGTATCTTCAAGTAGCTTGGTGCCTTCATGCAATTGATGGTGAAAACCCATCTGAAACATGTATTGATGAACTTTTATCAAAGCAAAGCTCACTTTTTGATCAACTCTATTATTATTTAGTGGTACTGCCCACTTATCAGAAAGAGGGGAGGAGCACCACTGTACTTTCATGCAGAGTAAGTCTTGTGATTTCTTAACCTAAAAAAAATATCAGGAACATGTTGGTATACCTCTGTGGTTATGTTGGATTGGACTAATTAACTTATTAGTTTGTTTTGTTTTAGGTCTGCATCATTACTGCAGAAATGTGGTGCTTGTTTAAGAAGTCAAAATATTCTTCGACAAGACTAGAGAGTTTGGGTTATTTCCCACAGCCAGATATGGTTCAGAAGTTCTGGAAACTATGTGAACAACAGCTCAACATATCAGGTCTTGTTACAGGACATACCCTCCTGCCTTGGATGTGTAGCATATTAATAAGTATCAAATTGCAAAATAGGGTGTTTGCATGATTTAACAGTTTTACTAAGTGTGCCTTTTATGTTTCTGATTATTTAAATTGATTAAATATCTGTGCTCAGATGAAACAGAAGATGAAGATGCAAATGAAGAACATATTGAAGACACAAACAGGGATGCTGTCATGATTGCAGCTGCAAAGCTAGTGCTTGCTGATACAGTATCAAAGGTTTGTGCTGCATTTTTATCCTGTGATATGGTTCTCAAGCTTTGTACTTCCAACTACAGTTGTGTCAATTAACCACCGTTTGCAAAATATTGGTTGCTTCCAATTGTTCGTTGACCAATAAGTAAATTTTCATTTCTCTTCTGTTTGCAGGATTATCTTGGTCCAGAGATTGTTTCTCACTATGTATCTCATGGGGCAAGTACGACAGAGATAATCAAACATCTAATTACTTCTCTAAAGAAAAATGCAAACTTTGACATGGGAACTCTATTTTTTGAGGCCTTGAAAAGGGTAAATATACATTGGTTATTATTATTTTTTATAGCTTTGCATGTAAAATACATATTGGTAAAGTATGCATGAATGGTTTTAATTATTTGTATTTTTTGCATGAACAACAACATTTGTTCTCCTGCAGTTATGATCTAATCAATTTGTTCCAAACATCATATATTTAAAAAACAGAGTGTTGTTATTTGTTTATTATTAGCCGGCCCCCAAAGATACTGTAACTGCTTTGGAGAACTCAGTCCATCGTCATGGATGTACATTTTTTTTATCTCGAACCACACAGAAGAGCCGTGTGTCATTTCATTAGGAAGGAAAAAGCCCACAACCACAGGAGGTTCAGTACTAAGGCTGTCTTTGGTGGATCGTGTAAAATAGCGGATGCGGAACTGTAGATGACACTGTTTGCAGAGTGATGTTTGAAATAGGGGATGAGATAAATGATGAGATAGGGAAGTTGCCGGAGACAACCTAAGGATGTACATAAGCTATCTATAAAACGAGTGAAACTGAAGATGAAGAACAGCAACTGCTAATCTTATTGAAATATCTTTGCTTATTTCCTATGACTATCAGGTCCTAACTGGCAAATTAGTGTCACCAGTCACCCCATAATATCTGCAACTAAACTCTAAATTTATACCAAAGATCTTTTCTAGAACATGTAGTTTAAGTATACAAGTGATCTGAAATAAAACCGACACCTTATTCTATTTTACTGGAGAGAGAGAGTACTTATGCCTTCTTGAGCTTGTTTTTGTCAGTGTGATTTTCACTCTTGATCCGTTGTTTTAGGTATTTCCTGACTGGAATTTAAGAATATTACCTCTATAAGTGCAACAGTTAATCTTGGTATTTGCATTTGAGTTTGTGTATGAGTAAATATTTCTATTTTCCATCCATGTAGGCATATGAACGTTACATGGCCCATGTTCACGACGGAGAAAACCAAATCTTGACTGGCAAGTCTTATTCAGAATGTCAAGATCTTGCTAGTCGTCTTGCAGGATCCTATGTTGGGGCTGCTCGCATTAAAAATAAGTCAGATATCCTGAAGATTATCCGAGATGGTGTTTCTTTTGCTTTTGTTGAGCTTCCAAACCAATTGTTGTTCCTCGAGGCTGCTCTTCTGCCATTTGTTTCTAAACTTCAAGCATCAGATATTCCAGATATGTATGTGTTATTTTATTGCATGCTTCTTAGTGCTTTGTTTGCTTCTAATTATTTGTTTCTAAACTTCAGACACCAGATATTCCAGATATGTATGTGTTATTGCATTGCTTGCTTCTAATTATAATTTGAGCTATCACTTTTCTTGTAGCTTGGCAGATGTAGAGAAGAGGATTCAACATATCAATACGACTGGAGATCAAAGTGTTTGGCGCCCATTTTTTATGTTCGTAGAGCACCTACGTGACAAACATGCAAAGAATGAGGTTTTGCATGGTGTGTTGTTAAACTACTCTTTGTGAACTGTGCTCGTCTTTCTGTCTAGAGTTGTGTCTGATACTCTGATTTTCTTGATCCATATCCAGAGGAAGAGGAAAAACCTGTGAGGAAACGGGGCCGTCCAAGAAAAGTTAGAGAGGTACCAGATGTACCAGATCTACGCGGTGCTCGGCATGTACGTGGGAAGAAACTTTTTAGAGATGATGGGCACAACTCTAGTGGTGAGGAATCTATTGGTGCATCTGACCATCAGGATCACGGTGAAGATGACGACAGCAACGGCGATGCAGATCAGCCCTTGATCAACACGATCAGGTCTTCCGCCGCCAAGCTACGGTCCTTGAAGATCTCTCAACAGGGACCAAGCAGCCAAAAAGGGGTCCCTGGCCCATCCGGTACATTTCTGCATTTTCCCTTCTTACATTGGATGTCTTGATGAAGGCGAGAATAATGAACGTAGGATGTTCTCGTTCTGGTTTTGCCACACCCTAACAGGAGCATGTAATTTCAGGAAGCAATAGCTGAGAGGATGCATGCAGTGCCCCTCATCGTCGGTGATGATTTCCAGACATTGACTGACCGATTCAAGCAGCACAGGGGGCTGGCACTAACATCAGTTTGACGAGGACACCATTCCACGCGGAGCTGCAGTCATCCGCTGTTTAGCTGCTTGTTCTAATTGTGTAAGCGCTGTATATGATTTGCACTTGGGTGCTGTGACTCCCTTTGTATGCGGGCCCTCCCCCTTTCCCTCCCTATGTTCTCAGTGTATATTACCAAATCATCTTCATGTGTAATAATATTTACAGGAGTAGGTTGATGGATTCATGGGACTGGCTATCGTGTGTTATCTTGACATGGCTGAGGGCATCTTCCAGGTTATTTCGTTTTTAGCACTGAGTTGCCGTCCTGGCGCGTGGTATGCTGATTCCATATGCTGTTGGTCTACCTAGTTTTCCATTTCGATTTCCTCTTCTTTGTTAGCCGAGTTCTGTCCTAAAGATGCCCCCGCTAAAGCTGTTGATTAATATAGTTTCCATATGCTGAGTTATCGTATACCAATTGACTGCCCTAAGGGTTTGTTTGGTTGCATGGGATTGAGGAACATACTTGCTGACGGTTCTCTTCCTCATGAGCCTTGTCAACTGCCTCACATGCAACGTGATGCTGCACCACCACTCGCACCAATGCTAGAGAGGACTACATAGCCTATTAAACTTTAGTGTTGGTATTTAATAATCAACGTGATCATGTAGACTAATGTTGTTTGCTAATATATAAGTTATAGTTTAAATGGATGTAAGTTACATTTGGTTTAGATAAAGTGGTGATCTAGATGATCAATACTTTAAGCAATATATTAAAACCAATGTTGGCGGCTAGTGACATTTAGGATGTCGCACAAGATGGGTCAAGAAGCCATTTCAAGCAAAAGAATCACTCTCACATATTATGACTACAAGAAGATTACGGACAAAAGGCAAGTTAAAATTGAAGCTCAAGCTCATCAAATATAGTTGAAGACGACAAAGATGATCAATCCTCCACTTATTCATCTGCTGTTGATGAAGGAAGAATCAAGTTAATTATGGGAGTGAAGAAGATTACAAGTTGAATGTCCGAAGTGTACGAATTCAAATTGAAGATTGCATTTTTCCACCAAAAAAAGCAAAGGAAGAATGAATGCTTTGGTTGTGGTATGACACTTTATGGAAGATTGTCGAAACAAATCCACACCCAAGGACAACAAGAAGGCATGCATGGCCAAATTCCTTACAACAATCAAGATTTGAAATGATTTATCAAGCGAAGATGAAGTCCAACAAAAGAGGTGCAAATATAAGCATTCATCATCAAGCACTCTCATGTGTGCCTTACGTCACGAAGTAACATTGAGAACTTAAGTTGTAGTGAGAATAATAGTGATAGCAATGATGAAAAACATTCTTATGAAGAACTTGCTAAAATCGTGCAATTCTTTGAGGAAGCTCGCATTAAGCAAAGAAACAACTAAAAGAGAAACAACTAAATAAGAAAGAGAAAACAAACAAGCAAGCTCTCCAACACCTAAACCAATAAGATGGACATGAAGGCCACTACACCATACTTGTTGAAGAGGAAGATAATGACAAGATGGTGGCCATCAAGATGAACAAACAAAGCCAACAAAAAAGGGATAAACAAGTTTGGATGCTAAAAGAAATTATTTTAACCATGAAGAGAACTAAGAAGATTTAGATCCTGAAGGGGAAGTGAGAAGTTCAACGGACCTCAAGAAATGTGGAGACTTGGCATGTTGGAGTGCCTCTCTAGAGTGGTTCTAACGACATCCTTATTATGGGCTTAGTTTAAGGCTAATTAGCACGTGAAGCATCTATCTTGGACTTGCCACAACAAGGACGTAGGATTTCAACAAACAATTGAATCTCATGTGTGTATGCTGTAATATTTTTTCTCAACCAGCATTATGTATGTTATACATAATAGTTGTTATTAATATCTCTTGCCAGTAAATAGCTTGCTTCGTTTAATATACTACAGACCGAGTTATTATTATTGATTATGGGTGTAGGATCCAGGATACCGGTTAGAGGGGGTTGAACAGTCGGTTTCAACTAAAAAATCAAAGACTCTTGCAAATTTAATTAGAATAACAAGAGAATTAAATCCTCTAGCCTATGTTGAGCTAAATTTGGTCTGCAACCTAGAGTGAGCAAGTAATCCATTTAACTAGCAATGAATATGAAGAACACAATAAGCACAAGAGATGAAGATTACAATAATGAAACAACAATGGAGACATCAAATTTTTACCATGATATCAATGATTTGCCGATCACCCCTAATCCACGTTGAGGTGGATTCAATGCACTCACTCGCTCCTCGATCAAGACCCCTCTTGATCTTTGAGCCGAGTGATCAAGTAATCACTCAAACCTCGATTCCACTATCGTCGCTTTCATCGCTCTAGCGAGACAAGCACACGTCTCTCACAATTCCTTCGTGGCTTCTTCACAAGATCCTTGAAGAGCTCGACAGAGTCATCACCAAGCCTTCTGGGAGGCAACAACCACCAAGAGTAACTAGTCGATGAAGATTCGCTTGATGATTCGCCTAGTGCCTCAATATCAACTCGATCATGCACCACACTAGAATCACTTAATCACTCACTCACTAGAATGCATTCCCATGCTAAGATTGTGAGTGTTTGGAAGACTCAAATGTGTTCATGTGTGCAAAGAACGACCAAGAGAGGTGTCTCACACGAGCACCACATCTATTTATAGTCCCCAAAACCAAACTAGCCATTATGGTGAAACTGTCGTTCTGCGCACTCACGGACAGTCCACGTCCTAAGGCGGACAATCTACCCTTCACTTTAATGACTACTTCCACCGATCCCGATTGGACTACCCAAGACCTGGGAACTTGAATAACGCGAGCTCTGTCCACCTTACTTTAACACGGGCAGATAGTTCGTCGAGCATGGCTGGACGATCCGCGACCTAGGAGTAAGTACTGTCCGTGGCCTAGGCATGGATAGTCCACAAGCCAACTACACAAGAATACACAGTCCATGCTCAAACAATCTTGGGACACCTGTGGATAGTCCATGCGTTCGGCTGAACGGTCCGCAAAGCTACTCAGGGACTGTGCCAATCTTGGACCCTAATGGTCAATACTATGGGACGGTCCAACCACTTGGCTAGACGGTCCACAGTACAAACTTTTTGGACCACACCGAAAACACTTTCTATAGACCTCTCAGTTAGCGCGCGGACAGTCCGACCTCCTAGCCCGGATGGTCCGCGAATCAGACCACTTAGCCCCTTTTCAAATATGCCTTTGAAAATATTTTCTTTCACAAATCAAAAGCGCTATTAGCTCTCATGCACATGCAACATATATATGCTCAGACCTCTGTTAGCGCGCGGACAGTCCGACCTCCTAGCCTGGATGGTCCGCAAAACAGACCACTTAGCCCCTTTTCAAATATGCTTTTGAAAATATTTTCTTTCACAAATCAAAAGCACTATTAGCCGTCATGCACATGCAACATATATATGTTCTATGAGACACTAAATTTTACATCAAGAAAACATTATTTATTCCCCTTGATAGTACAACTATCTAGCCTACTAACTCGGCCAATTTCCTTCTCTAATCGCCTTTTGACCAACAAAAGTAAAACCCTATCCATTACCTTTGCCTTGAGCCGTTCCATAGCCAATACCAAAGTCTCCAAGACTTTTAATGTAGCTCGACTTTTAGTGGTCCAACCTACATTCTTATTTTCTCTAAGAATTTGTTAGTCCACATATAATTGTCATTAATTACCAAAACACTACGTAGGAGTCTAAATGCTTCACTATGGGTTTGCATAAAATTAAACTAAAGCTAGAGCAAGTATATGCTTCCATGCCACTTTTGTTAATAATCAACTTTGCTCTAGTGATGTTTGTGAGTTTGTAGAATATTTTTTATAGGTTATTCACCTCCTTTAGCCATCTAGATCCTATTACTTTCACTCTTGCAACTTGTCTATCGTAATCAGGCCACGTTTCTTGATCTTCTCCATCTAGCCACTTGATACCATGTCATATCTCATATGCAATGACCTCCATCATACTAGTTGAGCATTTCAACAAGTTCAAGCTATTTCCACCTTCATGGTCCAAGTTGCTCACACTAGTGTATTTATGGATTAACCCTTATGTATCTTAATATAAACATATATAAGTCCACTTAAGTTGTCATTTAATTACCAAAACCAAACAAGGATTTTTGAATATAGAGCAATTCTATTGTACTAATCGGCTCAAGATCAAGTTATGCCTAACGGTTGAACATTGAATATCCAACTCAATATAGATTAGGAATGATCGCAAGTCATGAATACCACAAGATATTTTTTGGTTACCTCTTGTGCTCAGTATCCACTTATGCAATACACTTAAAGCATTTTACATGCTTAGACATTAAATTGTTGTATTGCCACCCTAAGACCGCTTTTGGCAGGGCTTTCACTTTTTAAAAATGGCTTTCACCCTGACGTCAAGCACGAGGTGACGCTGCTGTTGAGCGCGAGGTGGAGGTGGGAGGGGAGTCGAATAGACTGAAGACGAGGACGTTTCCCGGAGAGGTCGACGATGTGGTCTTATGTGGTGTGGAACTCACAATATTCATGTGGATAACAGATTCATCTGGTGGGAGAGCCTCTTTTGCACAATGTATGCAAGTCAAAGCTGATTGTTCTAGTATTTTTGGCTTCACCATTCTAATGGAAACAAGAGAAATATTTTTGAGACAAAGCTATTTTAAACAACACCGATTGATACGGTTTCGCTAAAAAATAACGAAGCTAGAGCACGCCTCAGTTGCAAGCCTTCAGCTGACTTAGCACAAAATAGTATTTAGGGCTCTTTAAAAAACTGTAAGGTGTTTGTGGTTTTAGTTAAGACTTAATCTTGCATCAATATATGCATCAGTTCACAAACAAATAGACAGTTTCAATAGGTTTCTTAATATTTTTTTCTTCAAAGCTTGCTTTATTACATGTTCGTTGACGCCTTTTTTCGGACGCCAAACACTCAACAAGAACCAGCGACGGTGCTCTCTGCACAGGCGCGGACGGTCCGAGGCCAGGGGCCGGACGGTCCACGACCTGGCGCAGGGCTAGGGTTCCCTGCCTGACGGCAGGACAGTCCGCGCGTGCTCAGGGGGCGGCGAAGGTCGCCGGCGGCGCCTGGATCTCGCTCCCGGGAGGGACCCCGTCGGGGAGGAGAGATCCTAGGAGTTGTCTAGGCTCGGGCAGACCGACCTAGACTCCTCTAATCGACGTAGAGTCGAATAGAAGCGGAGAATTTGGGGATTGAGAGGCTAAACTAGATCTAGACTAGAACTACTCCTAATTGTACAGGAAATAAATGCGAGATAGAAGTTGTCGGTGTTTCGGACCCGCGAGGACCGTCAACCGACCAGTGAATTTGTCGCTGCGTGTCCCTGCCCAGATGAGTTGATGCAAGATGGAACACAAGCGGTAGGATGAGGCTTATATTATCTTGCACCGGGGTGCTCGTAGTAGGGGTTACAAGCGTTGTGAGAGAGCGAGAGCGAGAGAGAGAGGGTTTGGCCTTGAGGTGAGCTGTCTGAGTTTTGCCTCCACCGCGTCTCTCCTACTCTGCCCGCCTTTGCTCGCCTGCCTTCGCCTTCTTCTTTTCTTCTCCCTCCCCCTTAGGAAGGCCCTGGACATCCCCTTTTATAGATACAAGGAGATGCCAGCTGTACAACGGGGGTGTAGCTATGTGCTAACGTGGCTGGCGGAGAAGTGCCTTGAGCCCTATACACGTGCTAACGTGGCCGTCGGAGAAGTGCTTGAGCCTCGTAGAAGTGTAGCTGACGGTGCGGCCTGGGGTCCCGCTGACGTTTCCTCGCTTCCGTAAGGAACTGAGAACCATCGACGTCATGGTCGCACGTGGGGAACCATCATTACCTGCTATCGGAGTAGTTTGATGTGACTCTAGTCTTGTTCCTTCGTAGCAAGGGGTGGCTAGCTAGCGGTAGGGTAATGATGTATCCCCTGTAGCGTAGTCGGTCCGAGGCCGAGGTCAGGCGAGGCGGAGACTTCTCCTGAGGCTGAGGTCGAGGTCGGGCGAGGATGTGACTCCTCCCGAGGCTAAGGCTGAGGCCGAGGCCTGGGGTCGAGCGAGGCGGAGACCTTCTCCTGAGGCCGATGCTGAGGCTGAGGCCGAGGCCTAAGGTCGGGCGAAGCGGAGCTCCTTGTTGCGCCCGAGGCTGAACTCAGGGGAGGTCGTGATTCAGCTTTACCTTGGTGGTTGGCACAGTAGTCGGAACGGGGTGAAGAGTGCTGTTTTCCTGTCAGAACGATCAGTAAAGGGGCGAAGTGACTGCGGTCACTTCGACCTTGCCAACTAAGGCGCGCGTGTCAGGCGATCCCCGCATTAAATGCGCATGCGATACGGTCGGTTGGTAAGGCGATTTGGCCGAGGTCGCTGCACGACAAAGTCTGCTCGAGCTGGGCTTCGGGCGAGCCGAGGGTGCGCCCACTGTCTGAGGAGGCCCTCGGGCGAGGCGTGAATCCGTTCGGGACTACTGTTCCCGCCCGAGGGCGGGCTCGAGCGAGGCGAGATCGCGTCCCTTGGTAGACGAGGCCTTGACTTGAACCGTGCTTATCAGTCTTTGCAGTTTGTTCTGAAGATGTTTTCCAGCCAGGTTAAGGAGCATTGGGGGTACCCTTAATTATGGTCCCCGACAGTAGCCCTCGAGCCTCGAAGGGAGTGTAGGTACTCGCTTGGAGGTTCTGCCGAAGTTTTTGCAAGGGGACCAGCCCTTCTCGGTCATGTTCCGTTCCGATGGGTGCGCGCGAGCGCACCCGTCGGGTGTAGCCCCCGAGGCCTCGGATGAGTGGTTTAACTCCTCTGATGTCTTAATTCTTTCTGTGATGCCTCGGTCAGCCTTGTTGTTCCCTCATGCGGCCTGTCCGTAGCCCGGGTGCACGGTCAGGCTCCGAGTTTTTAAGCTGGTTTGTTGACGTGGTCAACAGTTTGGCCGTAGCCTGGTGCGAGAGCAGCCCCCGAGCCTCTGCACAGAGCGAGAGGATGATCAAGGACCGTCTTGACTTTTATTGTACGCCCCTTCGTCGCCTCTCCGCAAGGAGGAAGGGGGGAAAGCGCCATGTTACCCTCGGAGGGCATCGAACATGGTGTTTCCAGTGAGTTGCTAACGGGTGATCCGAGTGGACGCCCGAGCCCCGTTCGATAAGGGTCGGCTAGTGGCCCAGAGGCGCGCTCCAAAAGTACCTGCAGGTGATTTGCTGGACCCGGACCCATTCGATAGGGTCCAAGGGCTCGGTGCCTCCCTCCGGTGGGATTCCATTACAAATCGTTCCCGCTGGTCTCAGAAATGTCCTAGGGTACCTCGGGAGCGTAGCCCGAGCCTCGGCCATGTAACAGACGTACCCAGGGTCATCCCTGACTCTGTGTGCTATGGGGCGGCTGTCGAACCCTTCCGAGGGGCCAGCCTTCGAACCCCTGATCAGTAAAGGGCCCGGAGCCCGAGTGCTCTGGGGCGGTTGCCGAACTCCGCAGGGCACAACCTTCGAACCCCTGATCAGTAGGAGGGCTCGGGGCCCGTTTCCTTCACTGAGAAGGATCCTTTTCGAAATATCCCCTTTCCCGGTCCCTGTGGCAAGAGAGAGAGAGGAAAAGGAAAAGGATATGAATTTAAATAATATGGCGCACCTTTTTTGACGCGGTCATCATGACGGAGGTGAAACGGCGCCCGCTTCGCCTGCCAGAGGTGTCGCTTGCCCTGCCAAGGAGTTAATGCGACAGGACAGGCGATTCGCGGGGCGTCTGTTGCGCGTGCGCGAGTCGTTTGAGGAACAAAAAAATCGTTTCACCTTCGAGTTTGAATTTCGTGACGGGTTCGGGCGAAGTTTTGGGTGGATCTCGCCCGGGCCTTTATATACCCGGAAGAGGGGCCGGCGGTGGTTCTTTACCCTGCCATTTGTGCTTGCCTTCTGCTTTGGTTTCCGCAACCTAAGAGAATAGCCAGAGAAGAGAAAATCGCGCACCTCATCCCCTCCGCCTCCACCACCTCCGTTCGGCGATGGCTAACAAGGTGACCGTCGTTCCGCCGCGCGACCCGTGGCCTTTCTCCACCGTTGTCGTGGAGGATCTGGAGGCCCTTGTTACCGATGGTTTGCTCCGTCCTCACTCCGGCGGGCCGCAACCGGAGTGGATGGCCCCCGGGAGCGAGGCCGACCCGACTCCGCCACCGGGGTATGTGGTCAGTTTCATCCCCTTCCATGAGCGGGGGTTTGGAGTGCCAGCGAGCCGCTTCATGCGGGCGCTCCTGCACTACTATGGGGTGGAGCTGCATAACTTCAACCCCAACTCCATTGCGCAAGCAGCCATCTTCGCGGCGGTTTGCGAGGGTTTTTTGGGGATTGACCCTCACTGGGACCTGTGGACCCATCTCTTCTCCGCGGAGTTCTTTGCCACGTCGACGGACGTGAAGAAGGTCCGTATGGCGGTGTGGGCCGGTGGCTGCACCCTCCAGCTGAGGTCGAGGCGCGCAGCAGTACATCCCTGCCTCCCTTGTGTCTTCGAACAAGGGGTGGCAGAACCGGTGGTTTTATCTCCGGAACGACGACGGGATGCTTCCGCCGTTTTCTCGACAAGTGGTGACCGCCGCCGGCAATAACTGGCGCTGGGGGGCCACGCGCGAGAACCAGGAGAAGCTCCAGCCTATTCTGCACGCCTTGCAGAAGTTACGAGATGAGGGCCTTACCGTTGCAGGGGTCGTCGTCGCCATTCATCGCCGGAGGGTGCTCCCTTTGGCAGAGTGGCGGTTGCGGCTCTCGAAGATGAAGCCAGGGGTCGATTTGGAGGGCTCGCGGATGTCCTCGACCTCCCTCTCCGCCGACGACCTCCTCAAGCTGGTAGCGGGTACGGTAGGGAGGCTGGATGCTGGCGCCCTTAGCCAGCCCACGATGCGTCCCGACCGTGGGTATGTGTCCCTGGTAAGTGTCTGATCCTCCTGTTTTGCGCCGAGTTTTCTACGCCTTTGATTCTTACTGTTGGGATTTTTGTTCATCCTTAGGGGTTGAGGAGTTTTAAACCCGCCCGGCCACCGGTCCCGGAGGACGCGGCGGACCGAGCCGTGCGTAGGCTCGCCGCAGAGAAGGAAAAGGAGAAGAAGGACGCGGAAAAGGCCCGAGCTCGCGAGCGGATGCGAGCTCGGGAAGCCTTGGAGAAGCGTCGTCGGAGGCAGGCGAGGGATGGGCTCCCGTTGGAGCCGTCGCCAGAGACGCCTGACGACGACGACGATGATGATGTTGAAGACGATGACATGGCGGTCCGACTTGGCCTCAGCCCGGACCCGAGGCTAGGCCAGGAGTCGCCGAGCCAGCCTCCAAGTGGGCTGGCACCACCAGTGCCTGGGGCCGGGACACCAAGGTCCCGGTCCAAGGAGCAGAGGTAGGCCGAGGGGGTACTTGACCCCTTGGCCGAGATGATGGAGGTGACTCCCGGGGGTCAGTCCGAACCGCATGCCCCCAAGAGCAGGTGCCCGCGCCGGCCGTACAGGAGGCTGGTCCCTCGGCCGTCGTGACGACGCCTGGGCAGGCCGCTCCCTCGGCGCCTCGGGCGTCCGAGGCGGAAACGGTGCCAAAGCCGGCAGCGGGGCAACCCTCGGCAGCACCTACAGAGACCGGGGCCCGAGGGGCCTCCCCGCAGGCACGATTGGCCTTGCCCCGGAGCGGGTAAGTATCTGAGGATACCTCTGCTTTGGTTTTTTCACTCGTGTGTCTTGAGCTTGCTCTCTCTCTTTCTTTCAGCAAGCGGAGGCAGGGCTTGGCTGGTCTGGCCCCCACGAAGGCCCTTAAGACGGGGCCGGCCTCTGCGGCCGGCGCTACGGCGCACCATGCCAGTTGGTTGGCCTTCGCACAAGGCGCTCTCCAACGGGGGGCCCTAGCGGCACGAGCTGCCATGGGGCAAGCCTCCCAGGCTACCCCCCCTGTTGGAGCGGCCATCACGCCGGGGGAGGTTGCTGACGCCGCCGCGGCCTCGAGCCCGGCTGACTTGTTGCCGGCGCCGGCATCGACTCCTGCCGGGGCTATCGTTGATTCGCCCGCGGAGCCGCCCGTCACCGCCGACGTCGGGATGGTTGAGGCGCCGCCGCCCGTGGTTATCCCCGACCTCCCCGTTCTTGGCCAAGAGGAGAGGGCGACCGTCGTTGCCGAGGTCGGTGATCGAAGGCCTGCCACCTTAGCTGAGGAGAGGCCCAGTATGTCGACGGCGGTGGTGCCCGATGCATCGACTGCAGGGGGACCCGACGCCTCGGTGGAGGGGCGCGCAGAACCGTGGCCTGTCCTGGGGAGCAGCGGCCTTACCCCTGCGCAGCTCAATCCCAATGAGTGGTGTGGGCAGCCGCTCCGGTTCTGGAGCCGCGACACCTCGGAGCCCCTCCTCTCCCTCAACGATGAGTTGGAGGAGAAGTCTCAGGATAGTTTCTGTGAGTATACCGAGGCAGCGATGAGGTCGCTTCGGTAGACCATGGAAATCCTTTCTAGGGACGTTCCCAGGGTTTTCCGAGTAAGGATTTAGACGTACACCTTGCGTGACCAGGGAAATCTTTGTGACATCTTGTTTTCCTTCCTCAGGAGCTTGCGGACGTGAACACCGCCAAGTCGCTGTTCATCCGCCGCAAAAGCGACGTTTGGGAGTCGCTGCGATCCCAGCGGGTCGCGCTTACCGAGGCCAATGAGCGCCTCGCCCAACGGAGCGCCGAGGTGGCGGACCATCGGTCGCTTTGTGATGAGCTGAAGTCGGAGGCAGCGGCGGCGCGGACAGAGGCAGCGTCGGCACAAGCGAAGGCTTCATCGGCCCGGGAGCAGGTGGCTTCCCAGGCCGAGGAGATGCAGCAGCGGCAGCTGGAGCTTGGCCAGGTCATCAGCGAGCGGGACCGATCTCGGAGCCAAGCTGCCGAGGCCGTGAGCCGGGCTGAGGCCCTTAGGGTTTAGCTCGCTGAGGCTACGGAGCGGCTAGCCAAGGCGTCCGCTCGGGCCGGGACCCTTGCAGAGGGCCTGGCCGTGGCCGTCGGGTCTGCCCAGTCCGCCCAAGCCGTGGCCTCGCAGCAGCGTGCCCGGGCCGAAGGTATGTTTTGCCCGCTTTGTGACTTTGTTTTTGTCTCCATTCTTCTCTTCGTGTCTGAAGAATTTTGTCCGGCTGTCTACAGGGTTCGAGACGGTTCTTGATGAGTCCGTCAAGAACTACAAGGCGCTTGCCCAGGCGGCTGAGCAGAAGGAGGCCGACCGCGTGGCCATGTCCGAGGCTATCTCGGCCTTTGGCCGGGCCTTCGGCCTCGACGACGTCCCCTCGGGTAGCTCCCCCTAGAGTCACCTGCGGGCCTTGGGCGGCCATGTGCGCAGCAGACTCCGTGGGGCGCTGCACCACGACGTTAGGCGGGCCTTCGCCGTGCTCGCTTCCCACTACGACGTGGATCTGGAGCGAGTCAGCGAGGGGTACTGCTTACCCGACGAAGAGGAGGCTGCCTTAGGCGAGGTCCAGAGGCTTGACGCGGCTGTCAAGGGCCCAAGCGCGGCGCTGGCTTCCTCCTTTGAGGTGGAGATCTTTCCGCCCGTGTCGCCGTCTGAGGCCGGGCCAGATTCTGTCGAGGGTGGAAACGACGCCGAGGGTGCTGCTCCTCCCCCTGCCGATGTCTGAGCCTGCAGGAACAGTTTGTTCTAAGTATGTGTATGTTTTTTGCGGCCGCTGAGGCCTAAACATTTTTATTGTCGGATTATAAAACTGTGTTTTCTTTCCTCTCGTTTCGTGCGTTAGGACTTGTTTGTCGGTAGCAGAATCGCTTATTCGAGCGAGTTACTTTTCGTGGAAGGTGATGAGTGAGGTATCCGTATCCCGGAGGCGTAGGAGTCCCTCGGCTCAGTCGGCCTTGCCGTTTACGTGTTCCTCTCGTCGTTTTTAGGATTCCGTTATCGATATAGTCGAAAAGCACGAAAGTCGTTTTGATAGAAAACTTTTCCGAGGAAAATTTTGACGCAGAGGGGGTTCCCCCCTTCTAGCCCCCAAGGGAGGGTCGGGCTTTGCCGAGGCAAGGCTGATCCTTCCTTGATGGTTAGACTTTATTTATGCATGTAAAGAAAACGAGATACATGAACGACTTGAAACATTTTAAGGGTAAAAGCGACGTAGCTGTTCGATGTTCCAAGCGTTGCTGTAGACCTCGCCTTGATCGTTGGCCAGCTTGTATGTCCCGGGCTTCAAAATCTTGGTGATGATGAACGGTCCTTCCCAGGGAGGAGTAAGCTTATGGCGCCCTCGGACGTCTTGTCGCAGCCGAAGTACCAAGTCTCCCACTTGGAAGCCTCGAGGCCGAACCCTTCGGGCGTGGTAGCGTCGCAGAGACTACTGATACCGCGCCGAGTGTAGTAAGGCCACGTCCCGAGCCTCTTCCAGCTGGTCCAATGAATCCTATCGGCTGGTCTAGTTGCTTTGGTCGTCGTAAGCCTTTGTTCTCGGGGAACCGTATTCCAAGTCCGTGGGTAAGATGGCCTCGGCCCCATAGACTAGAAAGAACGGCGAGAAACCCGTGGCCCGGCTCGGTGTCGTCCTCAGACTCCAAACCACCGAGGGTAGTTCTTTTATCCACCGCTTGCCAAACTTGTTGAGGTCGTTGTAGATCCTCGGTTTTAGTCCCTGCAAAATCGTACCGTTGGCGCGCTCCACCTGCCCATTTGTCATTGGGTGAGCTACAGTGGCCCAGTCCACACGGATGTGGTGGTCTTCGCAGAAGTCCAGGAACTTTTTCCCAGTGAACTGCGTGCCATTGTCGGTGATGATGGAGTTTGGGACCCCAAAGCGGTGGATGATATTTGTGAAGAACGCCACCGCCCGCTCGGACCCGATGCTGGTTAAGGGTCGGACCTCGATCCACTTGGAGAATTTGTCGATGGTGACCAGCAGGTGCGTGAAGCCCCCGGGTGCCTTCTGCAAGGAACCGACGAGGTCCAGACCCCATACGGCAAACGACCAAGTGATAGGTATTGTCTGTAGGGCTTGAGCGGGCAGGTGCGTCTGTCTCGCGTAGAATTGACACCCTTGGCAGGAGCGTACAATCCTAGTGGCGTCGGCCACTGCGGTCGGCCAGTAGAACCCTTGTCGGAAAGAGTTTCCCACGAGGGTTCGAGGTGCTGCATGGTGACCGCAAGCCCCCAAGTGTATTTCTTGTAACAACTCTTGTCCTTGGGCAATAGATATGCATCGTTGGAGAATGCCTGAGGGGCTGCGATGGTACAACTCTTTTTCATCACCCAGTAAAACGAACGACTTGGCGCGCCGAGCCAGTCGCCGAGCTTCGGCCTTGTCAAGGGGTAGCTCTCCTCGGAGGAGATATTCCAGGTACGGGGTCTGCCAGTTTAGGTTTGGCGCAACCCCATTCTGCTCTCCCTCAACGCGCAGGGCCTCACCCTCGGCGGCCGAGGGTACCTCGGGCTGGGCCGAGGTCTCCTCGGGTTCGGGCGTGTCGTCGATTTTGACGGATGGTTGATATATGTCCCTGGAGAAGACGTTCAGGGGAACCGTCGTCCGCCCTGAGGCTATTTTCGCCAGCTCATCCGTGGTCTCATTGTACCGTCGAGCAACATGGTTGAGTTCCAGCCCGTAGAACTTATCTTCCAAGCACCGAACTTCGTCGCAATAGGCCTCCATTTTTCGATCGCGGTAGTGGGAGTTCTTCATGACCTGGTCAATGACGAGCTGCGAGTCGCCACGAGCGTTGAGGCGCCGAACCCCTGGCTCGACGGCGATGTGCAGTCCATTAACCAAGGCCTCGTACTTGGCCACATTGTTTGACGCCGGAAAATGGAGGCGCAGTACGTAGCGCACATGTTTCCCGAGGGGCAAAATGAAGAGCAAGCCAGCACCCGCTCCGGATTTCATAAGCGACCCATCGAAGTACATGGTCCAAAGTTCAGGCTGTATTGGAGCTGTCGCAATTGGGTGTCGACCCATTCAGCCAGGAAGTCTACCAAGACTTGAGATTTTATGGCCTTCCGAGGAGCGAATGAAAGTGTTTGCCCATGAGTTCCACTGCCCATTTTGCTATCCTACCCGAGGCCTCTCGGCACTGGATGATCTCTCCAAGGGGGAAGGATGACACTACAATTACCGGATGAGACTCGAAGTAGTGTCGCAACTTTCGCCGTGTCAGAATCACTGCGTACAGTAGCTTCTGGATTTGTGGGTAGCGGATCTTGGTCTCGGATAGCACCTCGTTGATGAAGTAGACCGGCCTCTGGATGAGCAGTGCATGCCCCTCTTCTCGTCTCTCGACTACGATCGCGGCGCTGACCACCTGAGTGGTTGTGGCTACGTAAATCAAGAGGGCTTCTCCCTCAGTGGGGGGCACCAAGATGGGTGCATTAGTAAGGAGTACTTTAAGGTTTCCGAGGGCTTCTTCGGCCTCGGGGGTCCAAGTGAAGCGCTAGGCCTTCCTTGAGAGGCGGTACAAGGGCAATCCTTTCTCGTCGAGGCGCGAGATGAAGCGGCTCAGAGCCGCAAGGCATCCCATGACCCTTTGTACTCCTTTTAAATCTTTGATTGGTCCCATGTTGGTGATGGCCGCGATTTTCTCTGGGTTGGCCTCGATGCCTTGTTCGGAGACGATGAACCCTAGGAGCATGCCTCAGGGGACTTCGAAGACACACTTCTCGGGTTTGAGTTTTACGCCCTTCGCTCTTAGACACCTGAATGTTATCTCAAGGTCAGAGAGGAGGTCGGAGGCTTTTCTTGTCTTGACAACGATGTCATCGACGTAAGCCTCGACCGTTCTGCCGATGTGCTCTCCGAACACATTGTTCATGCACCTTTGGTAGGTTGCACCTGCATTCCTCAAACCAAATGGCATAGTAGTATAACAATACATGCCAAAGGGTGTGATGAAAGAAGTCGCGAGCTGGTCGGATTCTTTCATCTTGATTTGGTGATAGCCTAAATAGGCATCGAGGAAAGACAGGGTTTCGCACCCAGCAGTGGAGTCCACAATTTGATCGATGCGAGGCAGAGGGTAGGGAACCTTTGGACATGCCTTGTTTAAACCAGTGTAGTCTATGCACATCCTCCATTCCCCACCTTTTTTCTTTACAAGCACAAGGTTAGCTAACCATTTTGGATGGAATACCTCTTTGATGAACCCTGCAGCCATCAGCTTGTGGACCTCCTCGCCTATGGCCCTGCGCTTTTCTTCATCAATGTGGCGCAGGGGCTGTTTCACGGGTCGGGCACCGGCTCGGATGTCCAGTGAGTGCTCGGCGACATCCCTCGGTATGTCGGGCATGTCCGAGGGACTCCACGCAAAAAATTCGGCGTTTGCATGGAGAAAGTCGACGAGCACCGCTTCCTATTTGGGGTCGAGCTCGGAGCCGATCCTGACTTTCTTGCCGGCGTCGTTGCTGGGGTCGAGAGGGACAGACTTAACCGCCTCGGCCGGTTCGAAGTTGCCGGCGTGGCGCTTCGCATCTGGCGCCTCCTTGGAGAGGCAATCTAGGTCGGCGATGAGGGCCTCGGACTCGGTGATGGCCTCGACGTATTCCACGCATTCTACGTCGCACTCGTAAGCGTGGCGGTATGTGGATCCGACGGTGATGGTTCCGTTGGGGCCTGGCATCTTGAGCTTGAGGTACATGTAGTTGGGGATGGCCATGAACTTGGCGTGGCACGGTCTTCCCAACACCGTGTGATAGGTCCCTCGGAACCCGACCACCTCGAAAGTGAGGGTTTCCTTTCGGAAGTTAGAGGGAGTTCCGAAGCAGACGGGCAAATCGAGTTGCCCAAGGGGTAGGACGCGCTTACCGGGGACGATCCCGTGAAAAGGTGCTGCACCAGCCCAGATCGTGGATAGATCGACCCCCAAGAGCCCTAGGGTCTCGGCGTAGATGATGTTGAGGCTGCTGCCTCCGTCCATGAGGACCTTGGTGAGCCTAGCGTTGCCGATGATAGGGTCGACGATGAGCGGGTACCTTCTTGGGCTCGGTACGCAGTCGGGGTGGTCGCCTTGGTCGAAGGTGATGGGCGCCGCTACCTTCACCGAGCAGACCTCCCGGCGCCGCTACCTTCACCGAGCAGACCTCCCGGCGCTCCTGCTTGCGGTGCCGAGCCGAGGCGTTCGCCACTTGCCCACCGTAGATCATGAAGCAGTTGTGGACCTCCGGGAACTCCTCTTCCTTGTCGCCCCCTTCTTGTTGTTGCCTTGGTCCTTGCCACCTTCTGCCGAGGGCCTAGCCTTGTTGAAGTAACGCCGGAGCATGTCGCATTCTTCAAGGGTGTGCTTGGCGGGACCCCTTGAGCATCTTGTCGAACGTGTTGGCCACTCCAGGAGGCTTCCGAGGATTCCTGTACTCGACAGCAGCGACGAGATCCACGTCAACGGCGTCGCATTTTGCTTGTGCCTTCTTCCTGGCCTTCTTCTTCGTGCCACGCTGGACGGACGCCTCGGGGACGTCTTCCTTCTGCCCTCCCTGAGGCTGCTTGTCCTTCTGGAAGATGGCTTCGACCGCCTCCTGACCAGAGGCGAACTTGGTGGCTATGTACATCAATTCACTCGCCTTGGTGGGAGTCTTGCATCCCAGTTTGCTCACCAGGTCTCGGCAAGTGGTGCCAGTGAGGAATGCCTCGATGACGTCCGAGTCGGTGATGTTGGGCAGCTCGATGCGCTGCTTCAAAAACTGTCGGATGTACTCTCGCAGGGATTCCCACGAGTTCCCAGGGCGTACATACGTACCTTGGAAATTTCCCGCGAAGGCCTTGACTAGGTCGTCCCAGTCGTAGATCTGCGCAGGAGGCAAATGCTCCAGCTAGGTCCGGGCAGCGTCGGAGAGGAAAAGGGGGGAGGTTGCGGATGATGAGGTTGTCGTCGTCCGTCCCTCCGAGCTGGCATGCCAGCCGGTAATCTGCAAGCCACAACTCTGGCCTTGTCTCCCCTAAGTACTTGGTGATGGTAGTCGGGGCTCGGAACCGGGCCCGGAACGACGCCCGTCGTATGGCCCGGCTGAAGACTAGTGGACCTGGTGGTTTGGGCGAGGGGCTCCGATCCTCCCCACTGTCGTAGCGTCCTCCGTGTCTGGGGTGGTAGCCTCGGCGCATCCTTTCCTCGAGGCGGGCCCGACGGTCGCGGCGGTGTTGTTCGCTGCCGAGGTGGTACGGGGCTGCAGGCGTCCCGTCCCATGGGCGCTCGGTGTGGACCGAGGCCTCCCGCATGCGTCGGGAGGACGTTGCACGATGCTCCGATGGGCACCCTCGCCTTCGGGGGGCAGATCTTTCGGCTCGTCGGACTGCGGCATCTTCCAGGAGATCCTTGAGTTCGCCCTGGATACGTCGCCCCTCGGTGGTGGATGGCTCCGGCATTGTTCGAAGTAGCATCGCCACTGCAGCCAGGTTCTGGCCGGCCCTGCTGAATGCCGAGGGCAGTCCTGCCCTGGCATCGTCAACGATACAACGCTGGACGTCCCGGGCCCGATGACGCGCTCCTCCGGCAAGTGCCCGGCCTGCCCACTTCTGCTCGATGTTTTGTCGGAGCTGCACAAGCTGCCCCGCTTCTTCGTCGAGCTTGGCCTGCATCTCGAGGAGTTGCTCGAGCTGTGTGTCCTGACCCCCCGCAGGGACTTGGACCACAGCTAGCTCCCGCAGGATCTCAACGCGAGACGCAGGCACAGGGGCGTCGTCATCTTCCGGCATGCCGAGGCGGTCGTCTTCGTCGTGATCCCCCAGATCGATGTGGAAACACTAGCGACTTGGGTCGTAACCCCCGTCGTCAAGGCTGCGACCATCATCAGAGCAACCGGAGAGGCAGTAGTCACATGCGGACATGAAGTCTCGCATGACACTGGGATCACTGAGTCCGGAGAAATCCCAACCGAAGTCGGGGTCGTCCTCTTCCTCGGAACCCGCGGGTCCGAAGGTTGAGACGGCCATCAGTCGGTCCCGGGTTGACCACATATGATACCCTAGAAGGTCAGGATATGCCCTTGCGAAGGCGCTCACCGAAGCGGGGTCGTTTGGTGGATCGAAGCTGAATCTAAAGGGAACAGGGTGGAAAACGGATGGTACCTCTTGGTTGATGGACGGTGGTGAAGTCGCATCGGGGACGAAATGCACTGTTATCTCAGGTACGAGGCTGACGCCCAACAAGTCCTTCACGAGGGTGCTGGTGTCATCAGTCCGATTGGGGTTGGCACGTTGCTGGGAAGCGACACCCGTTGTTGTCTCAGGTGCGAGGACAACACCCGACATGTCCCCTGCAGGGGTGCCGGCGTCGTCGACTCGCTCTGGCCCGACAGCCGACGAGGTGCCGCCTCCTGCCTGGCCACGGTTGCCCCGTCTTCTTCTCCTCCGGCGAGGAGGGTGGCGGGACAAACCTGAATGTTCCTTTTCCGCCACGGGGGGAAGTCGTCGTCGAGTTCACCGCCGCCGGGCGAGCCGACGACCGTCGTTGTTGTCGTGCTGTGAGGGGAGGAGTACCATGTCGTAGCTGCCGTCGCGGAACAAGAACTCGAGACTCCTGAAGCGGAGCACCGTCCCAGGCTGTAGCTAGAACTCAACGGGAAAGTGTTTGTCAACACGCAGCAGGCCCCTACCTGGCGCACCAACTGTCGGCGTTTCGGACCTGCGAGGACCGTCAACCGACCAGTGAATTTGTCGCTGCGTGTCCCTGCCCAGATGGGTTGATGCAAGATGGAACATAAGCGGGAGGATGAGGCTTATATTATCTTGCACCGGGGTGCTCGTAGTAGGGGTTACAAGCGTTGCGAGAGAGCGAGAGAGAGAGAGAGAGTTTGGCCTTGAGGTGAGCTGTCTGAGTTTTGCCTCCACCGCGTCTCTCCTATTCTGCCTGCCTTTGCTCGCCTGCCTTCGCCTTCTTCTTTTCTTCTCCCTTCCCCCCTTAGGAAGGCCCTGGACATCCCCTTTTATAGATACAAGGAGATGCCCAGCTGTACAATGGGGGTGTAGCTATGTGCTAACGTGGCTGGCGGAGAAGTGCCTTGAGCCCTGTACACATGCTAACGTGGCCGTCGGAGAAGTGCTTGAGCCCCGTAGAAGCGTAGCTGACGGTGCGACCCGGGGTCCCGCTGACGTTTCCTCGCTTCCGTAAGGAGCTGAGAACCATCGACGTCATGGTCGCACGCGGGGAACCATCATTACCTGCTATCTGAGTAGTTTGATGTGACTTCGGTCTTGTTCGTTCGTAGCAAGGGGTGGCTAGCTAGCGGTAGGGTAATGATGTATCCCCTGTAGTGTAGTCGGTCTGAGGCCGAGGTCGGGCGAGGCGGAGACTTCTCCTGAGGCCGAGGCCGAGGTCGGGCGAGGATGTGACTCCTCCCGAGGCCGAGGCTGAGGCTGAGGCTGAGGCTGAGGCCTGGGGTCGGGCGAGGCGGAGACCTTCTCCTGAGGCCGAGGCCTGAGGTCGGGCGAAGCGGAGCTCCTTGTTGCGCCCGAGGCTGAACTCGGGGGAGGTCGTGATTCAGCTTTACCCTGGTGGTTGGCAAAGTAGTCGGAACGGGGTGAAGAGTGCTGTTTTCCTGTCAGAACGGTCAGTAAAGGGGCGAAGTGACTGCGGTCACTTCGACCTTGCCGACTGAGGCGCGCGTGTCAGGATAAGGTGTCAGGTGATCCCCGCATTAAATGCGCATGCGATACGTCGGTTGGTAAGGCGATTTGGCCGAGGTCGCTGCACGACAAAGTCTGCTCGAGCTGGGCTTCGGGCGAGCCGAGGGTGCGCCCACTGCCTGAGGAGGCCCCCGGGCGAGGCGTGAATCCGTCCGGGACTACTGTTTGAAAGGGAATTAGGCTTACACCTAGTTCCTAAATAGTTTTGGTGGTTGAATCGGCCAACACAAACAATTGGACTAACTAGTTTGCTCTAGATTATATGTTCTACAGGTGCCAAAGGTTCATATACAACTATACTAATTCGACTGTCCGGAATACCGTAGATTATTCCGGACAGGAGAAGCTTTTTGGAAAAACAGGCCAAGCGCGGACCGTCCGGGCCCTTGCGGCGGACCGTCCGCAACACAAGAATAACTCTCGGACAGAACCAATGCAAAAACACAAGTTTCCACTACGGACTGTCCGAAGGAAAAGCAAAGACCGTCCGAGCCCTCGCGCGGACCGTCCGGCCTCAGGCGCGGACCGTCCGGTCGGTAAGAAACCGAAAAACCCGAAGGTAACGGGTTCGGAGAAATGAATTATAGGGGGCCTCGCGGACCGTCCGGGGTGCACGACCGGACCGTCCGCGACTGGCTCAGTCTGACATCTGACGACGCATTAAATGCAATATAGCCGTTGATATAGCCGTTACTGCTGACCGTTGCATTTTCAGCCGTTGATCTACAGGGGCGGACCGTCCGCACCAGGAGGGCGGACCGTCCGCGCTCAGCAGAAAGGCCCAACGGCTAGGAAGTGGTTGGTGGCTATAAATACAACCCCAACCACCTCCATTCAACACATCCAAGCATTCCAACCTTCAACATTCAATACAAGAGCTAGCAATCCAAGCATTCCAACCTTCAACATTCAATACAAGAGCTAGCAATCCAAGCATTCCAACCTTCAACATTCAATACAAGAGCTAGCAATCCATTCCAAGACACATTCAAAGCCTCCATCTCTCCAAGTTTCACTATTGAGATAAGAGATCATTAGTCATTAGTGGCTTGAGAGAGAAAGTGATCCGTGTGTCATTTGTCGCTCTTGTTGCTTGGCTTTTTAATCGTGCTTTCTTGATTCTTTCATTACGATCAAACTCACTTGTAATTGAGGCAAGAGACACCAATCTTGTGGTGATCCTTGTAGGAACTTTGTGTTCCAAGTGATTGAGAAAAGAAAGCTCACTCGATCCGTGGATCGTTTGAGAGAGGGAAGGGTTGAAAGAGACCCGGCCTTTGTGGCCTCCTCAACGGGGAGTAGGTTTGCAAGAACCGAACCTCGGTAAAACAAATCCGCGTGTCACACTCTCCATTTGGTTGCGATTTGTTTTCCACCCTCTCTCGCGGACTCATTTCTTTATCACTAACACTAACCCGGCTTGTAGTTGTGTTTATATTTGTAAATTTCAGTTTCGCCCTATTCACCCCCCCTCTAGGCGACTTTCAATTGGTATCAAAGCCCGGTGCTTCATTAGAGCCTAACCGCTCGAAGTGATGTCGGGAGATCACGCCAAGAAGGAGATGGAGACCGGCGAAAAGCCCACTACAAGCCAAGGGAGCACTTCATCGGAAGAGTCCCGCACCAAAAGGAGGGAGAAGAAGAAGAGCTCCTCCAACAAAGGGAAGGAGAAGAAATCTTCTTCTCACCACAAAGAGAAGAAGGAAAAATCTTCTTCCCACAAGCCACATCGGAGTAAGAACAAGGAAAAGAGGATGAGGAAAGTGGTCTACTACGAGACCGACACTTCATCAACATCGACCTCCGACTCCGATGCGCCCTCCATAACTTCTAAACGCCAAGAGCGTAAGAAGTTTAGTAAGATCCCCTTGCACTACTCTCGTACATCTAAACATTTACTTTCCGTCCCATTAGGCAAGCCACCAACTTTTGATGGTGAAGATTATGCTAGGTGGAGTGATTTAATGCGATTTCATCTAACCTCACTCCACAAAAGTATATGGGATGTTGTTGAGTTTGGTGCACAGGTACCATCAATAGGGGATAAGGATTACGATGAGGATGAGGTGGCCCAAATCGAGCACTTCAACTCTCAAGCAACAACGATACTCCTCGCCTCTCTAAGTAGAGAGGAGTATAACAAGGTACAAGGGTTGAAGAGCGCCAAAGAGGTTTGGGATGTACTCAAGACCGCCCACGAGGGAGATGAGCTCACCAAGATCACCAAGCGGGAAACAATCGAGGGGGAGCTCGGTCGGTTCCGGCTTCTCAAAGGGGAAGAGCCACAACACATGTACAACCGGCTCAAGACCTTGGTGAACCAAGTGCGCAACCTCGGGAGCGTAAAATGGGACGACCACGAAATGGTTAAGGTTATTCTAAGATCTCTCATTTTTCTTAACCCAACTCAAGTTCAATTAATTCGTGGTAATCGTCGATATACAAAAATGACCCCCGAGGAAGTTATCGGGCATTTTGTTAGTTTTGAGTGCATGGTCGAAGGCTCAAGGAAGATCAACGAGCTCGACGAACCCTCCACATCCGGAGCTCAACCCGTCGCATTCAAGGCGACGGAAGACAAGAAGGAGGAGGCTACACCAAGTCGACAACCAATAGACGCCTCCAAGCTCGACAATGAGGAAATGGCGCTCGTCATCAAGAGCTTCCGCCAAATCCTCAAGCAAAGGAGAGGGAAAGACTACAAGTCCCGCTCCAAGAAGGTTTGCTACAAATGTGGTAAGCCCGGTCATTTTATTGCTAAATGTCCTATATCAAGTGACAGTGACCGAGGCGACGACAAGAAGGGGAGAAGAAAAGAGAAGAAGAGGTACTACAAGAAAAAGGGCGGCGATGCCCATGTTTGTCGGGAGTGGGACTCCGACGAAAGTTCAAGCGACTCCTCCGACGACGAGGACGCCGCCAACATCGCCGTCACCAAGGGACTTCTCTTCCCCAACGTCGGCCACAAGTGCCTCATGGCAAAGGAGGGCAAAAGGAAGAAGGTAAAATCAAGATCCTCCACTAAATATGAAACCTCTAGTGATGAAAATGCTAGTGATGAGGAGGATAACTTGCGTAGTCTTTTTGCCAATCTTAACATGGAACAAAAGGAAAAATTAAATGAATTAATTAGTGCCATTCATGAAAAGGATGACCTTTTGGATTCCCAAGAGGATTGTCTAATTAAAGAAAATAAAAAACATGTTAAGGCCAAAAGGGCTTATGCTCTAGAATTAGAAAAATGTGAAAAATTATCTAGTGAGCTAAGCACTTGCCGTGAGATGATTGACAACCTTAGACATGAAAATGCTAGTTTAAATGCTAAGGTTGATTCACATGTTTGTAATGTTTCAATTCCCAATCCTAGAGATAATAATGATGATTTGCTTGCTAGGATTGAAGAATTGAACACTTCTCTTGCTAGCCTTAGGAATGAAAATGAAAACTTGCTTGCTAAGGCTAAAGACTTTGATGTTTGCAAAGTTACAATTTCCGATCTTAGAGATAAAAATGATATTCTACATGCTAAGATTGTTGAACTTAATTCTTGCAAACCCTCTACATCTATTGTTGAGCATGTATCTATTTGTACTAGATGTAGAGATGTTGATATTAATGCTATTCATGATCATATGTCTTTAATTAAACAACAAAATGATCACATAGCAAAACTAGATGCTAAAATTGCCGAGCACAACCTAGAAAATGAAAAATTTAAATTTGCTCGTAGCATGCTTTATAATGGGAGACGCCCGGGCATTAAGGATGGCATTGGCTTCCAAAGGGGAGACAATGTCAAAATTAGTGCCCCTCCTAAAAAATTGTCTAACTTTGTTAAGGGCAAGGCTCCCATGCCTCAGGATAACGAGGGTTACATTTTATACCCTGCCGGTTATCCTGAGAGCAAAATTAGGAGAATTCATTCTAGGAAGTCTCACTCTGGCCCTAATCATGCATTTATGTATAAGGGTGAGACATCTAGTTCTAGGCAACCAACCCGTGCTAAGTTGCCTAAGAAAACTCCTAGTGCATCAAATGAGCATGACATTTCATTTAAGACTTTTGATGCATCTTATGTTTTAACTAACAAATCAGGCAAAGTAGTTGCCAAGTATGTTGGGGGCAAGCACAAGGGGTCAAAGACTTGTGTTTGGGTACCCAAAGTTCTTGTGTCTAATGCCAAAGGACCCAAAACCATTTGGGTACCTAAAGTCAAGAACTAAACTTGTTTTGTAGGTTTATGCATCCGGGGGCTCAAGTTGGATACTCGACAGCGGGTGCACAAACCACATGACAGGGGAGAAAAGGATGTTCTCCTCCTACGAGAAAAACCAAGATCCCCAACGAGCTATCACATTCGGGGATGGAAATCAAGGTTTGGTCAAAGGGCTTGGTAAAATAGCTATATCTCCTGACCATTCTATTTCCAATGTTTTTCTTGTAGATTCTTTAGATTACAACTTGCTTTCTGTTTCTCAATTATGTCAAATGGGCTACAACTGTCTATTCACTGATGTAGGTGTCACTGTCTTTAGAAGAAGTGATGATTCAATAGCATTTAAGGGAGTGTTAGAGGGTCAGCTATATTTGGTAGATTTTGATAGAGCTGAACTCGACACTTGCTTAATTGCTAAGACTAACATGGGTTGCTCTGGCACCGCCGACTAGCCCATGTTGGAATGAAGAATCTTCACAAGCTTCTAAAGGGGGAACACATTTTAGGACTAACAAATGTTCATTTTGAGAAAGACAGGATTTGCAGCGCATGCCAAGCAGGAAAGCAAGTTGGCACTCATCATCCACATAAGAACATAATGACGATCGACAGGCCACTGGAGCTCCTACACATGGATCTATTCGGCCCGATCGCTTACATAAGCATCGGCGGGAGTAAGTACTGTCTAGTTATTGTGGATGATTATTCTCGCTTCACTTGGGTATTCTTTTTACAGGAAAAATCTCAAACCCAAGAGACTTTAAAGGGATTCTTGAGACGGGCTCAAAATGAGTTCGGCTTAAGGATCAAGAAAATAAGAAGCGACAATGGGACGAAGTTCAAGAACTCACAAATTGAAGGCTTCCTTGAGGAGGAGGGCATCAAGCATGAGTTCTCTTCTCCCTACACACCTCAACAAAATGGTGTAGTGGAGAGGAAGAATAGAACTCTATTGGACATGGCAAGGACCATGCTTGATGAGTACAAGACTTCGGATCGGTTTTGGGCGGAGGCAGTCAACACCGCCTGCTACGCCATCAATCGGTTGTATCTTCACCGAATCCTCAAGAAGACATCATATGAACTCCTAACCGGTAAAAAGCCCAACATTTCATATTTTAGAGTCTTTGGTAGCAAATGCTTTATTCTTGTTAAAAGAGGTAGAAAATCTAAATTTGCTCCTAAGACTGTAGAAGGCTTTTTACTTGGTTATGACTCAAACACAAGGGCATATAGGGTCTTTAACAAGTCCACTGGACTAGTTGAAGTCTCATGTGACGTTGTGTTTGATGAAACTAACGGCTCTCAAGTAGAGCAAGTTGATCTTGATGAGATAGGTGAAGAAGAGGCTCCATGCATCGCGCTAAGGAACATGTCCATTGGGGATGTGTGTCCTAAGGAATCCGAAGAGCCTCCAAATGCACAAGATCAACCATCCTCCTCAATGCAAGCATCTCCACCGACTCAAAATGAGGATGAAGCTCGAGTTGATGAAGTAGAAGATCAAGCAAATAAGCCACCTCAAGATGATGGCATTGATCAAGGGGGAGATGCAAATGAGGAAGACAAGGAGGAAGAAGAGCAAAGGCCACCACACCCAAGAGTCCACCAAGCAATCCAACGAGATCACCCCGTCGACACCATCCTCGGCGATATTCATAAGGGGGTAACCACTAGATCTCGTGTTGCTCATTTTTGTGAACATTACTCTTTTGTTTCCTCTATTGAGCCACACAGGGTAGAGGAAGCACTTCAAGATTCGGATTGGGTGGTGGCGATGCAAGAGGAGCTCAACAACTTCACTAGAAATGAGGTATGACATTTAGTTCCACATCCTAACCAAAATGTTGTAGGAACCAAATGGGTCTTCCGCAACAAGCAAGATGAGCATGGTGTGGTGACAAGGAACAAAGCTCGACTTGTGGCCAAAGGATACTCCCAAGTCGAAGGTTTGGATTTCGGTGAAACCTATGCACCCGTAGCTAGGCTTGAGTCAATTCGCATATTATTAGCCTATGCTACTTACCATGGCTTTAAGCTTTATCAAATGGACGTGAAAAGTGCCTTCCTCAATGGACCGATCAAGGAAGAGGTCTATGTTGAGCAACCTCCCGGCTTTGAAGACAGTGAGTATCCTAACCATGTCTATAAGCTCTCTAAGGCGCTTTATGGGCTCAAGCAAGCCCCAAGAGCATGGTATGAATGCCTTAGAGATTTCCTTATTGCAAATGGCTTCAAAGTCGGAAAGGCCGATCCTACACTCTTTACTAAAACTCTTGAAAATGACTTGTTTGTATGCCAAATTTATGTTGATGATATTATATTTGGGTCTACTAACGAATCTACATGTGAAGAGTTTAGTAGGATCATGACACAAAAGTTCGAGATGTCTATGATGGGGGAGTTGAAGTATTTTCTAGGATTCCAAGTCAAACAACTCCAAGAGGGCACCTTCATCAGCCAAACGAAGTACACTCAAGACATTCTAACCAAGTTTGGGATGAAGGATGCCAAGCCCATCAAGACACCCATGGGAACTAATGGGCATCTCGACCTCGACACGGGAGGTAAGTCCGTGGATCAAAAGGTATACCGGTCGATGATAGGTTCTTTGCTTTATTTATGTGCATCTCGACCGGATATTATGCTTTCCGTATGCATGTGTGCAAGATTCCAAGCCGACCCTAAGGAAGCTCACCTTACGGCCGTGAAACGAATCTTGAGATATTTGGCTTATACTCCTAAGTTTGGGCTTTGGTATCCTAGGGGATCCACATTTGATTTGATTGGTTATTCGGATGCCGATTGGGCGGGGTGCAAAATCAATAGGAAGAGCACATCGGGGACTTGCCAGTTCTTGGGAAGATCCTTGGTGTCTTGGGCTTCAAAGAAGCAAAATTCGGTTGCTCTTTCCACCGCCGAAGCCGAGTATATTGCCGCAGGCCATTGTTGCGCGCAATTGCTTTGGATGAGGCAAACCCTGCGGGGCTACGGTTACAAATTAACCAAAGTCCCTTTGTTATGTGATAATGAGAGTGCAATCAAAATGGCCGACAATCCCGTCGAGCATAGCCGCACTAAGCACATAGCCATTCGGTATCACTTTTTAAGGGATCACCAACAAAAGGGAGATATCGAGATTTCTTACATTAATACTAAAGATCAATTAGCCGATATCTTTACCAAGCCTCTTGATGAACAATCTTTTAACAAACTTAGGCATGAGCTCAATATTCTTGATTCTAGGAACTTCTTTTGTTAAATTGCACACATTGCTCATTTGTATACCTTTGATCATGTCTCTTTTATATGCTATGACTAATGTGTTTTCAAGTCTATTTCAAACCAAGTCATAGGTATATTGAAAGGGAATTGGAGTCTTCGACGAAGACAAAGGCTTCCACTCCGTAACTCAACCTTCGCCGTCGCTCCAAGCCACTCTCCATCCTTGGGGGAGAAAGCAAAAAGACTTCGTCTTTGGTATAATCCTAACTCACTTATTTATGACCAAAGGGGACGAAAGTACTTCGAGGGCTCTAATGATTCCGTTTTTGGCGATTCATGCCAAAAAGGGGGAGAAGAGAGCCCAAAGCAAAAGGACCGCACCACCACCAATTTATTTCAAAAACTTAAGTATTGAATATTTTCAATTGGTGTCTTATTGTGTTCAAAAGGGGGAGAAAGTAGTATTTCAAAATGATATATCAAAACCCTCTTGAACACTAAGAGGAGAATCTCTTTTAGGGGGAGTTTTGTTTAGTCAAAGGAAAAGCATTTTGAAACAGGGGGAGAAAATTTCAAATCTTGAAAATGCTTTGCAAAATCTTATTCATTCACCTTTGACTATTTGCAAAAGAACTTTGAAAAGGATTTACAAAATAATTTGCAAAAACAAAACTCGTGGTGCAAACGTGGTCCAAAATGTTATATAAGAAAGGAACAATCCATGCATATCTTGTAAGTATTTAGATTGGCTCAATTCCAAGCAACCTTTGCACTCACATCATGCAAACTAGTTCAATTATGCACTTTTATATTTGCTTTGGTTTGTGTTGGCATCAATCACCAAAAAGGGGGAGATTGAAAGGGAATTAGGCTTACACCTAGTTCCTAAATAGTTTTGGTGGTTGAATCGGCCAACACAAACAATTGGACTAACTAGTTTGCTCTAGATTATATGTTCTACAGGTGCCAAAGGTTCATATACAACTATACTAATTCGACTGTCCGGAATACCGTAGATTATTCCGGACAGGAGAAGCTTTTTGGAAAAACAGGCCAAGCGCGGACCGTCCGGGCCCTTGCGGCGGACCGTCCGCAACACAAGAATAACTCTCGGACAGAACCAATGCAAAAACACAAGTTTCCACTACGGACTGTCCGAAGGAAAAGCAAAGACCGTCCGAGCCCTCGCGCGGACCGTCCGGCCTCAGGCGCGGACCGTCCGGTCGGTAAGAAACCGAAAAACCCGAAGGTAACGGGTTCGGAGAAATGAATTATAGGGGGCCTCGCGGACCGTCCGGGGTGCACGACCGGACCGTCCGCGACTGGCTCAGTCTGACATCTGACGACGCATTAAATGCAATATAGCCGTTGATATAGCCGTTACTGCTGACCGTTGCATTTTCAGCCGTTGATCTACAGGGGCGGACCGTCCGCACCAGGAGGGCGGACCGTCCGCGCTCAGCAGAAAGGCCCAACGGCTAGGAAGTGGTTGGTGGCTATAAATACAACCCCAACCACCTCCATTCAACACATCCAAGCATTCCAACCTTCAACATTCAATACAAGAGCTAGCAATCCAAGCATTCCAACCTTCAACATTCAATACAAGAGCTAGCAATCCAAGCATTCCAACCTTCAACATTCAATACAAGAGCTAGCAATCCATTCCAAGACACATTCAAAGCCTCCATCTCTCCAAGTTTCACTATTGAGATAAGAGATCATTAGTCATTAGTGGCTTGAGAGAGAAAGTGATCCGTGTGTCATTTGTCGCTCTTGTTGCTTGGCTTTTTAATCGTGCTTTCTTGATTCTTTCATTACGATCATACTCACTTGTAATTGAGGCAAGAGACACCAATCTTGTGGTGATCCTTGTAGGAACTTTGTGTTCCAAGTGATTGAGAAAAGAAAGCTCACTCGATCCGTGGATCGTTTGAGAGAGGGAAGGGTTGAAAGAGACCCGACCTTTGTGGCCTCCTCAACGGGGAGTAGGTTTGCAAGAACCGAACCTCGGTAAAACAAATCCGCGTGTCACACTCTCCATTTGGTTGCGATTTGTTTTCCACCCTCTCTCGCGGACTCATTTCTTTATCACTAACACTAACCCGGCTTGTAGTTGTGTTTATATTTGTAAATTTCAGTTTCGCCCTATTCACCCCCCCTCTAGGCGACTTTCACTGTTCCCGCCCGAGGCCGGGCTCGGGCGAGGCGAGATCGCGTCCCTTGGTAGACGAGGCCTTGACTTGAACCATGCTTATCAGTCTTTGCAGTTTGTTCTGAAGATGTTTTCCAGCCAGGTTAAGGAGCATTGGGGGTACCCTTAATTATGATCCCCGATAGAAGTATTATTGATTCGATTGATGATTCCAAATCGGTCGTATACCTCTGTATTTATAGAGAAGGGGGGCTGGACCCTTTACAAACTAATCGCCCGAGCTAATTACATGAATCTAGCTAACAATCGTAGCACAAAACCCGGAACCATAATCTGCTCGGCGCACGCGCGGACCGTCCGGCCCCAGGGGCCAGACCGTCCGGTCCTCTCAATTTGGTGCCCAACATATGCCCCCTGCCTTTTGCTGGAGCTGAGCGAACCAAAAGCAACTAACCCGATGTGATCACATCGGTTTTATTAGACATCTTGCCACCTACTAGGATAGTACGCAAGGGTCTTGGTCCCGATGGTTAACTCAACAAACGTGACCCGTTTAGCTTTGATTGGACTGTCAGTCCCAATATCGCCGAGTGTCGTACTGGTCTTGACCAATTCGTCACTTTGCTTTCCTAATTTTCTGAGTGTTCTGGCGTAGCTCCGTAGCCAACCAGGTCTTCTCCTTGTAGGTCGTCTTCCTCCATGGGTGTCAGTACGTCGTTGGAGGTGTCCTGGTGTAGTGCGGACGGTCCAGCCTCAAGGGTTGTACGGTCCGCGCCCTGTACGGTTGGTCCGGCCTTTATAGCCGGACTGTCTGCCATACCTGCAAAGAGCTACACAGTTGTTGTTCTATTTTCTGCCTTTGTGGCCGTTTGATTTTCCTCAACGACCTTTGGTCTCCATCTCTTTTGTGGTGGCGGATACTACGGATGCGTGTCATTGAATATTTTTTCCGCCTCCTTTTCCTGGTTCTCCTTTGCTCTTAGGCGTTGTAATTTTCGCTTTTGCGATCGCGTTAGTCTCGATGGGCACCATCAGGGCATGGAGTATTTTGAATCGACCGTTTTGTTGACAGTCATATCTTCCTTTTTGTTTGTGTTGGCCGATTTACCAGAAATCATTGGCCCTTCGTTATTTTGTTGTACGATGACATCTGTTGTCCCTATTTTAATGACGTCCCCATTTGTCGTATTGTTGGAGGCCGTAGCTATATACCCCCTGCCGGATTAGTCAGCCTTTGGGGCCGAGTGGTTCGACAATCTTGTTGGGCCTATGCTCGTGGACCAGATTGAGGGGCTCTCAATCGGTCTTGTACTGGAGGCGTCAACCTGGCAAAGACAGATGACTGGGGTTCCCCCA
The DNA here is from genome assembly GCF_902167145.1 of Zea mays. Lineage (NCBI taxonomy): Eukaryota > Viridiplantae > Streptophyta > Magnoliopsida > Poales > Poaceae > Zea > Zea mays. Next base: position 236,634,469 of record NC_050097.1, on the reverse strand, counting down.
AGCGGAGTATTGTGGTATCCCGAAAGGATATGGTGGCATACCCCACATCTGATTCGGGATATATGGTGGTGGTGGTGGTATGTATGTATAATAATATGACATAGGTGTGTATGGGAGTGGAGGTGTCCATGCGTGTACGTTAGGTCTTAGTTGGAAATTATGACCTCCCGTCCTTTCCGACTGGTGAGGTGGTCCAATCGGCCTAACCTTCTGTCGCTCCTGGGTGGGTAAGCGAGACCGCTTTGGTAGCCGATCACTGGGGCCGGCCTTCTTTTTCACATATTTAGACAATAATTGATCAAAGGTCGGGCTGGTTTTTACCAACTAACCAGCGGCCTTGAACGTGTTAGTTTTCCACGTACCTATTTCTGGTCGTCATGGTTTGAAGGTATGTGGTCGCTGTGGCTCCTCGTCGTTGCCGGATCGCCCTTATCGGCTGTGCTGGGCCAAATTAGGATCTTTTTTCCATTGAAGTTGATCACATTCATTGGAAAGGGCTCTATGTCCTCTTGAAATTTCAATCGTCCCTCGTTAATGGCCGATTGGATTTGTCGTCGAAACACATTACAATCATTAGTGGCATGTGAAAATGAGTTGTGCCACTTGCAATATGCGCGATGCTTTAGTTTGTCAGCGGCTGGAACGGTATAATCGATCTTAATGCTACCATTTTTTAGTAATTCATCGAATATCTTATCACATTTGCCGACATTAAATGTAAACTTAACCTCCTCCTGTCGTTTCTTTTGAACTGACTGCAAGGAGTAGCAAGCCAAAGATTTGGCCTGCTCGGGCCAAACTATTTCGGCAGTGTAAACTTACTTTGGTTCATCGTCCGAACTACTTTGATTGTGTTCTACTATATGGAAACTATGATGAACAGTTTTGACTAGTTCTTTGCTTCGGCTTTCACAAGCCAAAGCTCTCTGATGTAATTATGCTAGCGTAAAGAACTGGATGCCTTCTAATTTCTCTTTTAAATAATAGCGCAATCCATTAAAGGCTATTCCCGCCAGTTGTTTATCTGTTAAATGAATTTGAAAGCATCGGTTTCTCGTATCCTGGAATCTCCGGATGTAATCACTAACCGATTCATCCTTTTCTTGTCGTAGGGCCACTAAGTCTACTAAATCTAGCTCGTAATCGCCAGAGAAGAAATGTTCATGAATTTTTTGTTCTAAGTCTCCCCATGACAAAATATAATTAGGAGGGAGCGTGACATACCATGTGAATGCAGTCCCTGTTAAAGATAATGAAAATAAATGTACACGAAATGCTTCAGTGTCAGCCAATTCTCCTAACTGTGCTAAGAACTGGTCTATGTGCTCACACGTGCTCTTTACTTGGTCACCCAAAAACTTTGCGAATTCTGGTATTCTGGTCCCCTGTGGGTATGGGATACAATCAAACTGGCTATTATAAGGTCTCCGATATGACTGCCCCCCGAGGACTATACTAACTCCGAGCTTATCTCGGAACGCCCCAGCTATTTCCTCTCTTACTATATCGATGGCAGCCGGTGGGAGACCACCGACTCTTTGGTCCAATATGGGTGAGTTTGTTTGGATGTTGGTATGTCGTTTTCCTCCCCATTGGTTTGGGTTTTGCGGCGCGTTAATACATGCCCTATGAGGCTCATAGGACTGACCATTCCTTTCTGGCCTTCTAGGGCCGGAAAGTACTCACTCTCACGGGTTTGGTAGATTATATTATGGCGCTGGTGTGTCGTATGGTGAGATGGGGAGTCTAGCTGGGATGGATATGGAGTTGGATATCCATTCTCCTCAAAAAAACTCTGTGCCGGACCGTCCGGTTAAATACGCGGACCGTCCGACTCCGTGCGTGGACTGTCCGGCCATGTGGTCGGACCATCCGACATTATATTCGGACTGTCTGGCGTCATACGCGGACGATTCGAATGAGTTATCTAGGGTTTGCATGGTATGTGGAGGCTTGGGTGCAAACCTCGGTAATTCGATTCTAACAATGGGATCAGCCGTCGCTGGCGCGGACGGTCCGCGCTCATGTGCGGACGGTCCGGACATGCGCAGATCGGCAAATTTATCGCCGATGTGCGTGGGAGGCTGTTGTTGCCCAAGGTACATGTCTATCAGCATCCTATAAAGGGGTTGTGGCTAGTCGTGACAACCTATAGCCGATGAATTACGTGTGTATTCCCTCAGTTCAACCTCGTGCGAAGGAAGATTTGCAATAGTAGACTTATCAAGCGCATGCACTAGCCTTTTATGATCATTTTGTATATCCCCTACGATACGTTGCATTTGCTCTCGTTGTTCGTCTATGTAAGCTTTAAGAGATTGGAGTTCATTGGTGCTACTTACATTGGGGTAATCATAGTAGGTCGGAACGAAGCCAGATCTGTCGCCCATTGCCGAACGACTTTGTTGTTCCTGTCCACCTTGAAGTCGGCCAGGAATTTCGCCTTTGCTTCTCGGATCAGCTGCTCCTGGCGCTCCGCAAACAGGAGCTGTTCTTCAGCCGGCAAGGTTTCCCATGTCGGCGTGACGATATTGCTGGTGGAAACTTCAGAGCTATATTTTGAACCAGCCATTGAGGGCCGATCTCGATAGGTCTATTTGAAATTGTCCCCAGCGGAGTCGCCAAAAAGTATGTTGACGCCTTTTCGGGCGCCAAACACTCAATAAGAACCAGCGACAGTGCTCTCTGCACAGGCGCGGACGGTTCGCGACCTGGCGCAGGGCTAGGGTTCCCTGCCTTACGGCCGGATGGTCCGCGCGTGCGCAGGGGGCGGCGAAGGTCGCCGGCGGTGCTTAGATCTCGCTCCCGGGAGGGACCCCGTCGGGGAGGAGAGATCATAGGAGTTGTCTAGGCTCGGGCAGGCCGACCTAGACTCCTCTAATCGACGTAGAGTCGAAGAGAAGTGGAGAATTTGGGGATTGAGAGGCTAAACTAGAAGTAGACTAGAACTACTCCTAATTGTACAGGAAATAAATGCGAGATAGAAGTATTATTGATTCGATTGATGATTCCAAATAGGTCGTATACCTCTGTATTTATAGAGGAGGGGGCTGGACCCTTTACAAACTAATCGCCCGAGCTAATTCCACGAATCTAGCTAACAACTGTAACACAAAACTCGGAACCCTAATCTACTCTACACACGCGCGGACTGTCCGGACTGTGCACCGTCCGACCCCAGGGGCCATACCGTCCAATCCTCTCAATTTGGTGCCCAACAATGTCTTCAAAATTTCCCAACGTAACATATGACTTACGAAACAGATATCTACAGCACCCTGAACCTATAGGTGTACATTTGTGCTGTGCCTAATAGGCCGGCACAAAGCACACAATTTTTGGCATGACCCAATATGTGGGCCGTGCCTGGGCCTCAAGTAAAGCCCCACGTGCTGGCCTGGCACGACCCATTTAACTAAGGCCCATCGAGGCCCACTAAATATTGACTCAGTATTTAACTAAGGCCCATCAAAGCTCACATGACTTTATGAGCCGTGCTTTTGTGGGTCTGTGCCGTGCCGGGCTAGGCCGGCCTACATGTACATGTATATCTGAACCACTTGCGCAACATGACATCTAAAGAACATACGGGATATGGTCTCATCCTGTCAGTGAACATAGAAGTAACAAAGATAAACAACCAACGCATTTTTAGTTATTCAAAATATTTTTTATTAGAACCCCATTATTTTCCATGAGCCCAAAAAGATTGAAAAATATTTGTGTTTATACTTAAATGATTCTGTTTATCATTCAAGTACTTTAATGCGCAAGTGACCTATATGGCAGTTATATTATATAATTTAGGGTAGACTTCACATGTCTCCTGATCACCATTGATAGCAGGGAGTTCACTTTTGCTAAAATCCATCTGAAATTCAGACAACAACTCAGTACAAATAAAATAATAACTTAAGATTCTTTGCGTTTTCCAAATTAGACACACCCTTTTGAAGGGAAATGACTTATTTGTTAATTAAATAATTGCACTAGGCTTTACACATCTCGTCTCTACTTGATAGCAAAAAATGCACTTTTGTGAAAATTGATCTTCAAATAAAATATCATCTCATACCTTTATAAAAAAATTGTCTCATACAAATAAAATAACAACTTAAGATTCTTTGCATTTTCTAAACCATGCTTTATACATGAAACTGTGTCATTCGAGTGTCAATTCGTTTTGGAATGGATATGGTAACTAAAAAAACTTTCGCAAAGAGAATACTCCAATTAAAACAATATTTTGGAATGTTAAAAAACTTTGAAAAGATAATACTGCAATTGAAATAATGTTAACAAATGGAAAAATAAAAATGCACTTTTGTGAAAATTGATCTTCAAATAAAATATCATCTCATACCTTTATAAAAAAATTGTCTCATACAAATAAAATAACAACTTAAGATTCTTTGCATTTTCTAAACCATGCTTTAGACATGAAACTGTGTCATTCGAGTGTCAATTCGTTTTGGAATGGATATGGTAACTAAAAAAACTTTCTCAAAGAGAATACTCCAATTAAAACAATATTTTGGAATGTTAAAAAACTTTGAAAAGATAATACTGCAATTGAAATAATGTTAACAAATGGAAAAATAAAAAAACGCTAGAAGGAGGGCTTGAACCTCCGACCTTGTGGTTAACAGCCACACGCTCTAACCAACTGAGCTATTCCAGCAATTGTTATTCAGTTGTTTTTACAACACTTCAAATGTCTTTCACATCACCGCCAGCCGCCAACAAATACTTCCCCACCCCGACTAGTAGATCAAAATATACGACAGCTCTGCCACTCCTGCTCACCTCCGCCGACCGCCATATCCTCCTCTACATCCACCGCCGCTGCCGTATAGGTCCCGTCCCCTCGTCGCCGCGGCTGCGCTGGTGGGGAGCGGAGCGGACGGACGGAGATCCGCCCGCCTCGGGCTCCGCTACGCCGGCTGAAGGTCAGTTTCCTCTCCTCACATACCGTGGCCCGGGTCTCCCGTCCCCCATGACCCACCGCCGCGTGGTCCGTCGCGTACTCGCTAGCTGCAGCTTGCTTCTCTGGGTTAGGTTTTTGAGCCGGATTTGATGCGCAGCTACATTTAATAGCTTGATGCTCGCAGGTGCCCTGCATCATTTGGGCATTGGAATCACTCTTACGAATCCACTGCCGCCCTTATTTGCTACATAGACAGATATGAAAAACAGTAGGGAAGGAGTTAAAATGTACAGTATAAATTATATGCTATTACTGGGAGTTTCTAGGGCCTTCTAATCCATGTTAGTAATTCCGAATTCATGCTAGTAATTCTTCGGGAATATCTGTTGCCTAATATAACATAACCCTGAATTAATGCTAGTAATTATTTTCTAGGTAGTTAAAACTCTCATTTTATGTAGGGTAACACTAGGAAATTTCTCGGTTCTAATAGATAATTTTCGAATATTATAGATACATATTGCTTGGTGTGCCAAGTGAATTCATTTGCATGTCAGGATGTTGTTTTCTCACTTCTTGACTACTGTACAAAATATAAATATTTGTTCTAACTTCTGGAAGATCAGAGGAAGTAGGATTTTCACCATAGTATTCTCATGGCCTTGCTACATCACAAGAGTTTCCATGTTGTTTTGGGTTCAGATGATAGCCATGGTGTCTGCTGTTGAAGAGCTTAGTTGGTTAACCTCTAAAGAACTTGGTGAGATGCTCAGGGAGTCAGACAACTTTGTTTTGCAGTCCAAGATAGAAGACGGAGGTCCAAAGCAAGTACTTGTATGTACAAAATGCTTGCATATGTTGCAAACTTGCAATACCCGATTCCCTGAAAGCTGTTCTTTGTTGTAGGTGGACATGGAAAAAGTTGTGCCCTCGCTTCCTCTTCATCTCCTTGCTGTATGTTTGGAGCTTGGGCAAGGCCCGGACTTGACCTATGTGCTTCGTGGCATCCGTTTTTTGCATAGTTTGTCTGATCTAGCATCCCGCCATACTAGACTGGAGCAGGTTACTCCTTTTATTATTTCACGCTAATTTACCATATGCCGCTATCTTTCTTATGGGATATGATATGATTTGAGAATTTACTTACTCTGAGGCTGTTTGGAATGTAATGAAGCTCTTTTGTTGTCATTAGACTCATAGACTTTGTCCAACTGAGCCCTACCTGTTTAGTATTTGGATTTTATCTTCTGGTTGATTTAATTTAGCTAAATGATAAGCACCTAGCTCACAACAATATTTCCTTGCAGGTTCTCCTTGATGATGTCAAATTATCCGAACAAGTCATGGACCTGATATTCTTTCTACTTTCTATTCTTGCTGAACAGAAGGTCTCAATGGGTTAAACCAAAATGTTTTTATTCATTGATGTGTGGTCCACTTTGAATTATCATCTGATACTAATTCTGGTAACAGCTGTTGTTTTTAAATTAGGAGAATAACAATGTTGGTGCTTCTCCGCTTGTGCATGCGTCACTTGTAGCAGGTAGTCTTCATCTGTTGACAAATTACTTCTCTTCCCAGTGGCATGAACTTGTCCATATTCTGCTTGCACATCCAAAGGTAATATGTGGGTTCATCATAGGACCACTCTTCAATTTCTTGTAATATGTTAATTTTATCTGAAACATAAATGAATTTTGCCATCCACCTTATTTCTAAATCAAAGTTGATTGTAGAGCCCATATTTGCTTTGCTTCTATTTTGGTCCCTGATCCGCCAAATTTTTTTAATGCATCTTTGCTAACACCTTCTGTACACCAATTTCATTGTTACAAGGGTTGATTCTTGGCTCCATGAAATATAATCATGTAGCATGTTTTTGAGTGTTAACCTTACTCTTGATGTTTTATTCTGGAGTCATTTAGCTATCCTTGTGTGGCATTTTGTGCTTGATTTACATAGCAACCAATGTTATCAAGTCATCCGACTAATCGCGATTAGTCATGTTGATTGGTGTCATGGCGATCAGTTATGCACTATGATTAGTCAGGCTGATCAGTGCCATGGCAACTAGGATCTATTAGACGATTTGATAACAATGATAGCAACCACTGCAAGCTGCCAGGCCAATTATTAATCCAAACTTGCTGTAAAATTCTGCAGTTGACATGAGACTATTTTTCTGCATTGGAGTTATGCTGCTTGAATTTTGTAGATCTACGCACATGCTTGCTGTTAAACTGAGTTTGATTATCTAGGTTATATCAAGATAGTACAATAGATCCCTTGGTATTCTTACTGTCTTATAAGCATGACTTTTGAGGTGTCTCTTAGGTGTCTAGGCGTGCCCCCAATGCCTAGGCTATGCTTATAAGTGACATAATTTATGCTAATGTTCTGCTGACGGTTGCCCAAATGCCCAGTGTATGTTCTGTATGTTATCTGATGATGATTAAAGTTTTTGCATGTGTATATTTTTGTGGTCCTGTGATTTGGGATTTTACATGTGTATGTTGTTTGGAAAAATTCTATCTGTGCACTTATTACTCTTTTTAATACCCCATTGAGTACATACTGATTCATAATGTTATTCTTTCAATATATATGCTATTCAGCAACGTGTACCTACTTTAGGAACACTTATAATTCAATCATCGGTGCTCATACTAACACTTAATGACTCATGGTCAGGTTGATATCTTTATGGACGTGGCCTTTGATAGTTTGCATGAAGATGTGAGGCTGTTAAGTATCAGATTATCATCAATGGGCTTCGGTTTCTTTCCTGTTGGTTCTTTGGAATCTCGTCTTGCTCACTTCATCTGTCAACAGTGTGAAGCATCATTGCAATTTCTCTTGTTGTTGTGCCAGCAAAAGCTATTTCGAGATCGGATTTTAAAAAATAAGGTCTCACCTATCTTTAGAGGCATATAATTTTTATGCTATTGAGAGGAATAAGAATATTTGGAGTGTTTTCTTTTTCTTGATTTAGTAAGGGATTAGCAGTTGTTGTGCTATACTGTTTGATGATAAAAATAGAAGTTACCATATTGACTATGACCCTCTCTCCCCAAAAAGGTTACTTCACATGGTTCATCTTACCATTAGTCTTTTCTGTGCTTGGAATTTTATTAAATATAAAATTGAAGTCATCATGTTGACCATATCCCCCCCCCCCCCCCCCCCCCCCCCCCCCCCCCCCCCGACACACAGACACTGTACTTCACATGGTCATCTTACTTCTTTTCTGTCCTTGCAACCTTATTAAATTGATACTGTGTGAAACCTTATGCAGTAGTTTTGGGTGAAGTTATATTTTTGTTGAATAATATAGTTGGCCAACTCTGTATTTGGCCACTACACCGTTATGAAATATAATGCTCTTGGAAGCTTGCATGTTAAGGAATTTCTTGCTTAATGCAGGAACTCTCTAGAAACGGAGGCATACTGTCACTTTCTCACACTATACTGAAGTTAGTTGTCCCTGAATGTTTGAAGCAATCAACCGACCTTGTTGCTTCTATTTCCAGGCTCAAGGCAAAGATACTTTCTATTGTAAGTTAACTGCACATGATTTAACATAATTGGAGTGTAGTAGTGCAAACTGCAAACCTATATTTAGTGACTGATTTTTTTGATATATTCAATTTCCCAGCTGTTGCAACTTTGTGAGGCTGAAAGTGTCTCTTACCTTGATGAAGTTGCCACTAATCCAAATAACATGCGGCTAGGGCAAACCTTGGCTCTAGAGGTCAGTTCTACTGGGGCTGACCACTGCCCAGGAAAATACTCCTTAAAAATATTCACTTTCTCCAAATTTTGATTTTGCTTGACTACTGTAGGTTCTAAATTTGCTGAAGATTTCATTTGGAAGAAAAATAAACATTACTTCTGATTCTCATGACAAGGGTAAGATTTACCCCATGGGATCTGTGCTTATCAGTGCATTGCGTCTTGTTGATGTCTTCTCTGATGATTCGAACTTCAGATCATTCTTTTTGACCAACACTGTAAGATTTTTTGCTTAACTATTTGTGTTGACATTTATATCTTGTATTTTCCTTAGCAACTGGATATGTTTTAAGCCAAAATAATGTCTTGCTTCAACTTTTTTGTTCATAAATTGTGCAGGTTCCATTTTTAATCCAGATTCTAGCTGCTCCTCACGATGAATTTGTTTCGAGTTGGTGCGCTGTCAACTTACCAACAATTGAGGAAGATGCAAGTCTAGATTATGATCCTTTTGGTGCATCTGAGGTGGCACTATTAGCTTCTGATAATATGTTGACTGAAGCTAAAGCTAACTATTCTTGCCCTTTTCGCCCTAGCGTGCCTTCAATGGCATATGCACAGACAAGAACATCATGCGTAGTGAAAATAATAGCAAATTTGCATGTTTTTATTCCAAACATATGTGAAGGTAGACTATTTCTACATGTTATGAGTTTAAATTTATTCACAACACATTGTTAAAATAAGTTCTGTTCTGACAACAGAGCAAGAAAGGGATCTTTTTCTTCAGAACTTTCAAAAGCACTTGGCGTCTGGGAGTCCTAAACTATCAGCAGATCTGCCAGCTTCTAGTGATTTTAAGGCCACTAAAGTCTGTAGAAACTTAGGTGAAGTTACCTTTGTTGTTTCTAGTTATCTGTTGGTTAATATATCCATTATGTGGCATGTCTAACTTTTTCTGTGGGTTTTGTAGGATTTTTGTCTGATTATGCTAAAACATTGGTTCCTAATTTGTTAAATGGGGAAGACTTGGTGTTATTAAGGTGCTTAAAAACCATTTTACTATATTTTATATTGTATACTGGTTTTCCCAATTGACGATTAAGTACTTTTTTGTTACATGGCTGAACTTATTATTTTTTTTATTATACTTCATTTTGTACTCCTTGATAATTTACTGCTCTCAATGCCTTGGTAATATTTCTAAGCGTCTGTTTACCCTTTGGCAGTGATTTTGCTGATAAGCTACAATCTTGGTGTAAATCACAAGTTGCAGTAAAGGTTTGTTTTCTTTACTCATTGTTATCGTAATGAGCTATCAATGCTACTGAAGTTTTACATTTTGTTGGCAGCAAAATCTCATTTTTATCATAATAACACAACTGCAGAGCGTGCACACTAAATAGAGGTATTTGCATTTGCAGTATTGCACATAATCTGCTCAGCACAAATTTTATTAGCCATAAAAAACATTAAACTTTCTTGACTTGTGTGTGCTTGGATATTTGCACTGGGTGTTCAGTTTACATTTGTAGCAGTTTGCTTCAAATCGTTTTTTTCTCTGTTCAATTGTTGTATGGCCTCATTATGAAATGTTTCAGGTTGTACAAAATGATATTCCACCAGAAAGCATGGATGCCATGTGCCCGGTGCAGCAGCTCTTGCCAACACGGACAAGCACTCCAGCCTCCAAAATGAATAACCTTCCAAAGGTAAATACTTAGATGAGTGGGTCAATGAAACATGACTGGTGATTGGGTTTGGGTCCACAGTGAATTGGATTCTAATCGGAAGCTGATGCAACAGGATGCACAGAACATGGAAGTGTCTACACCAGTACCCCCAATAAATCCGGAAGGAAATGATGAGGACGAGACTCCAAAGAACACTGTCTCTAGAAATGGTGGTTTCCTGCAGAATGCAGTTGGCCAAGACCTAGTCCATCTTGGCGTTGCAAGAACAACAAGTGGTGGCCCTTCGGCTGTCGCTTCCGGTGTTAGCACTGGACACCAGCACAACAGAATGGATCTTGATCCAGCATCCAGCAGCGTGGATAATTTCAAAACACCAGAACTTACAAAAGAAAACGGTCTCGAGGAGGATGGGAAAGGAGAGAGTAGTATGTATGATGAGAGGCAACCTAAGAGAAGGAAGCGGACCCTTATGAATAATGAGCAAATAGATGAATTAGAGAAGGCTCTAGTAGATGAGCCTGAGATGCACAAAAATCCTGTTCTATTGCAGAGTTGGTCAGAGAAGTTAAGTCTGCAGGTAATTTTTTTTTTCACTTTGGGGCATTCTATTCTTAGGTCTTAATTGCTGAATGCATTCTCATTTATGGAAAATACGGCCGTGCTTTTGTAGGGCCCAGAGATCACAGCATCACAACTTAAAAACTGGTAAAACTGTGTATCTTAACCGTTCTTTTGAAGTTTCTTTCTTCAAATCGATAATAATGTTTTTTGTGCTTCTCATCTAAAGCTATTTGTAACAGTGTTTTCTCGTGTAATTTCCAGGTTGAACAACCGGAAAGCTAAGCTTGCTCGCATTGCAAAAGAAAGGGCGGAGAATGCTGATAAACCATCTACTTCCCATCCCGGCGAGTCTTCAGAAAGTGCCGGGGAGGACAACTATCTACCCCCTGCAGGTGTGATGACTGTTCTATCCAAAGGTGGTAGCCTGTTGAGCCCGGACTGCACTGAGCAAACGTCGCAGGCAGAGCTATCCCCGAACACGACGATGATGGTCCGTCCATTCACGAGATCCTTCTCGTTGGAACCCGGCCGCCTCGTTTCATTAGTCGACAGCGATGGGAAGGAGGTTGGCAGGGGCAAGATCTTCCAAGCGCCAGGGAAGAGCACAACGGAGAGCCGCGTTTGCGTGGTTGATGTCACTGAGCTCAGGACCGAGAAGTGGAGGGAGCTCCCCCACCCTTCGGAGGCATTTGGGTGGACGTTCCAGGAGGCGGAGGCGAGGAATGGTGGCATCATCAGGGTCTCTTGGGACGCCGTCAGGTTGTTCCCTGTAGCGTAGCAAGGCCGATTGTATAACAAGATGAGTAGAGGGAAACTGTGGCCTAAGTAACATTATGTTAAAAGCTGTGGTTAACTGTGTTGTATTCATGAACTAATTGTTTTGAGCAATTCAGGTGGTTACTGATTTTACATTTTTACTACTGGTGTTAGTGTCACCTGCAATGTGCTGTGAGAAACCAATGCTGAGCATTCAGCCATCCTTTGTATATCAATGGGTAAGTGGCCAGGATCGTAGCATGAACAGAAAGGGCATGTTTATTGTGGTTTTTATGTGTGGAGAAAGATAAATGAGTTCATAGGGTTTGGAATCTAGAAATCCGGTTTAGAATCTAGAAAGTATTACTAATTTTGCTAGTAGTGTTAGTGTCACCTGCTTTGTGCGTCAAAGGCTATCATTGAAAAAAAGTGTTATATGCAAATTCTGGCGAGGGTGATATATAATACTATAATCCTAAGTCCGACAGCCTAAATAACTTGGTTCTAAGCTCCTGTTTGATCTTTTTTTCTATACCTTTTATGCAAATCTGAACAGTTGTTTTTTATACATCTGAACACCTTTTTAATGTGAGATATTTGATAGTCGCCTAGAGGGGGGTGAATAGGGCGAAACTGAAATTTACAAATATAAACACAACTACAAGCCGGGTTAGCGTTAGAAATAAAAAACGAGTTCGCAAAAGAGGGTGGAAAACAAATCGCAAGCAAATGAAGAGTGTGACACACGGATTTGTTTTACCGAGGTTCGGTTCTTGCAAACCTACTCCCCGTTGAGGAGGCCACAAAGGCCGGGTCTCTTTCAACCCTTCCCTCTCTCAAACGGTCCCTCGGACCGAGTGAGCTTCTCTTCTCAAATCACTTGGGAATCAAACTTCCCGCAAGGACCACCACACAATTGGTGTCTCTTGCCTTAATTACAAGTGAGTGTTTGATCACAAGAAAGAATGCGGAAGAAAAGAAGCGATCCAAGCGCAAGAGCTCAAATGAACACTACAAATCACTCTCTCTAGTCACTAAGGCTTTGTGTGGAGTTGGGAGAGGATTTGATCTCTTTTGGTGTGCTTTGCAATGAATGCTAGCTCTTGTATAGTGGTTGGAAGCTGGAAAACTTGGATGCAATGAATGGTGGGGTGGTTGGGGTATTTATAGCCCCAACCACCAAACATGACCGTTGGTGGAGGCTGTCTGTCGTATGGTGCACCGGACATGTCCGGTGTACACCGGACATGTGTACACCGGACATGTCCGGTGCGCCAGCCACGTCACCAATGTCGTTGGATTCCGACCGTTGGAGCTTCTGTCTTCTGGGCCCGCCTGGATGTCCGGTGCACACCGGACATGTACTGTTCAATGTCCGGTGCGCCAGTATGGGCGTGCCTGACTTCTGCGCGCTTCTGGCGCGCATTGAATGCGCCTGCAGGTGACCGTTGGCGCGAAGTAGCCGTTGCTCTGCTGGTTCACCGGACAGTCCGGTGTACACCAGACATGTCCGGTGAATTATAGCGGAGCAGCCGCTGCGTTTTCCCGAGGCTGGCGAGTTCCGGAGGCCGTTCTTCCTTGGAGCACCGGACACTGTCCGGTGTACACCGGACAGTCCGGTGAATTATAGTGGAGTGCCTCTGGAAATTCCCGAAGGTGACGAGTTTGAGTTGGAGTACTCTGGTGCACCGGACACTGTCCGGTGTACACCGGACAGTCCGGTGCCCCAGACAGAGGTGCCTTCGGTTGTCCCTTTGCTCCTTTGTTGAACCCAATACTTGGTCATTTTATTGACTGAGTGTAAACCTTTTACACCTGTATAATCTATACACTAGGGCAAACTAGTTAGTCCAATTATTTGTGTTGGGCAATTCAACCACCAAAATTAATTAGGAAAATAGGTGTAAGCCTAATTCCCTTTCAATCTCCCCCTTTTTGGTGATTGATGCCAACACAAACCAAAGCAAGTATAGAAATGCATAATTGAACTAGTTTGCATAATGTAAGTGCAAAGGTTGCTTGGAATTGAGCCAATGTTAATACTTACAAGATATGTATGGATCGTTTCTTTATTTTTAACATTTTGGACTAAGCTTGCACCACATGTTTTGTTTTTGCAAACTCTTTTGTAAATCCTTTTCAAAGTTCTTTTGCAAATAGTCAAAGGTAAATGAATAAGATTTTGAAAAGCATTTTCAAGATTTGAAATTTTCTCCCCCTGTTTCGAATGCTTTTCCTTTGACTAAACAAAACTCCCCCTAAATGAGATCCTCCTCTTAGTGTTCAAGAGGGTTTTGATATATCATTTTTGAAATACTACTTTCACCCCCTTTTGAACATAATAAGATACCAATTGAAAATACTCTTTGAAAAACTAAGTTTTTTGAAATGGTGGTGGTGCAGTCCTTTTGCTTTGGGCTCTTACTCTCTCCCCCTTTGGCATGAATCGCCAAAAACGGAATCATTAGAGCCCTTTAGTTACTCTCTCCTTCTTTGGTCATAAATAAAAGAGTGAAGATTATACCAAAGATGGAGTCCTTTTGCTCTCTCCCCCAAAGATGGAGAGTGGCTCGGAGCGACGGCGAAGGATGAGTTACGGAGTGGAAGCCTTTGTCTTCGCCGAAGACTCCAATTTCCTTTCAATACACCTATGACTTGGTTTGAAATAAACTTGAAAAACATATTAGTCATAGCATATGAAGGAGACATGATCAAAGGTATATAAAAGAGCTATGTGTGCAAATTAACAAAAGAAGTTCCTAGAATCAAGAATATTTAGCTCATGCCTAAGTTTGTTAAATGATTGTTCATCAAGAGGCTTGGTAAAGATATCGGCTAATTGATCTTTAGTATTAATGTAAGAAATCTCGATATCTCCCTTTTGTTGGTGATCCCTAAGAAAATGATACCGAATGGCTATGTGTTTAGTGCGACTATGTTCGACGGGATTATCCGCCATCTTGATTGCACTCTCATTATCACATAGCAAAGAGACTTTGGTTAATTTGTAACCGTAGTCCCGCAGGGTTTGCCTCATCCAAAGCAATTCCGCGCAACAATGGCCTGCGGCAATGTACTCGGCTTCGGCGGTGGAAAGAGCGACCGAATTTTTCTTCTTTGAAGCCCAAGACACCAAGGATCTTTCCAAGAACTGGCAAGTCCCCGATGTGCTCTTCCTATTGATTTTACACCCTACCCAATCGGCATCCGAGTAACCAATTAAATCAAATGTGGATCCCCTAGGATACCAAAGCCCAAACTTAGGTGTATAAGCCAAATATCTCAAGATTCGTTTTACGGCCGTAAGGTGAGCTTCCTTAGGGTCGGCTTGGAATCTTGCACATATGCATACGGAAAGCATAATATCCGGTCGAGATGCACATAAATAGAGTAAAGAACCTATCATCGACCAGTATACCTTTTGATCCACGGACTTACCTTCCGTGTCGAGGTCGAGATGCCCATTAGTTCCCATGGGTGTCTTGATGGGCTTGGCATCCTTCATACCAAACTTGTTTAGAATGTCTTGAGTATACTTCGTTTGGCTAATGAAGGTGCCCTCTTGGAGTTGCTTCACTTGAAATCCCAAGAAGTACTTCAACTCCCCCATCATAGACATCTCGAATTTTTGTGTCATGATCCTACTAAATTCTTCACATGTAGACTCGTTAGTAGACCCAAATATAATATCATCAACATAAATTTGGCATACAAACAAGTCATTTTCAAGAGTTTTAGTGAATAGAGTAGGATCGGCCTTTCCGACTTTGAAGCCATTAGCGACAAGGAAATCTCTAAGGCATTCATACCATGCTCTTGGGGCTTGCTTGAGCCCATAAAGCGCCTTAGAGAGTTTGTAAACATGGTTAGGGTACTTACTATCTTCAAAGCCGGGAGGTTGCTCAACATAGACCTCTTCCTTGATTGGTCCATTGAGGAAGGCACTTTTCACGTCCATTTGATAAAGCTTAAAGCCATGGTAAGTAGCATAGGCTAATAATATGCGAATTGACTCAAGCCTAGCTACGGGTGCATAGGTTTCACCGAAATCCAAACCTTCGACTTGGGAGTATCCCTTGGCTACAAGTCGAGCTTTGTTCCTTGTCACCACACCATGCTCGTCTTGCTTGTTGAGGAAGACCCATTTGGTTCCTACAACATTTTGATTAGGACGTGGAACTAAATGCCATACCTCATTCCTAGTGAAGTTGTTGAGCTCCTCTTGCATTGCCACCACCCAATCCGAATCTTGGAGTGCTTCCTCTACCCTGTGTGGCTCAATAGAGGAAACAAAAGAGTAATGCTCACAAAAATGTGCAACACGAGATCTAGTAGTTACCCCCTTATGAATGTCGCCGAGGATGTGAAAGGGAAATGTGCCCTTGGGCCATTTCTAAGTATTTTGGTGATTGAGTGCAAACACAAAGTGCTTAAATGTGAATCTATGCCCATGGATGGACAAGTTGCAAATCACAAGTAAAGGTATGTTTCTAAGCCTTAGTACATTGGTTTTGTGTACTAATATCTTGTCTAAGTGTTAGAAACAGGAAGAAGAAGAAAAGAAAAGAAGTGGAGAGTGGCTGTGTACAGCCAAAGGCTGTTTCGGGCTAGGGCACCGGACTGTCCGGTGTGCACCGGACAGTGTCCGGTGCGCCAGATCAGCGTGGAGCAAACCAGCAGCTCTCGGGTTTTTCTCCGGCGACTTCGGCTAAAATTCACCGGACTGTCCGGTGTGCACCGGACTGTCCGGTGAGCCAACGGTCGGCCGGGCCAACGGTCGGCCGCGCGATCGGCGCGCGACACGTGGCCGAGCCAACGGTCGGAAAGATACACCGGACTGTCCGGTGTGCACCGGACATGTCCGGTGCGCCAACTGTGCGCAGATCTGCATCAGAAAGCAACGGTCGGATGAGCTTTTTATGGAAACAAATCGGGCACCGGACAGTGTCCGGTGTGCACCGGACTGTCCGGTGCGCCCGACGACAGAAGGCAAGGATAGCCTTCCAGATGTGTTCTCAACGGCTTCTAGCTGCCTTGGGGCTATAAAAGGGACCCCTGGGCGCATGGAGGAGTGAACAAAGCAACTCTTGAGCATTCCTGATCATCCACACTCAGTCTTTGCGCATCCATTTGTGATTCTAAGTGATTCGAGCTCTGTTCTTGTGAGAAACTGTGAGATAGTCTTTGAGCTCGAATCTTGGCCGCGTGTGTGCGCGTTTCGCTGTGGATTTGTGTGTGTTGCTTCCCTCCCCTACTCCGTGCTTCTTTGTGAATCTTAAGTGTAAGGGCGAGAGACTCCAATTTGTGGAGATTCCTCGCAAGTGGGATAAAGATAAGCAAGGCAAAATACTGTGGTATTCAAGTGGGTCTTTGGACCGCTTGAGAGGGGTTGATTGCAACCCTCGTCCGTTGGGACGCCACAACGTGGAGTAGGCAAGTTTTGTACTTGGCCGAACCACGGGATAAATCACCGTGTCTCCTCTGTGTTGAATTCTCTGTGATTGTCGTATTGTGCAAGATCTTCTCTTTAGCCACTTGGCAATTATTGTGCTAACCCCTAACAAGTTTTTGTGGCTATAAGTTAAGTTTTTACAGGATCACCTATTCACCCCCCTCTAGGTGCTCTCAATTGGTATCAGAGCCGTTCTCTTCAAGAAAGGGACTAACCGCCCGAAGAGATGGATCCTAAGGGGAAGGGAATCGTGATCAACGACAAGGAGAAGGAATCCTTCATCAACGAGCCCAAAGAAGACAAGCCTACCGACTCCGGCTCGGGCCATAGACGGAGGGAAGGGAAGAAGAAGAAGACAAGGCGCATCAAGGAGATCGTCTACTACGACGACAGCGACGAATCTTCCTCTTCCCAAAAGGACGACGACCACAACGACTACGAGCAAAGGAAACCGGTTAATTCTAACTTTTCCTTTGACTACTCTCGTATTCCGCAAAGTTCAAATTCACATTTGCTTTCCATTCCACTCGGCAAGCCCCCACACTTTGATGGAGAGGACTACGGATTTTGGAGCCACAAAATGCGTAGTCACCTATTTTCTCTCCATCCTAGTATATGGGAGATTGTAGAAAGTGGAATGAAATTTGATAGCTCGGATAGCCCTTCATTTATTAATGAACAGATCCATAAAAATGCACAAGCTACTACTGTGTTGCTAGCCTCTCTGTGCAGGGATGAGTATCACAAGGTGAGCGGCTTGGACAATGCCAAGCAGATTTGGGACACCCTCAAGATCTCTCATGAGGGGAATGATGTCACCTTACTCACCAAGATGGAGTTGGCGGAGGGCGAGCTCGGACGATTTGCGATGATAAGGGGCGAGGAGCCGACACAAACATACAATAGGCTCAAGATCCTTATCAACAAAATAAGGAGCTACGGAAGCACGCGATGGACGGATCACGACGTCGTCCGCCTAATGCTAAGGTCATTTACCGTTCTTGATCCTCATTTGGTGAATAATATTCGTGAGAATCCCAGGTACACCAAAATGTCGCCCGAAGAAGTCTTAGGAAAATTCGTCAGCGGGCGAATGATGATCAAGGAGGCAAGGTACGTGGACGACGCCTTGAATGGACCGATCAACGAACCACAACCTTTTGCTCTCAAAGCAACAAGAAGTAAGGAGGCGCTACCTAGCAAGGTGGCACAAATTGAGGCGGTCGGACTTAATGATGAAGAGATGGCTCTCATCATCAAACGCTTCAAGACGGTGCTGAAAGGTCATAAGGGGCAGCCGAGCAAGACCAAGACGAAGGGGAAGCGCTCATGCTTCAAGTGCGGTAAGATTGGTCATTTTATTGCTAACTGCCCCGATAATGACAGTGACCAGGAAAAGGGAAACAAGAGGGAAAAGAAGAAGCATTACAAGAAGGCAAAGGGCGAGGCGCATCTAGGCAAGGAGTGGGACTCGGACTGCTCCTCTTCCGACTCCGACAATGAAGGACTCGCCGCCACCGCCTTCAACAAATCAACCCTCTTCCCAAACGAGCGTCACACATGCCTTATGGCAAGGGAGAAGAAGGTATGTACTCGCAACTCTACCTATGCTTCTTCAAGTGAGGACGAATCTAGTGATGAGGATGAAATAGATTATTCATGTTTGTTCAAGGGCTTAGATAGATCTAAGATAGACAAAATTAATGAATTAATTGATGCCTTGAATGAAAAGAATATACTTTTAGAAAAGCAAGAGGATTTGTTATATGAAGAACATGATAAGTTTGTAGAGGCTCAAAAATCCCTTGCATTAGAAATTAAGAGAAATGAAATGCTTGCTTGTGAAGTGTCAACATGCCATGATTCTATTTCTAACTTAAAGAGCATAAACGATGATTTAAATGCTAAACTAGTAGAAGCAAATAAATCCAACTCTTGTGTTGAATATGTTGAAATTTGCACTAGGTGTAAGGATATTGATATTAATGCTTGTAGCGAACACTTAGTTTCTATTTCAAAATTGAATGATGAATTAGCTAGTCTTAATGCTCAACTTAAGACTAGCAAGAGTAATTTTGATAAACTAAAATTTGCTCGGGATGCCTACACGGTTGGTAGACACCCCTCAATTAAGGATGGGCTTGGCTTCAAGAGAGAAGTCAAGAACTTGACAAGCCATAAGGCTCCTATCTCCGCCAAGGAGAAAGGGAAGGCTCCTATGGCTAGTAGCACTAAAAAGAACCATGCTTTTTTGTATCATGATAGAAGTGCTTATAGGGGTTATAATGCTTATGATGATAGTTCTTCCTTTATGCATGGTAGAAATATGTCTAGGAAAAATGCTATGCCTAGAAAGAATGTTATTCATGCTCCTAGGAAAGTAGTGAATGAACCTTCTACAATTTATTGTGCTTTAAATGCTTCCTTTGTTATTTGTAGAAAGGATAAGAAAATTGTTGCTAGGAAGTTAGGGGCAAAATGCAAGGGAGACAAAACTTGCATTTGGGTCCCTAAGGATATTTGCACTAACCTTGTAGGACCCAACATGAGTTGGGTACCTAAGTCCCAAGCCTAAAATTGCCTTGCAGGTTTATGCATCCGGGGGTTCAAGCTGGATTATCGACAGCGGATGCACAAACCATATGACGGGGGAGAAGAAGATGTTCACTTCCTACGTCAAGAATAAGGATTCCCAAGATTCAATTATATTCGGTGATGGGAATCAAGGCAAGGTAAAAGGATTAGGTAAAATTGCAATTTCTAATGAGCATTCTATCTCTAATGTATTTTTAGTAGAGAGTCTTGGATATAATTTACTATCTGTTAGTCAATTATGTCATATGGGATATAACTGTCTATTTACAAATGTAGATGTGTCTGTCTTTAGAAGAAGTGATGGTTCACTAGCTTTTAAGGGTGTATTAGACGGCAAACTTTATTTAGTTGATTTTGCAAAAGAAGAGGCCGGTCTAGATGCATGCTTAATAGCTAAGACTAGCATGGGCTGGCTGTGGCATCGCCGCTTAGCACATGTGGGGATGAAGAACCTTCACAAGCTTCTAAAGGGAGAACACGTGATAGGTTTGACTAACGTGCATTTCGAAAAAGATAGACCTTGTGCAGCTTGTCAAGCAGGTAAACAAGTGGGAGGAGCGCATCACAGCAAGAACGTGATGACCACTTCAAGACCCCTAGAGCTGCTGCATATGGACCTCTTCGGACCCGTCGCCTATCTGAGCATAGGAGGGAGTAAGTATGGTTTAGTTATTGTTGATGACTTTTCCCGCTTCACTTGGGTATTCTTTTTGCAGGATAAGTCTGAAACCCAAGGAACCCTCAAGCGCTTCCTCAGGAGAGCTCAAAATGAGTTTGAGCTCAAAGTGAAGAAGATAAGGAGCGACAACGGGTCCGAGTTCAAGAACCTTCAAGTGGAGGAGTTCCTTGAGGAGGAAGGGATCAAGCATGAGTTCTCCGCTCCCTACACACCACAGCAAAATGGTGTGGTAGAGAGGAAGAACAGGACGCTAATCGACATGGCGAGGACTATGCTTGGAGAGTTCAAGACCCCCGAGCGTTTTTGGTCGGAAGCCGTGAACACGGCTTGCCACGCCATCAACAGGGTCTACCTTCACCGCCTCCTCAAGAAGACGTTGTATGAACTTCTAACCGGTAACAAACCCAATGTATCGTACTTTCGTGTATTTGGGAGCAAGTGCTACATTCTAGTGAAGAAGGGTAGAAATTCTAAGTTTGCTCCCAAAGCAGTAGAAGGGTTTTTGTTAGGTTATGACTCAAATACAAAGGCGTATAGAGTCTTCAACAAATCATCAGGTTTGGTTGAAGTCTCTAGCGACGTTGTATTTGATGAGACTAATGGCTCTCCAAGAGAGCAAGTTGTTGATTGTGATGATGTAGATGAAGAAGATGTTCCGACGGCCGCTATACGAACCATGGCGATTGGAGAAGTGCGGCCACAGGAACAAGATGAACGAGATCAACCTTCTTCCTCAACTTTGGTGCATTCCCCAACCGAAGGTGACGTACAGGTACCTCAAGTGGAGGCGATTGATCAAGGGGGAGCACAAGGTGATCAAGTGATGGAGGAAGAAGCGCAACCGGCACCTCCAACCCAAGTTCGAGCGATGATTCAAAGGGATCATCCCGTCGACCAAATTCTGGGTGATATTAGCAAGGGAGTAACTACTCGATCTCGATTAGTTAATTTTTGTGAGCATTACTCCTTTGTCTCTTCTATTGAGCCTTTCAGGGTAGAGGAGGCGTTGCTAGATCCGGATTGGGTATTGGCCATGCAGGAGGAGCTCAACAACTTCAAACGCAATGAAGTTTGGACACTGGTGCCTCGTCCGAAGCAAAATGTTGTGGGAACCAAGTGGGTGTTCCGCAACAAACAGGACGAGCACGGGGTGGTGACGAGGAACAAGGCTCGACTTGTGGCAAAAGGTTATGCCCAAGTCGCAGGTTTGGACTTTGAGGAGACTTTCGCTCCTGTGGCTAGGCTAGAGTCCATTCGTATCTTGCTAGCATATGCCGCTCACCATTCTTTCAGGTTGTACCAAATGGATGTGAAGAGCGCCTTCCTCAACGGGCCGATCAAGGAGGAGGTGTACGTGGAGCAACCCCCTGGCTTCGAGGATGAACGGTACCCCGACCATGTGTGTAAGCTCTCTAAGGCGCTCTATGGACTTAAGCAAGCCCCAAGAGCATGGTATGAATGCCTCAGAGATTTTTTAATTGCTAATGCTTTCAAGGTTGGGAAAGCCGATCCAACTCTTTTTACAAAGACATGCGATGGTGATTTGTTTGTGTGTCAAATTTATGTCGATGACATAATATCTTTACCAAGCCTCTAGATGAGAAGACCTTTTGCAGGCTGCGTAGTGAGCTAAATGTCTTAGATTCGCGGAACCTGGATTGAACTGTAGCATACATGTGTTTATGTCTTTGATCATGTTCATTCTGCATTTTGTTGCTTATTGAGGTGCTCAAGTTGTACAAACACTCCCTGGACCTCACAAGTCCGTTGCAAAGTGATGCACATGTTTAGGGGGAGATGTGTTACAACTTGACCCTTTGAGACTAACCATGTGGTTGAGTTTGCTTGATTTAGTCTCGAAGGCGAATTGAAAGGGAAAGGTGGACTTGGACCAATGAAAGACTTCCACTGCACTCCGATGAGAGGGTAACTTATTCCAAGTCCATCTCATGACCTCTTATTGCCATTTGCTCTTAATTGAAGATTTTGGTGAGGCAATGGGGTTAAAGGGCCAAGATTGATCCCGTTTTGGTGCTTGATGCCAAAGGGGGAGAAAATAAAGGCCAAAGCAATAAATGGATCAGCTACCACTTGAGAAATTTTGAAAAAGTATAATAGAGCTTTTGGTTTGTCAAAACTCTTGTATTGTCTCTTTTGTCAAAAGTTGGCTTCCTGTGGGAAGAAATGTTGATTATGGGAAAAGGGGGAGTTTTTGAAATCCGTGGTCAAATTTCTTTGGAATGACTCTCTTTATGCTTCAACATGTGTGTTTGACTTAGAGATAGAGATTTGAGTTTGATTTGCAAAAACAAACCAAGTGGTGGCAAAGGATGATCCATATATGCCAAAATTGAATAAAACTCAAATTTGAGTTCCATTTGAAGTGATTTTGCACTTGTTCTAGTTGCTTTATGTTGTGTTGGCATAAATCACCAAAAAGGGGGAGATTGAAAGGGAAATGTGCCCTTGGGCCATTTCTAAGTATTTTGGTGATTGAGTGCAAACACAAAGTGCTTAAATGTGAATCTATGCCCATGGATGGACAAGTTGCAAATCACAAGTAAAGGTATGTTTCTAAGCCTTAGTACATTGGTTTTGTGTACTAATATCTTGTCTAAGTGTTAGAAACAGGAAGAAGAAGAAAAGAAAAGAAGTGGAGAGTGGCTGTGTACAGCCAAAGGCTGTTTCGGGCTAGGGCACCGGACTGTCCGGTGTGCACCGGACAGTGTCCGGTGCGCCAGATCAGCGTGGAGCAAACCAGCCGCTCTCGGGTTTTTCTCCAGCGACTTCGGCTAAAATTCACCGGACTGTCCGGTGTGCACCGGACTGTCCGGTGAGCCAACGGTCGGCCGGGCCAACGGTCGGCCGCGCGATCGGCGCGCGACACGTGGCCGAGCTAACGGTCGGAAAGATACACCGGACTGTCCGGTGTGCACCGGACATGTCCGGTGCGCCAACTGTGCGCAGATCTGCATTAGAAAGCAACGGTCGGATGAGCTTTTTATGGAAACAAATCGGGCACCGGACAGTGTCCGGTGTGCACCGGACTGTCCGGTGCGCCCGACGACAGAAGGCAAGGATAGCCTTCCAGATGTGTTCTCAACGGCTTCTAGCTGCCTTGGGGCTATAAAAGGGACCCCTAGGCGCATGGAGGAGTGAACAAAGCAACTCTTGAGCATTCCTGATCATCCACACTCAGTCTTTGCGCATCCATTTGTGATTCTAAGTGATTCGAGCTCTGTTCTTGTGAGAAACTGTGAGATAGTCTTTGAGCTCGAATCTTGGCCGCGTGTGTGCGCGTTTCGCTGTGGATTTGTGTGTGTTGCTTCCCTCCCCTACTCCGTGCTTCTTTGTGAATCTTAAGTGTAAGGGCGAGAGACTCCAATTTGTGGAGATTCCTCGCAAGTGGGATAAAGATAAGCAAGGCAAAATACTGTGGTATTCAAGTGGGTCTTTGGACCGCTTGAGAGGGGTTGATTGCAACCCTCGTCCGTTGGGACGCCACAACGTGGAGTAGGCAAGTTTTGTACTTGGCCGAACCACGGGATAAATCACCGTGTCTCCTCTGTGTTGAATTCTCTGTGATTGTCGTATTGTGCAAGATCTTCTCTTTAGCCACTTGGCAATTATTGTGCTAACCCCTAACAAGTTTTTGTGGCTATAAGTTAAGTTTTTACAGGATCACCTATTCACGCCCCCTCTAGGTGCTCTCAGGATGGTGTCGACGGGGTGATCTCGTTGAATTGCTTGGTGGACTCTTGGGTGTGGCGGTCTTTGCTCTTCATCCTCCTTGTCTTGATTATTTGCATCTCCCCCTTGATCTATGCCGTCATCTTGAGGTGGCTCATTTGATTGATCTTCTTCTTCATCAACTTGAGCATCATCCTCATTTTGAGTCGGTGGAGATGCTTGCGTGGAGGAGGATGATTGATCTTGTGCATTTGGAGGCTCTTCGGATTCCTTAGGACACACATCCCCAATGGACATGTTCCTTAGCGCGATGCACGGAGCCTCTTCAATACCTATCTCATCAAGATCAACTTGCTCTACCTGAGAGCCGTTAGTCTCATCAAACACAACGTCACAAGAAACTTCAACTTGTCCAGTGGACTTGTTAAAGACTCTATATGCCCTTGTGTTTGAATCATATCCTAGTAAAAAGCCTTCTACAGTCTTAGGAGCAAATTTAGATTTTCTACCTCTTTTAACAAGAATAAAACATTTGCTACCAAAGACTCTAAAATATGAAATATTAGGCTTTTTACCGGTTAGGAGTTCATATTATGTCTTCTTGAGGATTCGGTGAAGATATAACCGGTTGATGGCGTAGCAAGCGGTGTTGACCGCCTCGGCCCAAAACCGATCCGAAGTCTTGTACTCATCAAGCATGGTTCTTGCCATATCCAATAGAGTTCGATTCTTCCTCTCTACTACACCATTTTGTTGTGGCGTGTAGGGAGAAGAGAACTCATGCTTGATGCCCTCCTCCTCAAGGAAGCCTTCGATTTGAGTGTTCTTGAACTCCGTCCCGTTGTCGCTTCTAATTTTCTTGATCCTTAAGCCGAACTCATTTTGAGCCCGTCTCAAGAATCCTTTTAAGGTCTCTTGGGTTTGAGATTTTTCCTGTAAAAAGAATACCCAAGTGAAGCGAGAATAATCATCCACTATTACAAGACAATACTTACTCCCGCCAATGCTTATGTAAGCAATCGGGCCGAATAGATCCATGTGGAGTAGCTCAAGCGGCCTGTCGGTCGTCATGATGTTCTTGTGTGGATGATGGGCTCCAACTTGCTTCCCTGCTTGGCATGCGCTACAAATCCTGTCTTTCTCAAAATGAACATTTGTTAATCCTAAAATGTGTTATCCCTTTAGAAGCTTGTGAAGATTCTTCATCCCAACATGGGCTAGTCGGCGGTGCCAGAGCCAACCCATGTTAGTCTTAGCAATTAAGCAAGTGTCGAGTTCAGCTCTATCAAAATCTACTAAGTATAGCTGACCCTCCAACACTCCCTTAAATGCTATTGAATCATCACTTCTTCTAAAGACAGTGACACCTATATCAGTGAAAAGACAGTTGTAGCCCATTTTGCATAATTGAGATACAGAAAGCAAATTGTAATCTAAAGAATCTACAAGAAAAACATTGGAAATAGAATGGTCAGGAGATATAGCTATTTTACCAAGACCTTTGACCAAACCTTGATTTCCATCCCCAAATGTGATAGCTCGTTGGGGATCTTGGTTTTTCTCATAGGAGGAGAACATTTTCTTCTCCCCTGTCATGTGGTTTGTGCACCCACTGTCGATGATCCAACTTGAGCCCCCGGATGCATAAACCTACAAAACAAGTTTAGTTCTTGACTTTAGGTACCCAAATGGTTTTGGGTCCTTTGGCATTAGACACAAGAACTTTAGGTACCCAAACACAAGTCTTTGACCCCTTGTGCTTGCCCCAACATATTTGGCAACTACTTTGCCGGATTTGTTAGTCAACACATAAGATGCATCAAAAGTTTTAAATGAAAGACTGTGTTCATTTGATGCACTAGGAGTTTTCTTCTTAGGCAACTTAGCACGGGTTGGTTGCCTAGAGCTAGATGTCTCACCCTTATACATAAAAGCATGATTAGGGCCAGAGTGAGACTTTCTAGAATGAATTCTCCTAATTTTGTCCTCTGGATAACCGGCAGGGTATAAAATGTACCCCTCATTATCCTGAGGCATGGGAGCCTTGCCCTTAACAAAGTTAGACAATCTTTTAGGAGGGGCATTAAGTTTGACATTATCTCCCCTTTGGAAGCCAATGCCATCCTTGATGCCAGGTCGTCTCCCACTATAGAGCATACTTTTAGCAAATTTAAATTTTTCATTTTCTAAGTTATGCTCGGCAATTTTAGCATCTAATTTAGCTATATGATCATTTTGTTGTTTAATTAAAGCCATGTGATCATGTATAGCATCAACATTAATATCTCTACATCTAGTACAAATAGAAGTGTGCTCAACAGTAGATGTAGAGGGTTTGCAAGATTTTAGTTCTACAACCTTAGCATGCAATATTTCATTTTTACTTCTAAGGTCGGAAATAGTAGCATTGCAAACATCAAAATTTTTAGCCTTAGCAATTAATTTTTCATTTTCATTCTTAAGGCTAACAAGAGATAAGTTCAATTCTTCAATTTTAGCAAGTAAATCATCATTATCATTTCTAAGATTGGAAATTGAAACATTACAAACATGAGAATCAACCTTAGCTAATAAATTAGAATTCTCATTTTTAAGGTTGTCTATAGTCTCATGGCAAGTGCTTAGCTCATTAGACAATTTTTCACATTTTTCTACTTCTAGAGCATAAGCATTTTTAACCTTAACATGTTTCTTGTTTTCCTTAATTAGGAAGTCCTCTTGAGAATCCAAAAGGTCATCCTTTTCATGAATAGCACTAATCAATTCATTTAATTTTTCTTTTTGTTCCATGTTAAGGTTGGCAAAAAGGGTACGCAAATTATCTTCCTCATCACTAGCATTATCATCACTAGAGGATTCATATCTAGTGGAGGATTTAGATTTAACCTTCTTCCTTTTACCGTCCTTTGCCATGAGGCACTTGTGGCCGACGTTGGGGAAGAGGAGTCCCTTGGTGACGGCGATGTTGGCGGCGTCCTCGTCGTCGGAGGAGTCGGTGAAGCTCTCGTCGGAGTCCCACTCGCGGCACACGTGGGCATCGCCGCCCTTCTTCTTGTAGTACCTCTTCTTCTCCTTTCTTCTCCCCTTCTTGTCGTCACCCCTGTCACTATCACTTGATAATGGACATTTAGCTATAAAGTGACCGGGCTTACCACACTTGTAGCAAACCTTCTTGGAGCGGGACTTATAGTCTTTCCCCCTCCTTTGCTTGAGGATTTGGCGAAAGCTTTTGATGACAAGCGCCATTTCCTCGTTGTCGAGCTTGGAGGCGTCGATGGGTGTTCTACTTGACGTAGACTCCTTCTTTTCTTCCGTCGCCTTGAATGCGACGGGTTGAGCTTCGGACGTGGAGGGATCATCAAGCTCGTTGATCTTCCTCGAGCCTTCGATCATGCACTCAAAACTTACAAAATTCCCGATTACTTCCTTGGGAGTCATTAGTGTATATCTAGGGTTGCCACGAATTAATTGAACTTGAGTAGGGTTAAGAAAAATTAGTGATCTTAAAATAACCTTAACCATTTCGTGGTCATCCAATTTCTTGCTCCCGAGGTTCCGCACTTGATTCACCAAGGTCTTGAGCCGGTTGTACATATTTTGTGGCTCCTCCCCTTTGCGAAGCCGGAACCGACCGAGCTCCCCCTCGATCGTCTCCCGCTTGGTGATCTTTGTAAGCTCATCTCCTTCGTGTGCGGTTTTGAGCACATCCCAAACCTCCTTGGCGCTCTTCAACCCTTGTACTTTGTTATACTCCTCTCTACTTAGCGAAGCGAGGAGTATTGTTGTTGCTTGAGAGTTGAAGTGCTTGATTTGGGCAACCTCGTCCTCATCATAATCTTCATCCCCTATGGATGGTACATGTGCACCAAACTCAACAACATCCCATATAATTTTGTGGAGTGAGGTTAGATGAAATCGCATTAAATCACTCCACCTAGCGTAATCTTCACCATCAAATGTTGGTGGTTTGCCTAATGGGACGGAAAGTAAATGTGTATGTTTAGAAATGCGAGGGTAGCGTAGGGGGATCTTACTATACTTCTTACGCTCTTGGCGTTTAGAAGTGACGGACGCCGCGTCGGAGCCGGAGGTGGATGTCGATGAAGAATCGGTCTCGAAGTAGACCACTTTCCTCATCCTCTTTTTCTTGTCCCCACTCCGTTGCGGCTTGTGGGAGGAAGGCTTCTCCTTCGTCTCTTTGTGTGAAGAAGATTTCTTCTCCTTCCCTTTGGAGGAGTCCTTCTTTTTCTCCTTCCCTTTGGAGGAGTCTTTCTTCTCCTTCCTCTTGGTGTGGGTCTCTTCCGATGAAGTGCTCCCGTGGCTTGTAGTGGGCTTTTCGCCGGTCTCCATCTCCTTCTTGGCGTGATCTCCCGACATCACTTCGAGCGGTTAGGCTCTAATGAAGCACCGGGCTTTGATACCAATTGGTAGTCGCCTAGAGGGGGGGTGAATAGGGCGAAACTGAAATTTACAAATATAAACACAACTACAAGCCGGGTTAGCGTTAGAAATAAAAAACGAGTTCGCAAGAGAGGGTGGAAAACAAATCGCAAGCAAATGAAGAGTGTGACACGCGGATTTGTTTTACCGAGGTTCGGTTCTTGCAAACCTACTCCCCGTTGAGGAGGCCACAAAGGCCGGGTCTCTTTCAACCCTTCCCTCTCTCAAACGGTCCCTCGGACCGAGTGAGCTTCTCTTCTCAAATCACTTGGGAATCAAACTTCCCGCAAGGACCACCACACAATTGGTGTCTCTTGCCTTAATTACAAGTGAGTGTTTGATCACAAGAAAGAATGCGGAAGAAAAGAAGCGATCCAAGCGCAAGAGCTCAAATGAACACTACAAATCACTCTCTCTAGTCACTAAGGCTTTGTGTGGAGTTGGGAGAGGATTTGATCTCTTTTGGTGTGCTTTGCAATGAATGCTAGCTCTTGTATAGTGGTTGGAAGCTGGAAAACTTGGATGCAATGAATGGTGGGGTGGTTGGGGTATTTATAGCCCCAACCACCAAACATGACCGTTGGTGGAGGCTGTCTGTCGTATGGTGCACCGGACAGTCCGGTGTACACCGGACATGTCCGGTGCGCCAGCCACGTCACCAATGCCGTTGGATTCCGACCGTTGGAGCTTCTGTCTTCTGGGCCCGCCTGGATGTCCGGTGCACACCGGACATGTACTGTTCAATGTCCGGTGTGCCAGTATGGGCGTGCCTGACTTCTGCGCGCTTCTGGCGCGCATTGAATGCGCCTGCAGGTGATCGTTGGCGCGAAGTAGCCGTTGCTCTGCTGGTTCACCGGACATGTCCGGTGAATTATAGCGGAGCAGCCGCTGCGTTTTCCCGAGGCTGGCGAGTTCCGGAGGCCGCTCTTCCTTGGAGCACCGGACACTGTCCGGTGTACACCGGACAGTCCGGTGAATTATAGTGGAGTGCCTCTGGAAATTCCCGAAGGTGACGAGTTTGAGTTGGAGTCCTCTGGTGCACCGGACACTGTCCGGTGTACACCGGACAGTCCGGTGCCCCAGACCAGAGGTGCCTTCAGTTGTCCCTTTGCTCCTTTGTTGAACCCAATACTTGGTCATTTTATTGGCTGAGTGTGAACCTTTTACACCTGTATAATCTATACACTAGGGCAAACTAGTTAGTCCAATTATTTATGTTGGGCAATTCAACCACCAAAATTAATTAGGAAAATAGGTGTAAGCCTAATTCCCTTTCAATATTGAGCATTATAATTGTTAGTATATTAGATTAGAGTAAATTAGTACCAAGCTAGGCAGCCCCGCTTCGACATTTATCTCCACGGATGAAAAGGGGACGCATCTATGTCATTACATTCTATAGATGCTGAAGCATTTATTTTCATGATTGAATTTTTTTTGGCAGAGCACAGTTCCGTCCTAATTTTTTTACATTCTATAGAGGGAAACTGTGGCCTAAGTAACTAATAGTCGCCTAGAGGGGGGGTGAATAGGACGAAACTGAAATTTACAAATATAAACACAACTACAAGCCGGGTTAGCGTTAGAAATATAAACGAGTCCGCGAGAGAGGGGGCAAAACAAATCGCAAGCAAATAAAGAGTGTGACACGCGGATTTGTTTTACCGAGGTTCGGTTCTCGCAAACCTACTCCCCGTTGAGGAGGCCACAAAGGCCGGGTCTCTTTCAACCCTTCCCTCTCTCAAACGGTCCCTCGGACCGAGTGAGCTTTTCTTCTTCTCAATCAAACGGGAACAAAACTTCCCCGCAAGGGCCACCACACAATTGGTGCCTCTTGCCTTGGTTACAATTGAGTTTTGATCACAAGAACAAGTGAGAAAGAAAGAAAGCGATCCAAGCGCAAGAGCTCAAAAGAACACGGCAAATCTCTCTCGCTAGTCACTAAAGGCTTGAGTGGAATTGGAGAGGATTTGATCTCTTTGGAGTGTCTAGAATTGAATGCTAGAGCTCTTGTAGTAGTTGGGAAGTGGAAAACTTGGATGCAATGAATGGTGGGGTGGTTGGGGTATTTATAGCCCCAACCACCAAAAGTGGCCGTTGGGAGGCTGTCTGCTCGATGGCGCACCAGACAGTCCGGTGCACACCGGACAGTCCGGTGCCCCCTGCCACGTCATCACTGCCGTTGGATTCTGACCGTTGGAGCTTCTGACTTGTGGGCCCGCCTGGGTGTCCGGTGCACACCGGACAACTACTGTTCCTTGTCCGGTGTGCCGGAATGGGCGTGCCTGACTTCTGCGCGCGCAGAGCGCGCATTAAATGCGCGACAGAGAGCCGTTGGCGCGGAGATAGCCGTTGCTCCGGAGTCGCACCGGACAGTCCGGTGCACACCGGACAGTCCGGTGAATTATAGCGGACTAGCCGTTGGAGTTTCCCGAAGCTGGCGAGTTCCTGAGGCCGCTTTCCTTTGGCGCACCGGACACTGTCCGGTGAATTATAGCGCGAGTGCCTCTGGAGATTCCCGAAGGTGGCGAGTTTGAGTTGGAGTCCTCTGGTGCACCGGACATGTCCGGTGGTGCACCGGACACTGTCCGGTGGCACACCGGACAGTCCGGTGCGCCAGACCAGAGGTGCCTTCGGTTGGCCCTTTGCTCTTTTGTTGAATCCAACACTTGATCTTTTTATTGGCTGAGTGTGAACCTTTTACACCTGTATAATCTATACACTTGGGCAAACTAGTTAGTCCAATTATTTGTGTTGGGCAATTCAACCACCAAAATTAATTAGGGACTAGGTGTAAGCCTAATTCCCTTTCAATCTCCCCCTTTTTGGTGATTGATGCCAACACAAACCAAAGCAAATATAGAAGTGCATAATTGAACTAGTTTGCATGATATAAGTGCAAAGGTTGCTTGGAATTGAGCCAATATAACTACTTACAAGATATGCATGGAATGTTTCTTACTTATTAACATTTTGGACCACGCTTGCACCACATGTTTTGTTTTTGCAAAATCTTTTGTAAATCCTTTTTCAAAGTTCATTTGCAAATAGTCAAAGGCAAATGAATAAGATTTTGAAAAGCATTTTTAAGATTTGAAATTTTCTCCCCCTGTTTCAAATGCTTTTCCTTTGACTAAACAAAACTCCCCCTAAATGAGATACTCCTCTTAGTGTTCAAGAGGGTTTTGATATATCAATTTTTGAAATCTTTCTCCCCCTTTAGAACACAATAGGAAACAAATTGAAAATATTCAATACTAAGTTTTTGAAATTGGTGGTGGTTCGGTCCTTTTGCTTTGGGCTTATTTCTCCCCCTTTTTGGCATGAATCGCCAAAAACGGAATCATTAGAGCCCTCAAAGTGCTTTTCTTCCCCTTTGGTTATAAATAAATGAGTTAAGATCATACCAAAGACGAAGTCCGGTTCTTTTGCTTTGGGCTCTTACTTTCTCCCCCAAAGACAAAGTCCTTTTCTTTGATGCTCATGCGTTTCTCCCCAAGAATGGAGAGTTGCTTGGAGCGACGGCGAAAGATGAGTTACGTAGTGGAAGCCTTTGTCTTCTCCGAAGACTCCAATTCCCTTTCAATATACCTATGACTTGGTTTGAAATAGACTTGAAAGACACATTAGTCATAGCATATGAAAGAGACATGATCAAAGGTATATAAATGAGCTATGTGTGCAATCTAGCAAAAGAAGTTCCTAGAATCAAGAATATTGAGCTCATGCCTAAGTTTGTTAAAAGATTGTTCATCAAGAGGCTTGGTAAAGATATCGGCTAATTGATCTTTAGTATTAATGTATGAAATCTCGATATCTCCCTTTTGTTGGTGATCCCTCAAAAAGTGATACCGAATGGCTATGTGCTTAGTGCGGCTATGTTCGACGGGATTGTCGGCCATTTTGATTGCACTCTCATTATCACATAGCAAAGGGACTTTGGTTAATTTGTAACCGTAGTCCCGCAGGGTTTGCCTCATCCAAAGCAATTGCGCGCAACAATGGCCTGCGACAATGTACTCGGCCTCGGCGGTGGAAAGAGCGACCGAATTTTGCTTCTTTGAAGCCCAAGACACCAAGGACCTTCCCAAGAACTGGCAAGTCCCCGATGTGCTCTTCCTATTGATTTTGCACCCCGCCCAATCGGCATCCGAATAACCAATCAAATCAAATGTGGATCCCCGAGGGTACCAAAGGCCAAACTTAGGAGTATAAGCTAAATATCTCAAGATTCGCTTTACGGCCGTAAGGTGAGCTTCCTTAGGGTCGGCTTGGAATCTTGCACACATGCATATGGAAAGCATAATATCCGGTCGAGATGCACAAAGATAAAGTAATGGACCTATCATCGACCGGTATACCTTTTGATCCACGGACTTACCTCCCGTGTCGAAGTCGAGATGCCCATTAGTTCCCATGGGTGTCTTGATGGGCTTGGCATCCTTCATCCCAAACTTGCTTAGAATATCTTGAGTGTACTTCGTTTGGCTTAGGAAGGTGCCCTCTTGGAGTTGCTTGACTTGGAATCCTAGAAAATACTTCAACTCCCCCATCATTGACATCTCGAATTTCTGTGTCATGATCCTACTAAATTCCTCACAAGTAGATTCGTTAGTAGACCCAAATATGGTATCTGAAAGGGAAATGTGCCCTTGGGCCATTTCTAAGTATTTTGGTGATTGAGTGCAAACACAAGGGCTTAAATGTGAAAATATGCTCATGGATGAACAAAGTGCAAATCACAAGTTAAGGTATGTTTCTAAGCCTTAGTACATTGGTTTTGTGTACTAATATATTTGTCTAAGTGTTAGAAACAGAAAGAAGAAGAGAAGAGAAGACTTGGCTGTGTGCAGCCAAGGGGCTGCTTCGGTCTAGGGCACCGGACTGTCCGGTGGTGCACCGGACAGTGTCCGGTGCGCCAGGCCGCCTCGGCCGAAGAGGCCGCTCTCGGGTTTTTCTCCGGCGACTTCGGCTAAAATTCACCGGACTGTCCGGTGTGCACCGGACTGTCCGGTGAGCCAACAGTCGGCCGGGCCAACGGTCGGCCGCGCGATCGGCGCGCGACACGTGGCCATGCCAACGGTCGGAAGGAAGCACCGGACTGTCCGGTGTGCACCGGACTGTCCGGTGCGCCAGATCTGCAACGGTCGGCAACGGTCGGCTTCGCCAATTAAGGAAAGGAATCGGGCACCGGACACTGTCCGGTGTGCACCGGACTGTCCGGTGCGCCCGACGACAGAAGGCAAGGATAGCCTTCCAGATGTGCTCTCAACGGCTCCTAGCTGCCTTGGGGCTATAAAAGGGACCCCTAGGCGCATAGAGGATATAACCAAGCATTCTTTGAGCACTCTTGATCACTCACACATCAATCTCGCGCACTTGTTCGACATTCTAGTGATTTGAGCTCCGTTCTAGTGTGCTAGTCTTTTGAGCTCAAGTCTGGGTCTTGTGTGTGCGTATTCGCTGTGATCTTTGTGTCGTGTGTGAGTTGCTAATCCCTCCCTTGCTCCGTGATTCTCTGTGAACATCTTTTGTAAGGGCGAGAGGCTCCAAATTGTGGAGATTCCTCGCAAGCGGGATTGAGAAAAGAAAAGCAAGAACACCGTGGTATTCAAGTTGATCATTGGATCACTTGAGAGGAGTTGAGTGCAACTCTCGTCCATTGGGACGCCACAACGTGGAAGTAGGCAAGTGTTGTACTTGGCCGAACCACGGGATAACCACCGTGTCATCTCTGTGATTGATTTCTTGTGGTTATTGTGTTTTGACTCCTCTCTAGCCACTTGGCCATAATTGTGCTAACACTTAACAAGTTTTTGTGGCTTAAGTTTTGAAGTTATTCAGGATCACCTATTCACCCCCCCCTCTAGGTGCTCTCAATTGGTATCAGAGCCGTTCTCTTCAAGAAAGGGACTAACCGCCCGAAGAGATGGATCCTAAGGGGAAGGGAATTGTGATCAACGACAAGGAGAAGGAGTCCCTCGTCAACGAGCCAAGGGATGACAAGTCCAACGACTCGGGCTCGGGCCACAGGCGCAAAGATGGGAAGAAGAAGAAGACAAGGCGCATCAAGGAGATCATCTACTACGACGATAGTGATGAATCTACTTCTTCCCAAAAGGATGGTGACAACGACTACAAAAAGACGGTCAATTCGAACTTTTCATTTGATTATTCTCGTATTCAACATAGTTCGAATTCGCATTTGCTTTCCATTCCTCTTGGCAAACCCCCACACTTTGATGGGGAGGACTACGGATTTTGGAGTCACAAAATGCGTAGTCACTTATTCTCTCTCCATCCAAGCATATGGGAGATTGTGGAGAATGGAATGAAATTTGATAGCTCGGATAGTCCTATGCTTATAAATGAACAAATTCATAGAAATGCACAAGCTACTACTGTTCTCTTAGCATCTTTGTGCAGGGAAGAGTATAATAAGGTGAGTGGCTTGGACAATGCCAAGCAGATATGGGACACCCTCAAGATCTCTCACGAGGGGAACGACATCACCATGCTCACCAAGATGGAGTTGGTGGAGGGCGAGCTTGGACGATTCGCCATGATAAGGGGAGAGGAGCCAACTCAAACTTACAACCGGCTCAAGACCCTTGTCAACAAAATAAGGAGCTACGGAAGCACGCGTTGGACGGACCACGACGTCGTCTGCCTACTACTCAGGTCCTTTACCGTTCTTGATCCTCATCTCGTGAACAATATTCGTGAGAATCCCAGGTACACGATGATGACGCCCGAGGAAGTACTTGGAAAATTCGTGAGCGGGCGAATGATGATCAAGGAGGCAAGGTACGTCGATGACGCGTTGAACGGTCCAATCCACGAGCCTCAACCCATTGCTCTCAAGGCATCGAGAAGCAAGGAGGCACTACCAAGCAAGGTGGCGCAAATTGAGGCGGCCGGGCTTAATGATGAAGAAATGGCTCTCATCATTAAGCGCTTCAAGACGGCGTTAAGGGGTCGCAAGGAGCATCCCAACAAGACCAAGACGAAGGGGAAGCGCTCATGCTTCAAGTGTGGTAAGATTGGTCACTTTATCGCTAATTGTCCCGATAATGATAGTGACCAGGAAAAGAAGAGTGGAAAATGGGAAAAGAAGAAGAATTACAAGAAGGCAAAGGGCGAGGCTCATATTGGAAAAGAGTGGGATTCAGATTGCTCCTCGTCCGACTCCGACAACGAAGGACTCGCCGCCACCGCCTTCAACAAGTCATCTCTCTTTCCCAACGAACATCACACTTGCCTCATGGCAAGGGAAAAGAAGGTAATCACTCGTAATGCTAATACTTATGATTCTTCTAGTGATGATGAATCTAGTGAGGATGAAGTAGATTATTCATGTTTATTCAAGGGCTTAGATAGATCTAAGATAGACAAAATTAATGAATTAATTGATGCCTTGAATGAAAAGAATATACTTTTAGAAAAGCAAGAGGATTTGTTGTATGAAGAACATGATAAGTTTGTAGAGGCTCAAAAATCCCTTGCATTAGAAATTAAGAGGAATGAAATGCTTGCTTGTGAAGTGTCATCATACCATGATTCTATGTCTAACTTAAAGAGCATAAATGATGATTTAAATGCTAAACTCGTAGAAGCAAATAAATCCAACTCCTGTGGTGAAACTGTTGTTATTTGCAATAGATGTAAAGACTTTGATATTAATGCTTGTAGTGAACACATAGCTTCTATTGCAAAGTTAAATAATGAAGTGGCTAGTCTTAATGCCCAACTTAAGACTAGCAAAAGTGAATTTGATAAACTAAAATTTGCAAGGGATGCCTACACTATTGGTAGACACCCCTCAATTAAGGATGGACTTGGCTTCAAGAGGGAAGTCAAGAACTTAACAAGCCATAAGACTCCAATTCCCACTAAGGAGAAAGGGAAGGCTCCTACGGCTACAAGTGCTAAAAAGAACCATGCCTTTTTATATCATGATAGGAGATATTCTAGAAATGCTTTTAAAGGTCATGATGTTTTTTGTTCACATGCTTATGACTCTTATTCTATGACTGCTTCTAGTTCTCATGTTATGCCTGGTAGAAATGTGCTTAGAAGAAATGTTGTTCATCAAATGCCTAGGAGAAATGATGCTCATAGTGCTCCTAGGAAAGTAGTAAATGAATCTTCTACAATTTATTGTGCTTTAAATGCTTCCTTTGCTATTTATAGAAAGGATAAGAAAATTGTTGCTAGGAAGATAGGGGCAAAATGCAAGGGAGACAAAACTTGCATTTGGGTCCCTAAGGATATTTGCACTAACCTTGTAGGACCCAACATGAGTTGGGTACCTAAGTCCCAAGCCTAAATTTGCCTTGCAGGTTTATGCATCCGGGGGTTCAAGCTGGATTATAGACAGCGGATGCACAAACCATATGACGGGGGAGAAGAAGATGTTCACCTCCTACGTCAAGAATAAGGATTCCCAAGATTCAATTATATACGGTGATGGGAATCAAGGCAAGGTAAAAGGGCTAGGTAAAATTGCAATCTCTAATGAGCACTCTATATCTAATGTGTTTTTAGTAGAGTCTCTTGGTTATAATCTGCTATCTGTTAGTCAATTATGCAACATGGGGTATAACTGTCTATTTACAAATGTAGATGTGTCTGTCTTTAGAAGAAGTGATGGTTCACTAGCTTTTAAGGGTGTATTAGACGGCAAACTTTACTTAGTTGATTTTGCAAAAGAGGAGGCCGGTCTAGATGCATGCTTAATAGCTAAGACTAGCATGGGCTGGCTGTGGCATCGCCGCTTAGCACATGTGGGGATGAAGAACCTTCACAAGCTTCTAAAGGGAGAACACGTGATAGGTCTAACTAATGTTCAATTCGAAAAAGATAGACCTTGTGCAGCTTGTCAAGCAGGGAAACAGGTGGGAGGCTCTCATCACACCAAAAATGTGATGACGACATCAAGACCCTTGGAGATGCTGCATATGGACCTTTTTGGACCCGTCGCCTA
This sequence comes from Zea mays, assembly GCF_902167145.1. Classification (NCBI taxonomy): domain Eukaryota; kingdom Viridiplantae; phylum Streptophyta; class Magnoliopsida; order Poales; family Poaceae; genus Zea; species Zea mays. The sequence goes on along the minus strand of NC_050097.1, from coordinate 236,596,957 downwards.
TCTGAGCATAGGAGGAAGTAAGTATGGTTTAGTTATTGTTGATGACTTTTCCCGCTTCACTTGGGTGTTCTTTTTGCAGGAAAAGTCCGAAACCCAAGGGACCCTCAAACGCTTCCTCAGGAGATCTCAAAATGAGTTTGAGCTCAAAGTGAAGAAGATAAGGAGCGACAACGGGTCCGAGTTCAAGAATCTTCAAGTGGAGGAATTCCTTGAAGAAGAAGGGATCAAGCATGAGTTCTCCGCTCCCTACACACCACAGCAAAATGGTGTGGTAGAGAGGAAGAACAGGACGCTCATCGACATGGCGAGGACTATGCTTGGAGAGTTCAAGACCCCCGAGCGTTTTTGGTCGGAAGCCGTGAACACGGCTTGCCACGCCATCAACAGGGTCTACCTTCATCGCCTCCTCAAGAAGACGTCGTATGAGCTACTAACCGGTAACAAACCCAATGTATCTTACTTTCGTGTATTTGGGAGCAAGTGCTACATTCTAGTGAAGAAGGGTAGAAATTCTAAGTTTGCTCCCAAAGCTGTAGAAGGGTTTTTGTTAGGTTATGACTCAAATACAAAGGCGTATAGAGTCTTCAACAAATCATCGGGTTTGGTTGAAGTCTCTAGCGACGTTGTATTTGATGAGACTAATGGCTCTCCAAGAGAGCAAGTTGTTGATTGTGATGATGTAGATGAAGAAGATGTTCCAACGGCCGCTGTGCGCACCATGGCGATTGGTGATGTGCGACCACAGGAACACTTGGAGCAAGATCAGCCCTCTTCCTCAACCATAGTGCATCCCCCAACCCAAGATGACGAACAGGTACCTCAAGTGGAGGCGGGTGATCAAGGGGGAGCACAAGATGATCATGTGATGGAGGAAAAAGCGCAACCGGCACCTCCAACCCAAGTTCGAGCGATGATTCAAAGGGATCATCCCGTCGACCAAATTCTGGGTGACATCAGCAAGGGAGTAACTACTCGTTCTCGATTAGTTAATTTTTGTGAGCATTACTCTTTTGTCTCTTCTATTGAGCCTTTCAGGGTAGAGGAGGCCTTGCTAGATCCGGACTGGGTGTTGGCCATGCAGGAGGAGCTCAACAACTTCAAGAGAAATGAAGTTTGGACGCTGGTGCCTCGTCCGAAGCAAAATGTTGTGGGAACCAAGTGGGTGTTCCGCAACAAACAGGACGAGCACGGGGTGGTGACGAGAAACAAGGCTCGACTTGTGGCAAAAGGTTATGCCCAAGTCGCAGGTTTGGATTTTGAGGAGACTTTTGCTCCTGTGGCTAGGCTAGAGTCAATTCGAATCTTGCTAGCATATGCCGCTCACCATTCTTTCAGGTTGTACCAAATGGATGTGAAGAGCGCTTTCCTCAACGAGCCAATCAAGGAGGAGGTGTACGTGGAGCAACCCCCTGGCTTCGAGGATGAACGGTACCCCGACCACGTATGTAAGCTCTCTAAGGCGCTCTATGGACTTAAGCAAGCCCCAAGAGCATGATATGAATGCCTTAGAGATTTCTTAATTGCTAATGCTTTCAAGGTTGGGAAAGCCGATCCAACTCTTTTCACTAAGACATGTGATGGTGATTTGTTCGTGTGCCAAATTTATGTCGATGACATAATATTTGGTTCTACTAACCAAAAGTCTTGTGAAGAGTTTAGCAGGGTGATGACGCAGAAATTCGAGATGTCGATGATGGGCGAGTTGAACTACTTCCTTGGGTTCCAAGTGAAGCAACTCAAGGACGGCACCTTCATCTCCCAAACAAAGTACACGCAAGATCTGCTAAAGCGGTTTGGGATGAAGGACGCCAAGCCCGCAAAGACTCCGATGGGAACCGACGGACACACTGACCTCAACAAAGGAGGTAAGTCCGTTGATCAAAAAGCATACCGGTCAATGATAGGGTCATTACTTTATTTATGTGCTAGTAGACCGGATATTATGCTTAGCGTATGCATGTGTGCTAGATTTCAATCCGATCCTAAGGAATGTCACTTAGTGGCGGTGAAGCGGATTCTTAGATATTTGGTTGCTATGCCTTGTTTCGGGCTCTGGTATCCAAAGGGGTCTACCTTTGACTTGGTTGGATACTCAGACTCCGACTATGCTGGATGTAAGGTCGATAGGAAGAGTACATCGGGGACGTGCCAATTCTTAGGAAGGTCCCTGGTGTCATGGAACTCTAAGAAACAAACATCCGTTGCCCTATCCACCGCTGAGGCCGAGTATGTTGCCGCAGGACAGTGTTGCGCGCAACTACTTTGGATGAGGCAAACTCTCCGGGACTTTGGCTACAATCTGAGCAAAGTCCCACTCCTATGTGATAATGAGAGTGCTATCCGCATGGCGGAGAATCCTGTTGAGCACAGCCGCACAAAGCACATAGACATCCGGCATCACTTTTTGAGAGACCACCAGCAAAAGGAAGATATCGAAGTATTTCATGTTAGCACCGAGAACCAGCTAGCCGATATCTTCACTAAGCCTCTAGATGAGAAGACCTTTTGCAGGTTGCGTAGTGAGCTAAATGTCTTAGATTCGCGGAACCTGGATTGAATTGTAGCATACATGTATTTATGCTTTTGATCATGTTCCTTTTTGCATTTTGTTGCTTATTGTGGTGCTCAAGTTGTACAAACACTCCCTGGACCTCACAAGTCCGTTGCACAGTGATGCACATGTTAAGGGGGAGATGTGTTACAACTTGACCCTTTGAGACTAACCATGTGTTTGAGGTTGATGATTTAGTCTCAAAGGAGGCTTGAAAGGGAAAAGGTGGACTTGGACCATGAAAGACTTCCACTGCACTCCGATGAGAGGGTAACTTATTCCAAGTCCATCTCATGAATTCTTATTGCCATTTGCTCTTAATTGAAGATTTTGGTGAGGCAATGGGGTTGAAGGGCCAAGATTGATCCCGTTTTGGTGCTTGATGCCAAAGGGGGAGAAAATAAAGGCCAAAGTGATAAATGGATCAGCTACCACTTGAGAGATTTTGAAAATAGTAGAATAAAGTTTTTGTTTTGTCAAAACTCTCTTATTATCTCTTTTGTGAAAAGTTGGCTTCTTGTGGGGAGAAGTAGTGATTATGGGAAAAAGGGGGAGTTTTTGAAATCTTTGATCAATCTCTTTTGGAATGACTCTCTTTATGCGTCAACATGTGTGGTTGACATAGAAATAGAGATTTGAGTTTGATTTGCAAAAAACAAACCAAGTGGTGGCAAAGGATGATCCATATATGCCAAAATTGAATCAAAACCAATTTGAGTTTTTATTTGAAGTCATTTTGCACTTGTTCTAGTTGCTTTATGTTGTGTTGGCATAAAACACCAAAAAGGGGGAGATTGAAAGGGAAATGTGCCCTTGGGCCATTTCTAAGTATTTTGGTGATTGAGTGCAAACACAAGGGCTTAAATGTGAAAATATGCTCATGGATGAACAAAGTGCAAATCACAAGTTAAGGTATGTTTCTAAGCCTTAGTACATTGGTTTTGTGTACTAATATATTTGTCTAAGTGTTAGAAACAGAAAGAAGAAGAGAAGAGAAGACTTGGCTGTGTGCAGCCAAGGGGCTGCTTCGGTCTAGGGCACCGGACTGTCCGGTGGTGCACCGGACAGTGTCCGGTGCGCCAGGCCGCCTCGGCCGAAGAGGCCGCTCTCGGGTTTTTCTCCGGCGACTTCGGCTAAAATTCACCGGACTGTCCGGTGTGCACCGGACTGTCCGGTGAGCCAACAGTCGGCCGGGCCAACGGTCGGCCGCGCGATCGGCGCGCGACACGTGGCCATGCCAACGGTCGGAAGGAAGCACCGGACTGTCCGGTGTGCACCGGACTGTCCGGTGTGCACCGGACTGTCCGGTGCGCCAGATCTGCAACGGTCGGCAACGGTCGGCTTCGCCAATTAAGGAAAGGAATCGGGCACCGGACACTGTCCGGTGTGCACCGGACTGTCCGGTGCGCCCGACGACAGAAGGCAAGGATAGCCTTCCAGATGTGCTCTCAACGGCTCCTAGCTGCCTTGGGGCTATAAAAGGGACCCCTAGGCGCATAGAGGATATAACCAAGCATTCTTTGAGCACTCTTGATCACTCACACATCAATCTCGCGCACTTGTTCGACATTCTAGTGATTTGAGCTCCGTTCTAGTGTGCTAGTCTTTTGAGCTCAAGTCTGGGTCTTGTGTGTGCGTATTCGCTGTGATCTTTGTGTCGTGTGTGAGTTGCTAATCCCTCCCTTGCTCCGTGATTCTCTGTGAACATCTTTTGTAAGGGCGAGAGGCTCCAAATTGTGGAGATTCCTCGCAAGCGGGATTGAGAAAAGAAAAGCAAGAACACCGTGGTATTCAAGTTGATCATTGGATCACTTGAGAGGAGTTGAGTGCAACTCTCGTCCGTTGGGACGCCACAACGTGGAAGTAGGCAAGTGTTGTACTTGGCCGAACCACGGGATAACCACCGTGTCATCTCTGTGATTGATTTCTTGTGGTTATTGTGTTTTGACTCCTCTCTAGCCACTTGGCCATAATTGTGCTAACACTTAACAAGTTTTTGTGGCTTAAGTTTTGAAGTTATTCAGGATCACCTATTCACCCCCCCTCTAGGTGCTCTCAGTATCATCAACATAAATTTGGCATACAAACAAATCATTTTCAAGAGTTTTAGTGAATAGAGTAGGATCGGCTTTACCGACTTTGAAGCCATTAGCAATAAGGAAATCTCTAAGGCATTCATACCATGCTCTTGGGGCTTGCTTGAGCCCATAAAGCGCCTTAGAGAGCTTATAGACATGGTTAGGGTACTCACTGTCTTCAAAGCCGGGAGGTTGCTCAACATAGACCTCTTCCTTGATTGGTCCATTGAGGAAGGCACTTTTCACGTCCATTTGATAAAGCTTAAAGCCATGGTAAGTAGCATAGGCTAATAATATACGAATTGACTCAAGCCTAGCTACGGGTGCATAGGTTTCACCGAAATCCAAACCTTCGACTTGGGAGTATCCCTTGGCCACAAGTCGAGCTTTGTTCCTTGTCACCACACCATGCTCATCTTGCTTGTTGCGGAAGACCCATTTGGTTCCTACAACATTTTGGTTAGGACGTGGAACTAAATGCCATACCTCATTCCTAGTGAAGTTGTTGAGCTCCTCTTGCATCGCCACCACCCAATCCGAATCTTGGAGTGCTTCCTCTACCCTGTGTGGCTCAATAGAGGAAACAAACGAGTAATGTTCACAAAAATGTGCAACACGAGATCGAGTAGTTACCCCCTTATGAATGTCGCCGAGGATGGTGTCGACGGGGTGATCTCATTGGATTGCTTGGTGGACTCTTGGGTGTGGCGGCCTTTGCTCTTCATCCTCCTTGTCTTGATCATTTGCATCTCCCCCTTGATCTATGCCGTCATCTTGAGGTGGCTCATTTGATTGATCTTCTTCTTCATCAACTTGAGCCTCATCCTCATGTTGAGTTGGTGGAGATGCTTGCGTGGAGGAGGATGGTTGATCTTGTGTATTTGGAGGCTCTTCGGATTCCTTAGGACACACATCCCCAATGGACATGTTCCTTAGTGCGATGCATGGAGCCTCTTCTTCACTTATCTCATCAAGATCAACTTGCTCTACTTGAGAGCCGTTAGTTTCATCAAACACAACATCACATGAGACTTCAACTAGTCCAGTGGACTTGTTAAAGACTCTATATGCCCTTGTGTTTGAGTCATAACCAAGTAAAAAGCCTTCTACAGTTTTAGGAGCAAATTTAGATTTTCTACCTCTTTTAACAAGAATAAAGCATTTGCTACCAAAAACTCTAAAGTATGAAATGTTGGGCTTTTTACCGGTTAGGAGTTCATAGGATGTCTTCTTGAGGATTCGGTGAAGATATAACCGGTTGATGGCGTAGCAGGCGGTGTTGACCGCCTCGGCCCAAAACCGATCCGAAGTCTTGTACTCATCAAGCATGGTCCTTGCCATGTCCAATAGAGTTCGATTCTTCCTCTCCACTACACCATTTTGTTGTGGCGTGTAGGGAGAAGAGAACTCATGCTTGATGCCCTCCTCCTCAAGGAAGCCTTCAATTTGAGAGTTCTTGAACTCTGTCCCGTTGTCGCTTCTTATTTTCTTGATCCTTAAGCAGAACTCATTTTGAGCCCGTCTCAAGAATCCCTTTAAGGTCTCTTGGGTTTGAGATTTTTCCTGTAAAAAGAATACCCAAGTGAAGCGAGAATAATCATCCACAATAACTAGACAGTACTTACTCCCGCCGATGCTTATGTAAGCGATCGGGCCGAATAGATCCATGTGTAGGAGCTCCAGTGGCCTGTCGGTCGTCATTATGTTCTTATGTGGATGATGAGTGCCAATTTGCTTTCCTGCTTGGCATGCGCTACAAACCCTGTCTTTCTCAAAATGAACATTTGTTAGTCCCAAAATGTGTTCTCCCTTTAGAAGCTTGTGAAGATTCTTCATCCCAACATGTGCTAGTCGGCGATGCCAGAGCTAGCCCATGTTAGTCTTAGCAATTAAGCAAGTGTCGAGTTTAGCTCTATCAAAATCTACCAAGTATAGCTGACCCTCTAACACTCCCTTAAATGCTATTGAATCATCACTTCTTCTAAAGACAGTGACACCTACATCAGTGAATAGACAGTTGTAGCCCATTTGACATAATTGAGATACGGAAAGCAAATTGTAATCTAATGAATCTACAAGAAAAACATTGGAAATAGAATGGTCAGGAGATATAGCAATTTTACCCAAACCTTTGACCAAACCTTGATTTCCATCCCCGAATGTGATAGCTCGTTGGGGATCCTGGTTTTTCTCATAGGAGGAGAACATCCTTTTCTCCCCTGTCATGTGGTTTGTGCACCCGCTGTCGATGATCCAACTTGAGCCCCCGGATGCATAAACCTACAAAACAATTTTAGTTCTTGACTTTAGGTACCCAAATGGTTTTGGGTCCTTTGGCATTAGACACAAGAACTTTAGGTACCCAAACACAAGTCTTGGAGCCCTTGTGCTTGCCCCCAACATATTTGGCAACTATCTTGCCGGATTTGTTAGTTAAAACATATGATGCATCAAACGTTTTAAATGAAATGTCATGATCATTTGATGCAATAGGAATTTTCTTAGGCAACTTAGCACGGGTTGGTTGCCTAGAACTAGATGTCTCACCCTTATACATAAAAGCATGATTGGGGCCAGAGTGAGACTTCCTAGAATGAATTTTCCTAATTTTGCTCTCAGGATAACCGGCAGGGTACAAAATGTATCCCTCGTTATCCTGAGGCATGGGAGCCTTGCCCTTAACAAAGTTAGACAATTTCTTAGGAGGGGCATTAAGTTTGACATTGTCTCCCCTTTGAAAGCCAATGCCATCCTTGATGCCAGGGCGTCTCACATTATAGAGCATACTTCTAGCAAATTTAAATTTTTCATTTTCTAAGTTATGCTCGGCAATTTTAGCATCTAATTTAGCTATATGATCATTTTGTTGTTTAATTAAAGCCATGTGATCATGTATAGCATCAAAGTTAACATCTCTACATCTAGTACAAATAGATACATGCTCAACACTAGATGTAGAGGGTTTGCAAGATTTTAATTCTACGACCTTAGCATGTAACATGTCATTCTTAGTTCTAAGGTCGGAAATAGTAGCATTGCAAACATCAAAATCTTTAGCCTTAGCAAGCAATTTTTCATTCTCAAGTCTAAGGCTAGCAAGAGAAATGTTTAAATCTTCAATCCTAGCAAGCAAATCATCATTATTATCTCTAGGGTTGGGAATTGAAACATTGCAAACATGTGAATCAACCTTGGCATTTAAACTAGCATTTTCATTCCTAAGGTTGTCAATCATCTCACGGCAAGTGCTTAGCTCACTAGATAATTTTTCACATTTTTCTACTTCTAGAGCATAAGCATTTTTAACCTTAACATGTTTCTTGTTTTCTTTAATTAGACAGTCCTCTTGGGAATCCAAAAGGTCATCCTTTTCATGAATAGCACTAATTAATTCATTTAATTTTTCCGTTTGTTCCATGTTAAGATTGGCAAAAAGAGTACGCAAGTTATCCTCCTCATCACTAGCATTTTCATCACTAGAGGTTTCATATTTAGTGGATGATCTTGATTTTACCTTCTTCCTTTTGCCGTCCTTTGCCATGAGGCACTTGTGGCCGACGTTGGGGAAGAGGAGTCCCTTGGTGACGGCGATGTTGGCGGCGTCCTCGTCGTCGGAGGAGTCGCTTGAGCTTTCGTCGGAGTCCCACTCCCGACAAACATGGGCATCGCCGCCCTTCTTCTTGTAGTACCTCTTCTTCTCCTTTCTTCTCCCCTTCTTGTCGTCGCCCCTGTCACTATCACTTGATAATGGACATTTAGCAATAAAGTGACCGGGCTTACCACACTTGTAGCAAACCTTCTTGGAGCGGGACTTGTAGTCTTTCCCTCTCCTTTGCTTGAGGATTTGGCGGAAGCTCTTGATGACGAGCGCCATTTCCTCATTGTCGAGCTTGGAGGTGTCTATTGGTTGTCGACTTGGTGTAGACTCCTCTTTCTTTTCTTTCGTTGCCTTGAATGCGACGGGTTGAGCTTCGGATGTAGATGGATCATCAAGCTCGTTGATCTTCCTCGAGCCTTCGATCATGCACTCAAAACTTACAAAATGCCCGATTACTTCCTCGGGGGTCATTTTAGTATATCTAGGATTACCACGAATTAATTGAACTTGAGTAGGGTTAAGGAAAATAAGAGATCTTAGAATAACCTTAACCACTTCATGGTCATCCCACTTTACGCTCCCGAGGTTGCGCACTTGGTTCACTAAGGTCTTGAGCCGGTTGTACATGTGTTGTGGCTCCTCCCCTTTGCGAAGCCGGAACCGACCGAGCTCCCCCTCGATCGTTTCCCGCTTGGTGATCTTGGTGAGCTCATCTCCCTCGTGCGCGGTTTTGAGCACATCCCAAACCTCCTTGGCGCTCTTCAACCCTTGCACTTTGTTATACTCCTCTCTACTTAAAGAGGCGAGGAGTATCGTTGTCGCTTGAGAGTTGAAGTGCTCGATTTGGGCCACCTCATCCTCATCATAATCCTTATCCCCTACGGATGGTACCTGTGCACCAAACTCAACAACATCCCATATACTTTTGTGGAGTGAGGTTAGATGAAATCGCATTAAATCACTCCACCTAGCATAATCTTCACCATCAAAAGTTGGTGGTTTGCCTAATGGGACAGAAAGTAAAGGTGCATGTTTAGAAATGCGAGGATAGTGTAGGGGAATCTTACTAAACTTCTTACGCTCTTGGTGTTTAGAAGTTACGGAGGGCGCATCGGAGTCGGAGGTCGATGTTGATGAAGTGTCGGTCTCGTAGTAGACCACTTTCCTCATCCTCTTTTGCTTGTCCCCACTCCGATGCGGCTTGTGGGAAGAAGATTTTTCCTTCTTCTCTTTGTGGTGAGAAGAAGATTTCTTCTCCTTCCCTTTGTTGGAGGAGCTCTTCTTCTTCTCCCTCCTCTTGGTGCGGGACTCTTCCGATGAAGTGCTCCCGTGGCTTGTAGTGGGCTTTTCGCCGGTCTCCATCTCCTTCTTGGCGTGATCTCCCGACATCACTTCGAGCGGTTAGGCTCTAATGAAGCACCGGCTCTGATACCAATTGATAGTCGCCTAGAGGGGGGGTGAATAGGGCGAAACTAAAATTTACAAATATAAACACAACTACAAGCCGGGTTAGCGTTAGAAATATAAACGAGTCCGCGAGAGAGGGGGCAAAACAAATCGCAAGCAAATAAAGAGTGTGACACGCAGATTTGTTTTACCGAGGTTCGGTTCTCGCAAACCTACTCCCCGTTGAGGAGGCCACAAAGGCCGGGTCTCTTTCAACCCTTCCCTCTCTCAAAAGGTCCCTCGGACCGAGTGAGCTTTTCTTCTTCTCAATCAAACGGGAACAAAACTTCCCCGCAAGGGCCACCACACAATTGGTGCTTCTTGCCTTGGTTACAATTGAGTTTTGATCACAAGAACAAGTGAGAAAGAAAGAAAGCGATCCAAGCGCAAGAGCTCAAAAGAACACGACAAATCTCTCTCGCTAGTCACTAAAGGCTTGAGTGGAATTGGAGAGGATTTGATCTCTTTGGAGTGTCTAGAATTGAATGCTAGAGCTCTTGTAGTAGTTGGGAAGTGGAAAACTTGGATGCAATGAATGGTGGGGTGGTTGGGGTATTTATAGCCCCAACCACCAAAAGTGGCCGTTGGGAGGCTGTCTGCTCGATGGCGCACCGGACAGTCCGGTGCCCCCTGCCACGTCATCACTGCCGTTGGATTCTGACCGTTGGAGCTTCTGACTTGTGGGCCCGCTTGGGTGTCCGGTGCACACCGGACAACTACTGTTCCTTGTCCGGTGTGCCGGAATGGGCGCGCCTGACTTCTGCGCGCGCAGAGCGCGCATTAAATGCGCGGCAGAGAGCCGTTGGCGCGGAGATAGCCGTTGCTTCGGAGTCGCACCGGACAGTCCGGTGCACACCGGACAGTCCGGTGCACACCGGACAGTCCGGTGAATTATAGCGGACTAGCCGTTGGAGTTTCCCGAAGCTGGCGAGTTCCTGAGGCCGCTCTCCTTTGGCGCACCGGACACTGTCCGGTGAATTATAGCGCGAGTGCCTCTGGAGATTCCCGAAGGTGGCGAGTTTGAGTTGGAGTCCTCTGGTGCACCGGACATGTCCGGTGGTGCACCAGACACTGTCCGGTGGCACACCGGACAGTCCGGTGCGCCAGACCAGAGGTGCCTTCGGTTGGCCCTTTGCTCTTTTGTTGAATCCAACACTTGATCTTTTTATTGGCTGAGTGTGAACCTTTTACACCTGTATAATCTATACACTTGGGCAAACTAGTTAGTCCAATTATTTGTGTTGGACAATTCAACCACCAAAATTAATTAGGGACTAGGTGTAAGCCTAATTCCCTTTCAGTAACATTATGTTAAAAGTTGTGGTTAACTGTGTTGTATTCATGAACTAATTGTTTTGAGCAATTCAGGTGGTTACTGATTTTACATTTTTACTACTGGTGTTAGTGTCACCTGCAATGTGCTGTGAGAAACCAATGCTGAGCATTCACCCATCCTTTGTATATCAATGGGTAAGTGGCCAGGATCGTAGCATGAACAGAAAGGGCATGTTTATTGTGGTGTTTATGTGTGGAGAAAGATAAATGAGTTCATAGGGTTTGGAATCTAGAAATCCGGTTTAGAATCTAGAAAGTATTACTAATTTTGCTAGTAGTGTTAGTGTCACCTGCTTTGTGCGTCAAAGGCTATCATTGAAAAAAGTGTTATATGCAAATTCTGGCGAGGGTGATATATAATACTATAATCCTAAGTCCGACAGCCTAAATAACCTGGTTCTAAGCTCCTGTTTGATCTTTTTTTCTATACCTTTTATGCAAATCTGAACTGTTGTTTTTTATACAACTGAACACCTTTTTAATGTGAGATATTGAGCATTATAATTGTTAGTATATTAGATTAGAGTAAATTAGTTACCAAGCTAGGCAACCCCGCTCCAGCATTTATCTCCACGGATGAAAAGGGGACGCAGCTATGTCATTACATTCTATAGATGCTGAAGCATTTATTTTCATGATTGAATTTTTTTGGCAGAGCACAGTTCTGTCCTAATTTTTAATTCGCTTAACTTTTTTTTACTAAATATATAAATAGATAGATATACATAGACGGTTACAAGCGTAATGAATAAATCAACCATGATTATAGAAGCAAATTAAACCTATCTACTAACTATAATTGTTTGGGGCGCAGCCCACAATCATTTTAATCTATAAAATATACCCTATACTAACACCTATCTAACCCATTTGGATAGCTAAAAGAGTATATTATAATCTAGAGTTGACTATGCTGTAATCACCGTTCAAAGATGCTACCAGTGTATACCATTGAGTAGACCTACAAGTATATCACCACCGTCGCGATACAAGATGCGTCTCCTCATAATGGTGCAGATGAAGCAAGCGATGTGGCTCTTCCGCCCGGCAAGAAAGGGCAACTCCGGGAAGTCCCACCGCATGCCAAGGGTGGCGGCCATGCGCCTCAGACCTAGACCACCTAAGTCCGTTCGCTCGCAGTGCTCCGCCATGTATTTGGCGTCGAACACCCGGCCGCCGCCGAGAAGAGCATGGGTCTGGGCCATGAACTCGTGCCATGTCTCCGGCAGCGGCTGGCCGCCCGTGAGAATCTTCAGCATATATGCGAAGTCGTATGCTCCACCAAACGCCGCCCAGGTGAGCTCGTTGGGCCGCGGCGTCGCCGACAGTATGGCGGCCAGCTTGGCCGCGAACGCCGCGGAGCTCACGCCGCGCGCTCGGGCCTTGTCCAAGCAGACGCCCTGTGAGCGCAGGAACGTGACGGACTCCGGGGCGTGGCGGTCGCGCCGGGGGTCGAAGTCCGAGAACGTCACCTCCCACGCGAGCTGGAACAGACGTCCTTCTCCGTCCGCTGTGAGCGGGAGGTTCCCGTACTCGTTGGAGAGCGTGATGCCGAGCATCACGATGGGCACCGCATCAACGTTTTTCTTCACGAGGGCGTACTGCTTGCTCGGGGCGATTCGCGTCGCAGCGGACGAGCGGTGCAGTGTGCCCGCGTACTCGACGTCGAAGGTGATGCAGGGGAACAACGGGAGCAAGGAGCCTATCATGTTTAGCTCCGAGTTCATGTTCTCCGCCATGACGGTCCTGATTTGGAGACCCAGCATTTTGTGGCGAACGGCTGAGAAACAGGCGGCGCAGACGGCTGAGATACACGCGACGGCGCTCGGTTCTTGGCGGGTTACTTCTAGATTTGATGGACGAGGGGGCTGTGCCTCGCCCCGCATATATAGTCTGTCGATCGAGTTCTTCGGACTTTGGACAGGAAGTCCATGGCGGACTCAAGGAGAACTGACCGGAGCCCCACAGGACAGAGATGCTAACTGATCGGCTGGGCAAGTTGGGCCGGCAGGTGCCCCACACGCTCGAGGAGATGGGGAGAGAAGCTGGGCCGCAGCCAGGGAAACGGCCCTTTCTTCTTTTCCATTTTTCAGTTTTAGGTTTCAAATCCCAATCAAATTTCAAATTCAAACAATCGAATGATTGGAGGATTTATTTACTCTGGGGCTGTTTGGAATGTAATGAAGCTCCTTTGTTGTCATTAGACTGGTAGACTTTGTCCAACTGAGCCCAGCCTGTTTAGTATTTGGATTTTATCTTGTGGTTGATTTAATTTAATTTGATTTATCTTCTAGTTTATTTACTCCAATGCTCTAGACTGTTATTGGCATTATGTAGCATAATAAACATTGCCATGTTTGTCCGGGCACTTGACACAATAAAGAAATCTGCATCCAGTTTGCCCAAGGCTGATGTAAAGAGGATTGGTGTTTCGTAACTATTTTTCTTTTAGTCTACATGCGTACTAAAGGGAGAAGCGAAGTTGGCGTGAAGAGAAATTGTGTTTAAAGTACACGTTCTAGTTGTTGATGGGTCGTGTGTCAGCTATGGGCTGGAACCCTTATATTCTCCTGTGTTGTAGCGGACATAATATGCAAAAAAAGAACTCCACCTTCGTGTTGTCCACGTCTCGACTCTCGCCGATAGCCCACGTTGGGGCAGCATCGCGCCTACGGCCAGGGGCGTCACAATGCCTAGCTTCAAAAAATGCAATGTAACTTATTTTCACTATGCATATAAACAATTTATCATTCTGGTGAATCAATCTATTTGTATCGTATCAGTCGTGTGAACTGAAAGAAACAAAAGCAAGTGAAAGGTGGCTGGGAGGAACAACGCTGGATCGCTGGTGCACTTGCAGCAAATTTTACAAGTTATTTTCTGTTCACTGGTGCGCTTAAGTATTTTTACCATCTCACTCAGCCTAGTATGAGGGACTGAAAGCTAAACTTATTATGTTCAAAATCTTCCACTAAACTCTAGTTGCTTGGCGCCTCGGACTTTTGAGTACTGCGTGATTTATGTTTCCATCTTCTCCAATGCTCTAGACGGTTATTGACATTATGTAGCATAACAAATATGCATCCAGTTTGTCCAAGGCTGATGTAAAGAGGATTGGCGTTTCAGAACTATTTTTCTTTTAGTCTACATGCGTACTGAAGCATCTGTAGTAGCTCCAGGTGAGGCGTGACATCGCGTTTGGTTGTAGGAGCGGGAGAAGCGAAGTTGGCGATAAGAGAAATTGTGTTTGAAGTGAGCGTTCGTAATTGTTGATGGGCCGTGTGGGCCGTGTGTCAGCTATAGGCTGGAACCCTTATATTATCCTGTAGCGGATAATATGGAAAAAAGAACTCCACCTTCGTGTGTCCACGTCTCGACTCTCGTCGTACACGGCGATCCACGGTAGCTCACGTCGGGGCAACATCGCGTCTCCGGCCAAGGGCATCACAATGCATAGCTTCAAAACTTGTAATGCAACTTATTTTCACTATATATATAAACAATTTATCATTATGGTGAACAGTCTATTTGTATCGTATCAGTCATGTGAACTGAAAGAAACAAAAGCAAGTGAAAATGATAAAATGGAATATGAGCCACTTGAACTATTCTTAATGAGTACAAACTTGTAATTTAAATAGTTTTAAAGATATTTTTAGCCTAAATAATAAATGAAATGACTTATCTAACTATTATCTAAAGACTTATAGCTCCAGCTCCATGATTTTCTAAAACGCCTAATGACCTGCTCCAGCAACTCCACCAAATTTTCTGGAGCTGCAGTTATCCCAAACAAGACACCACCAAAATAGAATAAAAGGAGGGAGTAAAAATAGTTACTAGAAACGAAACACCCTCAGTTCTGAGAAGTTTTAGATATAGGTCGGGTTGAGTCAAAGTCGAAATGTGGGCCATTTAGCATGGTCTATACATGACCCATGTCTAGTGTCAGATCGGATTGGTCCGTGCCTCCCTGTTTGACGTGTAAGGTCGAGTTTTTTTCATGTTGAGTCGGGTTTTTACGAGTTAGGTTGAGTTTTAGATAAAAACTATGGACTATACTCGGTCCGTAAATTATTGTAGGTCAAAAATTATAACCGGTACCCATTCATAGGATCGGTGTAGCCAACTTTTTTTGGACGACTGGTTGGTTGGATCAGGGGCCTGTTTGTTTCGGCTTCTGACAGCTTCTGACCACCAAAAGCTGCTACGGACTGTCAAACGCTCAGCTTTTCAGCCAGCTTCTATAAAATTCGTTGGGGGCAAAAACCATCCAAAATCAACATAAACATATAATCGGTTGAGTCGTTGTAATAGTAGGAATCCGTCACTTTCTAGATCCTGAGCCCTATGAACAACTTTATCTTCCTACACACGTAATCTTAACGATACTCAGATTCTCCCCACAGCCAAATTCTCAGAAAAGCTGGTCAGAAAAAAGCTGAACCAAACAGACTCTGGGTGGCCATGACGAGGTCTAGACTCTAGAGGAAACAAGCGATCGGGAGGAAGCACCTGAACGCCTCTGTCCCGACCGGAGATTGACCCGCCACATGCACACATCGGACTAGGAACAGCCGAACATGAAACCATTCCCAATTTCCTCTGTCTGGCCTTCTCCGCCGGAGTTATTTGAGTTTGTAACATTCTCGTCGTGCGGCTTCGCCACTTTATTACTCCGCAGCTGCGCATCGCCATTTTGGTATTCTGGAGCTCACAACCACGCCAGATTGGGACAGTTAATGCCCCGCGCTCTGTTACCTTCCATTAGGCATGGTAAAAGTCAATTTTGTCCCTGCTGTAACCACGACGCTGATGACAGAGAATAGAAGTAGAGGAAGGTGATCGACGAGGAGCTCGGTCTCACCTACTAGCTGCAGCGACCATGGACCGGATGCTGCTCGACCAGCTGACTGGCGAGGCCCTGCGGGAGCTGCTGCACGCGGTGCAGGGCACCCTGTTCTGCCGCTCCACCACCGAGCGCCTGCGCCGGAGCGTCGAGCCGCTGCTGCCGCTCGTCTCGGACGTCGGCCCGCACAGCACCCAGCGCTCCGCTAGAATTAAAAGCAAGAGATCTGTTTAGAAGGTGGAAGGAAAACAATAAGGCACCAGGAATGAAAAAAAACTAAACCTTCATTCAAGTTGTGTAAAGTTTGAAGGGTGTTCACATGCCCACCAGAACTCTGAAACATAAATGTCTGAGGCTGTGGACGTGATGTGTTAGCTCTGCTGAACTCCCTCCCAAATTGTCCATGCTTAGGTCTTCTATTATCTGCTAAAAATGTGTATGCATTAGTAGCCTCCACTTGTAATGTGAATTCTTTACACCATACACTGAGGGGATATTCTAAAAATATACTCTGCTAAACAGAATAAACTAGCATGTTAACCTGTCACCGTAAATGTAAATTCAAATGATTGCTTAACGCAAACATGAACACTGAATAGTAAGATGCCCAATAGGATACATGAACTGACCTTCTACATCAACTGGGTCCTCCACATATGGCTCTTTGCTTTCCCTTTGATGCTTCCTAAAGTTACCATTCTTCTTCTCGCCTTCTTCATCATCATCTACATCATCCTCATCATCTGAAGATAACTCCTTGATAATTGGCCCTTTAGGCCTGCTTGGTTCAGGGGCCTGCTGAATAAAACCACTGCCATTGCTGATACCTTGACTGAGATGTGTCTGGCTTCCAAACATGCCTCCATTGAGATTGCCATGGGGCGCAAACATACTTGGTCCAAGCAAGCTAGGTTGCACCATGCTGCCGAAGGGGTTCATGAAGCTAGGTTGCATCATGCCGCTCAAAGGGGCTGAGAAACTAGTCTGCATCATGCTACCAAAGGGGTTTGTGAAGAAAGGGTCGTCGAAGGGATTTGCGCCATCAAAAAACCAGACATAAGGCTCCCTGGTTGTCCAAAGCCACCGGAACCAACAGAAGGGTCCCCCAAACCAGAAAACAGAGCGAAGGCGGTGCCCGCCAAAGCCGACGGACACGAAGACGCGGAGGGGATGGTTGGCGGCGGCGTCAAGGTGGCCAAGGAAAAGGTGAAGGAGATGGTTATGAGCGGTGGCTGCAGCTGGGAGGTGGTCGGGATCTCCGGCATCCGTGGTGACGGCGGTGCGCGCTCTGTTTTCTGGTGGCAGGAGTTTTCTCGCGCAAGAACATTCGAACTCCGACTAGGGGGTAAATTAGTACGAAGGGATACACAACCTGCACGAAGAGCAACAAAACAGACGTTAATAAAGCGCGGGGCATTAACTGTCCCAATCTGGCGCGGCTGTGAGCTCCAGAATACTAAAATGGCGATGCACAGCTGCGGAGTAATAAAGTGGCGAAGCCGCGCGACGAAAAATGTTACAAACTCAAATAACTCTCTCCGCCGCCAAGGCATGAAGCCGGAGCGCGACGGCATAAATCGCGGGAGCGCCCGCCTTCGAATCGGTTTCCCCCACGCCATGTCCTCCCCCTGCGTCTCACACCAACAATAGGTCCGTCTCTGTCTCCGCGCTGCCAGCCGCCTTCCCGCCCCAGACACGGCCTCGTTCGCGCCGCCCGCGCCCCGGTGGCTTCGGGTGGCGCACGCGGCGATGAGTGCCAAGGCACCCCTCGGCGTGGCGCCGGTGGAGGAGGGGGCCGGGACGCCGGGGCAGCAGGCCGTGCTGGGGCAGATGGTGGAGGATGCCGCCGTGTGGTGCGCCGTCCATGGGCTCGTCGTTGGAGATCGCGCCAACCAGGTACGCCACACGAGTCACCCCTCCTGGTCTTGGATCGACTGGCTGCTAGTGTTCGTCAGTGTGTTAGCAAAAGCTTGCATTTTGGGCGGTCTCACTTTGTCAGAAAATTTCCTCTAGCTCCATGATTGGAATTTCTAATAGTTCGTTGTTGCCTCGGCTTGGAGGATGGAATAATGGAGTACCCACCCTGCCAAATTGCAGTAATGCAGTTCACTGTTTAAAAGGACAAATGTTCAACTTGTCTTAACAGTTGCAGTAATGCAGTTCACTGTTAAAAAAGGAACAACTTTCAACATGTCTTGACCGCTGCCACTCTGCACTCTGGCGGGTTTTGATATGACCAGAAAAGAAGAAGAAGCAAACAACATGCCCCAATTTCCTGTAACTGTAAGCTATAATTACCGCTGAATTATCTGATCAGCATTTATATTGGCACTTGCAGAGATCAGGAACGGTTCCTGGGGTTGGCCTGGTGCACGCTCCATTCTCGCTGCTTCTAGCACGTTTTCCGGCATCGTTCTTCAATCAAGCATGCGAGCTGGCTCCTATCTTCAATGAGCTCGTGGATCGTGTCAGCTTGGATGGGGAGTTCTTGCAAGCTGCTTTGTCTAGGCAAGTTCTGAATTCTATCCACTGGATTCTTTTGGTACCAATGTGGTATATATCTTTGTTTAGAGCATACAGTGAGTAGATGAGATTGTCAGCTGATTTTTTTCATCACAAGATTGTCGCCTTGAATTTTGAGGAGAATACAACTCTCTGTTAGTCAGGTCATAGAAGGCCGAGCTATTTTTCACATTCTCAGCTATATAATGGTTTCAGGTTAACAACGGATTATCATTTTCTAATTTCAGAACAAAGCAGGTTGATGAATTTACTTCAAGGCTGCTAGAAATTCATGATAAGATGATGTCTATAAATAAGAAAGAGGTGAGTAAACTGTTTCTTATTGGCCTCTGTGTCTCAGTTTTGATCTTTAGGAAATGCTTCTTTCAAACTTTCTCTTGTTTTTTAGCCAGCCACTGATATGTGCTTGATACACTTTTAGGATATACGCTTAGGATTGCACCGGTCTGACTATATGCTGGATTCTGAAACCAATTCACTACTTCAAATTGAGCTCAACACTATCCCATCATCCTTTCTTGGCCTTGGCTCCCTTGTCAGTGAACTTCAAAGGTCAATTTACTATCCATTCTATGGCAGAATTTTCATGTTTTCTTTCAAACTTTCTCTTATTTTTTCAATTGTTGTATGGCGTCATTATGAAATGTTTCAGGTTGTACAAAATTATATTCACCAGAAAGCATGGATGCCATGCGCCCGGTGCAGTAGCTCTTGCCAACACGGACAAGCACTCCAGCCTCCAAATTGAATAACCTTCCAAAGGTAAATACTTAGATGAGTGGGTCAATGAAACATGACTGGTGATTGGGTTTGGGTCCACAGTGAATTGGATTCTAATCGGAAGCTGATGCAACAGGATGCACATAACATGGAAGTGTCTACACCAGTACCCCCAATAAATGCGGAAGGAAATGATGAGGACGAGACTCCAAAGAACACATTGTCTCTAGAAATGTTGGTTTCCTGCAGAATGCAGTTGGCCAAGACCTAGTCCATCTTGGCGTTGCAAGAACAGCAAGTGGGGGCCCTTCGGCTGTTGCTTGTGGTGTTAGCACTGGACACTAGCACAACATAATGGATCTTGATCCAGCATCCAGCAGCGTGGATAATTTCAAAACACCAGAACTTACAAAAGAAAATGGTCTCCAGGAGGATGGGATAGGAGAGAGTAGTATGTATGATGAGAGGCAACCTAAGAGAAGGAATCGTACCCTTATAAATAATGAGCAAATAGATGAATTAGAGAAGGCTCTAGTAGATGAGCCTGAGATGCACAAAACCCTGTTCTATTTCAGAGTTGGTCAGAGAAGTTAAGTCTGCAGGTAACTTTGGGGCATTCTATTCTTAGGTCTTAATTGCTAAATGCATTCTCATTTATGGAAAATACGGCCATGCTTTTGTAGGGCCCAGAGATCACAGCATCACAACTTAAAAATTGGTAAAACTGTGTATCTTAACCGTTCTTTTGAAGTTTCTTTCTTCAAATCGATAAATAATGTTTTTTGTGCTTCTCATCTAAAGCTATTTGTAACAGTGTTTAAATGTGCAATTTCCAGGTTGAACAACCGGAAAGCTAAGCTTGCTCGCATTGCAAAAGAAAGGGCGGAGAATGCTGATAAACCATCTACTCCCCATCCCGGCGAGTCTTCAGAAAGTGCCGGGGAGGACAACTATCTACCCCCTGCAGGTGTGATGACTGCTCTATCCAAAGGTGGTAGCCTGTTGAGCCGGGACAGCACTGAGCAAATGTTGCAGGCAGAGCTATCCCCGAACACGACGATGATGGTCCGTCCATTCACGAGATCCTTCTCGCTGGAGCCCGGCCGCCTAGTTTCATTAGTCGATAGCGATGGGAAGGAGGTTGGCAGGGGCATGATCTTCCAAGCACCAGGGAAGTGCCCAACGGAGAGCTGCGTTTGCGTGGTTGATGTCGTTGATCTCAGGACCGAGAAGTGGAGGGAGCTCCCCCACCCTTCGGAGGCATTTGGGTGGACATTCCAGGAGGCGGAGGCGAGGAATGGTGGCATCATCAGGGTCTCTTGGGACGCCGTCAGGTTGTTCCCTGTAGCGTAGCAAGGCCGATTGTATAACAAGATGAGTAGAGGGAAACTATGGTCTAAGTAACATTATGTTATGTTATCGACTCCTCGCTGGTGAGTCTGTAACCTTGGTTTCCTGGTGTCCTTCAATGGGGAGTAGAGAGGGAGATTGGAGTGGCGCAAGGTGTATGGAAGAAGAGGGCGCTGATCACCCAGATCTCCTGCGGCGGCGTCGTGCCTGGCCAGGATGATCCCAGGTGATCTCGCCCAAACAAAAGGGAGATCTTATTCCTCGTTGATTATTACAGTTGATGCCCAGCCACCTTTATAGCCATAGGCGGTCTCAGGATAGACATATCTACTGCTACCATTTAGCCACATAAAAAGGAACTAACCTATTATTTAGGAACTGATTAAACAGAAACTATTCCTGACTTATCTCCTCTTTCCTATTTTTGCGCCTTGTGAATTGGCGGCCCACAAAAGCATCTATAACATTTCCCTCCTCTCCGACAAACAACTCGTCCTCAAGTTGTATTTCTGGATATCTTCTCTTGAACTCATTACATTGTTCCCATGTAGCATCAGTCGGCTCACGTCCAAGCCACTGGACCAGTAACTCCCAAACACCTCTATTTAAACGAGCCTTCACTACTTGTGCTGGAACCGGAAGTACCTTGCCATGCAGAATCGTTGGTAAGGGTACTAGTGCGGATGGGGGCTCCCCTTGGAATTTCTTGAGAAGTGCCACATGAAAAACATCATGGATTCTTGCATTGGTTGGCAGCTGTAGCTTATAGGCGACCTCTCCAATGCGTTGCAGAATTTGATATGGCCCATAGAACTTAGGTCCTAATTTGGATGTTGCTGCTGGAGTGACACCCACTGCCAACCTTTGGTGCAGACGCAGCCAAACCCAATCGCCGACAGCATACTGCACATCTCGACGGCCACTGTCCTGTGCCTGCTTCATTGTTACCTGAGCTTGGATTAGCCTTTGTTTGATGTCTGCCAAGAAAACATCTCGATCCTGAAGTTGCTGATTGACGGCAGCTACTCTGGCTGTCCCAGGTGTATAAGAAAGCATTGTTGGAGGGTCCCGGCCATATACAATCCTGAATGGAGTGCACTTGACCGCAGTCTGGTATGACATATTGTAGCAAAATTCAGCCCATGGAAGCCATTGTAACCAAGTTTTTGGCTGATCACCTGCCAAGCAGCGTAAGTACATCACAATAATTCTGTTAACCACTTCCAACTGTCCATCGGTCTGGGGTGAAACGCGGAACTAAGTAACAACTTGACCCCAGCAAGGTGAAAAAGCTCGGACCAGAAGGCACTAGTAAACATTGTATCTCTATCACTTACAATTGAGCACGAAATACCATGAAGGCACACAATCCCTTCGAAAAATGCCCTAGCCACGGTCACTGCGGTATATGGATGGCCAAGAGGAATAAAGTGGGCGAACTTAGAGAACCTGTCGACCACTGTTAGTACCACTGTCTTGCCACCAACCTTAGGAAATCCTTCAACAAAGTCCATGGAGATGTCGTTCCAAATTTCCGATGGTACCGGCAGGGGTTGCAGCAGACCTGCTGGATGTAGATGCTCAGTTTTATTCCGTTGGCAAGTGGCGCATGCTTGCACGAATTCTCTGACCCGTCGTAAGGCCTATGGACTGTAGAAGGATGCTCTCCATCGATGTACAGTCTTCTCAATGCCCTTGTGACCACAATTGTGTGCTGCTGCTAGGATTTCTATCCAAACTGTTGAAGCGTCCGGGATGAAGACCTTCCCTTGAAATAGTAGCAGGCCATCAGCTTCCGTCCATCCTGATTTTGCAGTTCCCGCTATAATGGCAGCCCACAAGCTTAAGACCTGTGGGTCGGTGGCAGCTTCATTGCGAAGGGTGTCAAACAGCTGAAAATGTGGTGCTGAGATGCTGTTAATTTCTGCGGTGTCTTCGTCGCGTCGAGACAAGGCATCTGTTGCACCATTCAATTTGCCCGGCCTATACTCCACTGACATATCATATCCAAACAATTTGCTGACCCATGTATGTTGCGGTATTGTAGACAACCGTTGATCCAGGAGGAATTTAAGGCTATAGTGATCTGTCCGTACCAGAAAGGTTCTTCCCCATAAATATGGTCTCCAATTCCTCACTGCTTTGACTAAACCAATCAATTCCCTCTCATACGCTGGTAATTTCTGATGGTGTGGTGCTACAACACGGCTGAAATATGCAATGGCCCCATCTCCTTGATGAAGGACTGCTCCAAAACAGTCCCTGATGCATCACAGTCCACTATAAACTGTTTAGAAAAATCCGGCATCTGTAACAGTGGTGCTGATATAAGGGCTTGCTTGAGTTGAAGAAATGCCTCCTCTGCCCTTTCCGACCAACGGAACGCCTCACGCTTGAGAAGAGCCGTGAGGGGTGCAGATATGGTCCCATAATCCGCTATAAACTTGCAATAATAGCCAGTGAGACCCAAGAAACCTCGAAGTGCCCGAATAGACTGAGGGCGCGACCAAACTTCTACTGCTGCCACCTAATCCAAATCCATAGAAACGCCCTGAGCTGAGATAACATGACCCAAGTAAGCGACTGATGTTTTGCCAAACGAACACTTGGACTGTTTGACTGATAACTTGTTTGCTCGGAGTGCTGTAAATACTTCCCTAACATGTTGTAAGTGCGCTGCCCAGAAAGAGCTGAATACCAGAATATCATCGAAGAAGACCAGGACAAACTTCCGGATGAAGGGTTTCAGGACATCATTCATGAGGGCCTGAAATGTGGACGGTGCGTTGGTGAGGCCGAAGGGCATGACTAGAAACTCGAAGTGACCTCGATGAGTGCGGAACGCTGTCTTCTCAATATCATCTGGGTGCATGCGTACTTGGTGATATCCACTGAGGAGGTCCAACTTTGTGAAGAAGCATGCACCGTGTAACTCATCCAAGAGTTCGTCGACCACCGGAATGGGAAACTTGTCCTTGATTGTTTTGGTATTGAGGGCCCGATAGTCAATGCAGAAACACCAGGATTTATCAGCTTTCTTCACAAGTAACACTGGAGAAGAGTAGGCCGATGTGCACTCTCGAATGATGCCTTGCTGCAACATGTCTTCGCAGTGGCGCTCGATCTCGTCTTTCAACAATTGGGGGTATCTGTAGGGCCGAACTGCAACTTGTGGCGTCCCTGGCAGCAGCCTGATGTGATGGTCGTGACGCCGAGGTGGCGGAAGGCCACGTGGTTCAGCGAAGATGTCGGCGTAGGACTGCAGTAATGCCTGTAGTAGTTCGCAGGGTTCGGACATGGCTGCACACTGAGTATGAGGCGCACCCAGTCCTACCCAACGCACCTTGCGTCCCAGGCGCCAGAACTCCATGGATAAGGCGTTGAAGTTCCACAATATGGGTCCCAATGACCAAAGCCACTGGACCCCTAGGACAATGTCGAAGCCGGCTAGAGGAAGACCGTAGCAAGTGATGTGGAAGGTCTCCTTGGCAATAGTAATTCGGAGCTTGGAATATATCCCGCTGCTGGCGACGTTGTCCCCGTTTGCTACATTGACGGAGAGACCCGGTCTTGGTGTGACTTGGAGGCCCAGCTGGGTGGCCACAGCTTCCCGGATGAATGTGTGGGTAGAGCCTGTGTCCACCAGCACCACCAATGTCTGATCCTTGACCCTGACCTAGAGCTTCATGGTGCTGCTGATGTCAATGCCCGTGAGGGCATGAAGAGAAATGCCCAGGTCTTCCGCTGCTGCATCTTCCTCCATGTCGTTGTCCATTTCCAGCAAGAATACCCCCCTTGCGGTGCACTTGTGATCAGCCGAGTACTTCTCATTGCAGTGGTAACATTCTCCACTTGCCCGTTTCGCTGCTAATTCTTCTGGTGTTAGACGTATGAAACACGGTCGATTTGTAGCAGCCGGCCTGGCCCCCGGTCCTGAACCAGTCCCTTTGATGGCGGACGGGTTCCAGTGACTTTGTCTATCTCTGAGTGCTGCAATCTTCTCCTCCTTACGCCCTTGGTGTGACTTTGGCGGACGAGTTTCGATTATTAGTTTCCGTAGTTGCTCATAATATATATAGTATCATTAATATGATGAGTATATTTTATTTGATAGTTTGTGTAAACCTATTATAAATCCTATTAGGTATAAGTGATAATTATAATCGTTTATTAGATGAAAGACATGTACCGGGAGGCGTTGTGGCAGAAGAGAGGTCGTCCTCGGGAGTTATATCCGGACGTATCTAGTAAGGATGCTCCTGTTCCTCCTGAACTCCCCGTGCCTAACTGTGACTGTGGCAGACTGGCTTGGGTATGTCAATCCAAACATCCAGACACGGCTGCTCAATGCTTCTACCTTTGTGTCGGTTTTGACGTACATAGCTTATGACTTGTGACTTAATTTTGTTCGCATTTAGTATTTAGTATTTAGTAGATGTGTAATAGTGCTTCGTTCCATTGTTTTAGGGGCACCTGAGGTGTTTCTTTTTCCAGTGGATCGACGGCCCTGATAAATTTGACCCTCGATATCTTCTTTTCGCTAATTGGTTGTGTGGAAGGACTAGTCATGAACGTTTTAAGCGTTGGGTACCTCCTCCCCCGAATCCTCCACCAATGACAGATGTGGAGAAGGAGGTAGCAACAGAAAGACGGATGGACTCACCGCCTCGATGCGATTGTGGAGACCGTGGTGTCATCGACGAAGACCATGAGAAGCAGTTCGTGTGTCCGAACATTGATTATGTGAGCCCATCGATACGCTAAATGTATAAACTAGTTATTTTTTAAAATAAATTACTAATTTATTTTCCTGCAGCCATACGGGTGGCGTAAGTGTCGTTTCAGAGAGTGGTTGTATGGTCCTTTGTCCCATTGGCCAGAGCCAGAGGTAAAGGAAAAGAAAAAAAATCAGTGGGCGGAAGAGTTGAACCAAGTCCTACGAACAAGTCGCAAGAACCAAGACCAACTATCTCTGTTCTCCCTCTCCACCAAAGCAAATGCCAAAGGAACCAATGCGTTGTCTGCGTCGCATGATATGGCAACCAACAATGTGCCCTTATACTTCCCAAGCAGAAAAGTACCATCAATAGAGAGCACGGGACGACAATGCCTGAAGGCCTCTACGCACTGCGAGAAACACCAGAAAGCACGAAAAAATATCTCTCTGTCGTTCCTCCATTCATTAGGTTTGGGGATGTACTCGTAATGCATGCCTGGGTTTTTTTGCTTTGATTGCATTGAACAATGCTGGTAACTTCTCATAACCCTCCTCCCAATCCCCGTATATCATCTTCCATGCTCGCTGCTTTGCCCTCCATGCTTTCCCATATTTGATCCTGTAACCAAACAGCTCCGAAGTCATGGTCATAATTGACTTCACCTTCAAGTTTGGCTGACCCTTCAATATCCCCAATATCCTTTTCGCAATTAGGGTATATGTCAACTGACGATGCTTAGAGCTCAGCTCTGTTTGGGCACAAGTGTGTGGACCTACAATTTTGGTGATCTTAAACTTTCCGGTTTCCTTCTGCCTTCGGGCACATACCCTCCAATTACATTCTGACACCTCGCACACAATATGTAACGACGCTGTGCATACGAGTGTCTCACCTTGAACGGCCTCTTGCGGTTCACAGAATATTCTTGTAGCCATCATCTCAGTGTAGGCAGGTCCTTGAAAAGCCTACCTTAATCTCAATGCTGTCGGCGTTATCCAGAGCCTCTAGCAGTTCATCATCACGTCCTTCAGCATATGCACGGGTGGAATGACTTAGACTGCTAAATTCATGTACTGCAGGGTCACGCTCGGGACACAAACGTCTTATGAGTTCAATTTCTTGCTCGGTCATTTTTTGAACCGGACGTCATCATCAGAATCTAAGGCCCGTGCAGCCTCATATGGCTCCTCCTCATCCTCAATCTGAACATCAACACTATTGGATGCCCTGCATATGTTGTCCATATTATATGATACTAGCACATCAAGATAAGCACCATTATCTATTTGTGGAGATCCTGCATCGGGTCGAAGCAAGAAATGCCACATTAAAAAGTCTAATCAAACGAAATAACGATGGATATGAACAGCGTGTCAAAGACACTTAATACGATGATCCTGAACTGGATCCTAGGTCAATGGGATCTCTTGGGGGGGTACCACCGGATTAGAAGCCCCACAAACGCCAGGAAGAGGACGAGAAATCCCATACTCGTGCGGCCCCGATTGAGCATCGGACACAACAACCACTTCTTCCGGAAGCTCTACCAAAGGAGCTTCAATACGAGATGCATTTGGCATTTGTGGAGTCAACCCAAATAGAGCATCACGATGACTAACAGATAACTTTTGAACAACCACATCCAAACATGGTGGAAGCATCGTCTTCACAATTCTTACATATCTCACCCAATCATCTTCTGAGGCAATGGAGATCAACCGTCGGACAACTGTTCCATATGTAATATGGGACAACAAACCCTGAATTGATATTCTAGGGTCGTTTATGTTGCAACTAATCTCTTCACAAGCTCGAGCGAAAATCTTGTCAAAAGATGGTCTTTCATCGAACATCATGGTCATGATATTCATACCAGCAAAACTAACATTCCCATAAGCATCTATCTCCACGCTTCCTCCATGGTATAGTGTCACTAGGGTGTCCATCTATTGCAAAAACATATTACTAACTCAATATCCATTTAATATGGTATATGACTAACACTATATAGTAAAAAAATGGGCAGCACCTCCCCTATATGGTTAGGTTTCTAAAACCTGCAGATAAACCTTCAGTGCGATGGCTGAACATAAAATAGACAACTGTAATCGTGAGGTGTTAGATTTCAGTTCAGCACGTTTCGTTCACTTTTCTTGGGGATCTACTTAAGCTGATGTAATGCCCACTTTATGAATAAAGTAAAGAAAAGGATATCATCATTTGGGTTGCCATCTCATTATTATAACATGGGATTAACCCTAATCAAAAGGACAAGATATCTAATAAAAATATTTAATGCATCATGTTGGAATTTTGTTTGTTGTACATTAAGTAATGGTCTTAAATATATTAATAAAAATATAATAATAACTTGAGATGTGGATTGAACCCCAAATTAAAATTTAGGTTTGAAAATAGGGAAGGAAAGAAAAGACAAAGAATATAAAATATAAAGAAAATTTATATATCTCCAAAATTGGTACTTTTAATTTAACAATATAATTTGGGGATAAATTTGGCACAAGATTTGAATTTAAAGTGGAATTTGGGAATAGAGAAAAGAAAATAAGAAAAGAAAAAGAAAACATCACGTTGGGCTAACCACCTCCCATTTCGGCCCATCTCCATATTCCCTCCTTCACGGCCCAGTATTTCGCGGTCATGACCGGCGCCGACATGTGGCCCCGCTTGGCCAGTCAAGCTGCGTCGACCACTGGCCAGTGGGCCCCAACTCCTAACTCACTCGCGTGTGCTCATGGACGCAGCCTGTTTCGCTGACTCGTGGGGCCAGATCGTCAGGACCTTCCTTCTCGCGCGGACTCTGTTAGAACAGAATGCGGAGCTTGCGCAACAACCCCCGTGCCGTCAGCCTCACTTTTTTCGCGCGTGCGCAGGGGCTGATCGCAGGTGTTGATCATCTATCCATGGCTGTTGGCCCCCATTGCATCAGTTGCGTCTCCTCGACCAGAACGGACTCACTGGCAACAACCTCTCCGGAGATCGCGGCGTTCGTTGCAACCAAGCTTGGGACCTAACACCTAGATGTTTCCCTTTACCTGCGTATAAGTATCGTAGCCGCATTCCCTCGACCATCTAGCCAATGAACAAACATGGGAGGTGGGGGGAAAGTTAGCGCCGTTGTTGGGCGAGATACTGGCCGCCGCGCGGGTCATGGAAGTCGTTGCCGTCGACCTAGGTTTGCGTCAGCGATGAGGCCTCGGATCTAGGCCTAGGAGCTTTGGGGAGTCGCACTAGTGGTGCACATGGTCGTTCCGGGCGCGATTGTGGGCAGGCGACGCTGCAATTCCTCGCTGTGGTCCGACGCTACCGCGGAACCGCCCTCCTCCGTGGGCAGCAGATCCCACTGCATGATTGTTGGTAAGGAAACCCCCTGCGTGTTCGTTTAAGTCTCCACATCGTTTTCGTAGGGCTTCCATGGAGTTTGATGCGCCTGCGTGCCGAATCGTGGTGCGTCGGCCATGGCGCCGCCACACACTGGGTTGGGGGAAAGAGAAAGGATGTGCACCGTTTGATCTTATCAGACGACTATGATTAAGTTGTGGATACCCCTTCGCGCTAATGGATAGGAGCCGTGGATCTACGGATGTGTGGGTGAGCGGGAGCGCTAGTGTCGTTAGATCCCGACCCTTGGATGGTAATCTGATGGTCCGTATCCGATACCGGTTCGGGTCTTATTAAGATCTAATCGCAACCGTAGCATATAGATCCAACGGCCCACAGTTGCCGATACCCCTTCGGTCGTGCGATGTTGCAAAAAGGCCCCTCGGCTTTTCCTAAACTAACCCGTCGTCCAAGTCAGGGTTAAGACCATTACCGTTTAGTCCTGGAATTTATGCAGAGCCCCCTAGGCTTTGTTAAAATTGTGTCAGCAGTCTAGAAGCATGAGGAAATTCATAATTTATTTTAGAAAATGATTTTTAATACAAAAACAATACTAGAAACTTGTAAAATTCATATTTAATTCATTTTATCTCCAAATTGATTCATTCCAGTTGCAATATTTTTGTTTTAATATTATATATCACCTAGTATCTCTGTTTAGCCATGAAACTTAGATCAAAATTGTTCATTTGAATTAGTCTATACCAAGCATTAAATAACTCCAGAAATTCATAACTCAATAACCGTAACTCCGTTTTGATCCATTCTAGTTGCATTAGTCTCACAATAATATTTATTATCATCTGGTAACTTTGTTTTGTCATGAAATATAGGTTAAAATGTTGCACTTAGTCTATTCTATACTTAACCACGTGGATCTTCGGAAAACCATAACTTCATAACCGTAACCCCGAATTTAGCGGTTCTCAATCCCACGATCTCGTAGCGACGCGTAGATTATTATTACACAGTTTATTCTTATGTTTGTTGTGATGTTAATTTTGCCTATACCATGTTTGTTTGTATTGCTATGACTAGCGCGAGGTCACGAGTCATCTGAAAAGCAAGTTGGTACCTGCAATCTCAAGTCCCAGGCAAGTTGTGCCCTTGATCACTTCTTTTTACCCAATCATGTTCTTATTAATCATATTGATCTGCATAGGTTAATTTTGATGGGACACAATAGGTTACCCTAGTTTGACTATCTTTATACCTTGTTTACCAATGATTTTTTGGGTAGTACCTGCTATTGCTTTATGTGGTTTTGGGTATAGAGATACACACTATTCATGATTATACTTTTTTTATCAGTTGTTATTTACTGT
The DNA here is from genome assembly GCF_902167145.1 of Zea mays. Lineage (NCBI taxonomy): Eukaryota > Viridiplantae > Streptophyta > Magnoliopsida > Poales > Poaceae > Zea > Zea mays. The sequence goes on along the minus strand of NC_050097.1, from coordinate 236,567,062 downwards.
TCATGTTAAGATCATTATGTTAATTGGAACATGGAGAACCACCTGGGAAAATAGTGCTACCACAAGGGTGGTATGGGGCACCCTTGGCTGATTAATTAGGAAAGCTAGTAGATGACTACCTTACCCGAAAGGGGCAAGGGCAGTAGGGGAGTGGTCAGTGTAGGGAGGTCCTTGGGTTGATTTAGTTGCGATGGCGGTCAGGCGAGGGATCCCTGCATTGGAGCTTCCTAGAAACTGTAGCGGGTTTTCTGAAGCTAGTGGAATTTATAAAGGCCTCGTAGTGGTACCCTGCCTCGCTTCCTCGGTAGAGGTGTATGGGGTCCGATCAACCCCATGACAAATGGGTAACATGACTTGTGGGTAAAGATGTGCAACCTCTGCAGAGTGTAAAACTGGTATATCAGCCGTGCTCACGGTCATGAGCAGCTCGGACCCTCACATGATTAATTTATGGAACTAAATTTAATTTGTCATATGCATTGCATTGAGGGTGTTGTTATCACTTTTGTTCTACTACTTAACTGGGTTGGTATTTACTTCTACTTAGTAATTTCTAATAAAATTTTGACCAACTTTAAAAGCAATGCTCATCTTCACCCAACCTCTTTGGTAAGCCTTACACTTCACATGAGCTCCCACCTTTGGCGAGTTCATGCACATTATTTCCCACAACTTGTTGAGCAATGAACGTATGTTAGCTCACTCTTACTATCTCACACCCCCCACATGTCAAGAATAGGTACCGCAGGATGAGGCGCATGGAGGATGATGTGGCGAGTTCGTGAGAGGTCTAGGCCGTAGTCTCCTAGTCAACTTTGGGTTGTTGGATCTGAAAGGGAATTAGGCTTACACCTAGTTCCTAAATAATTTTGGTGGTTGAAATGCCCAACACAAATAATTGGACTAACTAGTTTGCCCAAGTGTATAGATTATATAGGTGTAAAAGGTTCACACTCAGCCAATAAAAAGATAAGTTTTGGATTCAACAAAGGAGCAAAGAGGCAACCGAAGGCACCTCTGGTCTGGGGGCACTGGACTGTCCGGTGTACACCGGACAGTGTCCGGTGCACCAGAGGACTCCAACTTAAACTTGCCACCTTCAGGAATTTCCAGAGGCACTCCGCTATAATTCACCGGACTGTCCGGTGTACACCGGACAGTGTCCAGTGCTCCAAGGAAGAGCGGCCTCCGGAACTCGCCAGCCTCGGGAACGCGCAGCAGCTGCTCCGCTATAATTCACCGGACATGTCCGGTGAACCAGCAGAGCAACAGCTACTTTGCGCCAACGGTCACCTGCAGGCGCATTCAATGCGCGCCAGAAGCGCGCAGAAGGCAGGCACGCCCATACTGGCGCACCGGACATTGAACAGTACATGTCCGGTGTGCACCGGACATCCAGGCGGGCCCAGAAGACAGAAGCTCCAACGGTCGGAATCCAACGGCATTGGTGACGTGGGTGGCGCACCGGACATGTCCGGTGTGCACCGGACTGTCCGGTGCACCATACGACAGACAGCCTCCACCAACGGTCAAGTTTGGTGGTTGGGGCTATAAATACCCCAACCACCCCCACATTCAAAGCATCCAAGTTTTCCAGCTTCCAACCACTATACAAGAGCTAGCATTCATTGCAAAGCACACCAAAAGAGATCAAATCCTCTCCAAACTCCACACAAAGCCTTAGTGACTAGAGAGAGTGATTTGTAGTGTTCATTTGAGCTCTTGCGCTTGGATCGCTTCTTTTCTTTCGCACTCTTTCTTGTGATCCAACACTCACTTGTAATTGAGGCAAGAGACACCAATTGTGTGGTGGTCCTTGCGGGAAGTTTGATTCCCAAGTGATTTGAGAAGAGAAGCTCACTCGGTCCGAGGGACCGTTTGAGAGAGGGAAGGGTTGAAAGAGACCCGGCCTTTGTGGCCTCCTCAACGGGGAGTAGGTTTGCGAGAACCGAACCTCGGTAAAACAAATCCGCGTGTCACACTCTTCATTTGCTTGCGATTTGTTTTGCACCCTCTCTCGCGGACTCGTTTTCTATTTCTAACGCTAACCCGGCTTGTAGTTGTGTTTATATTTGTAAATTTCAGTTTCGCCCTATTCACCCCCCTCTAGGCAACTATCAATTGGTATCAAAGCTCGGTGCTTCATTAGAGCCTAACCGCTCGAAGTGATGTCGGGAGATCACGCCAAGAAGGAGATGGAGACCGGCGAAAAGCCCACTACAAGCCACGGGAGCGCTTCATCGGAAGAGTCCCGCACCAAGAGAAAGGAGAAGAAAGACTCCTTAAAAGGGAAGGAGAAGAAGAAGGACTCCTCCAAAGGAAAGGAGAAGAAATCTTCTTCACACAAAGAGAAGAAGGAGAAGTCTTCCTCCCACAAGCCGCAACGGAGTGGGGACAAGAAAAAGAGGATGAGGAAAGTGGTCTACTACGAGACCGATTCTTCATCGACATCTACCTCCGGCTCCGACGCGGCATCCGTCACTTCTAAACGCCAAGAGCGTAAGAAGTATAGTAAGATTCCCCTACGCTACCCTCGCATTTCTAAACATACACCTTTACTTTCCGTCCCATTAGGAAAACCACCAACTTTTGATGGTGAAGATTATGCTAGGTGGAGTGATTTAATGCGATTTCATCTAACCTCTCTCCACAAAAGTATATGGGATGTTGTTGAGTTTGGTGCACAGGTACCATCCGTAGGGGATGAAGATTATGATGAGGACGAGGTTGCCCAAATCGAGCACTTCAACTCTCAAGCAACAACAATACTCCTCGCTTCTCTAAGTAGAGAGGAGTATAACAAAGTGCAAGGGTTGAAGAGCGCCAAGGAGGTTTGGGATGTGCTCAAAACCGCACATGAAGGAGATGAGCTCACAAAGATCACCAAGCGGGAGACGATCGAGGGGGAGCTCGGTCGGTTCCGGCTTCGCAAAGGGGAGGAGCCACAAAACATGTACAACCGGCTCAAGACTTTGGTGAATCAAGTGCGCAACCTCGGGAGCAAGAAATGGGATGACCACGAAATGGTTAAGGTTATTTTGAGATCACTTATTTTTCTTAACCCTACTCAAGTTCAATTAATTCGTGGCAACCCTAGATATACACTAATGACTCCCGAGGAAGTAATCGGGAATTTTGTAAGTTTTGAGTGCATGATCGAAGGCTCGAGGAGGATCAACGAGCTTGATGATCCTTCCACGTCCGAAGCTCAACCCGTCGCATTCAAAGCGACGGAGGAAAAGAAGGAGGAGCCTACTTCAAGTAGAACACCCATCGACGCCTCCAAGCTCGACAACGAGGAAATGGCGCTTGTCATCAAAAGCTTTCGCCAAATCCTCAAGCAACGGAAGGGGAAGGATTACAAATCCCGTTCCAAAAAGGTTTGCTACAAGTGTGATAAGCCCGGTCACTTTATTGCTAAATGTCCATTATCAAGTGACAGTGACAGGGGTGACGACAAGAAGGGCAAGATGAGAGAAAAGAGGAGGTACCACAAGAAGAGGGGCGGCGATGCCCACGTGTGTCGCGAGTGGGACTCCGACGAGAGCTCCACCGACTCCTCAGATGATGAGGATGCCGCCAACATCGCCGTCACCAAGGGACTCCTCTTCCCCAACGTCGGCCACAAGTGCCTCATGGCAAAGGACGGCAAAAAGAAGGTTAAATCTAAATCCTCCACTAGATATGAATCCTCTAGTGATGAAAATGTTAGTGATGAGGAAGATAACTTGCGCTCTCTTTTTGCCAACCTCAACATGCAACAAAAAGAGAAACTTAATGAATTGATTAGTGCCATTCATGAAAAGGATGACCTCTTGGACACTCAAGAGGACTTCCTTATTAAAGAAAATAAGAAGCATGTTAAGGTTAAAAATGCTTATGCTCTAGAAGTATAAAAATGTGCAAAATTGTCTAGTGAGCTAAGCACTTGCCATGAGACTATAGACAACCTTAGAAATGAGAATTCTAATATATTAGCTAAGGTTGATTCTATTGGTTGTAATGTTTCAATTCCCAATCTTAGAAATGATAATGATGATATGCTTGATAAGATTGAAGAATTGAACTTATCTCTTGCTAGCCTTAGAAATGAAAATGAAAAATTGCTTGCTAAGGCTAAAGATTTTGATGTTTGCAATGCTACCATTTCCAACCTTAGAACTAAGAATGATATCTTGCATGCTAAGGTTGTAGAATTAAAATCTTGCAAACCCTCTACATCTACCGTTGAGCACACTTCTATTTGCACTAGATGTAGAGATGTTGATGTTAATGCTATTCATGATCACATGTCTTTAATTAAACAACAAAATGATCATATAGCAAAATTAGATGCTAAAATTGCCGAGCATAACTTAGAAAACGAAAAATTTAAATTTGCTAGAAGTATGCTCTATAGTGGGAGACGCCCTGGCATCAAGGATGGCATTGGCTTCCAAAGGGGGGACAATGTCAAACTTAATGCCCCTCCTAAAAGATTGTCCAACTTTGTTAAGGGCAAGGCTCCCATGCCTCAGGATAACGAGGGTTACATTTTATACCCTGCTGGTTATCCCGAGGACAAAATTAGGAAAATTCATTCTAGGAAGTCTCACTCTGGTTCTAACCATGCTTTTATGTATAAGAGTGAGACATCTAGCTCTAGGCAACCAACCCGTGCTAAGTTGCCTAAGAAGAAAATTCCTAATGCATCAAATGAACATAGTCTTTCATTTAAAACTTTTGATGCTTCTTATGTTTTGACTAACAAATCCGGCAAAGTAGTTGCCAAATATGTTGGGGGCAAGCACAAGGGGTCAAAGACTTGTGTTTGGGTACCCAAGGTTCTTGTATCTAATGCCAAAGGACCCAAAACCATTTGGGTACCTAAAGTCAAGAACTAAAATTGTGTTGTAGGTTTATGCATCCGGGGGCTCAAGTTGGATACTAGACAGCGGGTGCACAAACCATATGACAGGGGAGAAAAGGATGTTCTCCTCCTACGAGAAAAACCAAGATCCCCAACGAGCTATCACATTCGGGGATGGAAACCAAGGTTTGGTCAAAGGATTGGGTAAAATTGCTATATCCCCTGACCACTCTATTTCCAATGTTTTTCTTGTAGATTCATTAGATTACAATTTGCTTTCTGTATCTCAATTATGCAAAATGGGCTACAACTGTCTTTTCACTGATGTAGGTGTCACTGTCTTTAGAAGAAGTGATGATTCAATAGCATTTAAGGGAGTATTAGAGGGCAGCTATACTTGGTAGATTTTGATAGAGCTGAACTCGACACTTGCTTAATTGCTAAGACTAACATGGGCTGGCTCTGGCATCGCCGACTAGCACATGTTGGGATGAAGAATCTTCACAAGCTTCTAAAGGGAGAACACATTTTAGGACTAACAAATGTTCATTTTGAGAAAGACAGGGTTTGTAGCGCATGCCAAGCAGGAAAGCAAGTTGGTGCCCATCATCCACACAAGAACATCATGATGACCGACAGGCCGCTTGAGCTACTCCACATAGATCTATTCGGCCCGATTGCTTACATAAGCATCAGCGGGAGTAAGTATTGTCTTGTAATAGTGGATGATTATTCTCGCTTCACTTGGGTATTCTTTTTACAGGAAAAATCTCAAACCCAAGAGACCTTAAAGGGATTCTTGAGACGAGCTCAAAATGAGTTCGGCTTAAGGATCAAGAAGATTAGAAGCGACAACGGGACGGAGTTCAAGAACTCTCAAATTGAAAGCTTCCTTGAGGAGGAGGGCATCAAGCATGAGTTCTCTTCTCCCTACACGCCACAACAAAATGGTGTAGTGGAGAGGAAGAATCGAACTCTATTAGACATGGCTAGGACCATGCTTGATGAGTACAAGACTTCGGATCGGTTTTGGGCCGAGGCGGTCAACACCGCTTGCTACGCCATCAACCGGTTATATCTACACCGAATCCTCAAGAAGACATCCTATGAACTCCTAACTGGTAAAAAGCCCAATATTTCATATTTTAGAGTCTTTGGTAGCAAATGTTTTATTCTTGTTAAAAGAGGTAGAAAATCTAAATTTGCTCCTAAGACTGTAGAAGGCTTTTTACTAGGATATGATTCAAACACAAAGGCATATAGAGTCTTTAACAAGTCCTCTGGACAAGTTGAAGTTTCTTGTGACGTTGTGTTTGATGAGACTAATGGCTCCCAAGTAGAGCAAGTTGATCTTGATGAGATAGGTATTGAAGAGGCTCCGTGCATCGCACTAAGGAACATGTCCATTGGGGATGTGTGTCCTAAGGAATCCGAAGAGCCTCCAAATGCACAAGATCAACCTTCCTCCTCCACGCAAGCATCTCCACCGACTCAAAATGAGGATGAAGCTCAAGTTGATGAAGTAGAAGATCAAGCAAATGAGCCACCTCAAGATGATGGCAATGATCAAGGGGGAGATGCAAATGAGGAAGACAAGGAGGAAGAGGAACTAAGGCCGCCACACCCAAGAGTCCACCAAGCAATTCAACGAGATCACCCCGTCGACACCATCCTCGGCGACATTCATAAGGGGGTAACCACTAGATCTCGAGTTGCACATTTTTGTGAGCACTACTCTTTTGTTTCCTCTATTGAGCCACACAGGGTAGAGGAAGCACTACAAGATTCGGATTGGGTGGTGGCTATGCAAGAGGAGCTCAACAACTTCACTAGGAATGAGGTATGGCATTTAGTTCCACGTCCTAATCAAAATGTTGTAGGAACCAAATGGGTCTTCCGCAACAAGCAAGACGAGCATGGTGTGGTGACAAGGAACAAAGCTCGACTTGTAGCCAAGGGATACTCCCAAGTCGAAGGTTTGGATTTCGGTGAAACCTATGCACCCGTAGCTAGGCTTGAATCAATTCGCATATTATTAGCCTATGCTACTTACCATGGCTTTAAGCTTTATCAAATGGACGTGAAAAGTGCCTTCCTCAATGGACCAATCAAGGAAGAGGTCTATGTTGAGCAACCTCCCGGCTTTGAAGACAGTGAGTATCCTAACCATGTCTATAAGCTCTCTAAGGCGCTTTATGGGCTCAAGCAAGCCCCAAGAGCATGGTATGAATGCCTTAGAGATTTTCTTATTGAAAATGGATTCAAAGTCGGAAAGGCCGATCCTACGCTCTTTACCAAAACACTTGAGAATGATTTGTTTGTATGCCAAATTTATGTTGATGATATTATATTTGGGTCTACTAACGAATCTACATGTGAAGAGTTTAGTAGGATCATGACACAAAAGTTCGAGATGTCTATGATGGGGGAGCTGAAGTACTTCTTGGGATTTCAAGTGAAGCAACTCCAAGAGGGCACCTTCATTAGCCAAACGAAGTATACTCAAGACATTCTAAACAAGTTTGGGATGAAGGATGCCAAGCCCATCAAGACACCCATGGGAACTAATGGGCATCTCGACCTCGACACGGGAGGTAAGTCCGTGGATCAAAAGGTATACCGGTCGATGATAGGTTCTTTACTCTATTTATGTGCATCTCGACCGGATATTATGCTTTCCGTATGCATGTGTGCAAGATTCCAAGCCGACCCTAAGGAAGCTCACCTTACGGCCGTAAAACGAATCTTGAGATATTTGGCTTATACTCCTAAGTTTGGGCTTTGGTATCCTAGGGGATCCACATTTGATTTGATTGGTTATTCGGATGCCGATTAGGCGGGGTGTAAAATCAATAGGAAGAGCACATCAGGGACTTGCCAGTTCCTGGGAAGATCCTTAGTGTCTTGGGGTTCAAAGAAGCAAAATTTGGTCGCTCTTTCCACCGCCGAAGCCGAGTACATTGCCGCAGGTCATTGTTGCGCGCAATTACTTTGGATGAGGCAAACCCTGCGGGACTACTGTTACAAATTAACCAAAGTCCCTTTGCTATGTGATAATGAGAGTGCAATCAAGATGGCGGATAATCCCGTCGAGCATAGCCGCACTAAACACATAGCCATTCGGTATCATTTTCTTAGGGATCACCAACAAAAGGGAGATATCGAGATTTCTTACATTAACACTAAAGATCAATTAGCCGATATCTTTACCAAGCCTCTTGATGAACAATCTTTTAACAAACTTAGGCATGAGCTCAATATTCTTGATTCTAGGAACTTCTTTTGTTAAAAATGCACACATAGCTCATTTATATACCTTTGATCATATCTCTTTTATATGCTATGACTAATGTGTTTTCAAGTGAATTTCAAACCAAGTCATAGGAATATTGAAAGGGAATTGGAGTCTTCGGCGAAGACAAAGGCTTCCACTCCGTAACTCATCCTTCGCCATCGCTCCATGTCACTCTCCATCTTTGGGGGAGAGAGCAAAAGGACTTCGTCTTTGGTATAATCTTAACTCATTTATTTATGACCAAAGGGGAAGATAGTACTTCGAGGGCTCTAATGATTCCGTTTTTGGCGATTCATGCCAAAGGGGGAGAAAGTATGAGCCCAAAGCAAAAGGACCGCACCACCACCACCAATTTCAAAAACTTAGTTTTTCAAAGAGTATTTTTAATTGGTATCCTATTGTGTTCAAAAGGGGGAGAAAGTAGTATTTCAAAAATGATATATCAAAACTCTCTTGAACACTAAGAGGAGGATCTCATTTAGGGGGAGTTTTGTTTAGTCAAAGGAAAAGCATTTGAAACAGGGGGAGAAAATTTCAAATCTTGAAAATGCTTTGCAAAATCTTATTCACTTACCTTTGACTATTTGCAAAAGAACTTTGAAAAGGATTTACAAAATAGTTTGCAAAAACAAAACATGTGGTGCAAGCGTCGTCCAAAATGTTAAAAGAGAAGAAACAATCCATGCATATCTTGTAAGTATTTAGATTGGCTAAATTACAAGCAACCTTTGCGCTTACATTATGCAAACTAGTTATACACTTCTATTTTTGCTTTGGTTTGTGTTGGCATCAATCACCAAAAAGGGGGAGATTGAAAGGGAATTAGGCTTACACCTAGTTCCTAAATAATTTTGGTGGTTGAAATGCCCAACACAAATAATTGGACTAACTAGTTTGCCCAAGTGTATAGATTATACAGGTGTAAAAGGTTCACACTCAGCCAATAAAAAGATAAGTTTTGGATTCAACAAAGGAGCAAAGAGGCAACCGAAGGCACCTCTGGTCTGGGGGCACCGGACTGTCCGGTGTACACCGGACAGTGTCCGGTGCACCAGAGGACTCCAACTTAAACTTGCCACCTTCGGGAATTTCCAGAGGCACTCCGCTATAATTCACCGGACTGTCCGGTGTACACCGGACAGTGTCCGGTGCTCCAAGGAAGAGCGGCCTCCGGAACTCGCCAGCCTCGGGACGCGCAGCAGCTGCTCCGCTATAATTCACCGGACATGTCCGGTGTACACCGGACTGTCCGGTGAACCAGCAAAGCAACGGCTACTTCGCGCCAACGGTCACCTGCAGGCGCATTCAATGCGCGCCAGAAGCGCGCAGAAGGTAGGCACGCCCATACTGGCGCACCGGACATTGAACAGTACATGTCCGGTGTGCACCGGACATCCAGGCGGGCCCAGAAGACAGAAGCTCCAACGGTCGGAATCCAACGGCATTGGTGACGTGGCTAGCGCACCGGACATGTCCGGTGTGCACCGGACTGTCCGGTGCACCATACGACAGACAGCCTCCACCAACGGTCAAGTTTGGTGGTTGGGGCTATAAATACCCCAACCACCCCCACATTCAAAGCATCCAAGTTTTCCAGCTTCCAACCACTATACAAGAGCTAGCATTCATTGCAAAGCACACCAAAAGAGATCAAATCCTCTCCAAACTCCACACAAAGCCTTAGTGACTAGAGAGGGTGATTTGTAGTGTTCATTTGAGCTCTTGCGCTTGGATCGCTTCTTTTCTTTCGCACTCTTTCTTGTGATCCAACACTCACTTGTAATTGAGGCAAGAGACACCAATTGTGTGGTGGTCCTTGCGGGAAGTTTGATTCCCAAGTGATTTGAGAAGAGAAGCTCACTCGGTCCGAGGGACCGTTTGAGAGAGGGAAGGGTTGAAAGAGACCCGGCCTTTGTGGCCTCCTCAACGGGGAGTAGGTTTGCGAGAACCGAACCTCGGTGAAACAAATCCGCGTGTCACACTCTTCATTTGCTTGTGATTTGTTTTGCACCCTCTCTCGCGGACTCGTTTTCTATTTCTAACGCTAACCCGGCTTGTAGTTGTGTTTATATTTGTAAATTTCAGTTTCGCCCTATTCACCCCCCCCTCTAGGCAACTATCAGAATCGTTGTCTCCTTGTGATGTAATTATTTATTTATTTTGTACATAACTCCTACTATATAGTAAAGATGTGACATTCGTTTCTGTACCATTATTCATCATATGTGTGAGACTTGGTCCCAACACACCTGGTGATTATTTCGCGCCCGAGTTTTGGACCCCTAAAACCCGGGTGTGACAACTGCTAAGTTGAGACTGTTTTTCCCCTCACATATGGTGGCCTTGTCATCTTTTACAACAATAGGCCGGTGGCAATTTTGGTTGCCAAAATGGACGTTCAGTATGAATTTTCAATTGTAGATTATCCACTGCTGCGTTGGGCATCTGGGTGGGTTTTGCACCTTTTGATGTAGTTAGGAGGTTTTGCTTCAATTTTGTACTTATGTGTAGCTGTAGAGTCAGGAGGTTTTGTTTCAATTCTTTAGTATGAGGAAGTAACAGTGTACTTATCTGTTACATTTCAGATGTCGTTTCATTCCTAAAAATAGAGACGTCGAAAGATTGTTCAGAACATCAGTCGTCTACTTGTGAGCCATAATATCATATTGCTGCAGGAAAAACACAGATATGAGCATATTGTAGCAAGACAATGTAATGTGTAAGTATCAGCCAACCAGCGCTTCCATCCCCTTGCTTCCACCCGAGTCTCCACGTCATCGCTATCAGACGAGACCAGTGCCTCCATCCCCCTCTCTCCCTTCACCCTCTCTCCACAGCCGTAGAGAGAGAGAGAGAGGCGACGCGAGTGCTATTGGCGACATGGACACCGATCGCATCCCATGGAGGGCCAGCCTCCAATGGATCCATGGCTTGAAGGTGTCATTAGCTCTCGAGGATCCAAGATGTGAGGCACCAAATCGGTGGAGAGGTTAGTGGCGCTAGATCTAGTTGTTTCCTGCCCCTCCTCCTCCTCTCTCTCTCACAATCTGTGGCTCTTCCCCTACCCCTCTCTCTCCCGAGCTGCCTTCAGGGTGCAAGATTATTGGCAGCACGATAAGTGGAGTGGGCAGTTCTATGTGAAGTGGCACATAATTTAGGATGTAACGAACAGCCTTATGCGACACATCATTCTTGAGAACAATGACAATAAACCTGTCACAAATAGCAGTGACACCCAGGAGGTAAAATTTACATAATTCTTTTTGCTGAGTGTTTAAGTAACCAATTTCAATGGCACTTCTGAATAAATTCACTAACTCTTAGCATATAGGTGAATCTGGAACAAGGCCTCCAGATGCTAACAATCTTCAAGAGCCATGAGGCTGGGACAACAATCCTGGAAGATTTCGACTTCTATGAGCAGCGAGAGAAAGCTTTGCAGGAGAACAGACGTCAACAGCAGGCTGCCAGCACCGATCCTCGGAAGCTAGTGGATACCAAGCTCAAGTTCATGTGGACGATATATCAGATGCATTTGACAAGGCTGTTGGCCCAAATCAAACCTACTTATTAACTGACGAGAAAAAATTGTGATACTGGAAATTTTAGAGGTTGATGGTTCAGAGATGTACAATAAGATCATAATAGGTGTTAATGCACATGATGCACTAAAAGTACTAGGAGATGAAGCTACACGTGTGAATTGTTCTACAGAGATTCAACAATAGTAAACTTGCAGGTACTGCTGTTGCCTTTTGATCACTTATTCTGTTATGTCAAGAATATACCATTGTCTTTTGCTATATCTTTGGTGCAATGCATGCTATTTTTAGAAGGATTGCAGCATCCAAGTATCATTCTAAAACCTATGAAAGGACTTACCTTTTGTTTTCATTGAGTAGTCGCATTACTAACATGACATTTTCTTTTTTTCATATAGTATCTCTCGCTATGTTGGATCACCGCTGGTGCGCGCAGATGTACCAGGGCGAGAAGATCTGCCTCAACATGCACTTCTATCTGTTGTGGGTCAAGAACTGTCCGAGGTGAGACCTCACGCACACGTTGTGCCTTGGCCTCACGCAGTGACTGGCGTAGGAGGCCCGATTCTGGTGGACTTGGGCATGGAGAAACACAACTGCACAAGGATGAAGAGGTGGCTCCGACCGAGGCTTCTGCCTCTACTGCTCCTGATTTGTATGATATACCAAGAACCTGCGCTTTTTGCAACCACAATCCTCGATTAAACTACATGGAAAGCTAGATGAGCGACCAAATATTGAAAAAGTTGAGGCTGCAACGACCAAATATTGAAAAAGACGAGGCCGCACAAGAGATGAGGCGCCAAACAAATTCTGCTAATCTGTGTGACCAAGCTGTATAGAGGATGGCCCAAGATAAAAAAAAATGTAGTGGGAATCATTTAGCTTGTAAGGTTTAGGGTGTTATGGTTGTTAAGCTGTTTTCCTTGGAAGACTCCTGTTGAAGCGTAACCTATTGTAGTCATATGGGTGTAATCAGTTCAAGTGTGGTTCTAAACTTATAATGTATGGTGTACTTTTTTTAATATAAATGGAGATCAGGTCGGATTTTTTCGTGTTGGATCGGATTTTTACGAGCCAGGTTGAGTTTTAGATAAAACAATGGTCTATATTCAGTTCGTGAATTATTATGGGTCAAAAATTATAACCCATACCCATCCATTATTACATTAGTTTGGATAGGTTCAGTCGAATCGGGAGGAAGCACGTGGACGCCTCTGTCCCGACCGGAGATTGACCCGCCACATGCCCACATCGGACTAGAAACAACCGAACATGAACCCATTCCCAATTCCCCTCTCCGGCCTTCGCCGCCGCCAAGGCACGAAGCCAGAGCGCGATGGCATAAATCGCGGGAGCGCCCGCCTTCGAATCGGTTTCCCCCACGCCATGTCCTCCCCCTGCGTCTCGCACCACCAGCAAGTCCGTCTCCGTCTCCGCGCCGCCAGCCGCCTTCCCGCCCCAGACACGGCCTCGTTCGCGCCACCTGCGCCCCGGCGGCTTCGGGTGGCGCACGCGGCGATGAGCGCCAAGGCGCCCCTCGGCGTGGCGCCGGCGGAGGAGGGGCCCGGGACGCCGGGGCAGCAGGCCGTGCTGGGGGAGATGGTGGAGGATGCCGCCGTGTGGTGCGCCGTCCACGGGCTCGTCGTCGGAGATCGCGCCAACCTGGTACGCCATATGAGTCACCCCTCCCGGTCTTGGATCGACTGGCTGCTAGTGTTCGTCAGTGTGTTAGCAAAAGCTTGCATTTTGGGCGGTCTCACTTTGTCAGAGAATTTCCTCTAGCTCCATGATTGGAATTTCTAATAGTTCGTTGTTGCCTCGGCTTGGAGGATGGAATAATGGAGTACCCACCCTGCCAAATTGCAGTAATGTTGTTTGCTGTTTAAAAGGACAAATGTTCAACTTGTCTTAACAGTTGCAGTAATGCAGTTCACTGTTAAAAAAGGAACAATTTTCAACATGTCTTGACCGTTGCCACTCTGCACTCTCGCGGGTTTTGATATGACCAGAAAAGAAGAAGAAGAAGCAAACAACATGCCCCAATTTCCTGTAACTGTAAGCTATAATTACCGCTGAATTATCTGATCTGCATTTATATTGTCACTTGCAGAGATCAGGAACGGTCCCTGGGGTTGGCCTGGTTCACGCTCCATTCTCGCTGCTTCCAGCACGTTTTCCGGTATCGTTCTTCAATCAAGCATGCGAGCTGGCTCCTATCTTCAATGAGCTCGTGGATCGTGTCAGCTTGGATGGGGAGTTCTTGCAAGCTGCTTTGTCTAGGCAAGTTCTGAATTCTATCCACTGGATTCTTTTGGTACCAATGTGGTATATATCTTTGTTCGGAGCATACAGTGAGTAGACGAGATTGTTAGCTGATTTTTTTCATCACAAGATTGTCGCCTTGAATTTTGAGGAGAATATAACTCTCTGTTAGTCAGGTCATAGAAGGCCGAGCTATTTTTCACATTCTCAGCTATATAATGGTTTCAGGTTAACAACGGATTATCATTTTCTAATTTCAGAACAAAGCAGGTTGATGAATTTACTTCAAGGCTGCTAGAAATTCATGATAAGATGATGTCTATAAATAAGAAAGAGGTGAGTAAACTGTTTTTTATCGGCCTCTGTGTCTCAGTTTTGACCTTTAGGAAATGCTTCTTTCAAACTTTCTCTTGTTTTTTAGCCAGCCACTGATATGTGCTTGATACACTTTTAGGATATACACTTAGGATTGCACCGGTTTGACTATATGCTGGATTCTGAAACCAATTCACGACTTCAAATTGAGCTCAACACTATCCCATCATCCTTTCCTGGCCTTGGCTCCCTTGTCAGTGAACTTCAAAGGTCAATTTACTATCCATTCTATGGTAGAATTTTCATGTTTTCTTTCAAACTTTCTCTTATTTTTTCAATTGTTGTATGACCTCATTATGAAATGTTTAAGGTTGTACAAAATGATATTCCACCAGAAAGCATGGATGCCATGCGCCCGGTGCAGCAGCACTTGCCAACACAGACAAGCACTCCAGCCTCCAAAATGAATAACCTTCCAAAGGTAAATACTTAGATGAGTGGGTCAATGAAACATGACTGGTGATTGGGTTTGGGTCCATAGTGAATTGGATTCTAATCGGAAGCTGATGCAACAGGATGCACATAACATGGAAGTGTCTACACCAGTACCCCCAATAAATTCGGAAGGAAATGATGAGGACGAGACTCCAAAGAACACTGTCTCTAGAAATGGTGGTTTCCTGCAGAATGCAGTTGGCCAAGACCTAGTCCATCTTGGCGTTGCAAGAACAGCAAGTGGTGGCCCTTCGGTTGTCGCTTCCGGTGTTAGCACTGGACACCAGCACAACATAATGGATCTTGATGAGAGGCAACCTAAGAGAAGGAAGCGGGCCCTTATGAATAATGAGAAAATAGATGAATTAGAGAAGGCTCTAGTAGATGAGCCTGAGATGCACAAAAATTGGTCAGAGAAGTTAAGTCTGTCGGTAATTTTTTCACTTTGGGGCATTCTATTCTTAGGTCTTAATTGCTGAATGCATTCTCATTTATGGAAAATACGGCCGTGCTTTTGTAGGGCCCAGAGATCACAGCATCACAACTTAAAACTGGTAAAACTGTGTATCTTAACCGTTGTTTGAAGTTTCTTTCTTCAAATTGATAATAATGTTTTTTGTGCTTCTCATCTAAAGCTATTTGTAACAGTGTTTTCTCGTGCAATTTCCAGGTTGAACATCCGGAAAGCTAAGCTTGCTCGCATTGCAAAAGAAAGGGCGGAGAATGCTGATAAACCATCTATTCCCCATCCCGGTGAGTCTTCAGAAAGTGCCGGGGAGGACAACTATCTACCCCCTGCAGGTGTGATGACTGCTCTATCCAAAGGTGGTAGCCTGTTGAGCCCGGACAGCACTGAGCAAACGTCGCAGGCAGAGCTATCCCCGAACACGACGATGATGGTACGTCCATTCACGAGATCCTTCTCGCTGGAGCCCGGCCGCCTTGTATCATTAGTCGACAGCGATGGGAAGGAGGTTGGCAGGGGCAAGATCTTCCAAGCGCCAGGGAAGAGCACAACGAAGAGCTGCGTTTGCGTGGTTGATGTCACTGAGCTCAGGACCGAGAAGTGGAGGGAGCTCCCCCACCCTTCGGAGGCATTTGGGTGGACGTTCCAGGAGGCGGAGGTGAGGAATGGTGGCATCATAAGGGTCTCTTGGGACGCCGTCAGGTTGTTCCCTGTAGCGTAGCAAGGCCGATTGTATAACAAGATGAGTAGAGGGAAACTGTGGCCTAAGTAACATTATGTTAAAAGCTGTGGTTAACTGTGTTGTATTCATGAACTAATTGTTTTGAGCAATTCAGGTGGTTACTGATTTTACATTTTTACTACTGGTGTTAGTGTCACCTGCAATGTGCTGTGAGAAACCAATGCTGAGCATTCACCCATCCTTTGTATATCAATGGGTAAGTGGCCAGGATCGTAGCATGAACAGAAAGGGCATGTTTATTGTGGTGTTTATGTGTGGAGAAAGATAAATGAGTTCATAGGGTTTGGAATCTAGAAATCCGATTTAGAATCTAGAAAGTATTACTAATTTTGCTAGTAGTGTTAGTGTCACCTGCTTTGTGCGTCAAAGGCTATCATTGAAAAAAAGTGTTATATGCAAATTCTGACGAGGGTGATATATAATACTATAATCCTAAGTCCGACAGCCTAAATAACCTGGTTCTAAGCTCCTGTTTGATCTTTTTTTTCTATACCTTTTATGCAAATCTGAACTGTTGTTTTTTATACAACTGAACACCTTTTTAATGTGAGATATTGAACATTATAATTGTTAGTATATTAGATTAGAGTAAATTAGTTACCAAGCTAGGCAACCCCGCTCCAGCATTTATCTCCACGGATGAAAAGGGGAAGCAGCTATGTCATTACATTCTATAGATGCTGAAGCATTTATTTTCATGATTGAATTTTTTTGGCAGAGCACAGTTCTGTCCTAATTTTTAATTCGCTTAACTTTTTTTTACTAAATATATAAATAGATAGATATACATAGACGGTTACAAGCGTAATGAATAAATCAACCATGATTATAGAAGCAAATTAAACCTATCTACTAACTATAATTGTTTGGGGCGCAGCCCACAATCATTTTAATCTATAAAATATACCCTATACTAACACCTATCTAACCCATTTGGATAGCTAAAAGAGTATATTATAATCTAGAGTTGACTATGCTGTAATCACCGTTCAAAGATGCTACCAGTGTATACCATCGAGTAGACCTACAAGTATATCACCACCGTCGCGATACAGGATGCGTCTCCTCATAATGGTGCAGATGAAGCAAGCGATGTGGCTCTTCCGCCCGGCAAGGAAGGGCAACTCCGGGAAGTCCCACCGCATGCCAAGGGTGGCGGCCATGCGCCTCAGACCTAGACCACCTAAGTCCGTTCGCTCGCAGTGCTCCGCCATGTATTTGGCGTCGAACACCCGGCCGCCGCCGAGAAGAGCATGGGTCTGGGCCATGAACTCGTGCCATGTCTCCGGCAGCGGCTGGCCGCCCGTGAGAATCTTCAGCATATATGCGAAGTCGTATGCTCCACCAAACGCCGCCCAGGTGAGCTCGTTGGGCCGCGGCGTCGCCGACAGTATGGCGGCCAGCTTGGCCGCGAACGCCGCGGAGCTCACGCCGCGCGCTCGGGCCTTGTCCAAGCAGACGCCCTGTGAGCGCAGGAACGTGACGGACTCCGGGGCGTGGCGG
Organism: Zea mays; assembly: GCF_902167145.1. Taxonomy (NCBI): domain Eukaryota; kingdom Viridiplantae; phylum Streptophyta; class Magnoliopsida; order Poales; family Poaceae; genus Zea; species Zea mays. The sequence goes on along the minus strand of NC_050097.1, from coordinate 236,549,590 downwards.
TCGCGCCGGGGGTCGAAGTCCGAGAACGTCACCTCCCACGCGAGCTGGAACAGACGTCCTTCTCCGTCCGCTGTGAGCGGGAGGTTCCCGTACTCGTTGGAGAGCGTGATGCCGAGCATCACGATGGGCACCGCATCAACGTTTTTCTTCACGAGGGCGTACTGCTTGCTCGGGGCGATTCGCGTCGCAGCGGACGAGCGGTGCAGTGTGCCCGCGTACTCGACGTCGAAGGTGATGCAGGGGAACAACGGGAGCAAGGAGCCTATCATGTTTAGCTCCGAGTTCATGTTCTCCGCCATGACGGTCCTGATTTGGAGACCCAGCATTTTGTGGCGAACGGCTGAGAAACAGGCGGCGCAGACGGCTGAGATACACGCGACGGCGCTCGGTTCTTGGCGGGTTACTTCTAGATTTGATGGACGAGGGGGCTGTGCCTCGGCCCGCATATATAGTCTGTCGATCGAGTTCTTCGGACTTTGGACAGGAAGTCCATGGCGGACTCAAGGAGAACTGACCGGAGCCCCACAGGACAGAGATGCTAACTGATCGGCTGGGCAAGTTGGGCCGGCAGGTGCCCCACACGCTCGAGGAGATGGGGAGAGAAGCTGGGCCGCAGCCAGGGAAACGGCCCTTTCTTCTTTTCCATTTTTCAGTTTTAGGTTTCAAATCCCAATCAAATTTCAAATTCAAACAATCGAATGATTGGAGGATTTATTTACTCTGGGGCTGTTTGGAATGTAATGAAGCTCCTTTGTTGTCATTAGACTGGTAGACTTTGTCCAACTGAGCCCAGCCTGTTTAGTATTTGGATTTTTATCTTGTGGTTGATTTAATTTAATTTGATTTATCTTTTAGTTTATTTACTCCGAGAAGAGCCTTCAGTATTCTTACTCCTATGATTTGGGATTTTACATGTGTATGTTGTTTGGTGGTGGGTAAATTCCTGTGGCTGTTTCAATGACATACCAACTTGTTGTTACTCCCTACGTTTCGTTTTAGTTGTCGCTGAATAGTGCAAAATTGAACTATTCAGCGACAACTAAAAAGAAACAGAGGGAGTACTTAAGATTTCTCTGTTTTTTTCTAGAATTTATGAATGTGGGGGCAGGGTGCACTTGCAGCAAATTTTACAAGTTATTCTCTGTTCACTGGTGCGCTTATGTATTTTTACCATCTCACTCAGCCTAGTATTAGGGACTGAAAGCTAAACTTATTATGTTCAAAATCTTCCACTAAACTGGGACTTTTGAGTACTGCGTGATTTATGTTTCCAACTACTCCAATGCTCTAGACTGTTATTGGCATAATAAACTTTGCCATGTTTGTCCAGGCACTTGACACAATAAAGAAATCTGCATCCAGTTTGTCCAAGGCTGGTGTAAAGAGGATTGGCGTTTCAGAACTATTTTTCTTTTAGTCTACATGTGTACTGAAGCACCTGTGCTGTAGCGGACATAATATGCAAAAAAAGAACTCCACCCACGTCTTGACTCTCGTCGTGCACGACGATCGAAGGTAGCTCACGTCGGGGCAACATCTCGCCTCCGGCCAGGGGCATCACAATGCATAGCTTCAAAAATTATAATGTTACTTATTTTTACTATGCATATAAACAATTTATCTTTCTGGTAAATCATTCTATTTGTATCGTATCAGTCATGTGACCTGAAAGAAACAAAAGAATGATTTCTGGTAAATCATTCTATTGTTAATGAGTACAAATATTGCAGGAATAAATGAGTCAGGGGTGTTTGTTTTTAGGGTCTAATTTTTAGTTCCACTATTTTATTCTATTTTAGTCCCTAAATTGTTAAATATGAAAACTGAAATCTATACTACTATATTAAGACTGTAAGGGGTAGCCTGCCACGCTTGGTTCTGCCTCGCGTCAATCTCGACCGTCCATGTGTACCCATCAAATTAGCACCGTCCATCGGTGCGCCCCGCGCCTCTCGCGTCGTCCTCATCCATCCGCCTGCCCCACCCGGCCGCCATCCATCCGCCTCTCTCGCGACGCCTCGCCCTCCAGTCGTCTCCACTCCGCTTCCCCAGCAGCCTCTGCGCTAGCCGCTATCGATAAGGATGAATAGTACCCCTCCGAGGCCGGTGACGCTGCTTAATGGGTCTTCGAGGCTGTGCGTCAACGTTGAAGGTGGTGGGAGCGGAGCGACCACACGCCGTGCTAGGCTGCTAGCCAACCAGCGCTTCCGTCCCCTTGCTTCCACCCGAGTCTCCACGTCATCGCTATCCCGAGTACTCTGGTTTGCGCGTGAGCGAGCTTTCCTTGCGCGCCAAATTCACCGCGATCGACGGTGCCCAAACCAAACCGTCTCGTGAAATTCAGCGTCGTCGTCTCGCCGCCGCTGCTGCTTGAGATGCCAATGCCAAGCCAGACGATCTGGCCGGATGTGGCATCGCTGGTGTCGACGGACATCTACATCTCGTCAGCCACTCCCTATCGCCGACATCATGGAGGAGCTCGGGCTCCGGCCAGAGCACTGTCACCACTACTGCAAATACAAGGCCAAGATATGTTTCTCCATTTTTCGTGAGTAAGCTCTCGCCTCTCCGCAGAACTCCTTAATTGCTGCATGATCTGAAAACGTCAGATCTTGACCGAAAAAGAGAGAGAAAACAGTCATCAGGCGTCATGTTTTTTTGGATTTCGATCAGTGATGAAAATAGACAACTGTGATCGTGAGGTGTTAGATTTCAGTTCAGCACGTTTCGTTCACTTTTCTTGGGGATCTACTTAAGCTGCTGTAAAACCCACTTTGTGAATAAAGTAAAGAAAAGGATATCATCATTTGGGTTGCCATCTCATTATTATAACATGGGATTAACCCTAATCAAAAGGACAAGATATCTAATAAAAATATTTAATGCATCATGTTGGAATTTTGTTTGTTGTACATTAAGTAATGGTCATAAATATATTAATAAAAATATAATAATAACTTGAGATGTGGATTGAACCCCAAATTAAAATTTAGGTTTGAAAATAGGGAAGGAAAGAAAAGAGAAAGAATATAAAATATAAAGAAAATTTATATATCTCCAAAATTGGTACTTTTAATTTAGCAATATAATTTGGGGATAAATTTAGCACAAGATTTGAATTTAAAGTTGAATTTAAAGTGGAATTTGGGAATAGAGAAAAGAAAATAAGAAAAGAAAAAGAAAACATCACGTTGGGCTAACCACCTCCCATTTCGGCCCATCTCCATATTCCCTCCTTCACGGCCCAGTATTTCGCGGTCATGACCGGCGCCGACATGTGGCCCCGCTTGGCCAGTGAAGCCGCGTCGACCACTGGCCAGTGGGCCCCAACTCCTAACTCACTCGCGTGTGCTCGTGGACGCAGCCTGTTTCGCTGACTCGTGGGGCCGGATCGTCAGGACCTTCCTTCTCGCGCGGACTCCGTTAGAACAGAATGCAGAGCTTGCGCAACAACCCCCGTGCCGTCAGCCTCACTTTCTTCGCGCGTGCGCTTGGGCTGATCGCAAGTGTTGATCATCTATCCATGGCTGGTGGCCCCCATTGCATCAGCTGCGTCTCCTCAACCAGAACGGACTGACGGGCTACAACCTCTCCGTAGATCGCGGTGTTCATTGCAACCAAGCTTGGACCTAACACCTGGATGCTTCCCTTTACCTGCGTATAAGTATCGTAGCTGCATTCCCTCGACCATCTAGCCAATGACCAAACATGGGAGGTGGGGGAAAAAGTTAGAGTCGTTGCTGGGTGAGATATTGGCCGCCGCGTGGGTCATGGAAGCCGTTGCCGTCGACCCGGGTTTGCGTCACCGATGAGGCCTCGAATCTGGGCCTAGGAGCTTTGGGGAGTCGCACTAGTGGTGCACATGGTCGTTCCGGGCGCGATTGTGGGCAGGCGACGCCGCAATTCCTCGCCATGGTCCGACGCCGCCGCGGACCCACCCTCCTCCGTGGGCAGCAGATCCCACTGCGTGATTGTAGGTAAGGAAACCCCCTGCGTGTTCGTTTAAGTCTCCACATCATTTTCGTAGGGCTTCCACGGAGTTTGATGCGCCTGCGCCGGCCATGGCGCCGCCGCACACTAGGTTGGGGGAAGGCGAAAGGACGTGCGTCGTTTGATCTTATCAGACGACTGTGATTAAGTCGTGGATACCCCTTCGCGCTAATGGATAGGAGCCGTGGATCTGCGGATGTGTGGGTGAGCGGGAGCGCTAGTGTCGTTAGATCCCGACCCTTGGATGGTAATTTGATGGTCCGTATCCGATACCAGTTCGGGTCTTATTAAGATCTAATCGCAACCGTAGCATATAGATCCAACGGCCCATAGTTGCCGATACCCCTTCGGCCGTGCGATGTTGCAGAAAGGCCCCTCGGCTTTTCCTAAACTAACTCGTCGTCCAAGTCAGGGTTAAGACCATTACCGTTTAGTCCTGGAATTTATGCAGAGCCCCCTAGAGTTTGTTAAAATTGTGTCCGCAGTCCAGAAGCATGAGGAAATTCATAATTTATTTTAGAAAATGATTTTTAATACAAAAACAATACTAGAAACTTGTGAAATTCATATTTAATTCATTTTAGCTCCAAATTGATTCATTCCAGTTGCAATAATTTTGTTTTAATATCATATATCACCTAGTATCTCTGTTTAGCCATGAAAATTAGATTAAAATTGTTCATCTGAATTAGTCTATATCAAGCATTAAATAACTCCAGAAATTCATAACTCAATAATTGTAGCTCCGTTTTGATCCATCCTAGTTGCATTAGTCTCACAATAATATTATTATCATCTGGTAACTTTTTTTGTCATGAAATATAGGTTAAAATGTTGCACTTAGTCTATTCTATACTTAACCACATGGATCTTCAGAAAACCATAACTTCATAACCGTAACCCCGAATTTAGCGGTTCTCGATCCCACGATCTCGTAGCAACGCGTAGATTATTATTATGCAGTTTATTCTTATGTTTGGTGTGATGTTAATTTTGCCTATACCATGTTTGTTTGTATTGCTACGACTAGCGCGAGGTCACGAGTCATCTGAAAAGCAAGTTGGTACCTGGAATCTCAAGTCTCAGGCAAGTTGTGCCCTTTATCACTTCTTTTTACCCAATCATGTTCTTATTAATCATAATGATCTGCATAGGTTAATTTTAATGGGACCCAATAGGTTACCCTAGTTTGACTATCTTTATACCTTGTTTACCACTGATTTTTTGGGTAGTACCTGCTATTGCTTTATGTGGTTTTGGGTATAGAGATACACACTATTCATGATTATACTTTTATTATCAGTTGTTATTTACTGTTCATGTTAAGATCATTATGTTAATTGGAACATGAAGAACCACCCGAGAAAACAGTGCTACCACAAGGGTGGTATGGGACGCCCTTGGCTGATTATTTAGGAAAGCTAGTAGATGACTACCTTACCCAAAAGGGGCAAGGACAGTAGGGGAGTTGTCAGTGTAGGGAGGTCCTTGGGTTGATTTTTGCTGTGATGGCGGCAGGCGAGGGATCCCTGCATTGGAGCTTCCTAGAAACCGTAGCGGGTTTTCTAAAGCTAGTGGAATTTTGTAAAGGCCTCGTAGTGGTACCCTGCCTCGCTTCCTCGGTAGAGGTGTATGAGGTCCAATCAACCCCATGGAAAATGGGTAACATGACTTGTGGGTAAAGATGCGCAACCTCTACAGAGCGTAAAACTGGTATATCAGCCGTGCTCATGGTCATGAGCAACTCGGACCCTCACATGATTAATTTATGGAACTAAATTCAATTTGTCATATGCATTGCATTGAGGGTGTTGTTATCACTTTTGTTCTACTACTTAACTGGGTTGGTATTTACTTATACTTAGTAATTGCTAATAAAATTTTGACCAACTTTAAAAGCAATGCTCATCTTCACCCATCCTCTTTGGTAAGCCTTACACTTCACATGAGCTCCCACCTTTGGCGAGTTCATGCACATTATTTCCCACAACTTGTTGAGCGATGAACGTATGTGAGCTCACTCTTGCTGTCACACACCCCCATAGGTCAAGAACAGGTACCGCGGGATAAGGCGCATGGAGGATGTTGTGGCGAGTTCGTGAGAAGTTTAGGCCGTCGTCTCCCAGTCAACTTTGGGTTGTTGGATCGTTGTCTCCTTGTGATGTAATTATTTATTTATTTTGTAGAGAACTCCTATTATATAGTAAAGATGTGACATTTGTTTTTGTACCATTATTCATCATATGTGTGAGGCTTGGTCCCAGCACACCTGGTGATTATTTCACGCCCGAGTTTTGGACCCGTAAAACCCGAGTGTGACAACTGCTCAGTTGAGACTGTTTTCCCCTCACATATGGTGGTCTGGTCATCTTTTACATAAATAGGCCGGTGGCAATTTTGGTTGTCGAAATGGACGTTCAGTATGAATTTTCAATTGTAGATTATCCACTGCTGTGTTGGGCATCTGGGTGGGTTTTGCACCTTTTGATGTAGTCAGGAGGTTTTGTTTCAATTTTGTACTTATGTGTAACTGTAGAGTCAGGAGGTTTTGTTTCAATTCTGTAGTATGAGGAAGTAACAATGTACTTATCTGTTACATTTCGGATGTTGTTTCATTCCTAAAAATAGAGACGCCGAAAGATTGTTCAGAACATCAGTCGTCTACTTGTGAGCCATATTATCATATTGCTGCAGGAAAACACAGATATGAGCATATTGCAGCAAGACAATGTAATGTGTAAGTATCAGCCAACCATCGCTTCCATCCCCTTGCTTCCACCCGAGTCTCCACGTCATCGCTATCAGACGAGACCAGCGCCTCCATCCCCCTCTCTCCCTTCACCCGCTCTCCACAGCCACAGAGAGAGAGAGAGAGAGGCGGCGCGGGTGCTATTGGCGACGTGGACACTAATCGCATCCCATGGAGGACCAGCCTCCAATGGATCCATGGCTTGAAGGTGTCATTAGCTCTCGAGGATCCAAGATGTGAGGCACCAAATTGGTGGAGAGGTCAGTGGCGCCGGATCTAGTTGTTTCCTGTCCCTCTCTCTCTCACACACACACAATCTGTGGCTCTTCCCCTACCCCTCTCTCTCCCGAGCTGCCTTCAGGGTGCAAGATTACTGGCAGCAAGATAAGTGGAGTGGACAGTTCTATGTGAAGTGGCACATAATTTAGGATGTACCGAACAGCCTTATGCGACACATCATTCTTGAGAACAATGACAATAAACCTGTCACAAATAGCAGTGACACCTAGGAGGTAAAATTTACATAATTCTTTTTGCTGAATGTTTAAGTAACCAATATCAATGGCACTTCTGAATAAATTCACTAACTCTTAGCATATAGGTGAATCTGGAACAGGGCCTCCAGATGCTAACAATCTTCAAGAGCCATGAGGCTGGGACAACAATCCTGGAAGATTTCGACTTCTATGAGTAGCGGGAGAAAGCTTTGCAGGAGAACAGACGTCAACAGCAGGCTGCCAGCACCGATCCTCGGAAGCTGGTGGATACCAAGCTCAAGTTCATGTGGTTGATATATCAGATGCATTTGCCAAGGCTGTTGGCCCAAATCAAACCTACTTATTAACTAACGAGAAAAAATTGTGATACTGGAAATTTTAGAGGTTGATGGTTCAGAGATGTACAATAGGATCATAATAGGTGTTAATGCACATGATGCACTAAAAGTACTAGGAGCTGAAGCTACAGGTGTGAATTGTTCTACATAGATTCAACAATAGTAAACTTGCAGGTACTGTTGCTGCCTTTTGATCACTTATTCTGTTCTGTCAAGAATATACCATTGTCTTTTGCTATATATGTGGTGCAATGCATGCTATTTTTAGAAGGATTGCAGCATCCAAGTATCATTCTAAAACCTAAAAGGACTTACCTTTTGTTTTCATTGAGTAGTCGCATTACTAACATGACATTTTCTTTTTTTCATATAGTATCTCTCGCTATGTTGGATCACTGCTGGTGCGCGCAGATGTACTAGGGCGAGAAGATCTGCCTCAACATGCACTTCTAGCTGTTGTGGGTCAAGAACTGTTCGAGGTGCGGCCTCACGCACATGTTGTGCCTTGGCCTCACGCAGTGGCTGGCGTAGGAGGTCCGATTCTGGTGGACTTGGGCATGGAGAAACACAACTACACAAGGATGAAGAGGTGACTTCGACCGAGGCTTTTGCCTCTACTGCTCCTGATTTGTATGGTAAGCCAAGAACCTGCGCTTTTTGTAACCACAATCCTCGATTATACTACATGGAAAGCTAGATGAGCGACCAAATATTAAAAAAGTTGAGGCTGCAACGACCAAATATTGAAAAAGACGAGGCCGCACAAGAGATGAGGCGCCAAACAAAACTGCTAAACTGTGTGACCAAGCTGTACAGAGGATGGCCCCAAGATAAAAATGTAGTGGGAATCATTTAGCTTGTAAGGTTTAGGGTGCTATGGTTGTTAAGCTGTTTTCTTTGGAAGACTCCTGTTGAAGCATAACCTATTGTAGTCATATGGGTGTAATCAGTTCAAGTGTGGTTCTAAACTTATAATGTATGGTGTACTTTTTTTAATATAAATGGAGATCAATGTTCTTGCGTGTCATTATGTTTAAATTTTGCATCAATGTTCATTTTTGGATGTGTACAGGTGTCTGGTTTGTATCAATGTTCCTATGATGTGTACCAGATAGTGCACAGATTGTGTTCAGTCTGCCTTCTGCATTCTCGATTGTGAACTAGTGTATGTCTTCTGCATGAAAACAGCATAGTCCTTACTGTATTCATTTATTAAATGAAGTGTAGAGAGCTAATGAGCTATTGGTTTCAGTCCGTTCAAAGCATTACATGCCAATTAACAGAGTAACAATTTATTATATGCGGACTCTGTTATGGATGCAGCAGTTGCTATTAAGAAATCAGATGAAGTGACCAAGGGCAATTTGACTATATAATAATTATAAAATTAACAGAAGAGGTACATACGGTTTCACTTTGATTTTGAAATGCAACAGCAACTTATGTTTCTATTGAACTCTAGAAAACAACTAGAGGAGAAAATACTCTTCCACCAAGAATAGGGTTCTCATTTGTGCTAGCAGAATCAGAGCTAATTGCATCATTAGTTCTAGGAACCTGCTGGGGTTGAACTTTACCACCCAGAAGAGGCATAACCAACTTCTTAGAAAGACAACCGCTGTTAATCTTGTCATCAATGTTTCAATATATTTCTTTTGGACAAGTCATTTATTACTATAGGAAGTGCTCCTCCTGCTGATTGGCATCTCTGTCATCCGGGTCGTGTACGGGCTCGGGTTTATGCGCTATTGATAATGTTTGTTTGACATCAGTTCAATCATTTTGGGTCGACGTATTTATAATAATATTATATATTTATATCATCAAAAATTTAATATTAGTGTTATAGTGATATTTTGCCATACGAATTTTTCATATCATAGTAATATTTGTCGGTTCATATCTATGTTTCATACTGTTTTTCACTCTCGTGGCAACGCACGGGCATGGACCTAGTAGAGTTTTAATTTCCATATTTGCAATTTATGGACTAAGGGGATGTTTGTGATGGCTTTAGGTTCCAGTTTCAGCGTGGAGCTGTAGTTTATAATATAATTTAAACATTTTTAAAGATATTTTTAGTTTAAATAATAAATGAAATGACTTATTTAAATGTTATCTAAAGGCTTATAGCTCCAGCTCCATGATTTTCTAAAGCACCTAATGACCTGCTTCAGCAACTCCACCAAATTTTCTGGAGCTGCAGTTGTCTCAAATAAGATCTAAAATAGAATAAAATGGAAGGACTAAAAATTAGTTACTAGAAACCAAACACCCTCATTTCTGAAAAGTTTTAGGCATAGACCTCGTCTCGATAGAAAAGGTAGTAGTGCAATTTTACAAAGCAGCAACAACAATGTCCGTCGTGACGCCATGACTACGAAACTAGACATGTTCAACCGTCAGGTCGGATCGTGGGCCATTTAGCATTGTCTGTACCTGAATCGTGTCTAGTGTCGGGTCGGATTGGTCTGTGCCTCCCTGTTAGATGTGTCAGGTCGGATTTTTTCGTGTTGGGACGGATTTTTATGAGTTAGGTTAGGTTTTAGATAAAACTATGGTCTATATTCAGTACGTGAATTATTATGGGTCAAAAATTATAACCCATACCCATCTTTTATTACATTAGTTGGGATAGGTTCAGTCGATTTTTTTGGACGGCTGGTTGGTTGGATCAGGTGGCCGGTCTAGACGAAACAAGTGATCGAGAGGAAGCACCTGGACGCCTCTGTCCCGACCGGAGATTGACCCGCACCCTCCACATGCCCACATCGGACTAGGAACAACCGAACAAGAACCCATTCCCAATTCCCCTCTCCGGCCTTCGCCGCCGCCAAGGCACGAAGCCAGAGCGCGACGACATAAATCGTGGGAGCGCCCGCCTTTGAATCGGTTTCCCCCACGCCATGTCCTCCCCCTGCGTCTCGCACCAACAGCAGGTCCGTCTCCGTCTCCACGCTGCCAGCCGCCTTCCCACCCCAGACACGGCCTCGTTCGCGCCGCCCGCGCCCCGGCAGCTTCGGATGGCGCACGCGGTGATGAGCGCCAAGGCGCCCCTCGGCGTGGCGCCGACGGAGGAGGGGGCCGGGACGCCGGGGCAGCAGGCCGTGCTGGGGTAGATGGTGGAGGATGCCGCCGTGTGGTGCGCCGTCCACGGGCTCGTCGTCGGAGATCGCGCCAACCAGGTACGCCACACGAGTCACCCCTCCCGGTCTTGGATCGACTGGCTGCTAGTGTTCGTCAGTGTGTTAGCAAAAGCTTGCATTTTGGGCGGTCTCACTTTGTCAGAGAATTTCCTCTAGCTCCATGATTGGAATTTCTAATAGTTCGTTGTTGCCTCGGCTTGGAGGATGGAATAATGGAGTACCCACCCTGCCAAATTGCAGTAATGTTGTTCGCTGTTTAAAAGAACAAATGTTCAACTTGTCTTAACAGTTGCAGTAATGTAGTTCACTGTTAAAAAAGGAACAATTTTCAACGTGTCTTGACTGTTGCCACTCTGCACTCTGGCGGGTTTTGATATAACCAGAAAAGAAGAAGAAGCAAACAGCATGCCCCAATTTCCTGTAACTGTAAGCTATAATTACCGCTGAATTATCTGATCTGCATTTATATTGTCACTTGCAGAGATCAGGAACGGTCCCTGCGGTTGGCCTGGTTCACGCTCCATTCTCGCTGCTTCCAGCGCGTTTTCCGGCATCGTTCTTCAATCAAGCATGCGAGCTGGCTCCTATCTTCAATGAGCTCGTGGATCGTGTCAGCTTGGATGGGGAGTTCTTGCAAGCTGCTTTGTCTAGGCAAGTTTTGAATTCTATCCACTGGATTCTTTTGGTACCAATGTGGTATATATCTTTGTTCGGAGCATACAGTGAGTAGACGAGATTGTTAGCTGATTTTTTTCATCACAAGATTGTCGCCTTGAATTTTGAGGAGAATATAACTCTCTGTTAGTCAGGTCATAGAAGGCAGAGCTATTTTTCACATTTTTAGCTATATAATGGTTTCAGGTTAACAGCGGATTATCATTTTCTAATTTCAGAACAAAGCAGGTTGATGAATTTACTTCAAGGCTGCTAGAAATTCATGATAAGATGATGTCTATAAATAAGAAAGAGGTGAGTAAACTGTTTTTTATCGGCCTCTATGTCTCAGTTTTGACCTTTAGGAAATGCTTCTTTCAAACTTTCTCTTGTTTTTTAGCCAGCCACTGATATGTGCTTGATACACTTTTAGGATATACACTTAGGATTGCACCGGTCTGACTATATGCTGGATTCCGAAACCAATTCACTACTTCAAATTGAGCTCAACACTATCCCATCATCCTTTCCTGGCCTTGGCTCCCTTGTCTTTGAACTTCAAAGGTCAATTTACTATCCATTCTATGGCAGAATTTTCATGTTTTCTTTCAAACTTTCTCTTATTTTTTCAATTGTAGTATGACCTCATTATGAAATGTTTAAGGTTGTACAAAATGATATTCCACCAGAAAGCATGGATGCCATGCGCCCGGTGCAGCAGCACTTGCCAACACGGACAAGCAGTCCAGCCTCCAAAATGAATAACCTTCCAAAGGTAAATACTTAGATGAGTGGGTCAATGAAACTTGACTGGTGATTGGGTTTGGGTCCACGGTGAATTGGATTCTAATCGGAAGCTGATGCAACAGGATGCACAAAACATGGAAGTGTCTACACCAGTACCCCCAATAAATCCGGAAGGAAATGATGAGGACGAGACTCCAAAGAACACTGTCTCTAGAAATGGTGGTTTCCTGCAGAATGCAGTTGGGCAAGACCTAGTCCATCTTGGCGTTGCAAGAACAGCAAGTGGTTGCCCTTCGGCTGTCGCTTCCGGTGTTAGCACCAGATACCAGCACAACAGAATGGATCTTGATCCAGCATCCAGCAGCGTGGATAATTTCAAAACACCAGAACTTACAAAAGAAAACGGTCTCGAGGAGGATGGGAAAGGAGAGAGTAGTATGTATGATGAGAGGCAACCTAAGAGAAGGAAGCGTACCCTTATGAATAATGAGCAAATAGATGAATTAGAGAAGGCTCTAGTAGATGAGCCTGAGATGCACAAAAACCCTGTTCTATTGCAGAGTTGGTCAGAGAAGTTAAGTCTGCAGGTACTCGCTCCGTTTCTTTTTATTAGTCGCTGGATAGTGCAAAATTGCACTATCCAGCGACTAATAAAAAGAAACGGAGGGAGTAATTTTTTTTCACTTTGGGGCATTCAATTCTTAGGTCTTAATTGTTGAATGCATTCTCATTTATGGAAAATATGGCCGTGCTTTTGTAGGGCCCAGAGATCACAACATCACAACTTAAAAACTGGTAAAACTGTGTATCTTAACCGTTGTTTGAAGTTTCTTTCTTCAAATTGATAATAATGTTTTTTGTGCTTCTCATCTAAAGCAATTTGTAACCGTGTTTTCTCGTGCAATTTCCAGGTTGAAAAAAAGTGTTGTATGCAAATTCTGACGAGGGTGATATATAATACTATAATCCTAAGTCTGACAGCCTAAATAACCTGGTTCTAAGCTCCTGTTTGATCTTTTTTTTTCTATACCTTTTATGCAAATCTGAACAGTTGTTTTTACACAACTGAACACCTTTTTAATGTGAGATATTGAGCATTATAATTGTTAGTATATTAGGTTAGAGTAAATTAGTTACCAAGCTAGGCAGCCCCGCTCCGGTATTTATCTCCACGGATGAAAAGGGGACGCAGCTATGTCATTACATTCTATAGATGCTGAAGCATTTATTTTCATGATTGAATTTTTTTGGGAGAGCACAGTTCCGTCCTAATTTTTAATTCGCTTAACTTTTTTTTACTAAATATGTAAATAGATGGATAGATATACATAGACGGTTACAAGCGTAATGAATAAATCAACGATGATTATAGAAGCAAATTAAACCTATCTACTAACTATGATTGTTTGGGGCGCTGCCCAACAATCATTTTAATCTATAAAATATACCCTATACTAACACCTATCTAACCCATTTGGATAGCTAAAAGAGTTTATTATAATCTAGAGTTGACTATGCTGTAATCACCGTTCAAAGATGCTACCAGTGTATACCATCGAGTAGACCTACAAGTATATCACCACCGTCGCGATACAGGATGCGTCTCCTCATAATGGTGCAGATGAAGCAAGCGATGTGACTCTTCCGCCCGGCAAGGAAGGGCAACTCCGGGAAGTCCCACCGCATGCCAACGGTGGCGGCCATGCGCCTCAGACCTAGACCACCTAAGTCCGTTCGCTCGCAGTGCTCCGCCATGTATTTGGCGTCGAACACCCGGCCGCCGCCGAGAAGAGCATGGGTCTGGGCCATGAACTCGTGCCATGTCTCCGGCAGCGGCTGGCCGCCCGTGAGAATCTTCAGCATATATGCGAAGTCGTATGCTCCACCAAACGCCGCCCAGGTGAGCTCGTTGGGCCGCGGCGTCGCCGACAGTATGGCGGCCAGCTTGGCCGCGAACGCCGCGGAGCTCACGCCGCGCGCTCGGGCCTTGTCCAAGCAGACGCCCTGTGAGCGCAGGAACGTGACGGACTCCGGGGCGTGGCGGTCGCGCCGGGGGTCGAAGTCCGAGAACGTCACCTCCCACGCGAGCTGGAACAGACGTCCTTCTCCGTCCGCTGTGAGCGGGAGGTTCCCGTACTCGTTGGAGAGCGTGATGCCGAGCATCACGATGGGCACCGCATCAACGTTTTTCTTCACGAGGGCGTACTGCTTGCTCGGGGCGATTCGCGTCGCAGCGGACGAGCGGTGCAGTGTGCCCGCGTACTCGACGTCGAAGGTGATGCAGGGGAACAACGGGAGCAAGGAGCCTATCATGTTTAGCTCCGAGTTCATGTTCTCCGCCATGACGGTCCTGATTTGGAGACCCAGCATTTTGTGGCGAACGGCTGAGAAACAGGCGGCGCAGACGGCTGAGATACACGCGACGGCGCTCGGTTCTTGGCGGGTTACTTCTAGATTTGATGGACGAGGGGGCTGTGCCTCGCCCCGCATATATAGTCTGTCGATCGAGTTCTTCGGACTTTGGACAGGAAGTCCATGGCGGACTCAAGGAGAACTGACCGGAGCCCCACAGGACAGAGATGCTAACTGATCGGCTGGGCAAGTTGGGCCGGCAGGTGCCCCACACGCTCGAGGAGATGGGGAGAGAAGCTGGGCCGCAGCCAGGGAAACGGCCCTTTCTTCTTTTCCATTTTTCAGTTTTAGGTTTCAAATCCCAATCAAATTTCAAATTCAAACAATCGAATGATTGGAGGATTTATTTACTCTGGGGCTGTTTGGAATGTAATGAAGCTCCTTTGTTGTCATTAGACTGGTAGACTTTGTCCAACTGAGCCCAGCCTGTTTAGTATTTGGATTTTATCTTGTGGTTGATTTAATTTAATTTGATTTATCTTCTAGTTTATTTACTCCGAGAAGGGCCTTCAGTATTCTTACTCCTATGATTTGGGATTTTACATGCGTATGTTGCTTGGTGGTGGGTAAATTCCTGTGGCTGTTTCAATGGCATACCAACTTGTTGTTACTCCCTACGTTTCGTTTTAGTTGTCGCTGAATAGTGCAAAATTGAACTATTCAGCGACAACTAAAAAGAAACAGAGGGAGTACTTAAGATTTCTCTGTTTTTTTCTAGAATTTATGAATGTGGGGGCAGGGTGCACTTGCAGCAAATTTTACAAGTTATTCTCTGTTCACTGGTGCGCTTATGTATTTTTACCATCTCACTCAGCCTAGTATTAGGGACTGAAAGCTAAACTTATTATGTTCAAAATCTTCCACTAAACTGGGACTTTTGAGTACTGCGTGATTTATGTTTCCAACTACTCCAATGCTCTAGATTGTTATTGGCATAATAAACTTTGCCATGTTTGTCCAGGCACTTGACACAATAAAGAAATCTGCATCCAGTTTGTCCAAGGCTGATGTAAAGAGGATTGGCGTTTCAGAACTATTTTTCTTTTAGTCTACATGTGTACTGAAGCACCTGCAGTAGCTCCAGGTGAGGCGTGACAGAGTGGTTTGTAATTGTTGGCGGGAAGAGAAATTATGTTTGAAGTACGCGTTTGTTCGTAATTGTTGATAGGCCATGTGTTGACTATGGGCTTATATTTTGCTGTGCTGTAGCGGACATAATATGCAAAAAAAAAGAACTCCACCTTCGTGTCGTCCACGTCTCGACTCTCACCGATAGCCCACATCGAGGTAGCATCGCGCCTCCGGCTTAGGGCGTCACAGTGCCTAGCTTCAAAAAAAATGTAATGTAACTTATTTTTACTGTGCATATAAACAATTTATCATTCTGGTGAATCAATCTATTTATATCGTATCAGTCGTAGGAACTGAAAGAAATAGGAGGAACAACGCTAGATCGCCAGCAACGCCAGGATAACTAGCAGGAGAGACCGGAGTTCAATCGATTTCATCAAGGAGGACTAGTTCGTCAGGTAATACCTAAGATGTCTTTTCCAAAGTTTGGGGCGATGATCCAGTGGTGTGGTTGGATAATTGTAAGAATTATTTCAACATTTGCAATGTCCCCGAGGCGATCTAGGTCTCAGCTGCTACCATGCACTTGGATTCGAATGCGTCTAGATGGTGGCAATCGTATAAGATTCGAAATGGGTTGGGATCCTGTCAGGAGTTTTCTGCTGCTGTGCTAGCGAAATTTGGTACTGAATCTTACCCAAAGGCTTTGAGAACAATTATGAAGTTAATATAGTCATACACTTTGGAAGTGTACGTAGCAGAATTTGAACAGGCTCGTTATGTGGCCGAGGTGCATAATCCAAAGTTGGACGAAATGTTTTTTTGTCGCCAAGTTCATTTATGGCATGAAATCGGAGATTCAGAATGTGGTTCAGCTTCAGTTGCCCAGTACCATGGATAGAGCCACTATGCTGGCTCAACTACTGTAGGAGATACTGGATAGCAGTAGAAGTAAGGTTCAGAGACAAGGGAGCCTTCCAAGACCACCATACCTGCAGAATAAGCCAGAGAACAAAGTACTACATGCTATACATGTCCAACGGGCCGTGCCGGGCCGGGCCGGCACGGCTAGGCCCGGCACGAGGGGCGTCAGTCCAAGCCCGACATGGTTTAGTGTCGTGCCGGGCCGGGCTGGCTGACGCAGCCCAGGCCCGGCACGGTTATTCTTATACGGGAAGAGGCAAGAATTTCAGATACACATATAAACACATATAACAATTCAGAATACTCTTATATAATAACATATTATCAGTATTATAGCTAAAAATAGAATGACAGTTACAAAATAAGTTCCTAAAACGGGCCGTTATCGTGCCTACTAATTAACCGTGTCGGGCCCGTGCCTGCACCGCGGGCCAGACGGCCAGCCCAAGCCCGGCACGGCTATCGGACCGGGCCGGCCCGGGCACGGTTCTAGTCGGGTTGGGCCGTGCTCGTGCCGGGCCACGACCGTGCCGGGTCACGGGCCCACTGCCGGGACGGCCCATTTTGACATGTCTACTACAAGCCACAATGGAGTTGTCCAGGAAGAGGCAACTCAGGGAATTCAGGAAGTTGAATGGGCTTTGTTACACTTGTGGTGAGAAATTTGAGTCGGGGCATCTTGCTAAGTGTTTAAGGAGAGGACCGGCTCAGCTTAATGTGGTGGAGAGTGAAGATACAACCATGGAGATTGAGGTTATCTGTACAGTCGTGCTCAGTAGTGCAAGTGAAAGTGTAGTGGGGATGTGATGAGGACTTCAACAATGGTGAAAGAGTCTGAATGGTGGGCTAGTGGTCATTTTTTCAAACTAATATGAGAATTTTTCCCCTGAGTGCATTTGACGTTATTGAAAGTCACCTAGAGGGGAGTGAATAGGCGAAACCTAAAAATTATAAACTTTGAACACAAACTTCACTCGAGGTTAGCGTTAAAATGAGTAGTAATAAAATCAGAGTACAGAAGATAGTTCTTCTTACTACGAGTTGCTCAATCAATGTGGATAACTTTGGGAGCTAACTCAAAATGATTGAAAGCAAGAAAACTTAGAGAAAGGGGAGAGGAAGAACCAAATCGTAATACAAGATTAACACAAAGACACGGACGGATTGTTTCCTAAGGTTTGCTTCCAAAGAACCACACATTAGGTGTCTTTCAATCCTTACCCTCTCTCAAATGGTCACTTAGATCGGCTGAATGCTTCTCCTTAATCTCGTGGGTGACTCAGACCCCTCAAGGACCACCACACAATTAGGTGTCTCTTGCTACCTTTACAAGTAATTTGAGGGTTTAGAAGGAGATGAAGAAAGCACGATCAAGAAACCAAGCCAAAGAGCAACAAAAGATCAAAATGTCACACTCTCTTGGGTCTCTCCAATGCACTATCCACTAATGATTCTCGAACACAATTATAGCACTTGGAGATGGATTTGATGCTTTCAGTGTGGATGGAGTGAAGTCTTTGCTCCTTGCAATGAATGTGAGTTTGTGGAAGCTTGGGGGTACCTTGAATGGAGGTGGTTGGGGTTGTATTTATAACCCTCAACCACCACATAGTCTTTGCCAAATTTCTGCCACACGCGGACGATCCATGCCCCTAGGCCGGACGGTCCGCCCCTGCACATCAACAAATGAAATCCCAACGATCAGCAGTAATGGCTATATCAACGGCTATAAGTGCATTAAATGTTTCATCGGATGTCAGATAAAGCAGTCGCGGACGGTCCGGTCGTGCATGTAACCACTACACGACGGTTCACTTACAGCGACCTACGGTTGGTTGCTAAAGCGACTTTTAGCGACCTACGGTTGGTCGCTAAAAACCTTTAGCGACCCATAAGGATGGTCGCTGTAGGTGCCGTCGCTAAAGGCTTTAGCGACCGACATCTTTTTAGCGACCGACCGTCCGTTGCTAATATTGTATATTTAGCGACCAATCGTGGATTGCTGTACTACAGATTTAGCAACCAACCGTAAGTCGTCATACTATATATTTAGCAACCAACAGAAAGTCGCCCTTGTTACAGTTGTTGTTAATAATAATATACATTTAATTAAGCACCACAAATCACAAATTTTTATACACAAATCATAAAGACATACACATTTAATCAGTATCACAGTCATAGATCCATCACATAAACACAAAAGCACCACAATTATATGATCACAAAAGCATCACAATTATAATATTATTCACAATTAGATCATTTACAAATAGCTAGATCATTCACAAAAGCTCCAGAGATGATCAGTCACAAAAGCACCACAGCGACATCACTCCAGCTTGAAGCAGTTCAAAAGCCCACAACTACATCACTAATGTTTCATATCACTCCAGCTATTGTTCAAAAGCCCACAACTACATCACTCTAGCTGCTCCAGAGCTGATCAGTCACAAAAGCACCAAACCGTCGTGTAGTGAACACCTTAAAATCCTATTTTGGGGAATCTAGTAAAACTCTCTACAGGCTTTGAAGCGAAATACCTTTTAATCATAATTTTCTTACCTTTGGAGTTACATCTCATAAAAAATGTTTCTAATAAAATATTAAATGAAAAGAACCCCCATGTCAAATAAGTCATTCCTTTATTAAAATTATATAATTATAAGTACTCTCTAAGAAATTATTTTAAATCATCTCTTAATAAAGGATATACACTAGGAATTTTTCCTTAAATAAATATTTTTGAAGTGTATGAATTATCTATTTAAGAGCATTTGCATGCATGAGAAGATTAATAAATACTTACTATAAAAAATAAATATAGTGCATTCATGCCGGAGATTTTGATTATACATTTAATTTGAATTTGAAACTCTAGCTCATATTTGAATTTATAATTTATATTAAAACTAGAAAATAAAATAATGTTTTAAAATTAAAATAGGAAAAAAAAGAAAAAGAGATGCTTACTTATGACCTGGGCCGAATGCGCCCAGCCAGCCCATCCATGTTTCCTCCTTACCTGAACGTGCGCGCCTGTGGACCCGCTTTGTCAGCACAATAAACTATGGTGGGCTTCTTTGTCTCACTGGCACGTGGGGTCTATTGTTAATCGGCCCACATGTCACGCCCATACACATGGGAGTGGGAATCGATCACTGCCCGATGGACCCCGAACCTAGAGCCTTCTTCTCAACCGTTTTTAGATAGGATTCGTTCCCTGAATCATAAGGAGATGCCTCCACCACGGATCCTTGTACAGTGAATCCCGCCTGGGTTCCTGCCCTGATCATGACCATAGCTATATATGAATTACCTCGTGCAACCCTCAACACATTAGACCACCTCGACGTTGGAAGCTAGGGCCACCATGACCAAGAGCGGATGAACTACCAGAGCACCGTGAAACTCCATCGCGTGGGAACAGGGTAGCCGCATGGAAAACTCCAGTACACTGTCGTTGAGTCCTCGGATAAAGGCCAAGGAGGTTCACCGGAGGGCACCGAATGTTGTTGCAGTGCTATTGGGTAACGAGATCGAGCGGATCGCTATGCCAAGCGGGTAGATTGTGATGCACATTGCGTCGCCGCTGTTGTCGAGTCGGCTCGACTGATCAGAGGGAGCATGGTGGCCAGGGACCATTGCTAGAGCGTATGGATCACGATGGTGGCTGCTGCGAATACGGGGAGCCATTGTGTGGTCGGGAATTGCTCGCCGGAGCGGGCTAACCGCTGCAGAGTCGCCCTTCAACGTGAGCAGGGGCCTCTTCGCCATAATCTCTGGTGAGTAACATGTAATATTTCTCTCCATAATCTTCTCTTCAATTAGCACATTTGTACGGGTGATTGGGGCACTTGACGGTTGGGTGACGGGGCTCCGACGAGGTCTCCGCCGTCTGAGCATGTACGTTGTCGTGTGCACGTCCTAGCAGCGAGATAGGGGGTAAGGAGAAGATGGCCGGGTACTGTTGATATGGGGTTCAATGCTGGAGATTAGAAGTGGATCTACCGATTCGCCACATTGAATCATGGGCGTTGATCTACAATCGTGCGATCCAGGGCTAAAGTAAGGCGTGGCGGATTCTTAGCCAAAGATCTGGGATCCGAGGGTTACCGTAGTGTTCTTGTTCTGATCTAATCTTGGACATTTGATAGTGGTCCAACGATTGAGATCCGAAGACACCCCTTTGACCATGGCCTTTTTCATAAGAGACCATGCAGTTAGTTATAATGAACCTGTCGTCCATACCTAGTTCAAAATATTTTAAATTAAGTCCTAAAATTTATAAATTAGACCTTGGAGTTTTGAGGAATAGTGGCCTCAATCCTCTAGCTAACTGTTTATACAAATAAAATACACGAAATATATTTTAAGTATAAAAATAATTCTAAAAACTTAGAAAATTCATATCTAATTCATTTTAACTCCGATTTTAGTGATTCCCGAACCTACGGTCTCATAACGATGTGTACAATTTTATTACACACTTTTTCTATGTATGGTATAATGTTATTTTGACCTATTCTTTGCCCATCTATATGTATTTCTACGATAGAAGCGAGGTTGTGAGGCACTTAGATCCTAGATTGGAGAAGTACCTGGAGTTGCACCAAAAAGGCAAGTGGTGCCCTTGATCACTTTTCTTTACCCAATAGTGTTTTCGATAATCAATGTGACATGCTCAAGTTAACTTGATGGGACCTAATAGGTTAGCCTAGTTTTGTTCATCCTAGACCTTACAAACAAATGAAGTATTGGGTAATCTTGCTATTGCTCTACCTAGTTTTGGGATTAATATTATATCTGAATAATGATCATGTTCCATTATTATTGTTTGTTTAATTATTGTTCATGATAAGATTATTATGTTAATTGGAACATGGAGCGAACAACCCCTGTGGCAGATGGGTATAATGGCTTGTGGGTAAAGATGTGCAAACTTTGCAAAGTGTAAAACTGGTATATCAGCCTTGCTCATGATCACGAGCGGCTCGGACCCTCACATGAGTAATTTATGGAATTAAATTTAATCTGTCATTTGCATTGCATTGTGGGATTTATTATCAATTGTGATCAAATATTTATTTGGGTTGGTATCTACTTATATTTAATAATTAATAAAATTTTGACCAACTATTAAAAGCAATGCTCAACTTTAACCATTCTTCTTGGTAAGCCTTACACTTTACATAAGCCCCCACTGTAAGTGAGCTCACGCACATTATTCCCCACAACTTATTGAGCAATGAACGTATGTGAGCTCACTCTTGCTAAACTCACACTAGGTCAAGAACAGGTATCACAAAATGAGGAGAATGAAGGATGCTATGATGAGTTCGGAGAGGTCTAGGTCGTCGTCTCTCAGTCAACTATGGTTGTGGAGGATCGTTGTCGTAAAATGATGTAATTATTTAGCTATTTTGTACAGAACCCTTATTATGTAATAAATATGTGACATTGATTTATGTAGATCTATCATGTAACCACCCACCTCCCAGCCTATATAAATATATGCCACCATAACACCTTAAGCCATCAATCATAGACTCATCTCCTCCATAGCCTCGCGGCAGCACCGCTGCCATCCAAGCCACAGCAGCCCGCCACTAGCTAGACTCGCAGCCATAAGCTGCTATGACCATCTCGTCAAAGTTTGACTCCCACCCAAACTCTAGCGACAACTCTGGCGAGGAATTTCTCTCCGCCCATTCATCTTCTGGGGCAACCCAAAACATCGCCGTGACCAGCTCAGCGAGAGCTTCGTCATCGTGCTTCCATTTCGTCGACCAGATCTTTGGTTCATCGTCAAAAAAACCGAGATGACCAACATCAACGCGTGATTGAAGGTCTTGATTGGAAGGTAACTTGATGGTAGGTTAGGGGTCTTTCCCTCTTGATAAGTTTGACGCTTCCCACCTGATAGACAACAACCACCATATACCCTTTTACATGCAAGATTTGCATAAAACACAAATTTAACGATAGGTACAATCATGAGAAGTTGGCAACATCTAGATCATGCATTTGTAAACAAACTTTTCCCATCTTTAACAAACTTAACTAACCAATCAGATTGCGTCATATCATCTATTTTTGTGCAACCCTACTAATTTATTAAAAATGTGATATCTTCTAGATCAAATAATTTGTTTTAATCTGTTCAAGTTGTGTTAGGTTCATACTAATTTCTGTGTGCGTAGTAATAACATTGTTTTAATTGTGCCACATGTTTTAATTAATTAATTAATTATTTAATTAATGTTAATTAACTTGATAATCTAGTTAATCTAATTTATAGTTCTAACCTACTCATTTTATAAATAATTGTTAATGATTAATACCAACTCAAATGTTTTAATTTAATACCTGCTTAGTTTAAATGCAATACATGTTAGATCCCATCTA
The DNA here is from genome assembly GCF_902167145.1 of Zea mays. Taxonomy (NCBI): domain Eukaryota; kingdom Viridiplantae; phylum Streptophyta; class Magnoliopsida; order Poales; family Poaceae; genus Zea; species Zea mays. Next base: position 236,526,654 of record NC_050097.1, on the reverse strand, counting down.
TTAGATTTATTACGCTTAAAATATCGTTTTATCCATAAATTCTTTGTTTTAGCTCCGATTTTAATGGTTCTCGAACCTACGATCTCGTAGCGACGCGTAGGATATTCTTATGTTGTTTGTTCATGTGCTTTGGTGTAATGTTACCATACCCATTATTTGTTTTATTATATGTATTGCTACGCATAGAAGTGAGGTCACGAGAAATCTGAAGACTAATTTGGTGAAGTACATAGGAATCTCGAGTTTAAAGCAAGTTGTGCCTTTGATCACTTTTCTTTACCCAATAATGTTTCTGTTAATCACTGTGACATGCTCAGGTTAATCTAATGGGACCTAATAGGCCTCCCTAGACTTGTTTATCACACACTTTGTTTACCACTGAACTTTTGGGTAGCTTTGCTATTGCTCTACCTAGTTTTGAGATTATATTACATTATGATCATGTTCCAATTCTACTACTGTTTTAATTATTGTTCATGACAAGATCATTGTGTTAATTGGAACATGGAGCTTAACTTGAGAAACATGTGCTACCACAAGGGTGAAATGGGATGCCCTTGGCTGACTAATTAGGAAAGCTAGTGGAGGACTACCTTACCTGAAAGGGGCAAGGGCAGTAGGGGAGTTGCGTATAGGGAAGTTCTTGGGTCGATCATGCTACGATGGCTTTTCGGACGAGTGATTCCTATATTGCCCTTCCTAGAATGTAGCGGGTTTTCTGAAGCTAGTGGAACTTTGTAAAGGCCTCATAGTGGATCCCTAGCCATTCACCTCAGAAGTGTCTAAGGGTATAGTTAACCCTGGCTAGACGGGATACACGACCTGTGGGTAAAGGGCGCAACCTCTGTAGAGTGTAAAACTGGTATATCGGTTGTGCTCGCGGTCATGAGCAGCTCAGGACTCTCGCATGATTAACTTATGGAATTAATCTTAATCTGTCATATGCATTGCATTGTGGGTGTTGTTATTAATCTTGATCTCTTACTTAATTGGGTTGGTATCTACTTATACTTAGTAACTGCTAATAAAATTTTGACCAACTTTAAAAGCAATGCTCAGCTTTAACCATCTCCTTTGGTAAACCTTACACTTCACATGAGCTCCCACCTTTGGTGAGTTCATGCACATTATTCCCCACAACTTGTTGAGCGATGAACATATGTGAGCTCACCCTTGTTGTACTCACATCCCCCTAGGTCAAGAAAAGGTACCCCTGGATGAGGCGTACGAAGGATGTTGTGATGAGTTCGTGAGTGGTCTAGGCCGTCGTCTCCCAGTCCACTTTGTGTTGCTGGATCGTTGTCTTCGCATGATGTAATTATTTAATATTTTATACAGAACTCAACTATATATTAAGGATGTGACATTCGTTTCTGTACCATGAGTCATCATATGTGTGAGACTTAGTCCCAGCACACATTTGGCTTTTCGCGCCCGGGTCCCTAAAACCTGGGTGTGACATCTTTCATGTGTCGAAATTAAATCCGTTCACTCCATCATATACACCATTGTGCAATGATCTGCCTCAAATGGCTGATCTTACATGGCTGGATGTCCAGCCTGTGCAAATTTTGGATTGTCCTTTAGTTTGGAAGGGAAGTCGTTCAGTGGTTCAACTTCCAATTCAATCGGCTACATGGGAGGATTATGAAGTCTTGAAGCCTAGATTTCCATCAGTTCTTGATTGTGGACAATTAAGCTCAGGCAGAGGGGAAGATGTCAGTACTGAAGCACATGCAGTAGCTCCGGGTGAGGCGTGACAGCGTGGTTGGCTGTAGGAGTGGAAGAAGCGAAGTTAGCAGGAAGAGAAATTGTGTTTGAAGTGTGCGTTCATGTCACACACGGATTTAAGGGATAAAGCCGGGTGCGTCTCATATGTGCGCCAAGTAAGAACAACACATATAATAACAGAGTGCATAGAGATAAACGTCATAAATATCATAAATGTACTTATTACATAGCGGAAGTCTTACAAAATAAATGATAAATATAAAACAAACTAAATATTATTTCTCTGGTGCCACAAAGCGGACTAGGAGACACCACCTAGATCAAGTCGAACTCCTCGTTGTGCGGCTCCTCTTCGACCACATGCTCTACACCTGTGGGGGTTTATATATCGCAAGAGTGGGCTCTCAAAAGATCATAGCTCAACAAGTTGTGGGGAATAATGTGCATAAACTCACCAAAGGTGGGAGTTCATGTGAAGTGTAAGGCTAATCAACAAAATAATGGTTGAAACTGAGCATTGCTTTTAGAAGTTGGTCACAATTTTATTAGCATTTACTAAGTGTAAGTAAATACCAAACCATAATAATAGTAAATAAAAGTAGTAATAAATAATCTCAATGCGATGCAAATGACAAATTGAATTTAATTCCATAAATTAATCATGTGAGAGTCCTGAGCTGCTCATGACCATGAGCATGACTAATATACCAGTTTTACACTCTGCAGAGGTTGTACCCTGTACCCACAAGTCATGTTACCCATCTGCCAAGGGGTCATGAATCCCATACACCTCTACCAAGGAAGCAAGGCAGGGTAACACTACGAGGCCTTTACCTAGTTCCATTAGCTTCAGAAAACCCGCTACAGTTTCTAGGAAGAGCATGCAGGAATCCCCCGTCTGACCGTCATCGCAGCAAAATCAACCCGGGAACCTCCCTACACGCCTACTCCCCAACTGCCCTTGCCCCTATCGGGTAAGGTAATCCTCCACTAGCTTTTCTAGTTAGTCAGCTAAGGGCGTCCCATTCCACCCTTGTGGTGGCACGTGTTTTTCAAGTTAAGCTCCAGGTTACAATTAAAAATAATGATCTTGACATGAACAATAAATAAAATAACAGAATAATTGGAACATGGACATAATGTAATATTAATCCCAAAACCATATAGAGCAATAACAAAACTACCCAAATGATTCAGGGGTAAACAAGGTAAAAGGATAACCAGTCTAGGGTGACCTATTGGGTAAAATTAAACCTATGCATTGATAAGTGATAATAATGAACATTATTGGGTAAAAAGTGGTCAAGGGCACAACTTGCCTTCAACGAGCTCCTGCTCAGCAACTTCTACCTGCTAAACACCGGGATCCTCAGCCACTGGCTCTTCTTCTACTCGCCACAATACAAACAAGCATAGTATAAAGAGGAAATTAACATCACACCAAACATGTATACAAAATACATATTAATAATCTACATATTAAAATAAGATCATAGGAAAAAGAATCATTAAATTTGGAGTTATGGATTTTAAGTTATGAATTTCTGAAGGTTCTATGTATGTGATACAAGATTAATTAAGAGATAAATTTTAATATGGTTTTAATGTCAAAACAGAGAGATTATGCGATAAACAACATTATTACAAAATTATAGAAACTGGAATGGATTAATTTGGACTAAGTATGAATTTTCTAGGAATTAAACAAGTTCTAACCATTATTTTTACATTAAAAATCATTTTCTATTAACTTTTCCTAGATTTTCTAATCTCCTGGACTGCGTGTATAATAAACAGAAACACAGGGACCCTGGCGTAAAAATCCCTAAGACCTAGAGCGCTGCGCCGTGGACTGCGGGTTGATTTATAACAAGCTCGGGGTTTATTTTGCAAAACGTACACGGCGAAAGGGTACGGTGAGCTCTGGACCGCACAATTGAAGATGGACGGCTTGGATTAGATCCAAGCCACTCGAATTGGTACACGACCCCGCTCCCGTCCGATCAGATCGGGCGGTTCGAGTCTATCCCCGCGAATCGTTATGCGCCCTAAATCACAGTCGTCCATCTAATCAGCCACGACTCGAATCAAATCTTCTAGCATCAGGTGGCTTCCTCACCATCGCGGCTATTGCTGAGTAGATCAACGGTCCATGCGCACTGCCCGAGCGATCCCCCTTTCCCCCCTTTTCTGGAACTCGATCCGCAGCGGAGATCGGCCTCCGCGGCGACGCCATGGCCGGAGCCCACGACCCAGCGCCATAGTTCCCCAATCTCCCTTCGACTAGTCGATTCATGACAAGTGAACGACGGCGAATCCTAAAGGAGGGTTTAATTCCGCCGAGAGGAACAAGTTCAACATCAACCACGTTGAGGCGAATTCGACGATGAAATTGAATCTCCGATGAGAAATTGGTTCAAACCCCGCCTCACAATTCCTAATCTCGTTGAACGTATTCCAATCCGTAGATGTATTAGAGGACTTGGGCCACTTACCCGAGGTGAAGGTGACCGCAGAGATGATCGTCCACGGCGAGTGCGGTCCATAGCCTTTACGGAGGCCGGGGAGGATTGTGCGACGACCTGGGGACGAATTCATTCCTCGCAGTCCGCCAAGGTGCCACCAATGACCCAGACCGGCTTGTGGAACAAGACCGACGACAAGTACCGTCGTTCATGTGTGGCGGCGAGCTTTCCCCCGCACTCCCTTTCCTCTCTTTCTCACTGTGGGTTCCACGGTCAAGCACTAGCGACTATGGCGGAGTCCTCGAGGCTTATAGGCTTGCGCATTCATGGAATTCAGCGAGTTGGTGCACCCTCCCACGAGCTGCGCGATTGCACGTGCTCCGCCACGATCCCGCCATAAGCGGTGTTCGTTGGAGAGGAAGGTGCCGCGAACTCAGGTCCACCCGTCAACCAAACGCGCGTGAGCTAAGCGGAGGAAAGCAGAGGCCCACACGTCAGTGAGGGGGTGAGGGCGGACACGAGGGAGAGACTGCCTGGTGGTCCCCCCATGTCGGCGCCTTCTTCCGCCCAGGACCGCGTGGACACGAAGCCAAATGGGCCGAAAACAAGTTACCGGCCCAATTAGTGTTCCTTCACTTTTCTTTTTCTTTTTCTGTTTTCTATTTTATTTCCCCTTTTTTGTTATTTCTATTTTCAAATTCATAATTTGAATTCCCATTCAAACCCAAACTTCGTGGTAAATTTGTTTTCTCATTAAATATACAACTTAAACATGGCATGGTAAATTTTATTTATTTTATTTTATTATATTTATTTTGTGATAACTAGTGCTCTCCTTCTCAAATTTTAAAATTTCAATTTAAGTCTTGATTCCAATTTGAACATTAAGGTGTTTCTATAAAATTTTATTACTAACATATGCACACATAAATAAAATCCTCAGCATGATGCACATATTGTTTTAGGTGTCATTAGTTAATTAATGACTTTTGAAGTGTTGATTCACATGTTATAATAAACAGAGGAATAAACATGTATATAAATCAACTATGTTTTCATTTTACATTTTTGGGTATTACAGTTCATAATTGTTGATGGGCCGTGTGGGCACTGTGTTGGCTATAGGCTGGAACCCTTATTTTCTCCTGTGATGTAGCAGACAGAGTATGCAAAAATACAGAAAGAACTCCACCTTCTTTTGTCCACGTCTCGACTCTCGCCGTGCACAGCGATCGACGGTAGCTCACGTCGTGGCAACATCGCGCCTCCGGCTAGCGGCATCACAATGCATAGCTTCAAAAATTGTAATGTAACTTATTTTTGGAAGGGAAATAGGGTTAACCTTTTTCCTACAATTAATTTTGGTGGTTGAATGACCAACACAAATATATGGACTAACTAGTTTGCTCTAGAATACATGTTCTACATGTGCATAAGGTTCAACACAAACCAATAAATATTCAAGTTAGGGACCCAATTCAAAAGGAGCAAAAAAGGACTTGAGTGTGTTGTGGTCTGGCGCACCGGACTGTCTGGTGTGCCACCGGACAGTGTCCGGTGTGCCAGGACCGTACAGGGTCTAACCAGCTACTCTCGGGAAAGTGCGGTCGGGCTCCGCTATAATTCACGAGACTGTCCGGTGTGCCACCGTACTGTCCGGTGTGCCAGCGGGCAACAGTTATCCAGTGCGCAACGATCGACTCTGACAGGAGCTACAGTGAGCAACAGTGCCACGCAGAAGTCAGAGCAGTGAAGTTAGAGGGGCACCGGACTGTCCAATGCTGCAAGAGGACAAAGCTCCAATGGTCGCCCGAGCTCCAAACCCTAACGATTGGGTGACGTGGCGTCACACCGGATAGCCTACAGTGCCTGCCCGGTGGCGCACCGGACTGTCCGGTGCGCCCATCGCCAGGAGCCTCCCCAACGGCTACTTTGGTGGTTGAGGGCTATAAATACCCCCAACCACCACAACTCCAAGCATCCAAGTTTTCTAAACATCACATTCAATACAAGAGCTCTAGCATTCACTCCAAGACACAATACAAAAGATCAAATCCTATCTGAGTCCCAAATTCACTTAGTGGCTTGTGAGAGAGAGATTTTTGTGTTCATTTGAGTTCTTGTCACTTGGATTGGCTTTCTTCTTTTCCCATTCTTATTCTCAAGAGCTTTGTAAGCGAGGCAAGAGACACCAAGTGTGTGGTGGTCCTTGTGGGGTCTTAGTGACCCGTGAGATTAAGGAAGAAGGCTCACTCGGTCTAAGTGACCGTTTGAGAGAGGGAAAGGGTTGGAATAGACCCGGTCTTTGTGACCTCCTCAACGGGGACTAGGTTCTTTGGAACCGAACCTCGGTAAAACAAATCACCGTGTTCATCCACTTGATTTTCATTTGATTTGTTTTCCCCCTCTCTCCCGGACTTGTTATTTGTTCTAACGCTAACCTCGGCTTGTAGTGTGTGATTAAAGTTGTAAATTTCAGATTACGCCTATTCACCCCCTCTAGGCGACTTTCAATTGGTATCAGAGCTTGGTGCTTCATTAGAGTCTGACAACTCAAAGTGATGTCAGGAGAACACGCCAAGAGGGAGATCGTGACCGGCAACAAGCCCGCAAGCTCATGGAGAACCCTTTCGAGGGAGTCTGGCAACAAGCACAAGGAGGAATCATCTTCCTCCATCAAGTCGCATCTGAGAGGTGACAAGAAGAAGATGAAGAAAGTGGTCTACTACGAGACCGACTCTTTGTCACCCTCCACATCATCAAGCTCTGACTCGTCCGTCGCTTCTAAGTGCCATGAGCGCAAGAAGTATAGTAAGATGCCCCTATGTTATCCTCGCATTTCTAAACGTGTTCCATTACTTTTCGTTCCTTTAGGCAAACCACCATATTTTGATGGTGAAGATTATTGTATGTGGCGTGATAAAATGAGGCATCACCTAACCTCACTCCACGAAAACATATGGGACATAGTTGAATTTGGAGCGCATGTACCATAGGTGGGGGACAAAGATTATGACTCGGACGAAGTTGCCCAAATTAGGCACTTTAACTCCCAAGCCACGTCTATACTCCTCGCCTCCTTGTGTCGAGAGGAGTATAACAAGGTGCAAGGGTTAAAGAGCGCCAAAGAAATTTGGGACGTGCTCAAGACCACGCACGAAGGAGATGAGGTGACCAAAATCACCAAACGCGAGACAATCGAGGGCGAAATCGGTCGATTCGTCCTCAACAAAGGAGAAGAGCCGCAAGCAATGTACAACCAGCTAAAGACCATGGTCAATCAAGTGCGCAACCTCAGGAGCACCAAATGGGATGACCATGAGATGGTCAAGGTTATTCTTAGATCCCTCGTATTTCGTAATCCTACTCAAGTTCAATTAATACGTGGGGATCTTAGATATAAACTAATGTCTCCTGAGGAAGTGATTGGGAAGTTTGTGAGCTTTGAACTAATGACCAAAGACTCCAAACACATCATCAACTTGGAGCAAGGCGACACCTCCACACCCGAGGTGCAACCCGTCGCATTCAAAGCGACGGAAGAAGAGAAGAGGGAGTCTACACCAAGTAGGCTTCCAAACGACGCCTCCAAACTCGACAACGAGGAGATGGCGCTCATCATCAAGAGCTTCCGCCAAATCCTCAAGCAAAGGAGGGGGAAGGACTACAAACCCCGCTCCAAGAGGTTGTGCTACAAATGTGGTAAACCCGGTCATTTTATTGCAAAATGTCCAATGTGAAGTGAAAGTGATAGGGACGATGATAAGAAGGGGAAGAAGAAAGAAAAGATGAGGTACTACAAGAAGAAGGGTGGTGATGCTCACATATGTCGGGAATGGGACTCCGACGAGAGCTCCACCGACTCCTCCTCCGACGAGGACACCGCCAATATCGCCGTCAACAAAGGCCTCCTCTTCCCCAACATCGGCCACAAATGTTTCATGGCTAAGGACGGCAAGAAAAAGAAGGTACACTCTAGATCCACCCCCAAATATACAACATTTAGTGATGAGGGTAGCTCTAGTGAAAATGAAGATGATTTACTTAACTCTTTTTGCCAACCTTAGCTTGGAAAAAAGGAAAAATTAAATGAATTGATAGAATCTATTCATGAGAAGGATGAACTCTTAGATAGCCAAGAGGACTTCCTTATTAAAGAAAACAAAAAACATGTTAAATTGAAAAATGCTTATGCTTAGGAAGTAGAAAAATGTGAAAATTTATCTAAGGAGCTTAGCATTTGTCATGATTCAATTTCTAGCCTTAGAATTGAAAATGCTAGCTTAGCTTCTAAGGTCAAAGATTTAAATGTTTGTAATGATTCTATCTCCTGTCTTAGAGATGAAAATGCTATTTTAAATGCTAAGATAGAAAAATTAAATGCTTGCAAACCCTCTACATCTACTGTCGAGCATGTTTCCATTTGCACTAGATGTAGAGATATTAATGTTGAAGCTATTGATGATCACATTACCATGATTAAACAACAAAATGATCACATAGCTAATTTGACTGCTAAAATTAATGAGCATGAACTTGAAAATGAAAAGTTTAAATTTGCTAGAAGCATGCTCTATAATAGGAGACGCCCTAGCATTAAGGATGGCATTGGTTTCCAATAGGGAAGCAATGTCAAGCTTAATGCCCCTAAAAGATTGTCTAATTTTGTGAAAGGCAAAGCTCCCATGGTTCAGGATAGTGAGGGTTACATTTTATATCCTGCAAACTATCCCGAACATAAGATTAGGAGAATTCATGTTAGAAAACCTCACATTGTTTCTCATCATGCATATATGTATAAAATGAGGCTTCTAGCTCTAGGTAATCAACTCATGAAAAATTGCCTAAAAATAAAAATCCTACTACATCAAATGAGCACAACATTTCATTTAAGACTTTTGATGCTTCCTATGTTTATGACTTTTGATACTAACAAATCAGGCAAAATAGTTGCCAAATATGTTGGGGGCAAACACAAGAGTCCAAAGACCTGTGTTTGGGTACCCAAGGTGCTTGTTTCTAATGTGAAAGGACCCAAGACCGTTTGGGTACCTAAGAACAAGGCCTATATTTGTTTTGTAGGTTTATGCATCCGGTGGTTCAAGTTGGATAATCGATAGCGGGTGCACAAACCACATGACAGGGGAGAAAATGATGTTCTCCTCCTATGAGAAAAATGAAGATCCCCAACGAGCTATCACATTCGGGGATGGAAATCAAGGTTTGGTCAAAGGACTTGGTAAAATTGCAATATCACCTGACCATTCTATTTCCAATGTTTTTCTTGTAGACTCTTTAGATTACAATTTGCTTTCTGTTTCTCAATTATGTAAAATGGGCTACAACTGTCTTTTTACTGATATAGGTGTTACTGTCTTTAGAAGAAGTGATGATTCAATAGCTTTTAAGGGAGTGCTAGAGGGTTAGCTATACTTAGTTGATTTTAATCAAGTTGAACTAGACACTTTGGATTCTTAAGATAGGCTCAAAACAAGTTTGGATTAAGGATAAAAAAGTTTGGATTAAGGATAAAAAGGATTCTTAAGATAGGCTCAAAACAAGTTTGGATTAAGGATAAAAAAGATAAGAAGCGACAATGGGACGGAGTTCAAAAATTCTCAAATCGAAGGCTTTCTTCAGGATGAGGGCATCAAGCATGAGTTCTCTTCTCCCTACACACCTCAACAAAATGGTGTAGTAGAGAGGAAGAATAGAACTCTATTGGACATGGCAAGGACCATGCTTGATGAGTACAAGACACCGACCGGTTTTGGGCCGAGGCGATTAACACCGCCTACTACTCCATCAATCGGCTCTACCTTCACTGAATCCTCAAGAAGACATCATATGAACTCCTCACCGGTAAAAAGCCCAATGTTTCATATTTTAGAGTCTTTGGAAGCAAATGTTTTATTCTTATTAAAAGAGGTAGAAAATCTAAATTTACTCCTAAGGCTGTAGAAGGCTTTTTACTTGGTTATGACTCAAATACAAGGGCATATAGAGTCTTCAACAAATCCACTAGATTAGTTGAGGTTTCTTCTGACATTGTGTTTGATGAGACTAACGGCTCCCAAGTGGAGCAAGTTGATCTTGATGAGCTAGATGATGAAGAGGCTCCATGCATCGCGCTAAGGAACATGTCCATTGGGGATGTGTGTCCTAAGGAATCCGAAGAGCCTCCACAAGCACAAGATCAACTGTCATCTTCCAACCAAGCATCTCCATCAACCCAAGATAAGGATCAGGCTCAAGATGATGAAGGTAATGATCAAGAGATTGAGCCACCTCAAGAGGAGGACAATGATCAAGGGGGAGATGAAGATAATGAAGACAAGGAAGATGATCAAGAAATACAAGGTCAAAGACCACCATACCAAAGAGTCCACCAAGCAATTCAAAGAGATCACCCCGTCAACTCCATCCTCGGTGACATTCATAAGGGGGTAACCACTAGATATCGAGTAGCACATTTCTGTGAGCATTACTCTTTTGTTTCCTCTATTGAGCCATACAGGGTAGAGGATGCACCAAGAGATCCGGATTGGGTGCTGCCTATGTAAGAGGAACTCAACAACTTCACGAGGAATGAGGTATGGCATTTAGTTCCACGTCCTAATCAAAATGTTGTAGGTACCAAATGGGTATTCCGCAACAAGCAAGTTGAGCATGGTGTGGTGACAAGAAACAAAGCCCGATTTGTGGCCAAGGGTTATTCACAAGTCGAAGGTTTGGACTTTGATGAAACTTAAGCACCCGTAGCTAGGCTTAAGTCAATTCGTATATTACTTGCCTATGCTACTTACCATGGCTTTAAGCTCTATCAAATGGACGTGAAAAGTGCCTTCCTCAATGGATCAATCAAGGAAGAGGTCTACGTTGAGCAACCTCCCGGCTTTGAAGATAGTGAGTACCCTAACCATGTGTACAAACTCTCAAAGGCGCTTTATGGGCTCAAACAAGCCCTAAGAGCATGGTATGAATGCCTGCGAGATTTTCTTATCACTAATGGCTTCAAAGTCAGAAAAGCCGATCCTACTCTCTTTACTAAAACTGTTGCAAAAGATTTGTTTGTATGCCAAATTTATGTTGGCGATATTATATTTGGGTCTACTAACTGAAAGGGAAATAGGGTTAACCTTTTCCCAGTATTAATTTTGGTCGTTTAAATGCCCAACACAAATATTGGACTAACTAGTTTGTTCTAGATTATATATTCTACAGGTGCATAAAGGTTCAACACAAACCAATAAAAGAACAAAGTTAGGGTTCAAAATCAAAGGAGCAAAGGAACTAAGGGTGCCCTGATCTGGCGCACCGGACAATGTCCGGTGCACCAGGACCGTACAACTCCAAACTCACCACCCTTAGGTTTTTCTGGGCGTGCTCCGCTATAATTCACTGGACCGTCCGGTGTGCCACCGGACTGTCCGGTGCACCAGCGGAGCAACGGCTACTTCGCGCAATGGTCGCCTGCAAAAGTTGAATTCCAGATGAACAGTGCGCGGCAGAGCAGAGAAGTCGCCAGAGGCGCACCGAAGAATGAACAGTATCTGTCCGATGCGGCACCGGACTGTCCGGTGCCACTAGAAGACAAAGCCTCCAACGGTCGTCTGCGCCCGAACCCTAACGGTTGGGTGACGTGGCTGGCGCACCGGACTGTCCGGTGCGCCCATCGGCAGCAGCCCCTCCCCAACGGTTGTTTGGTGGTTGAGGGCTATAAATACCCCTCAACCACCTCCACTCCAACCATCCAAGCATTCACCACACTTCATTCAATACAAGAGCAAAGTGCAACACTCCAAGACACAAATCAAAGCCACCGATCTAATCAAAGTCTCCAATTCAATTCTAGTGCTTTAGGACTTGAGAGAGGATCGTTCTTGTGTTTCTTTGTTGCTTGGTTGGCTTTCTTCTTTCTCTCATTCTTATTCTCAAAGCCTTGTAAGCGAAGCAAGAGACACCAATCGTGTGGTCGTCCTTGAGGGGTCTAAGTGACCCGAGAAATCAAGGAAGAAAGCTCATTCGGTCTAAGTGACCGTTTGGGACAGGGAAAGGGTTGAAAGAGACCCGGTCTTTGTGACCACCTCAACGGGGACTAGGTTCTTTAGAACCGAACCTCGGTAAAACAAATCACCGTGTCCATTCTTTTTATTTTTTGGTTGATTTGTTTTCCCCTCTCTCCCGGACTTGATATTTGTTCTAACGCTAACCCCAGCTTGTAGTGTGTTTAAAGTTGTAAATTTCAGTTTCCGCCTATCCACCCCCCTCTAGGCGACTTTCAATTGGTATCAGAGCCCGGTACTTCATTTAGAGTCTAACCACTCGAAGTGATGTCGGGAGGATCCGCCAAGAGGGAGATGGAAACCGGCGAGAAGGCCACAAGCCACCGGAAGGCTCCATCAAGGGAGTCCGGCGCCAAAGGAAGGGAGGAATCACCTCCCCGCGTCAAGTCGCATCGGAGTGGTGTCACACCCGGTTTTAGAAGGCAAACCGAATGCGAACCATGTACGTGCCAGGATCAGTTATTCACGTACACAGCAGTTACATAATATGGACATCATCACACAGTGCTCAAAATAGTATTAATAAGGGAAATAGTCGATTACATTATACGTCTGAGACGTCCATATAGTTCTTACAATAAATCAAAGTGCGGAAAAGAAACGTAGATAACCGCGGCCTTCACAGGCAGCCGACTGGGGGGTTGCCGCTAACCCACACCTAGAACTCGTCGTAATCTTGGAACTCCTGGAAGTCTCCTTCCACGGCTTCATCTTCGCCTGAGCAGTGGTTGCAATGCTGACAACCTGGGGATGGGGGGGTTTGGTGTGTAGAGCAAGGGTGAGTACACATCAACATACTCAGCAAGCATCCTGTTTGGCTGTAGTGGACTAGCTGTATGTGGGGATAAGTCAAGCAGTTGCTTTTAGTTGGTCAGATTATTACTTACTAGTAGAAAGCCAAGTTTTAGCATTAACCCAAGTTATTAACCCAAACGTACTCCTTTCCAAACGGAAAGAGTACCACTTACCAGCATCATAGTCATAACCAAAACCATCAATCTCATAACCACCTGTACCAAAGTATCTCTGATCAAGTACCACTAATCACTGGAGCTCCCTTGGCCGCTCATAACCGTGAGCACGGCTGATATATCAGTTTTTCAAACACTCTGCAGAGGTTGTGCACTTTACCCACAAGCCGTGATTCCCATTCTGCCCGGAGATCATGACTCTCCATTGATCACTACCAAGGTGACCCAGCAGGGCATCACTACGTAGCCTTTACAAAGATTCCCCGGGACTGTAGCCACCCGTTAGGTTTCCTAAATGCACCGCACTCCTCCCCAAGGGGCGAACCCAAACTTGGCAGAGCGAGCCGCATACACCGAGCCCCATTGACGGCACGACGGCTAAGTGAACTACACCCCGGATCCTCTAATTATTCAGCTAAGGGCACCCCATTCTACCCTCATGGTTGCACTGTTTTCCCGGGCGGTCATCCATAGAACAGGTCCTTACGGAGAGGCACTCGAGAAACCGCTCGAGCCCCCTTGATGACCACAAATACCACATCATAATAAGAGAAGGGAAAACAGCGTATCATAGATAATCTCATCATGTTCATTGATTAGAGTTGAGCAATAGCATAAAGCTAAACAGTAATAATCCAACCCAGATAGGTAAACAAGGACATGGATAACAAAAGCTAGTCAATCCTTAGGCATAAATGTGTAATGCGGGAGGTGAATTAAGTAATGAATAGGACATAGATAGGTCAAAGGACACTTGCCTCCACCAAACGACTGCTGCTCAGGGGCTTCTCCTGCGGGTTCCTCGGGCTCTTCAACCGGATCGTTCTCTATACGAGCGCAAACATACATACATCCACACATTTAATACAAAAGAACAGTACACCATACAATAGAATGCAATAAGTAAACAGACGTTCTACGCAGGCTCGCGAGTACGGTTAAGAGATAAAGAGGAAAAGACAGTCGAGAAACGATAACGTTACATGATTATAAATTAACCACTCGCTTAATGGAAGGAAATTTAATGTAGACACTATGTTTAGCGTAAAGTAAAGTCATGTTTCATGTCTAATTATTATAAGCAGGTGGAGATAAATAAAAGGATGGTCGCGCGGCGAGACGCGCGACAAAGCTCTCTAAACAAATTAAGAAATTAACGACTCGTCGCGCGACCGAGCACGCAACGAGACACTTTGCCTTAGTTACGAGGAGACGCTAAGCGTCGCACGACGAAGCGCACGACGGCATACGTCGACTAAACTGAGTCCAAAGTGGAACGTCGCGTGAATACACACGCGGCGTTACACCTTAAACAACCTGAAACAAAAATGGATCGTCGCGCGACGAAGCGCACGACGCAACACAAGATAGAATCTGAATTTAGACAAATTCGTCGCGCGGCGAAGCGCGCGACGCAACATGCTAATTAACGAATAATCACTGCGAGCGCGGGCGAGCGAAGATACGGTCGGGCGAGGCCGGGACGGGGGAACGGGCGGGCGAGCTGGGGCCGGGGCGGTTGAACCGGCCAGGGGGGCGGTTGAACCGGCCGGGGCCAAGCGGGCGGGCCGAGGGTGGGCGCCGAGCGCCGCCGCGGGGAGGGGCCGAGCGGGCGGGCCGAGCGCCACCGCGGGCGAGCGGGCAGGGGGCCGAGCCGCCGCGCCGAGGGGCCGAGCGGGGGCCGGGCGGGCGAGCCGGGGCGCCGCCGCGGGGAGGGGCGGGGGCGGGAACGGGGTCGCCGCGCCGGGCAGGAGCGGGGACGGGCGGGGCCGCCGCGGGGAGAGGCGGGGGGCGGGATCGCCGCGGGGAGAGGCGGGGGCGGGATCGCCGCGCCGGGCAGGGGAGGGGCCGAGCGGGCGGGAGCCGCCGCGCCGGGGAGGCCGAGCGGGCGGGACGCCGGGGAGGGAGGGGGAAGGGGCCGAGCGCCGCCGGGGAGGGAGACCGGGCGGGCGCCGCCGGGGAGGGAGCGGGGAGGGGAGCCGAGCGCCGCCGCGGGAAGGGGCGGGCAGGGGGCCGAGCGCCGCCGCGGGAGGGAGCGGGGCGGGCGGGCGAGCGCCGCCAGGGAGGGCAGCCGGGCGGGGCCGAGCGCCGCCACGGGCGAGCGCCGCCGGGGCCGGGGTCGGGGTCGCGCGCGGGCAGGGGGAGAGGGAGGGCGCGCGTGGGGAAGAAGAGGAGGGAGAGGGAGAGAGAGAGAAAAGGGGAGGGGAGGGGAGCTCACCTCGGGGTCCAAAATCCGGGGATCGCCGTCTCCAAATCCTAGGGCACCACGGGGAGAGAGAGGTGGAAGAGGGAGAGGAGAGGTTGTTGCGCGGGAGATCCAAATGAGAGAGAGAGAGGGGAGGGGGGGCGCATGGGGGGGTTTAGGCGCCAGGGGCGCGCAGGCCGGGGCGGGCCGGCTGGGCTGGGCTAGGCTAGGTTGGGCTGGGCCGGGCCATTTCGCGGATCGAAAACCCACGACGAGCGCGGACCACTAAACGGAATTAAATCGCGAACCGAAATCCAGAACGGAACGAGACGAACATTCAACATCAGACAAGGAAATGTGCTTCGGCATGATGCAACACCCATGACACTTAGGTTTTGGTTTATACATGACACGGACACCTGCCGCTATACTGGTTGAAGTTGGGAAGAAAGAGCAAACGGGGAAAGAGAAAAGAGAGTAACGCCCGAATTTGGTGAGAGAAAAGAAGAAAAAATTCTACCCCCAAATTCAGGGCATTACAAACCTATCCCCCTTAAAAGAATCTCGCCCTCGAGATTCAGGGTTGGCTAGCAAAGAGCTCAGGGTATTTAGCCATCAGATCATCTTCACGCTCCCAGGTTGCTTCTTCCTCAGAGTGATGATCCCATCTGACTTTGCACATTCTGATGGTCTTCCTTCGGGTGACTCGGTCTGCAACCTCAAGGATTTGCACTGGCTTCTCAACGTAGGTCAAGTCCTCCTGGACTTCAAGACCTTCCACTGGCAACTGCTCTTCTGGCACACGCAAGCACTTCTTCAACTGAGACACATGAAAGACATCATGCACAGCTGACAAATTCTCTGGCAAACTGAGCTGATAGGCCACTTCTCCACGTCTTGCAAGAATCTGATACGGACCAATGTAGCGGGGTGCTAGCTTGCCTTTCACTCCGAACCTTCTGACTCCTCTGATCGGTGACACTTTCAGATAGACAAAATCTCCGACTTCGAAACTCAGCTCTCTTCTTCTTGTGTCTGCATAGCTTCGCTGCCTCGATTGCGCTATCTTCAGATTCTCGCGAACCATCTTGATGTTCTCTTCGGCTTCAAGCAAAATGTCTGGCCCAAACACTTGCTTTTCTCCAGGCTGATCCCATTGCAACGGAGTTCTACAACTCCTTCCATAGAGCGCCTGAAATGGTGACATCTTCAAACTGGCCTGGTAACTGTTGTTATAGGAAAACTCTGCATAAGGCAATCTCTTATCCCATCCGGACTGATCTTGCAACGCACAGGCTCTCAACATGTCTTCAAGAATTTGATTGGTCCTTTCGGTCTGGCCATCTGTCTGCGGATGATAAGCTGAACTGAAATTCAGATGCGTGCCCAAAGCTTCATGCAACTGCTGCCAGAAATGAGAGGTGAACTGCGTTCCTCTGTCTGACACTATCTTCTTTGGCACACCATGAAGACAAACGATCCGAGACATATACAATTCTGCCAA
The DNA here is from genome assembly GCF_902167145.1 of Zea mays. Taxonomy (NCBI): domain Eukaryota; kingdom Viridiplantae; phylum Streptophyta; class Magnoliopsida; order Poales; family Poaceae; genus Zea; species Zea mays. The sequence goes on along the minus strand of NC_050097.1, from coordinate 236,509,732 downwards.
TACGGCACTGCTATAGTTGGTCTTGACAGGTATGAAGTGGGCGGACTTGGTCAAACGGTCCACCACTACCCAAATGGAATCGTAGCCAGCTCGAGTGCGAGGCAATCCGACTATGAAATCCATAACGATTTCATCCCATTTCCACTGAGGGATCTGCAACGGTTGCAACAATCCAGCAGGTCTCTGGTGCTCTGCCTTAATTCTTCGGCAACTATCGCACATAGCCACGTGCTCTGCGATTTCTCTCTTCATTCCGTACCACCAGAATTTCTTTTTCAGATCCTGATACATCTTCTCACTGCCAGGGTGAATCGAATAAGCTGTCTCATGAGCTTCCTTGAGAATCAACTCCCGAATGGACTGGACATTGGGAACACACAAGCGGTCTTTGAACCATATCACGCCTTCTGCATCTTCTCAAAAATCTTTGCCTTTGCCTTCTAGAATCAGTCGCCGGATCTCACTGATCTTCTCATCACTTTTCTGCGCTTCTTTGATTTCGCGCTCCAAGGTAGGTTCCAACTCAACTGTGACTCCTCGCGAATTGTTCAGAAATCCGAGACTCAACCTGTCGAACTCTTTGGCCAACTCATAAGGCATCGGACGAGCGACCATCAGATTGACTTGACTCTTTCTGCTCAAAGCATCTGCCACTACGTTTGCTTTGCCTGGATGGTAATGAATTTCCAACTCATAGTCTTTGATCAATTCTAACCATCTTCATTGCCTCATGTTCAACTCTGACTGAGTGAATATGTACTTCAGACTCTTGTGATCTGTGTAAACATCGCATTTCTGTCCATACAAATAGTGCCTCCATGACTTCAGCGCATGAACCACTGCTGCCAACTCTAGATCATGGATTGGGTAATTTTTCTCATGAACCTTCAGCTGTCGGGACGAGTAAGCCACAACTCTTCCCTCTTGCATCAACACGCATCCCAAACCTGTGTAGCAAGCATCACAATACACCGAGAAGGGCTTGTGCACATCAGGCAAGACTAGGACAGGCGCTGTAGTCAACTTCTCTTTCAGCGCTACAAAGGCCTCTTGGCATTTCTGGGTCCACTTGAACTCAACTTTGTTGCCTAGCAACGCTGTCATTGGTTTCGCAATCTTCGAAAACCCTTCAATGAATCGCCGATAATATCCGGCCATTCCAATGAAACTCTTGATTCCTCTAGCATCTGTTGGCGCTTTCCAGTTCAAAATGTCTGCCACTTTCTTCGGATCCACAGCCAATCCTTCTTTGTTGATTATGTGACCCAAGAACAGGACTTCACTGATCCAGAACTCACACTTGCTCAACTTCGCATACAACTGGTGCTCTCGCAATCTCTGCAATACCATCCTCAAATGATCTGCGTGCTCTTCTTCGCTTTGAGAATAAACCAGAATGTCATCAATGAATACCACCACAAATTTATCAAGGTAATCCGTGAATACACTGTTCATCAAGTTCATGAAGAATGCTGGCGCATTGGTCAAACCAAAAGACATCACTGTGAACTCATACAACCCATACTTGGAAATGAAGGCCGTCTTCGGAATGTCCGAAGGTCGGATCCTGAGCTGATGATAACCTGACCTCAGATCAATCTTGGAGAACACACTGGCTCCTCTCAACTGGTCGAACAGATCTTCTATTCTGGGCAAGGGATACTTGTTCTTGATCGTGACCTCATTCAAAGCTCGATAATCAATACACATCCTCTTGGTGCCATCTTTCTTCTCCACAAATAGGACAGGGGCGACCCAAGGCAAGGTGCTTGGCCGAATGTAACCTTTCTCTGACAGCTCATCAATTTGCTTCTTAAGCTCATCCAACTCTGGTCCAGATATTCTGTAAGCTCTCTTGAAGATAGGGGCGGTTCCAGGAAGAAGCTCTATAGCAAACTCAACTTTCCGCTCTGGGGGCATACCCGGTAAGTCCTTTGGAAACACATCCGGGAACTCGGACACAACCTTGATACTCTCAATTGGGTCTGCTCCACTGCTATCAACAGCTATCCGATAACAACTTCCTTTCTTTGGCTCAGGCGGGACTAACTCGGTCACCACTTCCTCTCCTAGTGGGGACACCAACTTGATGGTCCTTTTATCACAACTGATAACTGCCTAATACTTATCTAGCCAATTCATCCCTAGGATGACATCTATTCCCTGAGTACCCATTACTATAAGGTTGGCGGGAAACGCTATCCCCCTTATTTTCACACTTATATTCAAGCAAATGCTATCGGCTCGAATTCTACCACCGGCTGAGTCAATTTGAATGAGGGTTGACATGGTAGTAATTGGAAGATTATGTGCTTCTACCCATGATGCAGTAATGAAAGAATGCGTTGCTCCAGTATCAAATAACACTTCTGCAATATGGGAGTCGACTGGGAACATACCTACTATCATGCCGGGGGTCTCCTGAACTGCTTCAGCTTCCAAGTGGTTCAGTCTCCCATGATTATAACGCGGCTGAGAGCGATTGCCTGCTCCAGGCTGAGGCACATTCTGCTTTGCTGGGGCATTAGGGCCTGACTGCTGCTGGGCTGCCTTCTTCGGACATTGCATCACCCAGTGGCCTTGCTCTCCACAGTGGAAACATGGTCTGTTTCCAACCTGAGCTGGTGCTGCCTGACTGTTCTGTTGATTTGCTGGGGCAGGAAGGCGAGGTGCCTGCTGATTCTGCCTTTGAAACTGACCTCCTGACTGATTGCTCTGACGGTTCTGGTACTGATGCTGAGGATACTGCCTTTGGAACTGCTGATGCTGAGGTGGACGCTGATTCTGCCTGAACTGCTGAGGTTGATTGCCTGAGAAACGAGGACGACTGCTGCTTCCAGGCTGGGGTCCACTGATCTTGCGTTTACGACCTTCCATCTCCTTACGCTTTCTCTCCGTCATGATTGCTCTGTCAATCAGGTGCTGGAATGTCGGGAAGGTGTGATTCATCAGTTGGTACTGCAGAGGGTCAACCAAGCCTCTCAGGAAACGGTACTGCCGCTTGGCGTCAGTGTTGACATCTTCAGGAGCATAGCGAGACAATTGCAGAAACTTGTCCCGGTACTCACTGACAGACAATGGCCCTTGCTTGAGGGCCAGGAACTCCTCCTTCTTCACTGTCATCAGACCTGCAGGAACATGGTACTGACGAAAGCTACTCCTGAACTCTTCCCAGGTGATGGCGTCAGGGTGGGCATGGGTGGCGAGGTAAGACTCCCACCATGATTGGGCTGCTCCTCTCAACAGACGGGGACCATACAGGACTTTCTCCCTGTCATCGCACTGAGCGGTATGCAACTCCCGCTCCACAGTGCGCAGCCAATCTTCAGCATCCATGGGGTCAGAAGAGTGAGCGAACGTTGGTGGATGACCTCTCATGAATTCAGCACGCTTGTCTCTGGGCATCTGAGGCATCTGAGGCTGAGGTGGAGCCTGCTGCTGTTGCTGCTGCTGCTGCTGAATGGCGGCCAACGTCTGACCGATGGCTTGAACTGCCTGAGTCTACATCAGAAACATCTGCTCGATGGACATCGGGGGCGGGGGCGGCAGGTGCTGCTGCTGGGGCACCTCCTCCTGTTGAGCGGCTTGCTCCTGCTGAGCACGCCTTCCTCCTCTACGCCTGTTCTCTGACATCTGCAGAATGCAACCACACATCAGAACTGATCTGGCAAATCTTGCAGCATAAGGAAAGAGAATAGAATTCTTCAACAGCACTGAACAGATGAGCATCTTCACTGATCTCCAACACAGACCACACAGCTTCTCAGATAGAAAGGAAAGTGGAATAAAAGGGGTTTCCCAACTATATAACTAACTCCATTAACATAACAGATAAACCAAAATGCAGGGGGTACCCACACTCTGGTGACAATCATTACAAAGATCCAAATCAAACATAGTTCATCATGACAAACATAAATGCACAGGATATAGCAAACTACCCTGTCTAACTAAGACTAACTAAGACCGAGACTAATGCTAAGACTGAAGCTTCTATGTATATATATTTCGTATTAATTACAAGGTCCAACTCTAACGAGCTATGGTTCTAGAGTTATCTTGGTCTTGCAGGCGGGATTGCCATAAGACTGGTGTCCACGCTGAGGTGAGCGGTACGGGTGCTGAGTCCCAACGGGAGCGGGGGAACCACCATCCAGGTGACGACGTTCCGCGCGCTCAGCCCGCAGCAGGGCGATCTCAGCACGAGCCCTACTCAGCTCGTCTAATGCATGGTCCAGCTCCGTGTTTAGCACGGCGGCTAGGTTGACTGTGCTGCTCAACCTAGGATTGCCCTCACCGACAGGTGAGACAATCACGCCTCCTGTGCTGCCAGATGGACGGCGGGGGTAATACTTCAGGTCAAGACCATCAGCTGCCCCACCGAAAACCGAGCAGTAGTGCGAAAGCGCACGCCGTGCAGCATCTTGCATGGCTGCCTCAGCTGAGTCCCGCTCAGAGATAGAATAGTGCTCTGAACAGGCCTCTGCACCCTGGAGACTGTTCTCCGGGCAGCGCACCAAACAAGTTGCCTCCCAGCGGTCCGGGTAGACCCCGCGACTGTGCTGGTAGACCACACAGCGATACTCGACGGACCAAGTATGCCGGTTAAATGCCCGACGTAGCAGGGTGTCGAGCGCATCGTGGAAGTGACACCCGCGAGCAGCGTCGCGAGTGATGGGTCGAGCAACCCATCCTTCCGGCTCAGGGTTAGCAGAGAAGTCAGTGTCGTGGCTCGAGCTGTCGTCGCCATCTCCGTCGTCTGGGTCTCCTCCAGCAGCTACTCCAGAAGCTGGGGCACCCAGTGGTGATGCTGGGGGCGCCTCCAGAGGAAGCACAGGGGAGCAGCTCCTCACAGACTCTATCTCCTGGTGGAGCGAGAAGGAAGAGCTCTGCTGCTCCTGTCGTCGACGCTCCTGCTCCTCACGCAGGCGGTGGTGTAGTCTCTCCAAGTGGCTGGACTGTCCGGCCACGGGACGGCGAAGCGGACGCTCAGCAAGGCGGGAGGGTAAGAAGGGGATGACTAACTTTCGTGCAGTGTGTCTAAGTCGAGCCATCTACAAAAGACATCGCAAGCAAAAGGGTGAGAACAGAATTAATATAACCAGCAAATAATGAATCATAAGTAAATGAAGGATTAGAATAAAACATGATTTTCAGCAAGGTATAGTATATAGTAGAACATAGGTTTGGTCGGTATGACCAACTTTTGAAGGGATATCAAAGTCAAGGCAGAGACAGAGGTCTATAGTCCTTAGAACGACCATTCTACTCTAGGTTAGCGGTCCTACAGTCAGCACGGCTTTGATACCACTTATGTCACACCCGGTTTTAGAAGGCAAACCGAATGCGAACCATGTACGTGCCAGGATCAGTTATTCACGTACACAGCAGTTACATAATATGGACATCATCACACAGTGCTCAAAATAGTATTAATAAGGGAAATAGTCGATTACATTATACGTCTGAGACGTCCATATAGTTCTTACAATAAATCAAAGTGCGGAAAAGAAACGTAGATAACCGCGGCCTTCACAGGCAGCCGACTGGGGGGTTGCCGCTAACCCACACCTAGAACTCGTCGTAATCTTGGAACTCCTGGAAGTCTCCTTCCACGGCTTCATCTTCGCCTGAGCAGTGGTTGCAATGCTGACAACCTGGGGATGGGGGGGTTTGGTGTGTAGAGCAAGGGTGAGTACACATCAACATACTCAGCAAGCATCCTGTTTGGCTGTAGTGGACTAGCTGTATGTGGGGATAAGTCAAGCAGTTGCTTTTAGTTGGTCAGATTATTACTTACTAGTAGAAAGCCAAGTTTTAGCATTAACCCAAGTTATTAACCCAAACGTACTCCTTTCCAAACGGAAAGAGTACCACTTACCAGCATCATAGTCATAACCAAAACCATCAATCTCATAACCACCTGTACCAAAGTATCTCTGATCAAGTACCACTAATCACTGGAGCTCCCTTGGCCGCTCATAACCGTGAGCACGGCTGATATATCAGTTTTTCAAACACTCTGCAGAGGTTGTGCACTTTACCCACAAGCCGTGATTCCCATTCTGCCCGGAGATCATGACTCTCCATTGATCACTACCAAGGTGACCCAGCAGGGCATCACTACGTAGCCTTTACAAAGATTCACCGGGACTGTAGCCACCCGTTAGGTTTCCTAAATGCACCGCACTCCTCCCCAAGGGGCGAACCCAAACTTGGCAGAGCGAGCCGCATACACCGAGCCCCATTGACGGCACGACGGCTAAGTGAACTACACCCCGGATCCTCTAATTATTCAGCTAAGGGCACCCCATTCTACCCTCATGGTTGCACTGTTTTCCCGGGCGGTCATCCATAGAACAGGTCCTTACGGAGAGGCACTCGAGAAACCGCTCGAGCCCCCTTGATGACCACAAATACCACATCATAATAAGAGAAGGGAAAACAGCGTATCATAGATAATCTCATCATGTTCATTGATTAGAGTTGAGCAATAGCATAAAGCTAAACAGTAATAATCCAACCCAGATAGGTAAACAAGGACATGGATAACAAAAGCTAGTCAATCCTTAGGCATAAATGTGTAATGCGGGAGGTGAATTAAGTAATGAATAGGACATAGATAGGTCAAAGGACACTTGCCTCCACCAAACGACTGCTGCTCAGGGGCTTCTCCTGCGGGTTCCTCGGGCTCTTCAACCGGATCGTTCTCTATACGAGCGCAAACATACATACATCCACACATTTAATACAAAAGAACAGTACACCATACAATAGAATGCAATAAGTAAACAGACGTTCTACGCAGGCTCGCGAGTACGGTTAAGAGAGAAAGAGGAAAAGACAGTCGAGAAACGATAACGTTACATGATTATAAATTAACCACTCGCTTAATGGAAGGAAATTTAATGTAGACACTATGTTTAGCGTAAAGTAAAGTCATGTTTCATGTCTAATTATTATAAGCAGGTGGAGATAAATAAAAGGATGGTCGCGCGGCGAGACGCGCGACAAAGCTCTCTAAACAAATTAAGAAATTAACGACTCGTCGCGCGACCGAGCATGCAACGAGACACTTTGCCTTAGTTACGAGGAGACGCTAAGCGTCGCGCGACGAAGCGCACGACGGCATACGTCGACTAAACTGAGTCCAAAGTGGAACGTCGCGTGAATACACACGCGGCGTTACACCTTAAACAACCTGAAACAAAAATGGATCGTCGCGCGGCGAAGCGCACGACGCAACACAAGATAGAATCTGAATTTAGACAAATTCGTCGCGCGGCGAAGCGCGCGACGCAACACGCTAATTAACGAATAATCACTGCGAGCGCGGGCGAGCGAAGATACGATCGGGCGAGGCCGGGACGGGGGAACGGGCGGGCGAGCTGGGGCCGGGGCGGTTGAACCGGCCAGGGGGGCGGTTGAACCGGCCGGGGCCGAGCGGGCGGGCCGAGGGCGGGCGCCGAGCGCCGCCGCGGGGAGGGGCCGAGCGGGCGGGCCGAGCGCCACCGCGGGCGAGCGGGCAGGGGGCCGAGCCGCCGCGCCGAGGGGCCGAGCGGGGGCCGGGCGGGCGAGCCGGGGCGCCGCCGCGGGGAGGGGCGGGGGCGGGAACGGGGTCGCCGCGCCGGGCAGGAGCGGGGACGGGCGGGGCCGCCGCGGGGAGAGGCAGGGGGCGGGATCGCCGCGGGGAGAGGCGGGGGCGGGATCGCCGCGCCGGGCAGGGGAGGGGCCGAGCGGGCGGGGCCGCCGCGGGGAGGCCGAGCGGGCGGGAGCCGCCGCGCCGGGGAGGCCGAGCGGGCGGGACGCCGGGGAGGGAGGGGGAAGGGGCCGAGCGCCGCCGGGGAGGGAGACCGGGCGGGCGCCGCCGGGGAGGGAGCGGGGAGGGGAGCCGAGCGCCGCCGCGGGAAGGGGCGGGCAGGGGGCCGAGCGCCGCCGCGGGAGGGAGCGGGGCGGGCGGGCGAGCGCCGCCAGGGAGGGCAGCCGGGCGGGGCCGAGCGCCGCCACGGGCGAGCGCCGCCGGGGCCGGGGTCGGGGTCGCGCGCGGGCAGGGGGAGAGGGAGGGCGCGCGTGGGGAAGAAGAGGAGGGAGAGGGAGAGAGAGAAAAGGGGAGGGGAGGGGAGCTCACCTCGGGGTCCAAAATCCGGTGATCGCCGTCTCCAAATCCTAGGGCACCACGGGGAGAGAGAGGTGGAAGAGGGAGAGGAGAGGTTGTTGCGCGGGAGATCCAAATGAGAGAGAGAGGGGAGGGGGCGCATGGGGGGTTTAGGCGCCAGGGGCGCGCAGGCCGGGGTAGGCCGGCTGGGCTGGGCTAGGCTAGGTTGGGCTGGGCCGGGCCATTTCGCGGATCGAAAACCCACGACGAGCGCGGACCACTAAACGGAATTAAATCGCGAACCGAAATCCAGAACGGAACGAGACGAACATTCAACATCAGACAAGGAAATGTGCTTCGGCATGATGCAACACCCATGACACTTAGGTTTTGGTTTATACATGACACGGACACCTGCCGCTATACTGGTTGAAGTTGGGAAGAAAGAGCAAACGGGGAAAGAGAAAAGAGAGTAACGCCCGAATTTGGTGAGAGAAAAGAAGAAAAAATTCTACCCCCAAATTCAGGGCGTTACAAGTGGCGACAAGAAGAAAAAGATGAAGAAAGTGGTCTACTACGAGACCGACTCTTCGTCGCCCTCCGGCTCCGATGCGGCGTCCGTCACTTCTAGGCGCCATGAGTGCAAGAAGTTTAGTAAGATCCCCCTATGATATCCCCGCATTTCTAAACGCGCTCCTTTACTTTCCATTCCATTAGGCAAACCACCGTATTTTGATGGTGAAGATTATTGTATGTGGAGTGATAAAATGAGGCATCACCTAACCTCACTCCACGCAAGCATATGTGACATTGTTGAGTTTGGAGCGCAGGTACCCACGGTGGGAGACAAGGGCTACGACTCGGACGAGGTCGCCCAAATCCGGCACTTTAAGGTGGTAAGGGTTAAAAAGCGCCAAGGAGATTTGGGATGTCCTAAAGACCGCACACGAAGGAGATGAGGTGACCAAGATCACCAAGCAGGAGACGATCGAGGGGGAGCTCGGTCGATTCGTCCTCAACCAAGGAGAGGAGCCACAGGCGACGTACAACCGGCTCAAAACCTTGGTCAACCAAGTGCGCAACCTCGGGAGTACAAAAAGGGATGACCATGAAATGGTCAAGGTTATTCTTAGATCCCTCGTATTTCGTAATCCTACTCAAGTTCAATTAATACGTGGTGATCCTAGATATAAGATAATGTCTCTCGAGGAGGTAATTGGGAAGTTTGTGAGCTTTGAACTAATGATCAAAGGCTCCAAACAAATTGTCAACTTTGAGCAAGGCGGCACCTCCACACCCGAGGTGCGACCCGTCGCATTCAAAGCGACGGAAGAGAAGAAAGAGGAGTCTACATCAAGTAGGCTTCCCATCGACGCCTCCAAGCTCGACAACGAGGAAATGGCGCTCATCATCAAGAGCTTCTGCCAAATCCTCAAGCAAAGGAGGGGGAAGGACTACAAACCCCGCTCCAAGAGGGTGTGCTACAAATGTGGTAAGCCCGGTCATTTTATCGCTAAATTCCCTATGTCTAGTGATAGTGACAGGGACAACGACAAGAGGGGGAAGAAGAAGGAGAAGCAAAGATACTACAAGAAGAAGGGCGGTGATGCCCACGTATGTTGGGATTGGGACTCCGACGAGAGCTCCACCGACTCCTCCTCCGACGAGAACGCCGCTAACATCGCTGTCAACAAGGGCCTCCTCTTCCCCAACGTCGGCCACAAGTGCCTCATGGCAAAGGACGACAAAAAGAAAAAGGTACAATCTAAAACCACCCCAAGTATACTACATCTAGTGATGAGAGTAGTTCTAGTGATGATGAAGATGATATACTTACCCTTTTGCCAACCTTAACATGCACCAAAAGGGAAAATTAAATGAATTGATAGGTGCCATCCATGAGAAGGATGAACTCTTGGATAGCCAAGAGGAATTCCTTATTAAGGAAAATAAAAAGCATATTAAAGTGAAGAATGTGTATGCTCAGGAAGTAGAGAAAAATGAAAACTTGACTAAGGAGCTAGGCATTTGCCATGATTCAATTACCAATCTTAGAAATAAAAATGCTAGTTTAATTGTTAAGATTGATAAATTGAATGAATCAATTTCTAGCCTTAGGATCGAAAATTATAGTTTATGTGACACCCCAGGTGTCAGTTTCGTGTTATGACGGGAGGTTTATCCTAATCTTGGACGCTCCGTGAAATTATATTTTTCTCGGTCACGTTTATCTCAATTTATCAAGTTACTTGTGAAGGTTTCACCGATTTCTGATTTTTCCCGATCTCCAGAAGGCCAAATTTGGAGCCTGTTAAAACTTTTATTCTCGGAACGAATGCAAACTCGAAAATCATCCTCGAATTATAAATCTCATCTGAAGCTCAGTTAATCAAACTCTCAACAACTGTCATTTGATCTGAGCCTGAGTCTAATTTCTCGAACCTCGATCGATGTCCAACTATTTTAATCTGAGCCCGTACTCTCAAACGGAATGCTTAATATGTCGTCATCAAATCAATTTTATCCGACTCGGCTAAATATCTCATGGACGAACCGAACTCAAAACCCCGTATCGACAGCAATTTTAAAATATCACGATTCGCCTTCTCCGACTAAAAATCCAAAGTCGATCGAATCTCAGGACGATTTATTTTCGAATCACGCGTAGGTAATTATTTTCGAGCGAAATCAAAATTTGACTCTCGATCGAATTAATCGCTCAACCTTCCGTTCGTCCGAACTCTTTTCGCTCTGTTTCTCCGTAGCAACGGACTCCGCAGGAACATTTTTATTCCGGAAAATAAATTTAGCGCGACCCGATTTGGATTTTGGGCCAAGCCCATTTCAGCCCAATAGGCCCACTAAGAAAAACCCTAACCCTACCATATGCCTATAAATAGGAGCCCTCTCCCTTGCCCTTAACAATTTTGCACTCCCACCCCTAAACATTTCCAGCCGCCACTCACCCCTCTCTTCTCCTTCAGCCGACGTGCACACGCTCCCTGTCTTCTTCCTCACGGTGGCCAGCAGGGAGCTCGGCCAGCAGCCATGGCCTCCTCCACTTCTTCCCCGTGGAAGCCGGCTCCCTGCTCCTTGCTCCACGACCAGCAGAGGTCAGCGGCGCCCTCCCTGCTCCTCCTGGCGAGCGGCTGCAGCAGGGAGCAGGAGCTTCCAGGCCACCCAGCGCCCCTTCTTCTTCATGGCAGGAGCTCCTCCCATGGCCGCCGACGCCCTACTCTCCTCCATGGCCGGCGCTCGAGCTCCACTCCTCCCCATGGCGCCACCCCCTGCAGTTTTCCCCTCCGCCTCGATGCCCTCCCTGCTCCATTTCTTTGTTCCCCTACTGTTCCCCTGCGCGCAGGGAGCACTATGGCCAGCGCCCCTTGACCCTCTGCTCCCAGCCATGGCACCCAAAAATCCCCCAGCCGAGCCACCTCTCCCAGCCAGCGCCCTCCCCTGCTCCTCCTATTTTTTTCCCCACAAAACAGCGGCAGCTCGCCCCACCTCCCCTCGCTGCGCAGCCCCTCGGCGAAACGCCGCTGTTCCTGCAGCCCCGACACCTTCCCTGGCTTCCTCGCTGCTAGCGCTGCGCGCGTGCCACGTGTTCGGCGATTTGTCCAAGTGGGGTGTCGAGCAGTGAGCAGCACGTCGTGATGCAGCCAGTGGTTTGCTGTTTTTGGCGCAGACCCGCTCGCGACGTCGTCGACCCTCGGTGAGACATCCCGCTACCCTTGCTGTTTTTGTGTCCATGGTGTCGACGATATGCCAAGTCCCTAAACTCGTGTATTATCGCAGCCACCGTCAAAGTCGCACTCCGCGCCTTGCAGTTCGACGAAATGCCGAGCCATGTGGACCATGCGGCTAAATCCCGACTCGTTCAGGTTGAATCCATGTGATTGACTTACTTGCACATTTGTCATTGTCATGTATATATATATGTAGGTGAATATGTTGTATGCGGATTAAAATTCATGGATGAGAAAGTGGTACGCGTAGATGTGTTTGCGATTGGAATACCAACAAGTGTTTATGTGGTTGCGATAGTTCTTTTGTACGTCGTAGGGATTGGTCGCGGATGTATTAATTGTTTGCTAAAGTACTTCGTCATAAAATAGTGTGTTAGTTGTGGTAAATTAAATAAAGCGTAAAACATACTTAGTAATTTCCATAGTCGGCTAATAAGTTAGTCTATATTAAATATATTTTATGTATTTATTGTGGTGTAGGATAGAGGGGGGTCGAAGATATAAATTATGAGACATGTGATTTGTGTTTAAGGACGAGATGTGCGAATAATCGGTTAGTATTTCACTTGTCTAGTCGATAAATATGGTCATAAATAATTGTGCTCGACATAAATGTTTGGTCGTTGTATCACTTTCTCTATGTTTATAAGTCGAGTCAAAATGCGGGATACTAATGGTACGCTAGACGGGTGGTGTCCAAATAAAATTAACCGATCAATGTGGTAGTTGTCGTGCGTGATTTATTGTTAGTGAGTAGTTTGAATTACGAGCTATATGAGGATTATGTTAGAAACTAGTAGGCGGCGTGTAACTGTGCTCGTGATGTGAATAACATATTAGTAGGTATTGTTGGTGTCATTGGCAAATGGGGATGTTTTCTTGTTGTGCGATAAAATTTGAAAGGCAAGGAACGTGGGTAGTGGGTCAATCAAGTCAACCGATAGGTTCCGTAAACACGCTTGTGATGCTTTGATGTGCATGATAAGATCGATGCCTTGTCGTCGTAGCCTTAGGAAATTTTCTGAAATGCGCTAGTGCTCTATTGATGGGTTGAATGAACTTGAGATGTATTGCAATAGCTGTGTGTCGTGCCGGTCATCCAAAAATGGCGAAAGGTGGTGTGTGATGGTAATTGGGAAATAGTCACGTCATTAGCCAACTCATGACAGGTAGGAGTTGATTGTGTTAAGTGATTGTTATATATGTTGTGTCACGAATTGTGATAATAATAGGCAAGCCGACGTGTATGCTGTCTAGCGGGCTGTGTCGTTGCTCTAGCTAGCCGACTGGTTAGATGACTTTAATTAAGCTCGTAGTCTCGATGAATTGCTTGTTATAGTCTAGATGCGCATGGTGATGATCGCGGGTAAAAATATGTAGTGCTCATGTAGTGTCTAAACTAAAATGCGGACTAGTGGGTGAAAATCGCTTAGATATAAGTATATGCCGGATTTGATGATTGTGGTGAATGTGTTTGTTAACTGAATGTGGTAATTTTAGTGCACTAAATGATTTGGATAAAATTTGTAAGTCTACTTGTGAGTCCTCATTTAATTAATTTAACTCGAACAAATGGTAAAGTGCTAGAATAACTCAAGTCTCTAAAACATGTCAATTCTTGAATTATATAGAAGCTGAAATTTAGTAATTGTTGTTTTGGACTGCACGCGCTGTTTTAGTTGTGCTGTATGTTTGATGAACTAAATTGTGTTTTCTGTAAATATGTGCTATAGAAAAGTGGTAGATAACTTTATTATCTTGCTGGTGTTAAAATTTGACAGCCATAGGTCTGACCGTTTAGGAGTTGTGCTTTTTACAAATTCAGTAACTGAATCTGTCCAAATTCTGTACAGATTTCAGAAACTGCATTGTTTGCCTAATTTATTGTTACAATCTGTTCATGGTCATTATAAGAAAGTTGTAGATGCTTTTCTGATCTTGCTTGTGTTAAAATTTCATAAACACAGGCCTGATAGTTTAAGAGTTATGAATTTTACAAACTGGTTGTTGTGTTCTGTCCTCTGTCAGAACAGATTTCGAAAACTGTAATGTTTGATTTGGTTAAACCTAGAATCACTTCTTGGTGATTATAAAAGTTATGTAGTGCTTTTGCCAAGCTTTCCAAAAAGTCTTGGATCACTATTTTTGGTGGTCTGAAGATTAAGTTACATGTGTTTGAAGTGTGAAGACTGAATCTGTCTAGTTTTGGACAATACAGCCTTCATAGTATATTTTACCCTTGATACATGCTAAACCAGCCAGGGATGTTTATAAATAAATTGTAGAACATTTAATTAGCTTTCCAGAAAGTCTAGGATCAATTTGTTTGGATGTCTGAATCTTCAGTTATGAATTTTGAAAGTCACAAGTCTGAATCTGTCCAAATCTGGACAGAGCTGTTGTGATTGCACTTTTGACCTTGCTAAGTGTTTAATCATGCTGTGATGAAAATACCAAAATTGTAGAGAACTTTCTAAACTTTCCAGAAAGTCATAGTTTACTATTTTTGGATTAATATTTGAAAAGTTATGATTAAAACAAGTAACTGCTGGGCTGCTGTCCTAAAAATCTGCACATGCTCAAATGAATGTTTAGTTCACCATTTTGGCTAAAAATGCTTAGTTAGCGCTTAACGGACATAGATTTGTGATGGCTAAACTTAGGTTAACATGTGTTCCGTGATTAATGTGCTTGCTTGTTGTAGTTGGTTGTGGATATAAGTTTTGTAGTTATTGATGCCTATGTCCTGTTTAAACGTACGTTGTCTTGGTTGCTCTTGTGTGGTCAATAGGAGAACTAAGGAAAAGCCGTAGCAAGTTACATAAATGTTCATACGTGTGATGTCCTGTTGTGTTGATTAATTAAAAGTAGTAATCGTCGTCCTTCCAGTGGTGTCGATGTTGTGCGCTCGATGAAGTGTAGATATCTAATTCTAATATGTGGTTGTTTACGGAGTCTTCCAATTAAATGTTTAGTTCACCACTGTGTCTTTGTATATCTTGTGCTACCTTGTGCTACTTTCATTATATTCATCCATATGCATCTTGCACCTCATATAGGACCGAGAGATGACGATCGTGCAAGTGATGTGGTGCCACCCACCAGGTGCAGTCGGCGGACGACCCAAGGAAGGATGGACATAACCAGTGGATACTCGCCAAGCGAGTACCCTCCCCCAGCAAACACTGTCTAAGTGTTAAATTAAAGGCAAGCCCCGGTTTTATGCATAACCGTTATATATGCTATTTTACTGCACTTAATGTTTGTAGGCTTACCGTGCACTTAAGTGTAGGAGTTGAATGAAACCCTAGTTGCATGAACTCAGGATTCCTTTTGAGATGGATACTAGTATGCTAGGTCGAGTAGCTGCTTTGCTAACTAGGAATCTCGGTAGAAGTCGAGTGATTTTTCTAGCACTCGCGCGAGGTCAGGAATTGGTTGTATCCACTTTGATAACAGAATGGTGATGGTCTGTGGACACGGGTCCATGGGGACGCGTGGTCTACGAGATGAAAATTGGAATAAGGATTAACGTGCGGATACCTGTGTCAAGCGTTTGAATGTACTAAACACATGCCGAGAAATATGGTAAATCGGTAAGCCTAGTACCTGAGTGAACCTGCCCGCAGACTTTACCCCTCACGCGACCTGAGACGTGGTCTCCCATTCCGGTTATGGTGGGTACAAGTGCGGTCACTGCACGACGGCAGTCGGGGTCAGTGAGGCATTGTACGCCAAGGCGGTGAGCCCTGATCTGTTGCCAGGGAATCGATGGGGACGGTTGATATGTGTGGGGACGGAGTGCCCCTACATGTCGTGTGTTTAGGTTTACCTTGCAAGGATAAAAACTCGATTCGAATCGTCTGCTTCTCGCAGCTAATGAGACTGCTTGATCCATTGTACTGCATTGAGTAATAAGTGGAAATGAGTTGACTGGCAAAAGATGTTGATTGCTAAAAATGTTTGGTACCATGTATGAGTAGCTAGGTACTCATCTAGTTTAAAAAGGAGCATACTAAAACTTGAAAAGCTAAAACTTGATTTTAGACTCAGCTAGTGTTTTTGGCAAACCAAACCCTCAGCCAAACAGCTGCATGTCTAGAGGTAGAGGAGTAGACTCCTCACACCGGGTAAGTCTAGCTGAGTATTAGTATACTCAGCCTTGCTTGTGGCACAATTTTTGCAGGTACTCCTTAGGATGATTTGTTGCTGGTGTGACTTGGCCTCCATCCCTGCCACCGGGATAGACGGTCGAGTGGGTTACTGCTTCCGCAGGAGAGGACCAGGAGGAGTAGCGTGGCCAGGCTTCGCCATGTTACTCGGTTCTTCTCCGTTAGTTATTTCCGCTGCATTAAAATTTATGGTTATTATTTCTGAAACTCCGATAATGTAATCACTAATGATACTTATTAAATTTGTGGTATTATGTTTTATTGTATTTCTCTGTGCCTCACCTTCGAGTGAGCTAGTGGTATTCGATCCTAGATAAGTGGCTTTATCGGACTAGATCCGAGGGACTGACGAGTTATTCCTATTTAAGTGTGGTCTAGCCTCTAAGGCGGGACTTAGGCACTTAAGTTGGAATAATTCGGGTGGTTCCGCCACAGCTGGTATCGGAGCGAATACCATCACAGAGAAGTCAATAAGTCATAAATACCAACCTTTTCTAAAGTAAAACTTGCTTAGAAACCAAAGTTGGATAGATATCAGGACGATAAGTTAGACCTAGGACGTGAAGCCTTAGGAAATAGATGGGTAGCTAGGTGGCTATTTATATAGGCCATAAAGGCTACTACTACTATTAGGAAGGATGCTGTAGAAGCATTCGAAAAAAATTAGTTAGGTCTGAGAAGACGACTAGAATGAGCATGCATCATGATTTTCGCATCATTGTCTCTTGTGCATCAACATGCTTCTCTCACCTTTATTCCAATAATAAGAAATTGTGAATAATGTATTGTATTGCTATGAACTGCAAAGAAACGCCTTACCTCGTGTTAGATTGGTAAGTCTTGTTAGGTCGTGCTATGTGTTTCTCTTGTCTTGCTATCTAGGTGGTATTGTGATTATTCAACCCTTCTTCCAAAAAAAAATAATTTTGTTGTCTGTTCTGCTCATGAAAAGATTTTTCCCCCTCCAAACAACCTTGAGTTTAGCAAGTGAAACCCTTGCAAAAAAAACATGCTTGTGTTGGTGTTTTCTAACCCTTGTGTGTTTCCCCCTTGAAGTTACACCTGCACAGCTTATAGACCCCCACAGCTTGACCGCTAGACCAACCCAAGTCTCCTTGTGCACTTGTGTCAAAAAAAATATATTTGTTGTTGGTGTCTAGTTGCGCAAACCCTATCAAGGTCATGTTTCTTTCCATAGATCATGTCCCAAATCTTCATAACCTTTCTAGTGCCCATCCTAATCAATCTCATCTGACTACCTCTCCTTTCACCTGGATCTGGTAATCTTTTCCTTGTGAATCATGTTGTGACCTTATCATCCAAATCTCCGGATCCCCTATTGATCCTACCCTATTACCTGGATATCTGCTCTAACTCGTTCTCAAGTATCAGATGTTGATATACCAAAATCTCTCAATTCTGGTCATTCTCATACCCCTTCTCCGAGGATCATGACGCTTGTTTTATCAACTTATCTCTAAATGGCATATCCATTTGGTTCAATAGATTTGATTGTTGTCCTTGGTTCTCTCATGTCTCTAAAAGCTCAACAATCTATTTTAATCTCATGGTCGGTTCATCCTCATATCAAATCTCGTGCTAATATCTGATCTGATAATCTCCATATTGATCATAAAATAGTTCTCTAAGTTAAAGAAAATTCTCATGTGATGCTCTTTTGTCGGCAGTCTCTACTTCAATTCTGATCACATTCTTATTTTCTGAGCCATACTCTCATGGGCTCCATCTATCTGTGCTATGTGATTTCTCATTGGTTGCGTTTGGTAATGGTGTTACGACTAACGACTGATGGTGCCGCGACGAGACCGAGAGCCTACTATGGTGCACACATGGTTGAGCTGCTCGGCACGCGCTGGTATCGCAGTTAATAGTCGTGATCCATTATGGGACTATACCGATGTGCTCTCTTTTGTGAACATCCTCTCAAAGTGATCGCTGCATTTTGTCTCAACATGCCGCGATATTCTACCCAAATCTATCTTCAGTATCTTGTCAGATCCCATCTCATAAATTTGCATCTATCTCCAGCCTGGGAGTTACATGCTTCTCCACCCTTAAATATCCTCATTCGAATCTCGGGACGAGATTCTTTTTAAGGGGGGAAGGCTGTGACACCCCAGGTGTCAGTTTCGTGTTATGACGGGAGGTTTATCCTAATCTTGGACGCTCCGTGAAATTATATTTTTCTCGGTCACGTTTATCTCAATTTATCAAGTTACTTGTGAAGGTTTCACCGATTTCTGATTTTTTCCCGATCTCCAGAAGGCCAAATTTGGAGCCTGTTAAAACTTTTATTCTCGGAACGAATGCAAACTCGAAAATCATCCTCGAATTATAAATCTCATCTGAAGCTCAGTTAATCAAACTCTCAACAGCTGTCATTTGATCTGAGCCTGAGTCTAATTTCTCGAACCTCGATCGATGTCCAACTATTTTAATCTGAGCCCGTACTCTCAAACGGAATGCTTAATATGTCGTCATCAAATCAATTTTATCCGACTCGGCTAAATATCTCATGGACGAACCGAACTCAAAACCCCGTATCGACAGCAATTTTAAAATATCACGATTCGCCTTCTCCGACTAAAAATCCAAAGTCGATCGAATCTCAGGACAATTTATTTTCGAATCACGCGTAGGTAATTATTTTCGAGCGAAATCAAAATTTGACTCTCGATCGAATTAATCGCTCAACCTTCCGTTCGTCCGAACTCTTTTCGCTCTGTTTCTCCGTAGCAACGGACTCCGCAGGAACATTTTTATTCCGGAAAATAAATTTAGCGCGACCCGATTTGGATTTTGGGCCAAGCCCATTTCAGCCCAATAGGCCCACTAAGAAAAACCCTAACCCTACCATATGCCTATAAATAGGAGCCCTCTCCCTTGCCCTTAACAATTTTGCACTCCCACCCCTAAACATTTCCAGCCGCCACTCACCCCTCTCTTCTCCTTCAGCCGACGTGCACCCGCTCCCTGTCTTCTTCCTCACGGTGGCCAGCAGGGAGCTCGGCCAGCAGCCATGGCCTCCTCCACTTCTTCCCCGTGGAAGCCGGCTCCCTGCTCCTTGCTCCACGACCAGCAGAGGTCAGCGGCGCCCTCCCTGCTCCTCCTGGCGAGCGGCTGCAGCAGGGAGCAGGAGCTTCCAGGCCACCCAGCGCCCCTTCTTCTTCATGGCAGGAGCTCCTCCCATGGCCGCCGACGCCCTACTCTCCTCCATGGCCGGCGCTCGAGCTCCACTCCTCCCCATGGCGCCACCCCCTGCAGTTTTCCCCTCCGCCTCGACGCCCTCCCTGCTCCATTTCTTTGTTCCCCTACTGTTCCCCTGCGCGCAGGGAGCACTATGGCCAGCGCCCCTTGACCCTCTGCTCCCAGCCATGGCGCCCAAAAATCCCCCAGCCGAGCCACCTCTCCCAGCCAGCGCCCTCCCCTGCTCCTCCTATTTTTTTCCCCACAAAACAGCGGCAGCTCGCCCCACCTCCCCTCGCTGCGCAGCCCCTCGGTGAAACGCCGCTGTTCCTGCAGCCCCGACACCTTCCCTGGCTTCCTCGCTGCTAGCGCTGCGCGCGTGCCACGTGTTCGGCGATTTGTCCAAGTGGGGTGTCGAGCAGTGAGCAGCACGTCGTGATGCAGCCAGTGGTTTGCTGTTTTTGGCGCAGACCCGCTCGCGACGTCGTCGACCCTCGGTGAGACATCCCGCTACCCTTGCTGTTTTTGTGTCCATGGTGTCGACGATATGCCAAGTCCCTAAACTCGTGTATTATCGCAGCCACCGTCAAAGTCGCGCTCCGCGCCTTGCAGTTCGACGAAATGCCGAGCCATGTGGACCATGCGGCTAAATCCCGACTCGTTCAGGTTGAATCCATGTGATTGACTTACTTGCACATTTGTCATTGTCATGTATATATATATATATATATGTAGGTGAATATGTTGTATGCGGATTAAAATTCATGGATGAGAAAGTGGTACGCGTAGATGTGTTTGCGATTGGAATACCAACAAGTGTTTATGTGGTTGCGATAGTTCTTTTGTACGTCGTAGGGATTGGTCGCGGATGTATTAATTGTTTGCTAAAGTACTTCGTCATAAAATAATGTGTTAGTTGTGGTAAATTAAATAAAGCGTAAAACATACTTAGTAATTTCCATAGTCGGCTAATAAGTTAGTCTATATTAAATATATTTTATGTATTTATCGTGGTGTAGGATAGAGGGGGGTCGAAGATATAAATTATGAGACATGTGATTTGTGTTTAAGGACGAGATGTGCGAATAATCGGTTAGTATTTCACTTGTCTAGTCGATAAATATGGTCATAAATAATTGTGCTCGACATAAATGTTTGGTCGTTGTATCACTTTCTCTATGTTTATAAGTCGAGTCAAAATGCGGGATACTAATGGTACGCTAGACGGGTGGTGTCCAAATAAAATTAACCGATCAATGTGGTAGTTGTCGTGCGTGATTTATTGTTAGTGAGTAGTTTGAATTACGAGCTATATGAGGATTATGTTAGAAACTAGTAGGCGGCGTGTAACTGTGCTCGTGATGTGAATAACATATTAGTAGGTATTGTTGGTGTCATTGGCAAATGGGGATGTTTTCTTGTTGTGCGATAAAATTTGAAAGGCAAGGAACGTGGGTAGTGGGTCAATCAAGTCAACCGATAGGTTCCGTAAACACGCTTGTGATGCTTTGATGTGCATGATAAGATCGATGCCTTGTCGTCGTAGCCTTAGGAAATTTTCTGAAATGCGCTAGTGCTCTATTGATGGGTTGAATGAACTTGAGATGTATTGCAATAGCTGTGTGTCGTGCCGGTCATCCAAAAATGGCGAAAGGTGGTGTGTGATGGTAATTGGGAAATAGTCACGTCATTAGCCAACTCATGACAGGTAGGAGTTGATTGTGTTAAGTGATTGTTATATATGTTGTGTCACGAATTGTGATAATAATAGGCAAGCCGACGTGTATGCTGTCTAGCGGGCTGTGTCGTTGCTCTAGCTAGCCGACTGGTTAGATGACTTTAATTAAGCTCGTAGTCCCGATGAATTGCTTGTTATAGTCTAGATGCGCATGGTGATGATCGCGGGTAAAAATCTGTAGTGCTCATGTAGTGTCTAAACTAAAATGCGGACTAGTGGGTGAAAATCGCTTAGATATAAGTATATGCCGGATTTGATGATTGTGGTGAATGTGTTTGTTAACTGAATGTGGTAATTTTAGTGCACTAAATGATTTGGATAAAATTTGTAAGTCTACTTGTGAGTCCTCATTTAATTAATTTAACTCGAACAAATGGTAAAGTGCTAGAATAACTCAAGTCTCTAAAACATGTCAATTCTTGAATTATATAGAAGCTGAAATTTAGTAATTGCTGTTTTGGACTGCATGCCCTGTTTTAGTTGTGCTGTATATTTGATGAACTAAATTGTGTTTTCTGTAAATATGTGCTATAGAAAAGTGGTAGATAACTTTATTATCTTGCTGGTGTTAAAATTTGACAGCCATAGGTCTGACCGTTTAGGAGTTGTGCTTTTTACAAATTCAGTAACTGAATCTGTCCAAATTCTGTACAGATTTCAGAAACTGCATTGTTTGCCTAATTTAATGTTACAATCTGTTCATGGTCATTATAAGAAAGTTGTAGATGCTTTTCTGATCTTGCTTGTGTTAAAATTTCATAAACACAGGCCTGATAGTTTAAGAGTTATGAATTTTACAAACTGGTTGCTGTGTTCTGTCCTCTGTCAGAACAGATTTCGAAAACTGTAATGTTTGATTTGGTTAAACCTAGAATCACTTCTTGGTGATTATAAAAGTTATGTAGTGCTTTTGCCAAGCTTTCCAAAAAGTCTTGGATCACTATTTTTGGTGGTCTGAAGATTAAGTTACATGTGTTTGAAGTGTGAAGACTGAATCTGTCCAGTTTTGGACAATACAGCCTTCATAGTATATTTTACCCTTGATACATGCTAAACCAGCCAGGGATGTTTATAAATAAATTGTAGAACATTTAATTAGCTTTCCAGAAAGTCTAGGATCAATTTGTTTGGATGTCTGAATCTTCAGTTATGAATTTTGAAAGTCACAAGTCTGAATCTGTCCAAATCTGGACAGAGCTGCTGTGATTGCACTTTTGACCTTGCTAAGTGTTTAATCATGCTGTGATGAAAATACCAAAATTGTAGAGAACTTTCTAAACTTTACAGAAAGTCATAGTTTACTATTTTTGGATTAATATTTGAAAAGTTATGATTAAAACAAGTAACTGCTGGGCTGCTGTCCTAAAAATCTGCACATGCTCAAATGAATGTTTAGTTCACCATTTTGGCTAAAAATGCTTAGTTAGCGCTTAACGGACATAGATTTGTGATGGCTAAACTTAGGTTAACATGTGTTCCGTGATTAATGTGCTTGCTTGTTGTAGTTGGTTGTGGATATAAGTTTTGTAGTTATTGATGCCTATGTCCTGTTTAAACGTACGTTGTCTTGGTTGCTCTTGTGTGGTCAATAGGAGAACTAAGGAAAAGCCGTAGCAAGTTACATAAATGTTCATACGTGTGATGTCCTGTTGTGTTGATTAATTAAAAGTAGTAATCGTCGTCCTTCCAGTGGTGTCGATGTTGTGCGCTCGATGAAGTGTAGATATCTAATTCTAACATGTGGTTGTTTACGGAGTCTTCCAATTAAATGTTTAGTTCACCACTGTGTCTTTGTATATCTTGTGCTACCTTGTGCTACTTTCATTATATTCATCCATATGCATCTTGCACCTCATATAGGACCGAGAGATGACGATCGTGCAAGTGATGTGGTGCCACCCACCAGGTGCAGTCGGTGGACGACCCAAGGAAGGATGGACATAACCAGTGGATACTCGCCAAGCGAGTACCCTCCCCCAGCAAACACTGTCTAAGTGTTAAATTAAAGGCAAGCCCCGGTTTTATGCATAACCGTTATATATGCTATTTTACTGCACTTAATGTTTGTAGGCTTGTACCGTGCACTTAAGTGTAGGAGTTGAATGAAACCCTAGTTGCATGAACTCAGGATTCCTTTTGAGATGGATACTAGTATGCTAGGTCGAGTAGCTGCTTTGCTAACTAGGAATCTCGGTAGAAGTCGAGTGATTTTTCTAGCACTCGCGCGAGGTCAGGAATTGGTTGTATCCACTTTGATAACAGAATGGTGATGGTCTGTGGACACGGGTCCATGGGGACGCGTGGTCTACGAGATGAAAATTGGAATAAGGATTAACGTGCGGATACCTGTGTCAAGAGTTTGAATGTACTAAACACATGCCGAGAAATATGGTAAATCGGTAAGCCTAGTACCTGAGTGAACCTGCCCGCAGACTTTACCCCTCACGCGACCTGAGACGTGGTCTCCCATTCCGGTTATGGTGGGTACAAGTGCGGTCACTGCACGACGGCAGTCGGGGTCAGTGAGGCATTGTACGCCAAGGCGGTGAGCCCTGATCTGTTGCCAGGGAATCGATGGGGACGGTTGATATGTGTGGGGACGGAGTGCCCCTACATGTCGTGTGTTTAGGTTTACCTTGCAAGGATAAAAACTCGATTCGAATCGTCTGCTTCTCGCAGCTAATGAGACTGCTTGATCCATTGTACTGCATTGAGTAATAAGTGGAAATGAGTTGACTGGCAAAAGATGTTGATTGCTAAAAATGTTTGGTACCATGTATGAGTAGCTAGGTACTCATCTAGTTTAAAAAGGAGCATACTAAAACTTGAAAAGCTAAAACTTGATTTTAGACTCAGCTAGTGTTTTTGGCAAACCAAACCCTCAGCCAAACAGCTGCATGTCTAGAGGTAGAGGAGTAGACTCCTCACACCGGGTAAGTCTAGCTGAGTATTAGTATACTCAGCCTTGCTTGTGGCACAATTTTTGCAGGTACTCCTTAGGATGATTTGTTGCTGGTGTGACTTGGCCTCCATCCCTGCCACCGGGATAGACGGTCGAGTGGGTTACTGCTTCCGTAGGAGAGGACCAGGAGGAGTAGCGTGGCCAGGCTTCGCCATGTTACTCGGTTCTTCTCCGTTAGTTATTTCCGCTGCATTAAAATTTATGGTTATTATTTCTGAAACTCCGATAATGTAATCACTAATGATACTTATTAAATTTGTGGTATTATGTTTTATTGTATTTCTCTGTGCCTCACCTTCGAGTGAGCTAGTGGTATTCGATCCTGGATAAGTGGCTTTATCGGACTAGATCCGAGGGACTGATGAGTTATTCCTATTTAAGTGTGGTCTAGCCTCTAAGGCGGGACTTAGGCACTTAAGTTGGAATAATTCGGGTGGTTCCGCCACAGCTTAATTTCCAAGGCTAAGGATTTAAATGTTTGCAATGATTCTATTTCCCGGCTTAGAGATGAGAATGCAATCTTAAATGCTAAGATAGAAGAAATAAAATCTTGCAAATCCTCTACATCTACTGTTGATCATGTTACTATTTGTACGAGATGTAGAGATGTTAATGTTAATGCTATTCATGATCACCTTGCTTTAATTAAACAACAAAATGGTCATATAGCTCAATTAACTACTAAAATCAATGAACATGAAATTGAAAATGAAAAATTTAAATTTGCTAGAAGCATGCTCTATAGTGGGAGACCCCCTGGCATCAAGGATGGCATTGGTTTCCAACAGGGAAGCAATGTCAAACTTAATGCCCCTAAGAAATTGTCTAACTTTGTTAAGGGCAAAGCTCCCATGGTTCAGGATAATGAGGAATATATTTTATATCATGCTAATTACCCCGAACACAAAATTAGGAGAATTCATGCTAAGAAATCTCATTTTGTTTCTCACCATGCTTTTATGTATAAGAATGAGGCTTCTAGCTCTAGGCATTCTTCTCATGTTAAAATGCCTAAAAAGAAAACCCCTACTGCATCAAATGATCACAATATTTCATTTAAGACTTTTGATGCATCATATGTTTTAACTAACAAATCAGGCAAAGTAGTTGCCAAATATGTTGGGGGCAAACACAAGGGCTCTAAGACTTGTGTTTGGTTACCCAAGGTGCTTGTTTCTAACGTGAAAGGACCTAAGACTGATTGGGTACCTAAGAACAAGGCTTAAAACTATTTTTCAGGTTTATGCATCCCGGGGCTCATGTTGGATAATTGATAGCAGATGCACAAACCACATGAGAGGGGAGAAAAGAATGTTCTTCCTCCTACGAGAAAAACGAAGATCCCTAACGAGCTATCACATTCGGGGATGGAAATCAAGGTTTGGTCAAAGGACTTTGTAAAATTGCTATATCACCTGACCATTCTATTTCCAATATTTTTCTTGTAGATTCTTTAGATTATAACTTGCTTTCAGTTTCTCAATTATGCAAAATGGGTTACAACTGTCTTTTTACGGATATAGGTGTTACTGTCTTTAGAAGAAGTGATGATTCAATAGCATTTAAGGAAGTATTAGAGGGTCAGCTATACTTAGTTCATTTTAACAAAGCTGAACTCGATACTTGCTTAATTGCTAAGACTAATATGGGTTGGCTCTGGCATCGCCGACTAGCCCATGTTGGAATGAAGAATCTTCACAAGCTTCTAAAGGGAGAACACATTTTGGGACTAACAAATGTTCATTTTGAGAAAGACAGGGTTTGTAGCGCATGTCAGGCAGGAAAGCAAGTTGGCTCCCACCATCCACACAAAAACATAATGACAACAGACAGACCACTGGAGTTACTCCACATGGATCTATTCGGCCCGATAGCTTATATAAGCATCGGCGGGAGTAAGTACTATCTAGTAATTGTGGATGATTATTCTCGCTTCACTTGGATACTCTTTTTGCAGGAAAAATCACAAACCCAAGAGACTTTAAAGGGATTCTTGAGATGGGCTCAAAATGAGTTCGGATTGAGAATCAAAAAGATTAGAAGTGATAATGGAACGGAGTTCAAGAACTCTCAAATCGAAGGCTTTCTTGAGGACGAGGGCATCAAGCATGAGTTCTCTTGTAGTGGAGAGGAAGAATAGAACTCTACTAGACATGGCAAGGACCATGCTTGATGAGTACAAGACTCCGGACCGGTTTTGGGCTAAGGCGATTAACACCGCCTGCTACTCCATCAACAGGTTATATCTTCACCGAATCCTCAAGAAGACATCATATGAACTCCTCACTGGTAAAAAGCCCAATGTTTCATATTTTAGAGTCTTTGGTAGCAAATGTTTTATTCTTATTAAAAGAGGTAGAAAATCTAAATTTACTCTGAAGGCTGTAGAAGGCTTTTTACTTGGTTATGACTCAAACACAAGGGCATATATAGAGTCTTCAACAAATCCACTGGATTAGTTGAAGTTTCTTGTGACATTGTGTTTGATGAGACTAATGGCTCCCAAGTGGAGCAAGTTGATCTTGATGAATTAGATGATGAAGAGGCTCCGTGCATCGCGCTAAGGAACATGTCCATTGGGGATGTGTGTCCTAAGGAATTCGAAGAGCCCACACAAGCACAAGATCAACCGTCATCTTCCATGCAAGCATCTCCACCAACTCAAGATGAGGAACAGGCTCAAGACAATGAAGATCAGGAGGATGAGCCACCTCAAGAGGAGGACAATGATCAAGGGGGAGATGAAGACAAGGAAGATGAGCAGGAGATACAGGGTCAACGACCGCCACACCCAAGAGTCCACCAAGGGATTTAAAGAGATCACCCCGTGAACTCAATTCTCGGTGACATTCATAAGGGGTAACTACTCGATCTCGAGTCGCTCATTTTTGTGAACAATACTCTTTTGTGTCCTCTATTGAGCCATACAGGGTGGAGGATGCATTAAAAGATTTGGATTGGGTGTTAGCAATGCAAGAGGAGCTCAACAACTTCACGAGGAATGAGGTATGGCATTTAGTTCCACGTCCTAATCAAAATGTTGTAGGTACCAAATGGGTATTCCGCAACAAGCAAGATGAGCATGGTGTGGTGACAAGGAACAAAGCCCGACTTGTGGCCAAGGGTTATTCACAAGTCGTAGGTTTGGATTTCGGTAAAACCTATGCACCCGTAGCTAGGCTTGAGTCAATTCGTATATTACTTGCCTATGCTACTTACCATGGCTTCAAGCTTTATCAAATGGATGTGAAAAGTGCCTTCCTCAATGGACCAATCAAGGAAGAGGTCTATGTTGAGCAACCTCCCAGCTTTGAAGATAGTGAGTACCCTAACCATGTTTATAAACTCTCAAAGGCGCTTTATGGGCTCAAGCAAGCCCCGAGAGCATGGTATGAATGCCTTCGAGATTTTCTTATCACTAATGGCTTCAAAGTCGGAAAAGCCGATCCTACACTCTTTACTAAAACTATTGCAAAAGATTTGTTTGTATGCCAAATTTATGTTGATGATATCATATTTGGGTCTACTAACAAATCTACTTGTGAAGAGTTTAGTAGGATCATGATACAGAAATTCGAGATGTCTATGATGGGGGAGTTGAAGTATTTCCTAGGATTTCAAGTCAAGCAACTCCAAGATGGCACCTTCATCAGCCAAACAAAATACATACAAGACATACTTACCAAGTTTGGAATGAAGGATGCCAAGCCCATCAAGACACCCATGGGAACAAATGGGCATCTCGACCTCGACACGAGAGGTAAATCCGTATATCAAAATGTATATCGGTCGATGATAGGATCTTTACTCTATTTGTGTGCATCTCGACCAGATATTATGCTTTCTGTATGCATGTGTGCAAGGTTCCAAGCCGATCCTAAGGAAGTTCACCTTAGGGTCGTAAAAAGAATCATGAGATATTTAGTTTACACTCCTAAGTTTGTACTTTGGTACCCCAAGGGATCCACTTTTGATTTAATAGGATATTCAAATGCTGATTGGGCGGGTTGTAAAATTGATAGGAAGAGCACATCAGGGACTTGTCAGTTTCTGCGAAGATCCCTGGTGTCTTGGGCTTCAAAGAAACAAAACTCCATAGCTCTTTCTACCGCCGAAGCCGAGTATATTGTCGCAGGCCATTGTTGTGCGCAATTACTTTGGATGAGGCAAACCCTCAGGGACTATGGCTACAAATTGAGCAAAGTCCCTCTCCTATGTGACAATGAGAGTGCAATTCGCATGGCGGATAATCCCGTTGAACACAGCCGCACTAAGCACATAGACATTCGATATCACTTTTTGAGGTATCACCAACAAAGGGGGATATCGAGATAGCTTATGTTAGCACCAAAGAACAATTAGCTGATATCTTTACCAAGCCATTAGATGAGAAAACCTTTAGCAAACTTAGGAATGAGCTAAATATACTTGATTCTCGGATTTTTGATTGAAACTTTGCACACATAGCTCATTGATATACCTTTGATTTGCTACGACTAATGTATTTTCAAGTATATTCTTACAATAAGTCATAGATTGAAAGGGAAATGGAGTTCTTCGGCGAAGACAAGGCTTCAACTCCACTCTACTGATATCACTTACCCTTCGCCATCACTCCACATAACTCTCCAAATTGGTATAATCTTTCACTCGTATCTACTTGTACCAATGGGGAGAAAGTAAACAGGGCTCACAAAAGTCTCCGTTTTTGGCGATTAATGCCAAAGGGGGAGAAAGTATTAGCCCAAAAGCAAAAGGACCGCATCACCACCTTTCGAAAAATTTTAATTGATATATTTCAAATTGGTATGTTTACCTTCAATTGGTATATTTTCAAAACTAACATCTCAATATATTTCCAATTGATATCTATTAAAACTCTCTTGAAAGCTAAGAGGAGAATTTCATTAGGGGGAGTTTTGTTTAGTCAAAGGAAAAGCATTTGAAACAGGGGGGGAAATTTGAAATCTTGAAAATGCTTCTTACAATCTTATTCATATACCTTTGACTAAAAACATTTTCCAAAAGAATTTTCAAAAACGAAACAAGTGGTGCAAGTGTGGTCCAAAATGTTAAATAAAAGAAAGCAAACCATGCATATCTAGTGAAAGTATAATTTGGTTTAATTCTAAGTAACCTATGCACTCACCTTATGCAAACTAGTTCAATTCTGCACTTATATATATTTGCTTTAGTTTGTGTTGGCATCAATCACCAAAAAGGGGGAGATTGAAAGGGAAATAGGGTTAACCTTTTCCCAGTATTAATTTTGGTGGTTGAAATGCCCAACACAAATATTGGACTAACTAGTTTGCTCTAGATTATATATTCTACAGGTGCATAAAGGTTGAACACAAACCAATAAAAGAACAAAGTTAGAGTTCAAAATTAAAGGAGCAAAGGAACCAAGGGTGCCCTGGTGCACCAGGACCGTACAACTCCAAACTCGCCACCCTCGGGTTTTTCTGGGCGTGCTCCGCTATAATTCACCGGACTGTCCGGTGCACCAGCGGAGCAACGGCTACTTCGCGGAACGGTCGCCTGCAAAAGCTGAATTCGAGATGAACAGTGCGCAAACAGTGCGCGGCAGAGCAGAGCAGCCGTCAGAGGCGCACCGGACAATGAACAGTACCTGTCCGGTGCCACTAGAAGACAAAGCCTCCAACGGTCGTCTGCGCCCGAACCCTAACGGTTGGTTGGGTGACGTGGCTAGCGCACCCGACAGTGTCTGGTGGCGCACCGGACTGTCCGGTGCGCCCATCGACAGCAGCCCCTCCCCAACGGTTGTTTGGTGGTTGAGGGCTATAAATACCCATCAACTACGTCCACTCCAACCATCCAAGCATTCACCACACTTCATTCAATACAAGAGCAAAGTGCAACACTCCAAGACACAAATCAAAGCCACCGATCCAATCAAAGTCTCCAATTCAATTCTAGTGCTTTAGGACTTAAGAGAGGATCGTTCTTGTGTTTCTTTGTTGCTCTTGTTGCTTGGTTGGCTTTCTTCTTTCTCTCATTCTTATTCTCAAAGCCTTGTAAGCGAAGCAAGAGACACCAATCGTGTGGTGGTCCTTGCGGGGTCTAAGTGACCTGAGAAATCAAGGAAGAAAGCTCACTCAGTCTAAGTGACCGTTTGAGATAGGGAAAGGGTTGAAAGAGACCCGGTCTTTGTGACCACCTCAACGGGTACTAGGTTCTTTAGAATCAAACCTCGGTAAAAAAAATCACCGTGTCCATCCGTTTTATTTCTTAGTTGATTTGTTTTCCCCTCTCTCCTGGACTTGATATTTGTTCTAACGCTAACCCCGGCTTTTAGTGTGTTTAAAGTTATAAATTTCAGTTTCTGCCTATCCACCCCCCTCTAGGTGACTTTCACTAACAAATCAACTTGTGAAGAGTTTAGTAGGATCATGATACAAAAATTTGAGATGTCTATGATGGGGGAGTTGAAGTATTTCCTTGGATTTCAAATCAAGCAACTCCAAGAGGGCACCTTCATCAGCCAAACAAAGTACATTCAAGACATGCTTAAGAAGTTTGGGATGAAGGATGGCAAACCCATCAAGACACCCATGGGAACCAATGGGCATCTCAACCTCGACACGAGAGGTAAATCCGTAGATCAAAAGGTATACTGGTCGATGATATGATCTTTACTCTATTTATGTGCATCTCGACCAGATATTATGCTTTCTGTATGCATGTGTGCAAGATTTTAGGCCGATCCTAAGGAAGTTCACCTTAGGGCCGTGAAAAGAATCATGAGATACTTAGTTTACACTCCTAAGTTTGGGCTTTGGTACCCCAAGGGATCCACCTTTGATTTAATAGGATATTCCGGTGCCGATTGGGCAGGGTGTAAGATTGATAGGAAGAGCACATTAGGGACTTGTCAGTTTCTAAGGAGATCCCTGGTGTCATGGGGTTCAAAGAAACAAAACTCAGTAGCTCTTTCCACCACCGAGGCTGAGTATATTGCCACAGGCCATTGTTGTGCGCAATTACTTTAGATAAGGCAAACCCTCAGGGACTATGGCTACAATTGAGCAAAGTCCCTCTCCTATGTGATAAT
Organism: Zea mays; assembly: GCF_902167145.1. NCBI lineage: Eukaryota > Viridiplantae > Streptophyta > Magnoliopsida > Poales > Poaceae > Zea > Zea mays. The sequence goes on along the minus strand of NC_050097.1, from coordinate 236,478,737 downwards.
GAGAGTGCAATCCGCATGGCGGATAATCCCGTTGAACACAGCCGCACTAAGCACATAGACATTCGGTATCACTTTCTGAGGGATCACCAACAAAGGGGGATATCAAAATAGCTTATGTAAACACCAAGAATCAATTAGCTGATATCTTTACCAAGCCATTAGATGAGAAAACCTTTAGCAAACTTTGGAATGAGCTAAATATACTTGATTCTCGGAATTTTGAATGAAACATTGCACACATAGCTCATTTATATACCTTTGATCATGTCTCTTTCATTTAGTACAAATGCATATTTCTTATTATTTATGTACCAAGGCTACGACTAATGTGTTTTCAAGTATATTTCTATACTAAGTCGTAGATTGAAAGGGAAATGGAGTATTTGGCGAAGACAAGGCTTCCACTCTAACGGTATCATTAATCCTTCGTCGCTACTCCGCACACTGCAAATTTGTATAATCCTTTACTCTTATTTACTTGTACCAATGGGGAGAAAATATTAAAAGGCTCTCAACATCTCCGTTTTTGGCGATTAATACCAAACGGGGAGAAATATTAAGCCCAAAGCAAAAGGACCGCACCACCATGATTTCAAAATTTTCAAAATAAAGCTTTAATTGATATTTGGCAATTTCTCAATTGGTATCCATGCTTCACTTATCTTGAGAAAGCAAAATTTCAATTGGTATAAAGTTTTAAATTGGTATTTTTCACATTGGTATCTATGATGAAAACCCCTTCAATTGGTATCTTTAGAAGTTCATCTTTAAATTGGTATCTATTTTAAAACCCTCTTGAAAGCTAAGAGGAGAATTTCATTCAGGGGAGTTTTGTTTAGTCAAAGGAAAAGCATTTGAAATAGGGGAGAAATTTCAAATCTTGAAAATGCTTCTTGCAATCTTATTCATATACCTTTGACTATTTGCAAAAAGACTTTGAAAAGATTTTCCGAAAGAATTTGCAAAAACAAAACAGGTGGTGCAAATGTGGTCCAAAATGTTAAAGAAAAGAAAAGCAATTCATTCATATCTAGTAAGATTATCAATTGGTTTAATTCCAAGTAACCTATGCACTTACCTTATGCAAACTAGTTCATTTCTGCACTTTATCTATTTGCTTTGGTTTGTGTTGGCATCAATCACCAAAAAGGGGGAGATTGAAAGGGAAATAGGGTTAACCTTTTCCTACAATTAATTTTGGTGGTTGAATGTCCAACACAAATATATGGACTAACTAGTTTTCTCTAGAATACATGTTCTACAGGTGCATAAGGTTCAACACAAACCAATAAATATTCAAGTTAGGGACCCAATTCAAAAGGAGCAAAAAAGGACTTGAGTGTGCTGTGGTCTGGCGCACAGGACTGTCTGGTGTGCCACCGAACAGTGTACGGTGCACCAGGACCGTATAGGGTCTAACCAGCTACTCTCAGGAAAACGCGGGCGCGCTCCGCTATAAGTCACCGGACTGTCCGGTGTGCCACCGGGAAACGACTATCCAGCACGCAACAGTCGACTCTGACAGGAGCTACAATGAGCAACAGTGTCACACAGAAGTCAGAGCAGCGAAGTTAGAGGGGCACCGGACTGTCCCGTGTGGCACCGGACTGTCCGGTGCCGCAAGAGGACAAAGCTCCAACGGTCGCCCGAGCTCCGAACCCTAACGGTTGGGTGACGTGGCAGCGCACCGGACAGCCTACAGTGCTTGTCCGGTGGCGCACCGGACTGTCCGGTGTGCCCATCGCCAGCAGCCTCCCCAACAGCTACGTTGGTCGTTGAGGGTTATAAATACCCCCAACCACCACAACTCCAAGCATCCAAGTTGTCTGAACATCACATTCAATACAAGAGCTCTAGCATTCACTCCAAGACACAATACAAAATGTCAAATCCTCTTCGAGTCCCAAATTCACTCCAAACACTTGGTGGCTTGTGTGACAGAGATTTTTGTGTTCATTTGAGTTCTTGTCGCTTGGATTGGCTTTCTTCTTTTCCCATTCTTATTCTCAAGAGCTTTGTAAGCGAGGCAAGAGACACCAAGTGTGTGGTGGTCCTTGCGGGGTCTTAGTGACCCGTGAGATTAAGGAAGAAGGCTCACTCGGTCTAAGTGACCGTTTGAGAGAGGGAAAGGGTTGGAATAGACTCGGTCTTTGTGACCTCCTCAATGGGGACTAGGTTCTTTGGAACCAAACCTCGGTAAAACAAATCATTGTGTTCATCCGCTTGATTTTCATTTGATTTGCTTTCCCCCTCTCTCTCCCGGACTTGTTATTTGTTCTAACACTAACCCCGGCTTGTAGTGTGTGATTAAAGTTGTAAATTTCAGATTACGCCTATTCACCCCCCCCTCTAGGCGACTTTCAATTTTCACTATGCATATAAACAATTTATCATTATGGTCAATCAATCTATTTGTATCGTATTAGTCATATGAACTGAAAGAAAGAAAAGCAAGTGAAATGACGGAATGGAAATGAAGCCACTTGAACTATTCTTAATGAGTACAAACATTGCAGGAATAAATGAGTCAGGGTGTTTGGTTTCTAGGGACTAATTTTAGTCCCACTATTTTATTTTATTTTAGTCACTAAATTGCCAAAGTTTCCATATTTGCAATTTATGGAATAAGGGGATGTTTGGGATGGCTTCAGGTTCCAGCTCCAGCGTGGAGCTGTAGTTTATAATATAATTTAAATAGTTTTAAAGATATTTTTAGTCTAAATAATAAATAAAATGGCTTACCTAACTATCATTTAAAGGCTTCTAGTCGGTTACCCGTGCGTTGCGACGGCTCACAACAATACCCACATAAATTATCCACCAAAAAGATCTCAAGATTTTTTATTGATTATCTCCGCTCTTCATATAATATTTTTTATGAACGCACGGGTACCATAGGTAGCAAATCAGAGACCCCCATCCCTCGCCTCCCCACTTGCAAGGTTTCGTAGAGCAGGAGGGGAAGGGAAGAGGCAGACATACCTGTTCGTTGCTAGAGAAAGACACGACGAAGACATGGGCATTTGGATGCGACATAGGTAGTACACCGCTAGATATATAGGGAGAGAGCACGCAAGCGGAGAAAGAAGCCCAGCCGGAGCAGCTCCAAACCGAGAGGCACCCGCACTAGGCGTCAATCCGAAAAGGGCGAGAGAATGCGAGTGTCTTTCCAGCCCTGGACCCGCCGAAGCGACACAACAACACCACCAACTATGTAGCATATGCTGACTGCTGCCACGCTACGGGCCTTGGTTGTCCAATATCTCAGACCTGGACTCCTCATCGCCAAGATAACCTAAGCGTGGCAGGCGCCACTATGTCCTCCTTGACGGCACGCACAGAGAAAGGCCAGAAGCATGACTGACTCGCCCCGTACCTGCGTCGGCGAGCGTCGGTCGGCTCGCGGCTACGACCGTGGGCGAGGGCAGCAGGTTGGGGAAGAAGAACCGGGCGAAGTCCAGGAAGATGAACGGGACGTCCGACGACGACGAAAACGATGGTGCGCGCATGATGTGAAACGTCCTCGTGGACGTGCAATAGCCACTGCGCGAGTCGGTGTCGAGGCTGGTGTCGGACGAATACGGGTAGGAGGCGCATGCTCCTACGCCCTCTGCCGAGAATGGGGTGGCGCAGAGGTGGAGGCATGAGGGGAGAGAGAAATTAAGTAGAATGGCGAATGAGGTGGTGACAACTGAGGCGAGGACCATCATTATCGTGTGGAGGTATAGATGGCCAACTGGGTTGTGTCTGGCGAGCCGGCCCGAGGCACGACCCATTTAATAGTGCCTGGGCCAACTCGGCGCGAGCGCCGTGCTGTGCTTGGGTTGTAGCCTCGGCCCGACACGATTATTTTTTTATTACAAAAAATCATATATACATATGTACAATTTATATTCAATATTATAAATACCTAAGCATGATGTTTTACTGGTTAGACAGCTTCGTCCAGTGTCTCACACCATTCTTCCATCAAGGTGTGGGTTCAAACACCACCTCCTACATCCCTTTTTAACATAACCCACCTCCCGCACCGCTTTTTGACATTTTACGCTGAGTTATTTAGAAGAAATGTAGAGACTTTTTTGTAAAAAGTTGACGCAGGACGACCGTTGAAACTGTTGCTTTAAGTATAGTAGAGATAACTCGATCTCCATGATTTTCTAAAGCACCTAATGACCTGCTCCAGGAACTCCACTAAATTTTCTAGAGCTGCAGTTATCCAAACAAGACCTAAAATAGAACAAAATGGAGGGACTAAAAATTAGTTACTAAACCAAACACCCCTTAGTTCTGAGAAGTTTTAGGTGTAGGTCTCGTTCTGATAGAAAAGGTAGTAGTACAATTTTACAAAGCAGCAACAATGTCTGTCCTAATGCCGCGACTACAAAACTAAACATGTTCAACCGTCGGATCGAGTTAAGGTTGGATCATGGGTCATTTAACATGGCCCGTATTCGACCCGTGTCTAGTATCGGGTCAAGTTGGTTCGTGTCTTCTTGTTTGACGTGCCAAGTCGAGTTTTTCTATGTTGGGTCAGATTTTAAGTAATAACCATGGCCTATACCCAGCCGTAAATTATTGTTGGTGAAAAATTATGACCCGTGATCATTTATTATATTAGTTTGGATCAGATGCAGCCAAGTTTTTTTCGAATCGATTGAGTCTGGTTGGTTGGATCATGTGGCCAGGTCTAGCCGAAACAAGCCGGAGATTGATCCGCCACATGCCCACATCGGACTAGGACCAGCCGAACAACCATTCCCAATTTCTCCGCCGCCAAGGCACGAAGCCGGAGCACGATGGCAGCCACCACGAATCGGTTTCCCCCACGCCATGTCCTCCCCCTGCATCTCGCACCAGTGCACCACCAGCAGGTCCGTCTCCGTCTCCGAGCTGCCGGACGCCTTCCCGCCCCAGACACGGCCTCGTTCTGAATTCTATCCACTGGATTCTTTTGGTACCAATGTGGTATATATCTTTGTTCAGAGCATACAATGAGTAGATGAGATTGGCAGCTGATTTTTATCATCACAAGATTGTCGCCTTGAATTTTGAGGAGAATATAACTCTCTGTTAGTCAGGTCATCGAAGGCCGAGCTATTTTTCACATTCTCAGTTATATAATAGTTTCAGGTTAATAGCGGATTATCATTTTCTAATTTCAGAACAAAGCAGTTTGATGAATTTACCTCAAGGCTGCTAGAAATTCATGATAAGATGATGTCTATAAATACGAAAGAGGTGAGTAAACTGTTTCTTATCGGCCTCTGTGTCTCAGTTTTGACCTTTAGTAAATGCTTCTTTCAAACTTTCTCTTGTTTTTAGCCAGCCACTAATATGTGCTTGATACACTTTTAGGATATACACTTAGGATTGCACCGGTCTGACTATATGCTGGATTCTTAAACCAATTCACTACTTCAAATTGAGCTCAACACTATCCCATCATCCTTTCCTGGCCTTGGCTCCTTTGTCAGTGAACTTCAAAGGTCAATTTAATATCCATTCTATGGCAGAATTTTCATGTTTTCATGTTTTCTTTCAAATTTTCTCTTATTTTTTCAATTGTTGTATGGCGTCATTATGAAAAGTTTCAGGTTGTACAAAATGATATTCCACCAGAAAGCATGGATGCCATGCGCCCGGTGCAGTAGCTCCTACCAACACGGACAAGCACTCCAGCGTCCAAAATGAATAATCTTCCAAAGGTGAATACTTAGATGAGTGGGTCAATGAAACATGACTGGTGATTGGGTTTGGGTCCACAGTGAATTGTATTCTAATCGAAAGCTGATGCAATAGGATGCACATAACATGGAAGTGTCTACACCAGTACCCACAATAAATCCGGAAGGAAATGATGAGGACGAGACTCCAAAGAACACTGTCTCTAGAAATGGTGGTTTCCTGCAGAATGCAGTTGGCCAAGACCTAGTCCATCTTGGCGTTGCAAGAACAGCAAGTGGTGACCCTTCGGCTGTCGCTTCCGGTGTTAGCACTGGACACCAGCACAACAGAATGGATCTTGATCCAGCATCCAGCAACGTGGATAATTTCAAAACATCAGAATTTACAAAAAAAAACGATCTCCAGGAGTAGGGGAAAGGAGAGAGTAGTATGTATGATGAGAGGCAACCTAAGAGAAGGAAGCGGGCCCTTATGAATAATGAGAAAATAGATGAATTAGAGAAGGCTCTAGTAGATGAGCCTGAGATGCACAAAAACCCTGTTCTATTGCAGAGTTGGTCAGAGAAGTTAAGTTTGTCGGTAATTTTTTCACTTTGGGGCATTCTATTCTTAGGTCTTAATTGCTGAATGCATTCTCATTTATGGAAAATACGGCCGTGCTTTTGTAGGGCCCAGAGATCACAACATCACAACTTAAAACTGGTAAAACTGTGTATCTTAACCGTTGTTTGAAGTTTCTTTCTTCAAATTGATAATAATGTTTTTTGTGCTTCTCATCTAAAGCTATTTGTAACAGTGTTTTCTCGTGCAATTTCTAGGTTGAACATCCGGAAAGCTAAGCTTGCTCGCATTGCAAAAGAAAGGGCGGAGAATGCTGATAAACCATCTACTCCCCATCCCGGTGAGTCTTCAGAAAGTGCCGGGGAGGACAACTATCTACCCCCTGCAGGTGTGATGACTGCTCTATCCAAAGGTGGTAGCCTGTTGAGCCCGGACAGCACTGAGCAAACGTCGCAGGCAGAGCTATCCCCGAACACGACGATGATGGTACGTCCATTCACGAGATCCTTCTCGCTGGAGCCCGGCCGCCTCGTATCATTAGTCGACAACGATGGGAAGGAGGTTGGCAGGGGCAAGATCTTCCAAGCGCCAGGGAAGAGCACAACGAAGAGCTGCGTTTGCGTGGTTGATGTCACTGAGCTCAGGACCGAGAAGTGGAGGGAGCTCCCCCACCCTTCGGAGGCATTTGGGTGGACGTTCCAGGAGGCGGAGGCGAGGAATGGTGGCATCATAAGGGTCTCTTGGGACGCCGTCAGGTTGTTCCCTGTAGCGTAGAAGGCCGATTGTATAACAAGATGAGTAGAGGGAAACTGTGGCCTAAGTAACATTATGTTAAAAGTTGTGGTTAACTGTGTTGTATTCATGAACTAATTGTTTTGAGCAATTCAGGTGGTTACTGATTTTACATTTTTACTACTGGTGTTAGTGTCACCTGCAATGTGCTGTGAGAAACCAATGCTGAGCATTCACCCATCCTTTGTATATCAATGGGTAAGTGGCCAGGATCGTAGCATGAACAGAAAGGGCATGTTTATTGTGGTGTTTATGTGTGGAGAAAGATAAATGAGTTCATAGGGTTTGGAATCTAGAAATCCGGTTTAGAATCTAGAAAGTATTACTAATTTTGCTAGTAGTGTTAGTGTCACCTGCTTTGTGCGTCAAAGGCTATCATTGAAAAAAGTGTTATATGCAAATTCTGGCGAGGGTGATATATAATACTATAATCCTAAGTTCGACAGCCTAAATAACCTGGTTCTAAGCTCCTGTTTGATCTTTTTTTTTCTATACCTTTTATGCAAATCTGAACTGTTGTTTTTTATACAACTGAACACCTTTTTAATGTGAGATATTGAGCATTATAATTGTTAGTATATTAGATTAGAGTAAATTAGTTACCAAGCTGGGCAGCCCCGCTCCAGCATTTATCTCCACGGATGAAAAGGGGACGCAACTATGTCATTACATTCTATAGATGCTGAAGCATTTATTTTCATGATTGAATTTTTTTGGCAGAGCACAGTTCTGTCCTAATTTTTAATTCGTTTAATTTTTTTACTAAATATATAAATAGATAGATATACATAGACGGTTACAAGCGTAATGAATAAATCAACCATGATTATAGAAGCAAATTAAACCTATCTACTAACTATAATTGTTTGGGGCGCAGCCCACAATCATTTTAATCTATAATCTAGATCACCGTTCAAAGATGCTACCAGTGTATACCATCGAGTAGACCTACAAGTATATCACCACCGTCGCGATACAGGATGCGTCTCCTCATAATGGTGCAGATGAAGCAAGCGATGTGGCTCTTCCGCCCGGCAAGGAAGGGCAACTCCGGGAAGTCCCACCGCATGCCAAGGGTGGCGGCCATGCGCCTCAGACCTAGACCACCTAAGTCCGTTCGCTCGCAGTGCTCCGCCATGTATTTGGCGTCGAACACCCGGCCGCCGCCGAGAAGAGCATGGGTCTGGGCCATGAACTCGTGCCATGTCTCCGGCAGCGGCTGGCCGCCCGTGAGAATCTTCAGCATATATGCGAAGTCGTATGCTCCACCAAACGCCGCCCAGGTGAGCTCGTTGGGCCGCGGCGTCGCCGACAGTATGGCGGCCAGCTTGGCCGCGAACGCCGCGGAGCTCACGCCGCGCGCTCGGGCCTTGTCCAAGCAGACGCCCTGTGAGCGCAGGAACGTGACGGACTCCGGGGCGTGGCGGTCGCGCCGGGGGTCGAAGTCCGAGAACGTCACCTCCCACGCGAGCTGGAACAGACGTCCTTCTCCGTCCGCTGTGAGCGGGAGGTTCCCGTACTCGTTGGAGAGCGTGATGCCGAGCATCACGATGGGCACCGCATCAACGTTTTTCTTCACGAGGGCGTACTGCTTGCTCGGGGCGATTCGCGTCGCAGCGGACGAGCGGTGCAGTGTGCCCGCGTACTCGACGTCGAAGGTGATGCAGGGGAACAACGGGAGCAAGGAGCCTATCATGTTTAGCTCCGAGTTCATGTTCTCCGCCATGACGGTCCTGATTTGGAGACCCAGCATTTTGTGGCGAACGGCTGAGAAACAGGCGGCGCAGACGGCTGAGATACACGCGACGGCGCTCGGTTCTTGGCGGGTTACTTCTAGATTTGATGGACGAGGGGGCTGTGCCTCGGCCCGCATATATAGTCTGTCGATCGAGTTCTTCGGACTTTGGACAGGAAGTCCATGGCGGACTCAAGGAGAACTGACCGGAGCCCCACAGGACAGAGATGCTAACTGATCGGCTGGGCAAGTTGGGCCGGCAGGTGCCCCACACGCTCGAGGAGATGGGGAGAGAAGCTGGGCCGCAGCCAGGGAAACGGCCCATTGAGGTAAGTTTTCCTTCTTCTTTTCCATTTTTCAGTTTTAGGTTTCAAATCCCAACCAAATTTCAAATTCAAACAATCGAATGATTGGAGGATTTATTTACTCTGGGGCTGTTTGGAATGTAATGAAGCTCCTTTGTTGTCATTAGACTGGTAGACTTGGTCCAACTGAGCCCAGCCTGTTTAGTATTTGGATTTTATCTTGTGGTTGATTTAATTTAATTTGATTTATCTTTTAGTTTATTTACTCCGAGAAGAGCCTTCAGTATTCTTACTCCTATGATTTGGGATTTTACATGCGTATGTTGCTTGGTGGTGGGTAAATTCCTGTGGCTGTTTCAATGGCATACCAACTTGTTGTTACTCCCTACGTTTCGTTTTAGTTGTCGCTGAATAGTGCAAAATTTAACTATTCAGCGACAACTAAAAAGAAACAGAGGGAGTACTTAAGATTTCTCTGTTTTTTCTAGAATTTATGAATGTGGGGGCATGGTGCACTTGCAGCAAATTTTACAAGTTATTCTCTGTTCACTGGTGCACTTATGTATTTTTACCATCTCACTCAGCCTAGTATTAGGGACTGAAAGCTAAACTTATTATGTTCAAAATCTTCCACTAAACTGGGACTTTTGAGTACTGCGTGATTTATGTTTCCAACTACTCCAATGCTCTAGACTGTTATTGGCATAATAAACTTTGCCATGTTTGTCCAGGCACTTGACACAATAAAGAAATCTGCATCCAGTTTGTCCAAGGCTGATGTAAAGAGGATTGGTGTTTCATAACTATTTTTCATAACTATTTTACTCTGAGAAGAGCCTTCAGTATTCTTACTCCTATGATTTGGGATTTTACATGCGTATGTTGCTTGGTGGTGGGTAAATTCCTTCTGGCTGTTTCAATGGCATACCTACTTGTTGTTACTCCCTACGTTTCGTTTTAGTTGTCGCTGGATAGTGCAAAATTGAACTATTCAGCGACAACTAAAAAGAAACAGAGGGAGTACTTAAGATTTCTCTGTTTTTTTCTAGAATTTATGAATGTGGGGGCAGGGTGCACTTGCAGCAAATTTTACAAGTTATTCTCTGTTCACTGGTGCGCTTATGTATTTTTACCATCTCACTCAGCCTAGTATTAGGGACTGAAAGCTAAACTTATTATGTTCAAAATCTTCCACTAAACTAGGACTTTTGAGTACTGCGTGATTTATGTTTCCAACTACTCCAATGCTCTAGACTGTTATTGGCATAATAAACTTTGCCATGTTTGTCCAGGCACTTGACACAATAAAGAAATCTGCATCCAGTTTGTCCAAGGCTGGTGTAAAGAGGATTGGCGTTTCAGAACTATTTTTCTTTTAGTCTACATGTGTACTGAAGCACCTGTGTTGTAGCGGACATAATATGCAAAAAAAGAACTCCACCCACGTCTTGACTCTCGTCATGCACGACGATCGAAGGTAGCTCACGTCGGGGCAACATCTCGCCTCCGGCCAGGGGCATCACAATGCATAGCTTCAAAAATTATAATGTTACTTATTTTTACTATGCATATAAACAATTTATCTTTCTGGTAAATCATTCTATTTGTATCGTATCAGTCATGTGACCTGAAAGAAACAAAAGCAAGTGAAATGACGGAATAGAAAAGAAGCCACTTGAACTATTGTTAATGAGTACAAATATTGCAGGAATAAATGAGTCAGGGGTGTTTGTTTTTAGGGTCTAATTTTTAGTTCCACTATTTTATTCTATTTTAGTCCCTAAATTGTTAAATATGAAAACTAAAATCTATACTACTATATTAAGACTGTAAGGGGTAGCCTGCCACGCTTGGTTCTGCCTCGCGTCAATCTCGACCGTCCATGTGTACCCATCAAATTAGCACCGTCCATCGGTGCGCCCCGCGCCTCTCGCGTCGTCCTCATCCATCAGCCTGCCCCACCCGGCCGCCATCCATCCGCCTCTCTCGCGACGCCTTGCCCTCCAGTCGTCTCCACTCCGCTTCCCCAGCATCCTCTGCGCTAGCCGCTATCGATAAGGATGAATAGTACCCCTCCGAGGCCGGTGACACTGCTTAATGGGTCTTCGAGGCTGTGCGTGGTGGGAGCGGAGCGACCACACGCCGTGCTAGGCTGCTAGCCAACCAGCGCTTCCGTCCCCTTGCTTCCACCTGAGTCTCCACGTCATCGCTATCCCGAGTACTCTGGTTTGCGCGTGAGCGAGCTTTCCTTGCGCGCCAAATTCACCGCGATCGACGGTGCCCAAACCAAACCGTCTCGTGAAATTCAGCGTCGTCGTCTCGCCGCCGCTGCTGCTTGAGATGCCAATGCCAAGCCAGACGATCTGGCCGGATGTGGCATCGCTGGTGTCGACGGACATCTACATCCCGTCAGCCACTCCCTATCGCCGACATCGTGGAGGAGCTCGGGCTCCGGCCAGAGCACTGTCACCACTACTGCAAATACAAGGCCAAGATATGTTTCTCCATTTTTCGTGAGTAAGCTCTCGCCTCTCCGCAGAACTCCTTAATTGCTGCATGATCTGAAAACGTCAGATCTTGACCGAAAAAGAGAGAGAAAACAGTCATCAGGCGTCATGTTTTTTTGGATTTCGATCAGTGATGAAAATAGACAACTGTGATCGTGAGGTGTTAGATTTCAGTTCAGCACGTTTCGTTCACTTTTCTTGGGGATCTACTTAAGCTGCTGTAAAACCCACTTTGTGAATAAAGTAAAGAAAAGGATATCATCATTTGGGTTGCCATCTCATTATTATAACATGGGATTAACCCTAATCAAAAGGACAAGATATCTAATAAAAATATTTAATGCATCATGTTGGAATTTTGTTTGTTGTACATTAAGTAATGGTCATAAATATATTAATAAAAATATAATAATAACTTGAGATGTGGATTGAACCCCAAATTAAAATTTAGGTTTGAAAATAGGGAAGGAAAGAAAAGAGAAAGAATATAAAATATAAAGAAAATTTATATATCTCCAAAATTGGTACTTTTAATTTAGCAATATAATTTGGGGATAAATTTGGCACAAGATTTGAATTTAAAGTTGAATTTAAAGTGGAATTTGGGAATAGAGAAAAGAAAATAAGAAAAGAAAAAGAAAACATCACGTTGGGCTAACCACCTCCCATTTCGGCCCATCTCCATATTCCCTCCTTCACGGCCCAGTATTTCGCGGTCATGATCGGCGCCGACATGTGGCCCCGCTTGGCCAGTGAAGCCGCGTCGACCACTGGCCAGTGGGCCCCAACTCCTAACTCACTCGCGTGTGCTCGTGGACGCAGCCTGTTTCGCTGACTCGTGGGGCCGGATCGTCAGGACCTTCCTTCTCGCGCGGACTCCGTTAGAACAGAATGCAGAGCTTGCGCAACAACCCCCGTGCCGTCAGCCTCACTTTCTTCGCGCGTGCGCTTGGGCTGATCGCAAGTGTTGATCATCTATCCATGGCTGGTGGCCCCCATTGCATCAGCTGCGTCTCCTCAACCAGAACGGACTGACGGGGTACAACCTCTCCGGAGATCGCGGTGTTCATTGCAACCAAGCTTGGACCTAACACCTGGATGCTTCCCTTTACCTGCGTATAAGTATCGTAGCTGCATTCCCTCGACCATCTAGCCAATGACCAAACATGGGAGGTGGGGGAAAAAGTTAGAGTCGTTGTTAGGTGAGATATTGGCCGCCGCGTGGGTCATGGAAGCCGTTGTCGTCGACCCGGGTTTGCGTCACCGATGAGGCCTCGAATTTGGGCCTAGGAGCTTTGGGGAGTCGCACTAGTGGTGCACATGGTCATTCCGGGCGCGATTGTGGGCAGGCGACGCCGCAATTCCTCGCCATGGTCCGACGCCGCCGCGGACCCACCCTCCTCCGTGGGCAGCAGATCCCACTGCGTGATTGTAGGTAAGGAAACCCCCTGCGTGTTCGTTTAAGTCTCCACATCATTTTCGTAGGGCTTCCACGGAGTTTGATGCGCCTGCGCCGGCCATGGCGCCGCCGCACACTAGGTTGGGGGAAAGCGAAAGGACGTGCGTCGTTTGATCTTATCAGATGACTGTGATTAAGTCGTGGATACCCCTTCGCGCTAATGGATAGGAGCCGTGGATCTGCGGATGTGTGGGTGAGCGGGAGCGCTAGTGTCGTTAGATCCCGACCCTTGGATGGTAATCTGATGGTCCGTATCCGATACCAGTTCGGGTCTTATTAAGATCTAATCGCAACCGTAGCATATAGATCCAACGGCCCACAGTTGCCGATACCCCTTCGGCCGTGCGATGTTGCAGAAAGGCCCCTCGGCTTTTCCTAAACTAACCCGTCGTCCAAGTCAGGGTTAAGACCATTACCGTTTAGTCCTGGAATTTATGCAGAGCCCCCTAGAGTTTGTTAAAATTGTGTCCGCAGTCCAGAAGCATGAGGAAATTCATAATTTATTTTAGAAAATGATTTTTAATACAAAAACAATACTAGAAACTTGTGAAATTCATATTTAATTCATTTTAGCTCCAAATTGATTCATTCCAGTTGCAATAATTTTGTTTTAATATCATATATCACCTAGTATCTCTGTTTAGCCATGAAAATTAGATTAAAATTGTTCATCTGAATTAGTCTATATCAAGCATTAAATAACTCCAGAAATTCATAACTCAATAATTGTAGCTCCGTTTTGATCCATCCTAGTTGCATTAGTCTCACAATAATATTATTATCATCTGGTAACTTTTTTTGTCATGAAATATAGGTTAAAATGTTGCACTTAGTCTATTCTATACTTAACCACGTGGATCTTCAGAAAACCATAACTTCATAACCGTAACCCCGAATTTAGCGGTTCTCGATCCCACGATCTCGTAGCAACGCGTAGATTATTATTATGCAGTTTATTCTTATGTTTGGTGTGATGTTAATTTTGCCTATACCATGTTTTTTTGTATTGCTACGACTAGCGCGAGGTCACGAGTCATCTAAAAAGCAAGTTGGTACCTGGAATCTCAAGTCCCAGGCAAGTTGTGCCCTTTATCACTTCTTTTTACCCAATCATGTTCTTATTAATCATAATGATCTGCATAGGTTAATTTTAATGGGACCCAATAGGTTACCCTAGTTTGACTATCTTTATACCTTGTTTACCACTGATTTTTTGGGTAGTACCTGCTATTGCTTTATGTGGTTTTGGGTATAGAGATACACACTATTCATGATTATACTTTTATTATCAGTTGTTATTTACTGTTCATGTTAAGATCATTATGTTAATTGGAACATGAAGAACCACCCGAGAAAACAGTGCTACCACAAGGGTGGTATGGGACGCCCTTGGCTGATTATTTAGGAAAGCTAGTAGATGACTACCTTACCCAAAAGGGGCAAGGACAGTAGGGGAGTTGTCAGTGTAGGGAGGTCCTTGGGTTGATTTTTGCTGTGATGGCGGCAGGCGAGGGATCCCTGCATTGGAGCTTCCTAGAAACCGTAGCGGGTTTTCTAAAGCTAGTGGAATTTTATAAAGGCCTCGTAGTGGTACCCTGCCTCGCTTCCTCGGTAGAGGTGTATGAGGTCCAATCAACCCCATGGAAAATGGGTAACATGACTTGTGGGTAAAGATGCGCAACCTCTACAGAGTGTAAAACTGGTATATCAGCCGTGCTCATGGTCATGAGCAACTCAGACCCTCACATGATTAATTTATGGAACTAAATTCAATTTGTCATATGCATTGCATTGAGGGTGTTGTTATCACTTTTGTTCTACTACTTAACTGGGTTGGTATTTACTTATACTTAGTAATTGCTAATAAAATTTTGACCAACTTTAAAAGCAATGCTCATCTTCACCCATCCTCTTTGGTAAGCCTTACACTTCACATGAGCTCCCACCTTTGGCGAGTTCATGCACATTATTTCCCACAATTTGTTGAGCGATGAACGTATGTGAGCTCACTCTTGCTGTCACACACCCCCATAGGTCAAGAATAGGTACCACGGGATAAGGCGCATGGAGGATGTTGTGGCGAGTTCGTGAGAAGTTTAGGCCGTCGTCTCCCAGTCAACTTTGGGTTGTTGGATCGTTGTCTCCTTGTGATGTAATTATTTATTTATTTTGTAGAGAACTCCTATTATATAGTAAAGATGTGACATTTGTTTTTGTACCATTATTCATCATATGTGTGAGGCTTGGTCCCAGCACACCTGGTGATTATTTCGCGCCCGAGTTTTGGACCCGTAAAACCCGAGTGTGACAACTGCTCAGTTGAGACTGTTTTTCCCCTCACATATGGTGGTCTGGTCATCTTTTACATAAATAGGCCGGTGGCAATTTTGGTTGTCGAAATGGACGTTCAGTATGAATTTTCAATTGTAGATTATCCACTGCTGTGTTGGGCATCTGGGTGGGTTTTGCACCTTTTGATGTAGTCAGGAGGTTTTGTTTCAATTCTGTACTTATGTGTAACTGTAGAGTCAGGAGGTTTTGTTTCAATTCTGTAGTATGAGGAAGTAACAATGTACTTATCTGTTACATTTCGGATGTTGTTTCATTCCTAAAAATAGAGACGCCGAAAGATTGTTCAGAACATCAGTCGTCTACTTGTGAGCCATATTATCATATTGCTGCAGGAAAACACAGATATGAGCATATTGCAGCAAGACAATGTAATGTGTAAGTATCAGCCAACCATCGCTTCCATCCCCTTGCTTCCACCCGAGTCTCCACGTCATCGCTATCAGACGAGACCAGCGCCTCCATCCCCCTCTCTCCCTTCACCCGCTCTCCACAGCCACAGAGAGAGAGAGAGAGGCGGCGCGAGTGCTATTGGCGACGTGGACACTGATCGCATCCCATGGAGGACCAGCCTCCAATGGATCCATGGCTTGAAGGTGTCATTAGCTCTCGAGGATCCAAGATGTGAGGCACCAAATTGGTGGAGAGGTCAGTGGCGCCGGATCTAGTTGTTTCCTGTCCCTCTCTCTCACACACACACACACAATCTGTGGCTCTTCCCCTACCCCTCTCTCTCCCGAGCTGCCTTCAGGGTGCAAGATTACTGGCAGCAAGATAAGTGGAGTGGACAGTTCTATGTGAAGTGGCACATAATTTAGGATGTACCGAACAGCCTTATGCGACACATCATTCTTGAGAACAATGACAATAAACCTGTCACAAATAGCAGTGACACCTAGGAGGTAAAATTTACATAATTCTTTTTGCTGAATGTTTAAGTAACCAATATCAATGGCACTTCTGAATAAATTCACTAACTCTTAGCATATAGGTGAATCTGGAACAGGGCCTCCAGATGCTAACAATCTTCAAGAGCCATGAGGCTGGGACAACAATCCTGGAAGATTTCGACTTCTATGAGTAGCGGGAGAAAGCTTTGCAGGAGAACAGACGTCAACAGCAGGCTGCCAGCACCGATCCTCGGAAGCTGGTGGATACCAAGCTCAAGTTCATGTGGTTGATATATCAGATGCATTTGCCAAGGCTGTTGGCCCAAATCAAACCTACTTATTAACTAACGAGAAAAAATTGTGATACTGGAAATTTTAGAGGTTGATGGTTCAGAGATGTACAATAGGATCATAATAGGTGTTAATGCACATGATGCACTAAAAGTACTAGGAGCTGAAGCTATAGGTGTGAATTGTTCTACATAGATTCAACAATAGTAAACTTGCAGGTACTGTTGCTGCCTTTTGATCACTTATTCTATTCTGTCAAGAATATACCATTGTCTTTTGCTATATATGTGGTGCAATGCATGCTATTTTTAGAAGGATTGCAGCATCCAAGTATCATTCTAAAACCTAAAAGGACTTACCTTTTGTTTTCATTGAGTAGTCGCATTACTAACATGACATTTTCTTTTTTTCATATAGTATCTCTCGCTATGTTGGATCACTGCTGGTGCGCGCAGATGTACTAGGGCGAGAAGATCTGCCTCAACATGCACTTCTAGCTGTTGTGGGTCAAGAACTGTTCGAGGTGCGGCCTCACGCACATGTTGTGCCTTGGCCTCACGCAGTGGCTGGCGTAGGAGGTCCGATTCTGGTGGACTTGGGCATGGAGAAACACAACTACACAAGGATGAAGAGGTGACTTCGACCGAGGCTTTTGCCTCTACTGCTCCTGATTTGTATGGTAAGCCAAGAACCTGCGCTTTTTGTAACCACAATCCTCGATTATACTACATGGAAAGCTAGATGAGCGACCAAATATTAAAAAAGTTGAGGCTGCAACGACCAAATATTGAAAAAGACGAGACCGCACAAGAGATGAGGCGCCAAACAAAACTGCTAAACTGTGTGACCAAGCTGTACAGAGGATGGCCCCAAGATAAAAATGTAGTGGGAATCATTTAGCTTGTAAGGTTTAGGGTGCTATGGTTGTTAAGCTGTTTTCCTTGGAAGACTCCTGTTGAAGCATAACCTATTGTAGTCATATGGGTGTAATCAGTTCAAGTGTGGTTCTAAACTTATAATGTATGGTGTACTTTTTTTAATATAAATGGAGATCAATGTTCTTGCGTGTCATTATGTTTAAATTTTGCATCAATGTTCATTTTTGGATGTGTACAGGTGTCTGGTTTGTATCAATGTTCCTATGATGTGTACCAGATAGTGCACAGATTGTGTTCAGTCTGCCTTCTGCATTCTCGATTGTGAACTAGTGTATGTCTTCTGCATGAAAACTGCATAGTCCTTACTGTATTCATTTATTAAATGAAGTGTAGAGAGCTAATGAGCTATTGGTTTCAGTCCGTTCAAAGCATTACATGCCAATTAACAGAGTAACAATTTATTATATCGGACTCTGTTATGGATGCAGCAGTTGATATTAAGAAATCAGATGAAGTGACCAAGGGCAATTTGACTATATAATAATTATAAAATTAACAGAAGAGGTACATACGGTTTCACTTTGATTTTGAAATGCAGCAGCAACTTATGTTTCTATTGAACTCTAGAAAACAACTAGAGGAGAAAATACTCTTCCACCAAGAATAGGGTTCTCATTTGTGCTAGCAGAATCAGAGCTAATTGCATCATTAGTTCTAGGAACCTGCTGGGGTTGAACTTTACCACCCAGAAGAGGCATAACCAACTTCTTAGAAAGACAACCGCTGTTAATCTTGTCATCAATGTTTCAATATATTTCTTTTGGACAAGTCATTTATTACTATAGGAAGTGCTCCTCCTGCTGATTGGCATCTCTGTCATCCGGGTCGTGTACGGGCTCGGGTTTATGCGCTATTGATAATGTTTGTTTGACATCAGTTCAATCATTTTGGGTCGACGTATTTATAATAATATTATATATTTATATCATCAAAAATTTAATATTAGTGTTACAGTGATATTTTGCCATACGAATTTTTCATATCATAGTAATATTTGTCGGTTCATATCTATGTTTCATACTGTTTTTCACTCTCGTGGCAACGCACGGGCATGGACCTAGTAGAGTTTTAATTTCCATATTTGCAATTTATGGACTAAGGGGATGTTTGTGATGGCTTTAGGTTCCAGTTTCAGCGTGGAGCTGTAGTTTATAATATAATTTAAACATTTTTAAAGATATTTTTAGTTTAAATAATAAATGAAATGACTTATTTAAATGTTATCTAAAGGCTTATAGCTCCAGCTCTATGATTTTCTAAAGCACCTAATGACCTGCTTCAGCAACTCCACCAAATTTTCTGGAGCTGCAGTTGTCTCAAATAAGATCTAAAATAGAATAAAATGGAAGGACTAAAAATTAGTTACTAGAAACCAAACACCCTCATTTCTGAAAAGTTTGAGGCATAGACCTCGTCTCGATAGAAAAGGTAGTAGTGCAATTTTACAAAGCAGCAACAACAATGTCCGTCATGACGCCATGACTACGAAACTAGACATGTTCAACCGTCAGGTCGGATCGTGGGCCATTTAGCATTGTCTGTACCTGAATCGTGTCTAGTGTCGGGTCGGATTGGTCTGTGCCTCCCTGTTAGATGTGTCAGGTCGGATTTTTTCGTGTTGGGACGGATTTTTATGAGTTAGGTTAGGTTTTAGATAAAACTATGGTCTATATTCAGTACGTGAATTATTATGGGTCAAAAATTATAACCCATACCCATCTTTTATTACATTAGTTGGGATAGGTTCAGTCGATTTTTTTGGACGGCTGGTTGGTTGGATCAGGTGGCCGGTCTAGACGAAACAAGCGATCGAGAGGAAGCACCTGGACGCCTCTGTCCCGACCGGAGATTGACCCGCACCCTCCACGTGCCCACATCGGACTAGGAACAACCGAACAGGAACCCATTCCCAATTCCCCTCTCCGGCCTTCGCCGCCGCCAAGGCACGAAGCCAGAGCGCGACGACATAAATCGTGGGAGCGCCCGCCTTTGAATCGGTTTCCCCCACGCCATGTCCTCCCCCTGCGTCTCGCACCAACAGCAGGTCCGTCTCCGTCTCCGCGCTGCCAGCCGCCTTCCCGCCCCAGACACGGCCTCGTTCGCGCCGCCCGCGCCCCGGCAGCTTCGGATGGCGCACGCGGCGATGAGCGCCAAGGCGCCCCTCGGCGTGGCGCCGACGGAGGAGGGGGCCGGGACGCCGGGGCAGCAGGCCGTGCTGGGGTAGATGGTGGAGGATGCCGCCGTGTGGTGCGCCGTCCACGGGCTCGTCATCGGAGATCGCGCCAACCAGGTACGCCACACGAGTCACCCCTCCCGGTCTTGGATCGACTGGCTGCTAGTGTTCGTCAGTGTGTTAGCAAAAGCTTGCATTTTGGGCGGTCTCACTTTGTCAGAGAATTTCCTCTAGCTCCATGATTGGAATTTCTAATAGTTCGTTGTTGCCTCGGCTTGGAGGATGGAATAATGGAGTACCCACCCTGCCAAATTGCAGTAATGTTGTTCGCTGTTTAAAAGGACAAATGTTCAACTTGTCTTAACAGCTGCAGTAATGTAGTTCACTCCTTAAAAAAGGAACAATTTTCAACATGTCTTGACTGTTGCCACTCTGCACTCTGGCGGGTTTTGATATAACCAGAAAAGAAGAAGAAGAAGCAAACAGCATGCCCCAATTTCCTGTAACTGTAAGCTATAATTACCGCTGAATTATCTGATCTGCATTTATATTGTCACTTGCAGAGATCAGGAACGGTCCCTGCGGTTGGCCTGGTTCACGCTCCATTCTCGCTGCTTCCAGCGCGTTTTCCGGCATCGTTCTTCAATCAAGCATGCGAGCTGGCTCCTATCTTCAATGAGCTCGTGGATCGTGTCAGCTTGGATGGGGAGTTCTTGCAAGCTGCTTTGTCTAGGCAAGTTCTAAATTCTATCCACTGGATTCTTTTGGTACCAATGTGGTATATATCTTTGTTCGGAGCATACAGTGAGTAGACGAGATTGTTAGCTGATTCTTTTCATCACAAGATTGTCGCCTTGAATTTTGAGGAGAATATAACTCTCTGTTAGTCAGGTCATAGAAGGCAGAGCTATTTTTCACATTTTTAGCTATATAATGGTTTCAGGTTAACAGCAGATTATCATTTTCTAATTTCAGAACAAAGCAGGTTGATGAATTTACTTCAAGGCTGCTAGAAATTCATGATAAGATGATGTCTATAAATAAGAAAGAGGTGAGTAAACTGTTTTTTATCGGCCTCTATGTCTCAGTTTTGACCTTTAGGAAATGCTTCTTTCAAACTTTCTCTTGTTTTTTAGCCAGCCACTGATATGTGCTTGATACACTTTTAGGATATACACTTAGGATTGCACCGGTCTGACTATATGCTGGATTCCGAAACCAATTCACTACTTCAAATTGAGCTCAACACTATCCCATCATCCTTTCCTGGCCTTGGCTCCCTTGTCAGTGAACTTCAAAGGTCAATTTACTATCCATTCTATGGCAGAATTTTCATGTTTTCTTTCAAACTTTCTCTTATTTTTTCAATTGTAGTATGACCTCATTATGAAATGTTTAAGGTTGTACAAAATGATATTCCACCAGAAAGCATGGATGCCATGCGCCCGGTGCAGCAGCACTTGCCAACACGGACAAGCACTCCACCCTCCAAAATGAATAACCTTCCAAAGGTAAATACTTAGATGAGTGGGTCAATGAAACTTGACTGGTGATTGGGTTTGGGTCCACGGTGAATTGGATTCTAATCGGAAGCTGATGCAACAGGATGCACAGAACATGGAAGTGTCTACACCAGTACCCCCAATAAATCCGGAAGGAAATGATGAGGACGAGACTCCAAAGAACACTGTCTCTAGAAATGGTGGTTTCCTGCAGAATGCAGTTGGGCAAGACCTAGTCCATCTTGGCGTTGCAAGAACAGCAAGTGGTTGCCCTTCGGCTGTCGCTTCCGGTGTTAGCACCAGACACCAGCACAACAGAATGGATCTTGATCCAGCATCCAGCAGCGTGGATAATTTCAAAACACCAGAACTTACAAAAGAAAACGGTCTCGAGGAGGATGGGAAAGGAGAGAGTAGTATGTATGATGAGAGGCAACCTAAGAGAAGGAAGCGTACCCTTATGAATAATGAGCAAATAGATGAATTAGAGAAGGCTCTAGTAGATGAGCCTGAGATGCACAAAAACCCTGTTCTATTGCAGAGTTGGTCAGAGAAGTTAAGTCTGCAGGTAATTTTTTTTCACTTTGGGGCATTCAATTCTTAGGTCTTAATTGTTGAATGCATTCTCATTTATGGAAAATATGGCCGTGCTTTTGTAGGGCCCAGAGATCACAACATCACAACTTAAAAACTGGTAAAACTGTGTATCTTAACCGTTGTTTGAAGTTTCTTTCTTCAAATTGGTAATAATGTTTTTTGTGCTTCTCATCTAAAGCAATTTGTAACCGTGTTTTCTCGTGCAATTTCCAGGTTGAAAAAAAGTGTTGTATGCAAATTCTGACGAGGGTGATATATAATACTATAATCCTAAGTCTGACAGCCTAAATAACCTGGTTCTAAGCTCCTGTTTGATCTTTTTTTTTCTATACCTTTTATGCAAATCTGAACAGTTGTTTTTACACAACTGAACACCTTTTTAATGTGAGATATTGAGCATTATAATTGTTAGTATATTAGGTTAGAGTAAATTAGTTACCAAGCTAGGCAGCCCCGCTCCGGTATTTATCTCCACGGATGAAAAGGGGACGCAGCTATGTCATTACATTCTATAGATGCTGAAGCATTTATTTTCATGATTGAATTTTTTTTGGGAGAGCACAGTACCGTCCTAATTTTTAATTCGCTTAACTTTTTTTACTAAATATGTAAATAGATGGATAGATATACATAGACGGTTACAAGCGTAATGAATAAATCAACCATGATTATAGAAGCAAATTAAACCTATCTACTAACTATGATTGTTTGGGGCGCAGCCCAACAATCATTTTAATCTATAAAATATACCCTATACTAACACCTATCTAACCCATTTGGATAGCTAAAAGAGTTTATTATAATCTAGAGTTGACTATGCTGTAATCACCGTTCAAAGATGCTACCAGTGTATACCATCGAGTAGACCTACAAGTATATCACCACCGTCGCGATACAGGATGCGTCTCCTCATAATGGTGCAGATGAAGCAAGCGATGTGGCTCTTCCGCCCGGCAAGGAAGGGCAACTCCGGGAAGTCCCACCGCATGCCAAGGGTGGCGGCCATGCGCCTCAGACCTAGACCACCTAAGTCCGTTCGCTCGCAGTGCTCCGCCATGTATTTGGCGTCGAACACCCGGCCGCCGCCGAGAAGAGCATGGGTCTGGGCCATGAACTCGTGCCATGTCTCCGGCAGCGGCTGGCCGCCCGTGAGAATCTTCAGCATATATGCGAAGTCGTATGCTCCACCAAACGCCGCCCAGGTGAGCTCGTTGGGCCGCGGCGTCGCCGACAGTATGGCGGCCAGCTTGGCCGCGAACGCCGCGGAGCTCACGCCGCGCGCTCGGGCCTTGTCCAAGCAGACGCCCTGTGAGCGCAGGAACGTGACGGACTCCGGGGCGTGGCGGTCGCGCCGGGGGTCGAAGTCCGAGAACGTCACCTCCCACGCGAGCTGGAACAGACGTCCTTCTCCGTCCGCTGTGAGCGGGAGGTTCCCGTACTCGTTGGAGAGCGTGATGCCGAGCATCACGATGGGCACCGCATCAACGTTTTTCTTCACGAGGGCGTACTGCTTGCTCGGGGCGATTCGCGTCGCAGCGGACGAGCGGTGCAGTGTGCCCGCGTACTCGACGTCGAAGGTGATGCAGGGGAACAACGGGAGCAAGGAGCCTATCACGTTTAGCTCCGAGTTCATGTTCTCCGCCATGACGGTCCTGATTTGGAGACCCAGCATTTTGTGGCGAACGGCTGAGAAACAGGCGGCGCAGACGGCTGAGATACACGCGACGGCGCTCGGTTCTTGGCGGGTTACTTCTAGATTTGATGGACGAGGGGGTTGTTGCTTGGTGGTGGGTAAATTCCTGTGGCTGTTTCAATGGCATACCAACTTGTTGTTACTCCCTCCGTTTCGTTTTAGTTGTCGCTGGATAGTGCAAAATTGAACTATTCAGCGACAACTAAAAAGAAACGGAGGGAGTACTTAAGATTTCTCTGTTTTTTTTCTAGAATTTATGAATGTGGGGGCAGGGTGCACTTGCAGCAAATTTTACAAGTTATTCTCTGTTCACTGGTGCGCTTATGTATTTTTACCATCTCACTCAGCCTAGTATTAAGGACTGAAAGCTAAACTTATTATGTTCAAAATCTTCCACTAAACTGGGACTTTTGAGTACTGCGTGATTTATGTTTCTAACTACTCCAATGCTCTAGACTGTTATTGGCATAATAAACTTTGCCATGTTTGTCCAGGCACTTGACACAATAAAGAAATCTGCATCCAGTTTGTCCAAGGCTGATGTAAAGAGGATTGGCGTTTCAGAACTATTTTTCTTTTAGTCTACATGTGTACTGAAGCACCTGCAGTAGCTCCAGGTGAGGCGTGACAGAGTGGTTTGTAATTGTTGGCGGGAAGAGAAATTGTGTTTGAAGTACGCGTTTGTTCGTAATTGTTGATAGGCCATGTGTTGACTATGGGCTTATATTCTGCTGTGCTGTAGCGGACATAATATGCAAAAAAAAGAAGAACTCCACCTTCGTGTCGTCCACGTCTCGACTCTCACCGATAGCCCACATCGAGGTAGCATCGCGCCTCCGGCTTAGGGCGTCACAGTGCCTAGCTTCAAAAAAAATGTAATGTAACTTATTTTCACTGTGCATATAAACAATTTATCATTCTGGTGAATCAATCTATTTATATCGTATCAGTCGTAGGAACTGAAAGAAATAAAAGCAAGTGAAAGGTGGCTGGGAGGAACAACGCTAGATCGCCAACAACGCCAGGATAACTAGCAGGAGAGACCGGAGTTCAATCGATTTCATCAAGGAGGACTAGTTCGTCAGGTAATACCAAAGATGTCTTTTCCAAAGTTTGGGGCCATGATCCAGTGGTGTGGTTGGATAATTGTAAGAATTATTTCAACATTTGCAATGTCCCCGAGGCGATCTAGGTCTCAGCTGCTACCATGCACTTGGATTCGAATGCGTCTAGATGGTGGCAATCGTATAAGATTCGAAATGGGTTGGGATCCTGTCAGGAGTTTTCTGCTGCTGTGCTAGCGAAATTTGGTACTGAATCTTACCCAAAGGCTTTGAGAACAATTATGAAGTTAATATAGTCATACACTTTGGAAGTGTACGTAGCAGAATTTGAACAGGCTCGTTATGTGGCCGAGGTGCATAATCCAAAGTTGGACGAAATGTTTTTTTGTCGCCAAGTTCATTTATGGCATGAAATCGGAGATTCAGAATGTGGTTCAGCTTCAGTTGCCCAGTACCATGGATAGAGCCACTGTGCTGGCTCAACTACTGTAGGAGATACTGGATAGCAGTAGAAGTAAGGTTCAGAGACAAGGGATCCTTCCAAGACCACCATACCTGCAGAATAAGCCAAAGAACAAAGTACTACAAGCTATACATGTCCAACGGCCGGCCCGGCACGGCTGGGCCTGGCACGAGGGGCGTCAGTCCAAGCCCGGCATGGTTTAGTGTCGTGCTGGGCCGGGCTGGCCCGCGGGCTGGCTGACGCAGCCCAGGCCCGGCACGATTATTCTTATACGGGCCGTGCCGGGCCGAAGGCACGACGGGCCTGTCGTGCCGGGTCGGGCCCGGACCCGTAAACAAAAAAAAACACTCTAAAATTCAGAATTTAAGGATAATATTCAAATTTAGTTTAGATTCAATTAATTATATTTATAATTTTAGATACATAATTAGACAAAGAATTTTAGATACACATATAAACACATATAACAATTCAGAATACTCTTATATAATAACATATTATCAGTATTATAGCTAAAAACAGAATGACAGTTACAAAATAAGTTCCTAAAATGGGCCGTTATCGTGCCTACTAATTAACCGTGTCGGGCCCGTGCCTGCACCGCGGGCCAGACGGCCAGCCCAAGCCTGGCACGGCTATCGGACCGGGCCAGCCCGGGCACGGTTCTAGTCGGGCCGGGTCGTGCTCGTGCCGGGCCACGACCGTGCCGGGTCACGGGCCCACTGCCGGGCCGACCCATTTGGACATGTCTACTACAAGCCACAATGGAGTTGTCCAGGAAGAGGCAACTCAGGGAATTCAGGAAGTTGAATGGGCTTTGTTACGCTTGTGGTGAGAAAATTGAGTCGGGGCATCTTGCTAAGTGTTCAAGGAGAGGACCGGCTCAGCTTAATGTGGTGGAGAGTGAAGATACAACCATGGAGATTGAGGTTATCTGTACAGTCGTGCTCAGTAGTGCAAGTGAAAGTGTAGTGGGGATGTGATGAGGACTTCAACAATGGTGAAAGAGTTTGAATGGTGGGCTAGTGGTCATTTTTTCAAACTGATATGAGAATTTTTCCCCTGAGTGCATTTGACGTTATTGAAAGTCGCCTAGAGGGGAGTGAATAGGCGAAACCTAAAAATTATAAACTTTGAACACAAACTTCACTCGAGGTTAGCGTTAAAATGAGTAGTAATAAAATCAGAGTGCAGAAGATAGTTCTTCTTACTACGAGTTGCTCAATCAATGTGGATAACTTTGGGAGCTAACTCAAAACAATTGAAAGCAAGAAAACTTAGAGAAAGGGGAGAGGAAGAACCAAATCGTAATACAAGATTAACACAAAGACACGGACGAATTGTTTCCTAAGGTTTGCTTCCAAAGAACCACACATTAGGTGTCTTTCAATCCTTACCCTCTCTCAAATGGTCACTTAGATCGGCTGAATGCTTCTCCTTAATCTCGTGGGTGACTCAGACCCCTCAAGGATCACCACACAATTAGGTGTCTCTTGCTACCTTTACAAGTAATTTGAGGGTTTAGAAGGAGATGAAGAAAGCACGATCAAGAAACCAAGCCAAAGAGCAACAAAAGATCAAAATGTCACACTCTCTTGGGTCTCTCCAATGCACTATCCACTAATGATTCTCGAACACAATTATAGCACTTGGAGATGGATTTGATGCTTTCAGTGTGGATGGAGTGAAGTCTTTGCTCCTTGCAATGAATGTGAGTTTGTGGAAGCTTGGGGGTACCTTGAATGGAGGTGGTTGGGGTTGTATTTATAACCCTCAACCACCACATAGTCTTTGCCAAATTTCTGCCACACGCGGACGATCCATGCCCCTAGGCCGGACGGTCCGCCCCTGCACATCAACAAATGAAATCCCAACGATCAGCAGTAATGGCTATATCAACGGCTATAAGTGCATTAAATGTTTCATCGGATGTCAGATAAAGCAGTCGTGGACGGTCCGGTCGTGCATGTAACCACTACACGACGGTTCACTTACAGCGACCTACGGTTGGTTGCTAAAGCGGCTTTTAGCGACCTACGGTTGGTCGCTAAAAACCTTTAGCGACCCATAAGGATGGTCGCTGTAGCTGCCGTCGCTAAAGGCTTTAGCGACCGACATCTTTTTAGCGACCGACCGTCTGTTGCTAATATTGTATATTTAGCGACCAATCGTGGGTTGCTGTACTACAGATTTAGCAACCAACCGTAAGTCGTCATACTATATATTTAGCAACCAACAGAAAGTCGCCCTTGTTACAGTTGTTGTTAATAATAATATACATTTAATTAAGCACCACAAATCACAAATTTTTATACACAAATCATAAAGACATACACATTTAATCAGTATCACAGTCATAGATCCATCACATAAACACAAAAGCACCACAATTATATGATCACAAAAGCATCACAATTATAATATTATTCACAATTAGATCATTTACAAATAGCTAGATCATTCACAAAAGCTCCAGAGATGATCAGTCACAAAAGCACCACAGCGACATCACTCCAGCTTGAAGCAGTTCAAAAGCCCACAACTACATCACTAATGTTTCATATCACTCCAGCTATTGTTCAAAAGCCCACAACTACATCACTCTAGCTGCTCCAGAGCTGATCAGTCACAAAAGCACCAAACCTTAAAATCCTATTTTGGGGAATCTAGTAAAACTCTCTACAGGCTTTGAAGCGAAATACCTTTTAATCATAATTTTCTTACCTTTGGAGTTACATCTCATAAAAAATGTTTCTAATAAAATATTAAATGAAAAGAACCCCCATGTCAAATAAGTCATTCCTTTATTAAAATTATATAATTATAAGTACTCTCTAAGAAATTATTTTAAATCATCTCTTAATAAAGGATATACACTAGGAATTTTTCCTTAAATAAATATTTTTGAAGTGTATGAATTATCTATTTAAGAGCATTTGCATGCATGAGAAGATTAATAAATACTTACTATAAAAAATAAATATAGTGCATTCATGCCGGAGATTTTGATTATACATTTAATTTGAATTTGAAACTCTAGCTCATATTTGAATTTATAATTTATATTAAAACTAGAAAATAAAATAATATATAAAATTAAAACAGGAAAAAAAGAAAAAGAGATGCTTACTTATGACCTGGGCCAAATGCGCCCAGCCAGCCCATCCATGTTTCCTCCTTACCTGAACGTGCGCGCCTGTGGACCCGCTTTGTCAGCACAATAAACTATGGTGGGCTTCTTTGTCTCACTGGCGCGTGGGGTCTATTGTTAATCGGCCCACATGTCACGCCCATACACATGGGGGTGGGAATCGATCACTGCCCGATGGACCCCGAACCTAGAGCCTTCTTCTCAACCGTTTTTAGATAGGATTCGTTCCCTGAATCATAAGGAGATGCCTCCACCACGGATCCTTGTACAGTGAATCCCGCCTAGGTTCCTGCCCTGATCATGACCATAGCTATATATGAATTACCTCGTGCAGCCCTCAACACATTAGACCACCTCGACGTTGGAAGCCAGGGCCACCATGACCAAGAGCGGATGAACTACCAGAGCACCGTGAAACTCCATCGCGTGGGAACAGGGTAGCCGCATGGAAAACTCCAGTACACTGTCGTTGAGTCCTCAGATAAAGGCCAAGGAGTTCACCGGAGGGCACCGAATGTTGTTGCAGTGCTATTGGATAAGGAGATCGAGCGGATCGCTATGCCAAGCGGGTAGATTGTGATGCACATTGCGTCGCCGCTGTTGTCGAGTCGGCTCGACTGATCAGAGGGAGCATGGTGGCCAGGGACCATTGCTAGAGCGTATGGATCACGATGGTGGCTGCTGCGAATACGGGGAGCCATCGTGTGGTCGGGAATTGCTCGCCGGAGCGGGCTAACCGCTGCAGAGTCGCCCTTCAACGTGAGCAGGGGCCTCTTCACCATAATCTCTGGTGAGTAACATGTAATATTTCTCTCCATAATCTTCTCTTCAATTAGCACATTTGTACGGGTGATTGGGGCACTTGACGGTTGGGTGACGGGGCTCCGACGAGGTCTCCGCCGTCTGAGCATGTACGTTGTCGTGTGCACGTCCTAGCAGCGAGATAGGGGGTAAGGAGAAGATGGCCGAGTACTATTGATATGGGGTTCAATGCTGGAGATTAGAAGTGGATCTACCGATTCGCCACATTGAATCATGGGCGTTGATCTACAATCGTGCGATCCAGGGCTAAAGTAAGGAGTGGCGGATTCTTAGCCAAAGATCTGGGATCCGAGGGTTACCGTAGTGTTCTTGTTCTGATCTAATCTTGGACATTTGATAGTGGTCCAACGATTGAGATCCGAAGACACCCCTTTGACCATGGCCTTTTTCATAAGAGACCATGCAGTTAGTTATAATGAACCTGTCGTCCATACCTAGTTCAAAATATTTTAAATTAAGTCCTAAAATTTATAAATTAGACCTTGGAGTTTTGAGGAATAGTGGCCTCAATCCTCTAGCTAACTGTTTATACAAATAAAATACACGAAATATATTTTAAGTATAAAAATAATTCTAAAAACTTAGAAAATTCATATCTAATTCATTTTAACTCCGATTTTAGTGATTCCCGAACCTACGGTCTCATAACGATGTGTACAATTTTATTACACACTTTTTCTATGTATGGTATAATGTTATTTTGACCTATTCTTTGCCCATCTATATGTATTTCTACGATAGAAGCGAGGTTGTGAGGCACTTAGATCCTAGATTGGAGAAGTACCTGGAGTTGCACCAAAAAGGCAAGTTGTGCCCTTGATCACTTTTCTTTACCCAATAGTGTTTTCGATAATCAATGTGACATGCTCAAGTTAACTTGATGGGACCTAATAGGTTAGCCTAGTTTTGTTCATCCTAGACCTTACAAACAAATGAAGTATTGGGTAATCTTGCTATTGCTCTACCTAGTTTTGGGATTAATATTATATCTGAATAATGATCATGTTCCATTATTATTGTTTGTTTAATTATTGTTCATGATAAGATTATTATGTTAATTGGAACATGGAGCGAACAACCCCGTGGCAGATGGGTATAATGGCTTGTGGGTAAAGATGTGCAAACTTTGCAAAGTGTAAAACTGGTATATCAGCCTTGCTCATGATCACGAGCGGCTCGGACCCTCACATGAGTAATTTATGGAATTAAATTTAATCTGTCATTTGCATTGCATTGTGGGATTTATTATCAATTGTGATCAAATATTTATTTGGGTTGGTATCTACTTATATTTAATAATTAATAAAATTTTGACCAACTATTAAAAGCAATGCTCAACTTTAACCATTCTTCTTGGTAAGCCTTACACTTTACATAAGCCCCCACTGTAAGTGAGCTCACGCATATTATTCCCCACAACTTATTGAGCAATGAACGTATGTGAGCTCACTCTTGCTAAACTCACACTAGGTCAAGAACAGGTATCACAAAATGAGGAGAATGAAGGATGCTATGATGAGTTCGGAGAGGTCTAGGTCGTCGTCTCTCAGTCAACTATGGTTGTGGAGGATCGTTGTCGTAAAATGATGTAATTATTTAGCTATTTTGTACAGAACCCTTATTATGTAATAAATATGTGACATTGATTTATGTAGATCTATCATGTAACCACCCACCTCCCAGCCTATATAAATATATGCCACCATAATACCTTAAGCCATCAATCATAGACTCATCTCCTCCATAGCCTCGCGGCAGCACCGCTGCCATCCAAGCCACAGCAGCCCGCCACTAGCTAGATTCGCAGCCATAAGCTGCTATGACCATCTCGTCAAAGTTTGACTCCCACCCAAACTCTAGCGACAACTCTGGCGAGGAATTTCTCTCCGCCCATTCATCTTCTGGGGCAACCCAAAACATCGTCGTGACCAGCTCAGCGAGAGCTTCGTCATCGTGCTTCCATTTCGTCGACCAGATCTTTGGTTCATCGTCAAAAAAACCGAGATGACCAACATCAACGTGTGATTAAAGGTCTTGATTGGAAGGTAACTTGATGGTAGGTTAGGGGTCTTTCCCTCTTGATAAGTTTGACGCTTCCCACCTGATAGACAACAACCACCATATACCCTTTTACATACAAGATTTGCATAAAACACAAATTTAACGATAGGTACAATCATGATAAGTTGGCAACATCTAGATCATGCATTTGTAAACAAACTTTTCCCATCTTTAACAAACTTAACTAACGAATCAGATTGCGTCATATCATCTATTTTTGTGCAACCCTACTAATTTATTAAAAATGTGATATCTTCTAGATCAAATAATTTGTTTTAATCTGTTCAAGTTGTGTTAGGTTCATACTAATTTCTGTGTGCGTAGTAATAACATTGTTTTAATTATGCCACATGTTTTAATTAATTAATTAATTATTTAATTAATGTTAATTAACTTGATAATCTAGTTAATCTAATTTATAGTTCTAACCTACTCATTTTATAAATAATTGTTAATGATTAATACCAACTCAAATGTTTTAATTTAATACCTGCTTAGTTTAAATGCAATACATGTTAGATCCCATCTATTAGATTTATTACGCTTAAAATATCGTTTTATCCATAAATTCTTTGTTTTAGCTCCGATTTTAATGGTTCTCGAACCTACGATCTCGTAGCGACGCGTAGGATATTCTTATGTTGTTTGTTCATGTGCTTTGGTGTAATGTTACCATACCCATTATTTGTTTGATTATATGTATTGCTACGCATAGAAGTGAGGTCACGAGAAATCTGAAGACTAATTTGGTGAAGTACATAGGAATCTCGAGTTTAAAGCAAGTTGTGCCTTTGATCACTTTTCTTTACCCAATAATGTTTCTGTTAATCACTGTGACATGCTCAGGTTAATCTAATGGGACCTAATAGGCCTCCCTAGACTTGTTTATCACACACCTTGTTTACCACTGAACTTTTGGGTAGCTTTGCTATTGCTCTACCTGGTTTTGAGATTAATATTACATTATGATCATGTTCCAATTCTACTACTGTTTTAATTATTGTTCATGACAAGATCATTGTGTTAATTGGAACATGGAGCTTAACTTGAGAAACACGTGCTACCACAAGGGTGAAATGGGATGCCCTTGGCTGACTAATTAGGAAAGCTAGTGGAGGACTACCTTACCTGAAAGGGGCAAGGGCAGTAGGGGAGTTGCGTATAGGGAAGTTCTTGGGTCGATCATGCTACGATGGCTTTTCGGACGAGTGATTCCTATATTGCCCTTCCTAGAATGTAGCGGGTTTTCTGAAGCTAGTGGAACTTTGTAAAGGCCTCATAGTGGATCCCTAGCCATTCACCTCAGAAGTGTCTAAGGGTATAGTTAACCCTGGCTAGACGGGATACACGACCTGTGGGTAAAGGGCGCAACCTCTGTAGAGTGTAAAACTGGTATATCGGTTGTGCTCGCGGTCATGAGCAGCTCAGGACTCTCGCATGATTAACTTATGGAATTAATCTTAATCTGTCATATGCATTGCATTGTGGGTGTTGTTATTAATCTTGATCTCTTACTTAATTGGGTTGGTATCTACTTATACTTAGTAACTGCTAATAAAATTTTGACCAACTTTAAAAGCAATGCTCAGCTTTAACCATCTCCTTTGGTAAACCTTACACTTCACATGAGCTCCCACCTTTGGTGAGTTCATGCACATTATTCCCCACAACTTGTTGAGCGATGAACGTATGTGAGCTCACCCTTGTTGTACTCACATCCCCCTAGGTCAAGAAAAGGTACCCCTGGATGAGGCGTACGAAGGATGTTGTGATGAGTTCGTGAGTGGTCTAGGCCGTCGTCTCCCAGTCAACTTTGTGTTGCTGGATCGTTGTCTTCGCATGATGTAATTATTTAATATTTTATACAGAACTCAACTATATATTAAGGATGTGACATTCATTTCTGTACCATGAGTCATCATATGTGTGAGACTTAGTCCCAGCACACATTTGGCTTTTCGCGCCCGGGTCCCTAAAACCTGGGTGTGACATCTTTCATGTGTCGAAATTAAATCCGTTCACTCCATCATATACACCATTGTGCAATGATCTGCCTCAAATGGCTGATCTTACATGGCTGGATGTCCAGCATGTGCAAATTTTGGATTGTCCTTTAGTTTGGAAGGGAAGTCGTTCAGTGGTTCAACTTCCAATTCAATCGGCTACATGGGAGGATTATGAAGTCTTGAAGCCTAGATTTCCATCAGTTCTTGATTGTGGACAATTAAGCTCAGGCAGAGGGGAAGATGTCAGTACTGAAGCACATGCAGTAGCTCCGGGTGAGGCGTGACAGCGTGGTTGGCTGTAGGAGTGGAAGAAGCGAAGTTAGCAGGAAGAGAAATTGTGTTTGAAGTGTGCGTTCATGTCACACACGGATTTAAGGGATAAAGCCGGGTGCGTCTCATATGTGCGCCAAGTAAGAACAACACATATAATAACAAAGTGCATAGAGATAAACGTCATAAATATCATAAATGTACTTATTACATAGCGGAAGTCTTACAAAATAAATGATAAATATAAAACAAACTAAATATTATTTCTCTGGTGCCACAAAGCGGACTAGGAGACACCACCTAGATCAAGTCGAACTCCTCGTTGTGCGGCTCCTCTTCGACCACATGCTCTACACCTGTGGGGGTTTATATATCGCAAGAGTGGGCTCTCAAAAGATCATAGCTCAACAAATTGTGGGGAATAATGTGCATAAACTCACCAAAGGTGGGAGTTCATGTGAAGTGTAAGGCTAATCAACAAAATAATGGTTGAAACTGAGCATTGCTTTTAGAAGTTGGTCACAATTTTATTAGCAGTTACTAAGTGTAAGTAAATACCAAACCATAATAATAGTAAATAAAAGTAGTAATAAATAATCTCAATGCGATGCAAATGACAAATTGAATTTAATTCCATAAATTAATCATGTGAGAGTCCTGAGCTGCTCATGACCATGAGCATGACTAATATACCAGTTTTACACTCTGCAGAGGTTGTACCCTGTACCCACAAGTCATGTTACCCATCTGCCAAGGGGTCATGAATCCCATACACCTCTACCAAGGAAGCAAGGCAGGGTAACACTACGAGGCCTTTACCTAGTTCCATTAGCTTCAGAAAACCCGCTACAGTTTCTAGGAAGAGCATGCAGGAATCCCCCGTCTGACCGTCATCGCAGCAAAATCAACCCGGGAACCTCCCTACACGCCTACTCCCCAACTGCCCTTGCCCCTATCGGGTAAGGTAATCCTCCACTAGCTTTTCTAGTTAGTCAGCTAAGGGCGTCCCATTCCACCCTTGTGGTGGCACGTGTTTTTCAAGTTAAGCTCCAGGTTACAATTAAAAATAATGATCTTGACATGAACAATAAATAAAATAACAGAATAATTGGAACATGGACATAATGTAATATTAATCCCAAAACCATATAGAGCAATAACAAAACTACCCAAATGATTCAGGGGTAAACAAGGTAAAAGGATAACCAGTCTAGGGTGACCTATTGGGTAAAATTAAACCTATGCATTGATAAGTGATAATGATGAACATTATTGGGTAAAAAGTGGTCAAGGGCACAACTTGCCTTCAACGAGCTCCTGCTCAGCAACTTCTACCTGCTAAACACCGGGATCCTCAGCCACTGGCTCTTCTTCTACTCGCCACAATACAAACAAGCATAGTATAAAGAGGAAATTAACATCACACCAAACATGTATACAAAATACATATTAATAATCTACATATTAAAATAAGATCATAGGAAAAAGAATCATTAAATTTGGAGTTATGGATTTTAAGTTATGAATTTCTGAAGGTTCTATGTATGTGATACAAGATTAATTAAGAGATAAATTTTAATATGGTTTTAATGTCAAAACAGAGAGATTATGCGATAAACAACATTATTACAAAATTATAGAAACTGGAATGGATTAATTTGGACTAAGTATGAATTTTCTAGGAATTAAACAAGTTCTAACCATTATTTTTACATTAAAAATCATTTTGTATTAACTTTTCCTAGATTTTCTAATCTCCTGGACTGCGTGTATAATAAACAGAAACACAGGGACCCTGGCGTAAAAATCCCTAAGACCTAGAGCGATGCGCCGTGGACTGCGGGTTGATTTATAACAAGCTCGGGGTTTATTTTGCAAAACGTACACGGCGAAAGGGTACGGTGAGCTCTGGACCGCACAATTGAAGATGGACGGCTTGGATTAGATCCAAGCCACCCGAATTGGTACACGACCCCGCTCCCGTCCGATCAGATCGGGCGGTTTGAGTCTATCCCCCGCGAATCGTTATGCGCCCTAAATCACAGTCGTCCATCTAATCAGCCACGACTCGAATCAAATCTTCTAGCATCAGGTGGCTTCCTCACCATCGCGGCTATTGCTGAGTAGATCAACGGTCCATGCGCACTGCCCGAGCGATCCCCCTTTCCCCCCTTTTCTGGAACTCGATCCGCAGCGGAGATCGGCCTCCGCGGCGGCGCCATGGCCGGAGCCCACGACCCAGCGCCATAGTTCCCCAATCTCCCTTCGACTAGTCGATTCATGACAAGTGAACGACGGCGAATCCTAAAGGAGGGTTTAATTCCGCCGAGAGGAACGAGTTCAACATCAACCACGTTGAGGCGAATTCGACGATGAAATTGAATCTCCGATGAGAAATTGGTTCAAACCCCGCCTCACAATTCCTAATCTCGTTGAACGTATTCCAATCTATAGATGTATTAGAGGACTTGGGCCACTTACCCGAGGTGAAGGTGACCGCAGAGACGATCGTCCACGGCGAGTGCGGTCCATAGCCTTTACGGAGGCCGGGGAGGATTGTGCGACGACCTGGGGACGAATTCATTCCTCGCAGTCCGCCAAGGTGCCACCAATGACCCAGACCGGCTTGTGGAACAAGACCGACGACAAGTACCGTCGTTCATGTGTGGCGGCGAGCTTTCACCCGCACTCCCTTTCCTCTCTTTCTCACTGTGGGTTCCACGGTCAAGCACTAGCGACTATGGCGGAGTCCTCGAGGCTTATAGGCTTGCGCATTCATGGAATTTAGCGAGTTGGTGCACCCTCCCACGAGCTGCGCGATTGCACGTGCTCCGCCACGATCCCGCCATAAGCGGTGTTCGTTGGAGAGGAAGGTGCCGCGAACTCAGGTCCACCCGTCAACCAAACGCGCGTGAGCTAAGCGGAGGAAAGCAGAGGCCCACACGTCAGTGAGGGGGTGAGGGCGGACACGAGGGAGAGACTGCCCGGTGGTCCCCCCATGTCGGCGCCTTCTTCCGCCCACGACCGCGTGGACACGAAGCCAAATGGGCCGAAAACAAGTTACCGGCCCAATTAGTGTTCCTTCACTTTTCTTTTTCTTTTTCTGTTTTCTGTTTTATTTCCCCTTTTTTGTTATTTCTATTTTCAAATTCATAATTTGAATTCCCATTCAAACCCAAACTTTGTGGTAAATTTGTTTTCTCATTAAATATACAACTTAAACATGGCATGGTAAATTTTATTTATTTTATTTTATTATATTTATTTTGTGATAACTAGTGCTCTCCTTCTCAGATTTTAAAATTTCAATTTAAGTCTTGATTCCAATTTGAACATTAAGGTGTTTCTATAAAATTTTATTACTAACATATGCACACATAAATAAAATCCTCAGCATGATGCACATATTGTTTTAGGTGTCATTAGTTAATTAATGACTTTTGAAGTGTTGATTCACATGTTATAATAAACAGAGGAATAAACATGTATATAAATCAACTATGTTTTCATTTTACATTTTTGGGTATTACAGTTCATAATTTTTGATGGGCCGTGTGGGCACTGTGTTGGCTATAGGCTGGAACCCTTATATTCTCCTGTGATGTAG
Source organism: Zea mays (assembly GCF_902167145.1). Taxonomy (NCBI): domain Eukaryota; kingdom Viridiplantae; phylum Streptophyta; class Magnoliopsida; order Poales; family Poaceae; genus Zea; species Zea mays. The sequence continues at coordinate 236,441,813 of NC_050097.1, read as the reverse complement.
CAGACAGAGTATGCAAAAATACAGAAAGAACTCCACCTTCTTTTGTCCACGTCTCGACTCTCGCTGTGCACAGCGATCGACGGTAGCTCACGTCGTGGCAACATCGCGCCTCCGGCTAGCGGCATCACAATGCATAGCTTCAAAAATTGTAATGTAACTTATTTTTGGAAGGGAAATAGGGTTAACCTTTTTCCTACAATTAATTTTGGTGGTTGAATGACCAACACAAATATATGGACTAACTAGTTTGCTCTAGAATACTGTTCTACATGTGCATAAGGTTCAACACAAACCAATAAATATTCAAGTTAGGGACCCAATTCAAAAGGAGCAAAAAAGGACTTGAGTGTGTTGTGGTCTGGCGCACCGGACTGTCTGGTGTGCCACCGGACAGTGTCCGGTGTGCCAGGACCGTACAGGGTCTAACCAGCTACTCTCGGGAAAGTGCGGCCGGGCTCCGCTATAATTCACCAGACTGTCCGGTGTGCCACCGTAATGTCCGGTGTGCCAGCGGGCAACAGTTATCCAGCGCGCAACGATCGACTCTGACAGGAGCTACAGTGAGCAACAGTGCCACGCAGAAGTCAGAGCAGTGAAGTTAGAGGGGCACCGGACTATCCGGTGTGGCACCGGACTATCCAATGCTGCAAGAGGACAAAGCTCCAATGGTCGCCCGAGCTCCAAACCCTAACGATTGGGTGACGTGGCGTCACATCGGATAGCCTACAGTGCCTGCCCGGTGGCGCACCGGACTGTCCGGTGCGCCCATCGCCAGGAGCCTCCCCAACGGCTACTTTGGTGGTTGAGGGCTATAAATACCCCCAACCACCACAACTCCAAGCATCCAAGTTTTCTGAACATCACATTCAATACAAGAGCTCTAGCATTCACTCCAAGACACAATACAAAAGATCAAATCCTATCTGAGTCCCAAATTCACTTAGTGGCTTGTGAGAGAGAGATTTTTGTGTTCATTTGAGTTCTTGTCACTTGGATTGGCTTTCTTCTTTTCCCATTCTTATTCTCAAGAGCTTTGTAAGCGAGGCAAGAGACACCAAGTGTGTGGTGGTCCTTGTGGGGTCTTAGTGACCCGTGAGATTAAGGAAGAAGGCTCACTCGGTCTAAGTGACCGTTTGAGAGAGGGAAAGGGTTGGAATAGACCCGGTCTTTGTGACCTCCTCAACGGGGACTAGGTTCTTTGGAACCGAACCTCGGTAAAACAAATCACCGTGTTCATCCACTTGATTTTCATTTGATTTGTTTTCCCCCTCTCTCCCGGACTTGTTATTTGTTCTAACGCTAACCTCGGCTTGTAGTGTGTGATTAAAGTTGTAAATTTCAGATTACGCCTATTCACCCCCTCTAGGCGACTTTCAATTGGTATCAGAGCTTGGTGCTTCATTAGAGTCTAACAACTTGAAGTGATGTCAGGAGAACACGCCAAGAGGGAGATCGTGACCGGCAACAAGCCCGCAAGCTCATGGAGAACCCTTTCGAGGGAGTCTGGCAACAAGCACAAGGAGGAATCATCTTCCTCCATCAAGTCGCATCTGAGAGGTGACAAGAAGAAGATGAAGAAAGTGGTCTACTACGAGACCGACTCTTTGTCACCCTCCACATCATCAAGCTCTGACTCGTCCGTCGCTTCTAAGTGCCATGAGCGCAAGAAGTATAGTAAGATGCCCCTATGTTATCCTCGCATTTCTAAACGCGTTCCATTACTTTTCGTTCCTTTAGGCAAACCACCATATTTTGATGGTGAAGATTATTGTATGTGGAGTGATAAAATGAGGCATCACCTAACCTCACTCCACGAAAACATATGGGACATAGTTGAATTTGGAGCGCATGTACCATAGGTGGGGGACAAAGATTATGACTCGGACAAAGTTGCCCAAATTAGGCACTTTAACTCCCAAGCCACGTCTATACTCCTCGCCTCCTTGTGTCGAGAGGAGTATAACAAGGTGCAAGGGTTAAAGAGCGCCAAAGAAATTTGGGACGTGCTCAAGACCACGCACGAAGGAGATGAGGTGACCAAAATCACCAAACGCGAGACAATCGAGGGCGAAATCGGTCGATTCGTCCTCAACAAAGGAGAAGAGCCGCAAGCAATGTACAACCAGCTAAAGACCATGGTCAATCAAGTGCGCAATCTCAGGAGCACCAAATGGGATGACCATGAGATGGTCAAGGTTATTCTTAGATCCCTCGTATTTCGTAATCCTACTCAAGTTCAATTAATACGTGGGGATCTTAGATATAAACTAATGTCTCCTGAGGAAGTGATTGGGAAGTTTGTGAGCTTTGAACTAATGACCAAAGACTCCAAACACATCATCAACTTGGAGCAAGGCGACACCTCCACACCCGAGGTGCAACCCGTCGCATTCAAAGCGACGGAAGAAGAGAAGAGGGAGTCTACACCAAGTAGGCTTCCAAACGACGCCTCCAAACTCGACAACGAGGAGATGGCGCTCATCATCAAGAGCTTCCGCCAAATCCTCAAGCAAAGGAGGGGGAAGGACTACAAACCCCGCTCCAAGAGGTTGTGCTACAAATGTGGTAAACCCGGTCATTTTATTGCAAAATGTCCAATGTGAAGTGAAAGTGATAGGGACGATGATAAGAAGGGGAAGAAGAAAGAAAAGATGAGGTACTACAAGAAGAAGGGTGGTGATGCTCACATATGTCGAGAATGGGACTCCGACGAGAGCTCCACCGACTCCTCCTCCGACGAGGACACCGCCAATATCGCCGTCAACAAAGGCCTCCTCTTCCCCAACGTCGGCCACAAATGTTTCATGGCTAAGGACGGCAAGAAAAAGAAGGTACACTCTAGATCCACCCCCAAATATACAACATCTAGTGATGAGGGTAGCTCTAGTGATAATGAAGATGATTTACTTAACTCTTTTTGCCAACCTTAGCTTGGAAAAAAGGAAAAATTAAATGAATTGATAGAATCTATTCATGAGAAGGATGAACTCTTGGATAGCCAAGAGGACTTCCTTATTAAAGAAAACAAAAAACATGTTAAATTGAAAAATGCTTATGCTTAGGAAGTAGAAAAATGTGAAAATTTATCTAAGGAGCTTAGCATTTGTCATGATTCAATTTCTAGCCTTAGAATTGAAAATGCTAGCTTAGCTTCTAAGGTCAAAGATTTAAATGTTTGTAATGATTCTATCTCCTGTCTTAGAGATGAAAATGCTATTTTAAATGCTAAGATAGAAAAATTAAATGCTTGCAAACCCTCTACATCTACTGTCGAGCATGTTTCCATTTGCACTAGATGTAGAGATATTAATGTTGAAGCTATTGATGATCACATTACCATGATTAAACAACAAAATGATCACATAGCTAATTTGACTGCTAAAATTAATGAGCATGAACTTGAAAATGAAAAGTTTAAATTTGCTAGAAGCATGCTCTATAATAGGAGACGCCCTAGCATTAAGGATGGCATTGGTTTCCAATAGGGAAGCAATGTCAAGCTTAATGCCCCTAAAAGATTGTCTAATTTTGTGAAAGGCAAAGCTCCCATGGTTCAGGATAGTGAGGGTTACATTTTATATCCTGCAAACTATCCCGAACATAAGATTAGGAGAATTCATGCTAGAAAACCTCACATTGTTTCTCATCATGCATATATGTATAAAATGAGGCTTCTAGCTCTAGGTAATCAACTCATGAAAAATTGCCTAAAAATAAAAATCCTACTACATCAAATGAGCACAACATTTCATTTAAGACTTTTGATGCTTCCTATGTGCTTACTAACAAATCAGGCAAAATAGTTGCCAAATATGTTGGGGGCAAACACAAGAGTCCAAAGACCTGTGTTTGGGTACCCAAGGTGCTTGTTTCTAATGTGAAAGGACCCAAGACCGTTTGGGTACCTAAGAACAAGGCCTATATTTGTTTTGTAGGTTTATGCATCCGGTGGTTCAAGTTGGATAATCGATAGCGGGTGCACAAACCACATGACAGGGGAGAAAATGATGTTCTCCTCCTATGAGAAAAATGAAGATCCCCAACGAGCTATCACATTCGGGGATGGAAATCAAGGTTTGGTCAAAGGACTTGGTAAAATTGCAATATCACCTGACCATTCTATTTCCAATGTTTTTCTTGTAGACTCTTTAGATTACAATTTGCTTTCTGTTTCTCAATTATGTAAAATGGGCTACAACTGTCTTTTTACTGATATAGGTGTTACTGTCTTTAGAAGAAGTGATGATTCAATAGCTTTTAAGGGAGTGCTAGAGGGTTAGCTATACTTAGTTGATTTTAATCAAGTTGAACTAGACACTTGCTTAATTGCTAAGACTAACATGGGTTGGCTCTGGCATCGCCGACTAGCCCATGTCGAGATGAAGAATCTTCACAAACTTCTAAAGGGAGAGCACATTTTAGGACTAACCAATGTTCATTTTGAGAAAGACAGGGTTTGTAGCGCATGTCAAGCAGGAAAGCAGGTTGGTGCTCATCATCCACACAAGAACATCATGACGACTGACAGGCCGCTCGAGCTACTCCACATGGATCTATTCGGCCTAATAGCTTACATAAGCATCAGCGGGAGTAAGTATTGTCTTATTATTGTGGATGATTATTCTCGCTTTACTTGGGTATTCTTTTTGCAGGAAAAATCTCAAACCCAAGAGACCTTAAAAGGATTCTTAAGATAGGCTCAAAACAAGTTTGGATTAAGGATAAAAAAGATAAGAAGCGACAATGGGACGGAGTTCAAAAATTCTCAAATCGAAGGCTTTCTTCAGGATGAGGGCATCAAGCATGAGTTCTCTTCTCCCTACACACCTCAACAAAATGGTGTAGTAGAGAGGAAGAATAGAACTCTATTGGACATGGCAAGGACCATGCTTGATGAGTACAAGACACCGACCGGTTTTGGGCCGAGGCGATTAACACCGCCTACTACTCCATCAATCGGCTCTACCTTCACTGAATCCTCAAGAAGACATCATATGAACTCCTCACCGGTAAAAAGCCCAATGTTTCATATTTTAGAGTCTTTGGAAGCAAATGTTTTATTCTTATTAAAAAAGGTAGAAAATCTAAATTTACTCCTAAGGCTGTAGAAGGCTTTTTACTTGGTTATGACTCAAATACAAGGGCATATAGAGTCTTCAACAAATCCACTAGATTAGTTGAGGTTTCTTCTGACATTGTGTTTGATGAGACTAACAGCTCCCAAGTGGAGCAAGTTGATCTTGATGAGCTAGATGATGAAGAGGCTCCATGCATCGCGCTAAGGAACATGTCCATTGGGGATGTGTGTCCTAAGGAATCCGAAGAGCCTCCACAAGCACAAGATCAACTGTCATCTTCCAACCAAGCATCTCCATCAACCCAAGATAAGGATCAGGCTCAAGATGATGAAGGTAATGATCAAGAGATTGAGCCACCTCAAGAGGAGGACAATGATCAAGGGGGAGATGAAGATAATGAAGACAAGGAAGATGATCAAGAAATACAGGGTCAAAGACCACCATACCAAAGAGTCCACCAAGCAATTCAAAGAGATCACCCCGTCAACTCCATCCTCGGTGACATTCATAAGGGGGTAACCACTAGATATCGAGTAGCACATTTTTGTGAGCATTACTCTTTTGTTTCCTCTATTGAGCCATACAGGGTAGAGGATGCACTAAGAGATCCGGATTGGGTGCTGCCTATGTAAGAGGAACTCAACAACTTCACGAGGAATGAGGTATGGCATTTAGTTCCACGTCCTAATCAAAATGTTGTAGGTACCAAATGGGTATTCCGCAACAAGCAAGTTGAGCATGGTGTGGTGACAAGAAACAAAGCCCGATTTGTGGCCAAGGGTTATTCACAAGTCGAAGGTTTGGACTTTGATGAAACTTAAGCACCCGTAGCTAGGCTTAAGTCAATTCGTATATTACTTGCCCATGCTACTTACCATGGCTTTAAGCTCTATCAAATGGACGTGAAAAGTGCCTTCCTCAATGGATCAATCAAGGAAGAGGTCTACGTTGAGCAACCTCCCGGCTTTGAAGATAGTGAGTACCCTAACCATGTGTACAAACTCTCAAAGGCGCTTTATGGGCTCAAACAAGCCCTAAGAGCATGGTATGAATGCCTGCGAGATTTTCTTATCACTAATGGCTTCAAAGTCAGAAAAGCCGATCCTACTCTCTTTACTAAAACTGTTGCAAAAGATTTGTTTGTATGCCAAATTTATGTTGGCGATATTATATTTGGGTCTACTAACTAAAAGGGAAATAGGGTTAACCTTTTCCCAGTATTAATTTTGGTGGTTTAAATGCCCAACACAAATATTGGACTAACTAGTTTGCTCTAGATTATATATTCTACAGGTGCATAAAGGTTCAACACAAACCAATAAAAGAACAAAGTTAGGGTTCAAAATCAAAGGAGCAAAGGAACTAAGGGTGCCCTGATCTGGCGCACCGGACAATGTCCGGTGCACCAGGACCGTACAACTCCAAACTCACCACCCTTAGGTTTTTCTGGGCGTGCTCCGCTATAATTCACTGGACCGTCCGGTGTGCCACCGGACTGTCCGGTGCACCAGCGGAGCAACGGCTACTTCGCGCAATGGTCGCCTGCAAAAGTTGAATTCCAGATGAACAGTGCGCGGCAGAGCAGAGCAGTCGCCAGAGGCGCACCGAAGAATGAACAGTATCTGTCCGATGCGGCACCGGACTGTCCGGTGCCACTAGAAGACAAAGCCTCCAACGGTCGTCTGCGCCCGAACCCTAACGGTTGGGTGACGTGGCTGGCGCACCGGACTGTCCGGTGTGCCCATCGGCAGCAGCCCCTCCCCAACGGTTGTTTGGTGGTTGAGGGCTATAAATACCCCTCAACCACCTCCACTCCAACCATCCAAGCATTCACCACACTTCATTCAATACAAGAGCAAAGTGCAACACTCCAAGACACAAATCAAAGCCACCGATCCAATCAAAGTCTCCAATTCAATTCTAGTGCTTTAGGACTTGAGAGAGGATCGTTCTTGTGTTTCTTTGTTGCTTGGTTGGCTTTCTTCTTTCTCTCATTCTTATTCTCAAAGCCTTGTAAGCGAAGCAAGAGACACCAATCGTGTGGTCGTCCTTGAGGGGTCTAAGTGACCCAAGAAATCAAGGAAGAAAGCTCATTCGGTCTAAGTGACCGTTTGGGAGAGGGAAAGGGTTGAAAGAGACCCGGTCTTTGTGACCACATCAACGGGGACTAGGTTCTTTAGAACCGAACCTCGGTAAAACAAATCACCGTGTCCATTCTTTTTATTTTTTGGTTGATTTGTTTTCCCCTCTCTCCCGGACTTGATATTTGTTCTAACGCTAACCCCAGCTTGTAGTGTGTTTAAAGTTGTAAATTTCAGTTTCCGCCTATCCACCCCCCTCTAGGCGACTTTCAATTGGTATCAGAGCCCGGTACTTCATTTAGAGTCTAACCACTCGAAGTGATGTCGGGAGGATCCGCCAAGAGGGAGATGGAAACCGGCGAGAAGGCCACAAGCCACCGGAAGGCTCCATCAAGGGAGTCCGGCGCCAAAGGAAGGGAGGAATCACCTCCCCGCGTCAAGTCGCATCGGAGTGGCGACAAGAAGAAAAAGATGAAGAAAGTGGTCTACTACGAGACCGACTCTTCGTCGCCCTTCGGCTCCGATGCGGCGTCCGTCACTTCTAGGCGCCATGAGTGCAAGAAGTTTAGTAAGATCCCCCTATGATATCCCCGCATTTCTAAACGCGCTCCTTTACTTTCCATTCCATTAGGCAAACCACCGTATTTTGATGGTGAAGATTATTGTATGTGGAGTGATAAAATGAGGCATCACCTAACCTCACTCCACGCAAGCATATGTGACATTGTTGAGTTTGGAGCGCAGGTACCCACGGTGGGAGACAAGGGCTACGACTCGGACGAGGTCGCCCAAATCTGGCACTTTAAGGTGGTAAGGGTTAAAAAGCGCCAAGGAGATTTGGGATGTCCTAAAGACCGCACACGAAGGAGATGAGGTGACCAAGATCACCAAGCGGGAGACGATCGAGGGGGAGCTCGGTCGATTCGTCCTCAACCAAGGAGAGGAGCCACAGGCGACGTACAACCGGCTCAAAACCTTGGTCAACCAAGTGCGCAACCTCGGGAGTACAAAAAGGGATGACCATGAAATGGTCAAGGTTATTCTTAGATCCCTCGTATTTCGTAATCCTACTCAAGTTCAATTAATACGTGGTGATCCTAGATATAAGATAATGTCTCTCGAGGAGGTAATTGGGAAGTTTGTGAGCTTTGAACTAATGATCAAAGGCTCCAAACAAATTGTCAACTTTGAGCAAGGCGGCACCTCCACACCCGAGGTGCGACCCGTCGCATTCAAAGCGACGGAAGAGAAGAAAGAGGAGTCTACATCAAGTAGGCTTCCCATCGACGCCTCCAAGCTCGACAACGAGGAAATGGCGCTCATCATCAAGAGCTTCTGCCAAATCCTCAAGCAAAGGAGGGGGAAGGACTACAAACCCCGCTCCAAGAGGGTGTGCTACAAATGTGGTAAGCCCGGTCATTTTATCGCTAAATTCTCTATGTCTAGTGATAGTGACAGGGACAACGACAAGAGGGGGAAGAAGAAGGAGAAGCAAAGATACTACAAGAAGAAGGGCGGTGATGCCCACGTATGTTGGGAATGGGACTCCGACGAGAGCTCCACCGACTCCTCCTCCGACGAGGACGCCGCTAACATCGCTGTCAATAAGGGCCTCCTCTTCCCCAACGTCGGCCACAAGTGCCTCATGGCAAAGGACGACAAAAAGAAAAAGGTACAATCTAAAACCACCCCAAGTATACTACATCTAGTGATGAGAGTAGTTCTAGTGATGATGAAGATGATATACTTACCCTTTTGCCAACCTTAACATGCACCAAAAGGGAAAATTAAATGAATTGATAGGTGCCATCCATGAGAAGGATGAACTCTTGGATAGCCAAGAGGAATTCCTTATTAAGGAAAATAAAAAGCATATTAAAGTGAAGAATGTGTATGCTCAGGAAGTAGAGAAAAATGAAAACTTGACTAAGGAGCTAGGCATTTGCCATGATTCAATTACCAATCTTAGAAATAAAAATGCTAGTTTAATTGTTAAGATTGATAAATTGAATGAATCAATTTCTAGCCTTAGGATCGAAAATGATAGTTTAATTTCCAAGGCTAAGGATTTAAATGTTTGCAATGATTCTATTTCCCGGCTTAGAGATGAGAATGCAATCTTAAATGCTAAGATAGAAGAAATAAAATCTTGCAAATCCTCTACATCTACTGTTGATCATGTTACTATTTGTACGAGATGTAGAGATGTTAATGTTAATGCTATTCATGATCACCTTGCTTTAATTAAACAACAAAATGGTCATATAGCTCAATTAACTACTAAAATCAATGAACATGAAATTGAAAATGAAAAATTTAAATTTGCTAGAAGCATGCTCTATAGTGGGAGACCCCCTGGCATCAAGGATGGCATTGGTTTCCAACAGGGAAGCAATGTCAAACTTAATGCCCCTAAGAAATTGTCTAACTTTGTTAAGGGCAAAGCTCCCATGGTTCAGGATAATGAGGAATATATTTTATATCATGCTAATTACCCCGAACACAAAATTAGGAGAATTCATGCTAAGAAATCTCATTTTGTTTCTCACCATGCTTTTATGTATAAGAATGAGGCTTCTAGCTCTAGGCATTCTTGTCATGTTAAAATGCCTAAAAAGAAAACCCCTACTGCATCAAATGATCACAATATTTCATTTAAGACTTTTGATGCATCATATGTTTTAACTAACAAATCAGGCAAAGTAGTTGCCAAATATGTTGGGGGCAAACACAAGGGCTCTAAGACTTGTGTTTGGTTACCCAAGGTGCTTGTTTCTAACGTGAAAGGACCTAAGACTGATTGGGTACCTAAGAACAAGGCTTAAAACTATTTTTCAGGTTTATGCATCCCGGGGCTCATGTTGGATAATTGATAGCGGATGCACAAACCACATGAGAGGGGAGAAAAGAATGTTCTTCCTCCTACGAGAAAAACGAAGATCCCTAACGAGCTATCACATTCGGGGATGGAAATCAAGGTTTGGTCAAAGGACTTTGTAAAATTGCTATATCACCTGACCATTCTATTTCCAATATTTTTCTTGTAGATTCTTTAGATTATAACTTGCTTTCAGTTTCTCAATTATGCAAAATGGGTTACAACTGTCTTTTTACGGATATAGGTGTTACTGTCTTTAGAAGAAGTGATGATTCAATAGCATTTAAGGAAGTATTAGAGGGTCAGCTATACTTAGTTCATTTTAACAAAGCTGAACTCGATACTTGCTTAATTGCTAAGACTAATATGGGTTGGCTCTGGCATCGCCGACTAGCCCATGTTGGAATGAAGAATCTTCACAAGCTTCTAAAGGGAGAACACATTTTGGGACTAACAAATGTTCATTTTGAGAAAGACAGGGTTTGTAGCGCATGTCAGGCAGGAAAGCAAGTTGGCTCCCACCATCCACACAAAAACATAATGACAACAGACAGACCACTGGAGTTACTCCACATGGATCTATTCGGCCCGATAGCTTATATAAGCATCGGCGGGAGTAAGTACTATCTAGTAATTGTGGATGATTATTCTTGCTTCACTTGGATACTCTTTTTGCAGGAAAAATCACAAACCCAAGAGACTTTAAAGGGATTCTTGAGATGGGCTCAAAATGAGTTCGGATTGAGAATCAAAAAGATTAGAAGTGATAATGGAACGGAGTTCAAGAACTCTCAAATCGAAGGCTTTCTTGAGGACGAGGGCATCAAGCATGAGTTCTCTTGTAGTGGAGAGGAAGAATAGAACTCTACTAGACATGGCAAGGACCATGCTTGATGAGTACAAGACTCCGGACCGGTTTTGGGCTAAGGCGATTAACACCGCATGCTACTCCATCAACAGGTTATATCTTCACCGAATCCTCAAGAAGACATCATATGAACTCCTCACTGGTAAAAAGCCCAATGTTTCATATTTTAGAGTCTTTGGTAGCAAATGTTTTATTCTTATTAAAAGAGGTAGAAAATCTAAATTTACTCTGAAGGCTGTAGAAGGCTTTTTACTTGGTTATGACTCAAACACAAGGGCATATATAGAGTCTTCAACAAATCCACTGGATTAGTTGAAGTTTCTTGTGACATTGTGTTTGATGAGACTAATGGCTCCCAAGTGGAGCAAGTTGATCTTGATGAATTAGATGATGAAGAGGCTCCGTGCATCGCGCTAAGGAACATGTCCATTGGGGATGTGTGTCCTAATGAATCCTAAGAGCCCACACAAGCACAAGATCAACCGTCATCTTCCATGCAAGCATCTCCACCAACTCAAGATGAGGAACAGGCTCAAGACAATGAAGATCAGGAGGATGAGCCACCTCAAGAGGAGGACAATGATCAAGGGGGAGATGAAGACAAGGAAGATGAGCAGGAGATACAGGGTCAACGACCGCCACACCCAAGAGTCCACCAAGGGATTTAAAGAGATCACCCCGTGAACTCAATTCTCGGTGACATTCATAAGGGGTAACTACTCGATCTCGAGTCGCTCATTTTTGTGAACAATACTCTTTTGTGTCCTCTATTGAGCCATACAGGGTGGAGGATGCATTAAAAGATTTGGATTGGGTGTTAGCAATGCAAGAGGAGCTCAACAACTTCACGAGGAATGAGGTATGGCATTTAGTTCCACGTCCTAATCAAAATGTTGTAGGTACCAAATGGGTATTCCGCAACAAGCAAGATGAGCATGGTGTGGTGACAAGGAACAAAGCCCGACTTGTGGCCAAGGGTTATTCACAAGTCGTAGGTTTGGATTTCGGTAAAACCTATGCACCCGTAGCTAGGCTTGAGTCAATTCGTATATTACTTGCCTATGCTACTTACCATGGCTTCAAGCTTTATCAAATGGATGTGAAAAGTGCCTTCCTCAATGGACCAATCAAGGAAGAGGTCTATGTTGAGCAACCTCCCAGCTTTGAAGATAGTGAGTACCCTAACCATGTTTATAAACTCTCAAAGGCGCTTTATGGGCTCAAGCAAGCCCCGAGAGCATGGTATGAATGCCTTCGAGATTTTCTTATCACTAATGGCTTCAAAGTCGGAAAAGCCGATCCTACACTCTTTACTAAAACTATTGCAAAAGATTTGTTTGTATGCCAAATTTATGTTGATGATATCATATTTGGGTCTACTAACAAATCTACTTGTGAAGAGTTTAGTAGGATCATGATACAGAAATTCGAGATGTCTATGATGGGGGAGTTGAAGTATTTCCTAGGATTTCAAGTCAAGCAACTCCAAGATGGCACCTTCATCAGCCAAACAAAATACATACAAGACATACTTACCAAGTTTGGAATGAAGGATGCCAAGCCCATCAAGACACCCATGGGAACAAATGGGCATCTCGACCTCGACACGAGAGGTAAATCCGTAGATCAAAATGTATATCGGTCGATGATAGGATCTTTACTCTATTTGTGTGCATCTCGACCAGATATTATGCTTTCTGTATGCATGTGTGCAAGGTTCCAAGCCGATCCTAAGGAAGTTCACCTTAGGGTCGTAAAAAGAATCATGAGATATTTAGTTTACACTCCTAAGTTTGTACTTTGGTACCCCAAGGGATCCACTTTTGATTTAATAGGGTATTCAAATGCTGATTGGGCGGGTTGTAAAATTGATAGGAAGAGCACATCAGGGACTTGTCAGTTTCTGCGAAGATCCCTGGTGTCTTGGGCTTCAAAGAAACAAAACTCCATAGCTCTTTCTACCGCCGAAGCCGAGTATATTGTCGCAGGCCATTGTTGTGCGCAATTACTTTGGATGAGGCAAACCCTCAGGGACTATGGCTACAAATTGAGCAAAGTCCCTCTCCTATGTGACAATGAGAGTGCAATTCGCATGGCGGATAATCCCGTTGAACACAACCGCACTAAGCACATAGACATTCGGTATCACTTTTTGAGGTATCACCAACAAAGGGGGATATCGATATAGCTTATGTTAGCACCAAAGAACAATTAGCTGATATCTTTACCAAGCCATTAGATGAGAAAACCTTTAGCAAACTTAGGAATGAGCTAAATTTACTTGATTCTCGGATTTTTGATTGAAACTTTGCACACATAGCTCATTGATATACCTTTGATTTGCTACGACTAATGTATTTTCAAGTATATTCTTACAATAAGTCATAGATTGAAAGGGAAATGGAGTTCTTCGGCGAAGACAAGGCTTCAACTCCACTCTACTGATATCACTTACCCTTCGCCGTCACTCCACATAACTCTCCAAATTGGTATAATCTTTCACTCGTATCTACTTGTACCAATGGGGAGAAAGTAAACAGGGCTCACAAAAGTCTCCGTTTTTGGCGATTAATGCCAAAGGGGGAGAAAGTATTAGCCCAAAAGCAAAAGGACCGCATCACCACCTTTCGAAAAATTTTAATTGATATATTTCAAATTGGTATGTTTACCTTCAATTGGTATATTTTCAAAACTAACATCTCAATATATTTCCAATTGATATCTATTAAAACTCTCTTGAAAGCTAAGAGGAGAATTTCATTAGGGGGAGTTTTGTTTAGTCAAAGGAAAAGCATTTGAAACAGGGGGAGAAATTTGAAATCTTGAAAATGCTTCTTACAATCTTATTCATATACCTTTGACTAAAAACATTTTCCAAAAGAATTTTTAAAAACGAAACAAGTGGTGCAAGTGTGGTCCAAAATGTTAAATAAAAGAAAGCAAACCATGCATATCTAGTGAAAGTATAATTTGGTTTAATTCTAAGTAACCTATGCACTCACCTTATGCAAACTAGTTCAATTCTGCACTTATATATATTTGCTTTGGGGCATTCTATTCTTAGGTCTTAATTGCTGAATGCATTCTCATTTATGGAAAATACGGCCGTGCATTTGTAGGGCCCAGAGATCACAGCATCACAACTTAAAACTGGTAAAACTGTGTATCTTAACCGTTGTTTGAAGTTTCTTTCTTCAAATTGATAATAATGTTTTTTGTGCTTCTCATCTAAAGCTATTTGTAACAGTGTTTTCTCGTGCAATTTCTAGGTTGAACATCCGGAAAGCTAAGCTTGCTCGCATTGCAAAAGAAAGGGCGGAGAATGCTGATAAACCATCTACTCCCCATCCCGGTGAGTCTTCAGAAAGTGCCGGGGAGGACAACTATCTACCCCCTGCAGGTGTGATGACTGCTCTATCCAAAGGTGGTGGCCTGTTGAGCCCGGACAGCACTGAGCAAACGTCGCAGGCAGAGCTATCCCCGAACACGACGATGATGGTACGTCCATTCACGAGATCCTTCTCGCTGGAGCCCGGTCGCCTCGTATCATTAGTCGACAACGATGGGAAGGAGGTTGGCAGGGGCAAGATCTTCCAAGCGCCAGTGAAGAGCACAACGAAGAGCTGCGTTTGCGTGGTTGATGTCACTGAGCTCAGGACCGAGAAGTGGAGGGAGCTCCCCCACCCTTCGGAGGCATTTGGGTGGACGTTCCAGGAGGCGGAGGCGAGGAATGGTGGCATCATAAGGGTCTCTTGGGACGCCGTCAGGTTGTTCCCTGTAGCGTAGCAAGGCCGATTGTATAACAAGATGAGTAGAGGGAAACTGTGGCCTAAGTAACATTATGTTAAAAGTTGTGGTTAACTGTGTTGTATTCATGAACTAATTGTTTTGAGCAATTCAGGTGGTTACTGATTTTACATTTTTACTACTGGTGTTAGTGTCACCTGCAATGTGCTGTGAGAAACCAATGCTGAGCATTCACCCATCCTTTGTATATCAATGGGTAAGTGGCCAGGATCGTAGCATGAACAGAAAGGGCATGTTTATTGTGGTGTTTATGTGTGGAGAAAGATAAATGAGTTCATAGGGTTTGGAATCTAGAAATCCGGTTTAGAATCTAGAAAGTATTACTAATTTTGCTAGTAGTGTTAGTGTCACCTGCTTTGTGCGTCAAAGGCTATCATTGAAAAAAGTGTTATATGCAAATTCTGGCGAGGGTGATATATAATACTATAATCCTAAGTCCGACAGCCTAAATAACCTGGTTCTAAGCTCCTGTTTGATCTTTTTTTTCTATACCTTTTATGCAAATCTGAACTGTTGTTTTTTATACAACTGAACACCTTTTTAATGTGAGATATTGAGCATTATAATTGTTAGTATATTAGATTAGAGTAAATTAGTTACCAAGCTAGGCAGCCCCGCTCCAGCATTTATCTCCACGGATGAAAAGGGGACGCAGCTATGTCATTACATTCTATAGATGCTGAAGCATTTATTTTCATGATTGAATTTTTTTGGCAGAGCACAGTTCTGTACTAATTTTTAATTCGCTTAACTTTTTTTTTACTAAATATATAAATAGATAGATATACATAGACGGTTACAAGCGTAATGAATAAATCAACCATGATTATAGAAGCAAATTAAACCTATCTACTAACTATAATTGTTTGGGGCGCAGCCCACAATCATTTTAATCTATAAAATATACCCTATACTAACACCTATCTAACCCATTTGGATAGCTAAAAGAGTATATTATAATCTAGAGTTGACTATGCTGTAATCACCGTTCAAAGATGCTACCAGTGTATACCATCGAGTAGACCTACAAGTATATCACCACCGTCGCGATACAGGATGCGTCTCCTCATAATGGTGCAGATGAAGCAAGCGATGTGGCTCTTCCGCCCGGCAAGGAAGGGCAACTCCGGGAAGTCCCACCGCATGCCAAGGGTGGCGGCCATGCGCCTCAGACCTAGACCACCTAAGTCCGTTCGCTCGCAGTGCTCCGCCATGTATTTGGCGTCGAACACCCGGCCGCCGCCGAGAAGAGCATGGGTCTGGGCCATGAACTCGTGCCATGTCTCCGGCAGCGGCTGGCCGCCCGTGAGAATCTTCAGCATATATGCGAAGTCGTATGCTCCACCAAACGCCGCCCAGGTGAGCTCGTTGGGCCGCGGCGTCGCCGACAGTATGGCGGCCAGCTTGGCCGCGAACGCCGCGGAGCTCACGCCGCGCGCTCGGGCCTTGTCCAAGCAGACGCCCTGTGAGCGCAGGAACGTGACGGACTCCGGGGCGTGGCGGTCGCGCCGGGGGTCGAAGTCCGAGAACGTCACCTCCCACGCGAGCTGGAACAGACGTCCTTCTCCGTCCGCTGTGAGCGGGAGGTTCCCGTACTCGTTGGAGAGCGTGATGCCGAGCATCACGATGGGCACCGCATCAACGTTTTTCTTCACGAGGGCGTACTGCTTGCTCGGGGCGATTCGCGTCGCAGCGGACGAGCGGTGCAGTGTGCCCGCGTACTCGACGTCGAAGGTGATGCAGGGGAACAACGGGAGCAAGGAGCCTATCATGTTTAGCTCCGAGTTCATGTTCTCCGCCATGACGGTCCTGATTTGGAGACCCAGCATTTTGTGGCGAACGGCTGAGAAACAGGCGGCGCAGACGGCTGAGATACACGCGACGGCGCTCGGTTCTTGGCGGGTTACTTCTAGATTTGATGGACGAGGGGGCTGTGCCTCGGCCCGCATATATAGTCTGTCGATCGAGTTCTTCGGACTTTGGACAGGAAGTCCATGGCGGACTCAAGGAGAACTGACCGGAGCCCCACAGGACAGAGATGCTAACTGATCGGCTGGGCAAGTTGGGCCGGCAGGTGCCCCACACGCTCGAGGAGATGGGGAGAGAAGCTGGGCCGCAGCCAGGGAAACGGCCCTTTCTTCTTTTCCATTTTTCAGTTTTAGGTTTCAAATCCCAATCAAATTTCAAATTCAAACAATCGAATGATTGGAGGATTTATTTACTCTGGGGCTGTTTGGAATGTAATGAAGCTCCTTTGTTGTCATTAGACTGGTAGACTTTGTCCAACTGAGCCAGCCTGTTTAGTATTTGGATTTTATCTTGTGGTTGATTTAATTTAATTTGATTTATCTTCTAGTTTATTTACTCCGAGAAGGGCCTTCAGTATTCTTACTCCTATGATTTGGGATTTTACATGCGTATGTTGCTTGGTGGTGGGTAAATTCCTGTGGCTGTTTCAATGGCATACCAACTTGTTGTTACTTCCTCCGTTTCGTTTTAGTTGTCGCTGGATAGTGCAAAATTGAACTATTCAGCGACAACTAAAAAGAAACGGAGGGAGTACTTAAGATTTCTCTGTTTTTTTCTAGAATTTATGAATGTGGGGCAGGGTGCACTTGCAGCAAATTTTACAAGTTATTCTCTGTTCACTGGTGCGCTTATGTATTTTTACCATCTCACTCAGCCTAGTATTAGGGACTGAAAGCTAAACTTATTATGTTCAAAATCTTCCACTAAACTGGGACTTTTGAGTACTGCGTGATTTATGTTTCCAACTACTCCAATGCTCTAGACTGTTATTGGCATAATAAACTTTGCCATGTTTGTCCAGGCACTTGACACAATAAAGAAACCTGCATCCAGTTTGTCCAAGGCTGATGTAAAGAGGATTGGCTTTTCAGAACTATTTTTCTTTTAGTCTACATGTGTACTGAAGCACCTGTGCTGTAGCGGACATAATATGCAAAAAAAAAGAACTCCACCCACGTCTTGACTCTCGTCGTGCACGACGATCAAAGGTAGCTCACGTCGGGGCAACATCTCACCTCCGGTTAGGGGCATCACAATGCATAGCTTCAAAAATTATAATGTAACTTATTTTTATTATGCATATAAACAATTTATCATTCTGGTAAATCATTCTATTTGTATCGTATCAGTCATGTGACCTGAAAGAAACAAAAGCAAGTGAAATGACGGAATGGAAAAGAAGCCACTTGAACTATTGTTAATGAGTACAAATATTGCAGGAATAAATGAGTCAGGGGTGTTTGTTTTTTGGGTCTAATTTTTAGTTCCACTATTTTATTCTATTTTAGTCCCTAAATTGTTAAATATGAAAACTAAAATCTATACTACTATATTAAGACTGTAAGGGGTAGCCTGCCACGCCTAGTTCTGCCTCGCGTGAATCTCGACCGTCCATGTGTACCCATCAAATTAGCACCGTCCATCGGTTGGCCCCGTGCCTCTCGCGTCGTCCTCATCCATCCGCCTGCCCCACCCGGCCGCCATCCATCCGCCTCTCTCGCGACGCCTCGCCCTCCAGTCGTCTCCACTCCGCTTCCCCAGCAGCCTATGCGCTAGCCGCTGTCGATAAGGATGGATAGTACCCCTCCGAGGCCGGTGACGCTGCTTAATGGGTCTTCGAGGCTGTGCGTCAACGTTGAAGGTGGTGGGAGCGGAGCGACCACACGCCGTGCTAGGCTGCTAGCCAACCAGCGCTTCCGTCCCCTTGCTTCCACCTGAGTCTCCACGTCATCGCTATCCCGAGTACTCTTGTTTGCGCATGAGCGAGCTTTCTTTGCACGCCAAATTCACCGCGATCGACGGTGCCCAAACCAAATCGTCTCGTGAAATTCAGCGTCGCCGCTGCTGCTTGAGATGCCAATGCCAAACTGCCAAGCCAGACGATCCGGCCGGATGTGGCATCGCTGGTGTCGGTGGACATCTACATACCGTCGAGCCACTCCCTATCGCCGACATCGCGGAGGAGCTCAGGCTCCTGCCAGAGCACTGTCATCACTACTGCAAATACAAGGCCAAGATGTTTCTCCATTTTTCGTGAGTAAGCTCTCGCCTCTCCGCAGAACTCCTTAATTGCTGCATGATCTGAAAACGTCAGATCTTGACCGAAAAAGAGAGAAAACAGTCATCAGGCGTCAGGTTTTTGGATTTCGATCAGTGATGAAAATAGACAAACTGTGCTCGTGAGGTGTTAGATTTCAGTTCAGCACGTTTCGTTCACTTTTCTTGGGGATCTACTTAAGCTGCTGTAAAACCCACTTTGTGAAGAAAGTAAAGAAAAGGATATCATAATTTGGGTTGCCATCTCATTATTATAACATGGGATTAACCCTAATCAAAAGGACAAGATATCTAATAAAAATATTTAATGCATCATGTTGGAATTTTGTTTGTTGTACATTAAGTAATGGTCATAAATATATTAATAAAAATATAATAATAACTTGAGATGTGGATTGAACCCCAAATTAAAATTTAGGTTTGAAAATAGGGAAGGAAAGAAAAGAGAAAGAATATAAAATATAAAGAAAATTTATATATCTCCAAAATTGGTACTTTTAATTTAGCAATATAATTTGGGGATAAATTTGGCACAAGATTTGAATTTAAAGTTGAATTTAAAGTGGAATTTGGGAATAGAGAAAAGAAAATAAGAAAAGAAAAAGAAAACATCACGTTGGGCTAACCACCTCCCATTTCGGCCCATCTCCATATTCCCTCCTTCACGGCCCAGTATTTCGCGGTCATGACCGGCGCCGACATGTGGCCCCGCTTGGCCAGTGAAGCCGCGTCGACCACTGGCCAGTGGGCCCCAACTCCTAACTCACTCGCGTGTGCTCGTGGACGCAGCCTGTTTCGCTGACTCGTGGGGCCGGATCGTCAGGACCTTCCTTCTCGCGCGGACTCCGTTAGAACAGAATGCAGAGCTTGCGCAACAACCCCCGTGCCGTCAGCCTCACTTTCTTCGCGCGTGCGCTTGGGCTGATCGCAAGTGTTGATCATCTATCCATGGCTGGTGGCCCCCATTGCATCAGCTGCGTCTCCTCAACTAGAACGGACTGACGGGGTACAACCTCTCCGGAGATCGCGGTGTTCATTGCAACCAAGCTTGGACCTAACACCTGGATGCTTCCCTTTACCTCCGTATAAGTATCGTAGCTGCATTCCCTCGACCATCTAGCCAATGACCAAACATGGGAGGTGGGGGAAAAAGTTAGAGTCGTTGCTGGGTGAGATATTGGCCGCCGCGTGGGTCATGGAAGCCGTTGCCGTCGACCCGGGTTTGCGTCACCGATGAGGCCTCGAATCTGGGCCTAGGAGCTTTGGAGAGTCGCACTAGTGGTGCACATGGTCGTTCCGGGCGCGATTGTGGGCAGGCGACGCCGCAATTCCTCGCCATGGTCCGACGCCGCCGCGGACCCACCCTCCTCCGTGGGCAGCAGATCCCACTGCGTGATTGTAGGTAAGGAAACCCCCTGCGTGTTCGTTTAAGTCTCCACATCATTTTCGTAGGGCTCCATGGAGTTTGATGCGCCTGCGCCGGCCATGGCGCCGCCGCACACTAGGTTGGGGGAAAGCGAAAGGACGTGCGTCGTTTGATCTTATCAGACGACTGTGATTAAGTCGTGGATACCCCTTCGCGCTAATGGATAGGAGCCGTGGATCTGCGGATGTGTGGGTGAGCGGGAGCGCTAGTGTCGTTAGATCCCGACCCTTGGATGGTAATCTGATGGTCCGTATCCGATACCAGTTCGGGTCTTATTAAGATCTAATCGCAACCGTAGCATATAGATCCAACGGCCCACAGTTGCCGATACCCCTTCGGCCGTGCGATGTTGCAGAAAGGCCCCTCGGCTTTTCCTAAACTAACCCGTCGTCCAAGTCAGGGTTAAGACCATTACCGTTTAGTCCTGGAATTTATGCAGAGCCCCCTAGAGTTTGTTAAAATTGTGTCCGCAGTCCAGAAGCATGAGGAAATTCATAATTTATTTTAGAAAATGATTTTTAATACAAAAACAATACTAGAAACTTGTGAAATTCATATTTAATTCATTTTAGCTCCAAATTGATTCATTCCAGTTGCAATAATTTTGTTTTAATATCATATATCACCTAGTATCTCTGTTTAGCCATGAAAATTAGATTAAAATTGTTCATCTGAATTAGTCTATATCAAGCATTAAATAACTCCAGAAATTCATAACTCAATAATTGTAGCTCCGTTTTGATCCATCCTAGTTGCATTAGTCTCACAATAATATTATTATCATCTGGTAACTTTCTTTGTCATGAAATATAGGTTAAAATGTTGCACTTAGTCTATTCTATACTTAACCACGTGGATCTTCAGAAAACCATAACTTCATAACCGTAACCCCGAATTTAGCGGTTCTCGATCCCACGATCTCGTAGCAACGCGTAGATTATTATTATACAGTTTATTCTTATGTTTGGTGTGATGTTAATTTTGCCTATACCATGTTTGTTTGTATTGCTACGACTAGCGCGAGGTCACGAGTCATCTGAAAAGCAAGTTGGTACCTGGAATCTCAAGTCCCAGGCAAGTTGTGCCCTTTATCACTTCTTTTTACCCAATCATGTTCTTATTAATCATAATGATCTGCATAGGTTAATTTTAATGGGACCCAATAGGTTACCCTAGTTTGACTATCTTTATACCTTGTTTACCACTGATTTTTTGGGTAGTACCTGCTATTGCTTTATGTGATTTTGGGTATAGAGATACACACTATTCATGATTATACTTTTATTATCAGTTGTTATTTACTGTTCATGTTAAGATCATTATGTTAATTGGAACATGAAGAA
Source organism: Zea mays (assembly GCF_902167145.1). Lineage (NCBI taxonomy): Eukaryota > Viridiplantae > Streptophyta > Magnoliopsida > Poales > Poaceae > Zea > Zea mays. The sequence continues at coordinate 236,420,246 of NC_050097.1, read as the reverse complement.
CCACCCGAGAAAACAGTGCTACCACAAGGGTGGTATGGGACGCCCTTGGCTGATTATTTAGGAAAGCTAGTAGATGACTACCTTACCCAAAAGGGGCAAGGACAGTAGGGGAGTTGTCAGTGTAGGGAGGTCCTTGGGTTGATTTTTGCTGTGATGGCGGCAGGCGAGGGATCCCTGCATTGGAGCTTCCTAGAAACCGTAGCGGGTTTTCTAAAGCTAGTGGAATTTTGTAAAGGCCTCGTAGTGGTACCCTGCCTCGCTTCCTCGGTAGAGGTGTATGACGTCCAATCAACCCCATGGAAAATGGGTAACATGACTTGTGGGTAAAGATGCGCAACCTCTACAGAGTGTAAAACTGGTATATCAGTCGTGCTCATGGTCATGAGCAACTCGGACCCTCACATGATTAATTTATGGAACTAAATTCGATTTGTCATATGCATTGCATTGAGGGTGTTGTTATCACTTTTGTTCTACTACTTAACTGGGTTGGTATTTACTTATACTTAGTAATTGCTAATAAAATTTTGACCAACTTTAAAAGCAATGCTCATCTTCACCCATCCTCTTTGGTAAGCCTTACACTTCACATGAGCTCCCACCTTTGACGAATTCATGCACATTATTTCCCACAACTTGTTGAGCGATGAACGTATGTGAGCTCACTCTTGCTGTCACACACCCCCATAGGTCAAGAACAGGTACCGCGGGATAAGGCGCATGGAGGATGTTGTGGCGAGTTCGTGAGAAGTTTAGGCCGTCGTCTCCCAGTCAACTTTGGGTTGTTGGATCGTTGTCTCCTTGTGATGTAATTATTTATTTATTTTGTAGAGAACTCCTATTATATAGTAAAGATGTGACATTTGTTTTTGTACCATTATTCATCATATGTGTGAGGCTTGGTCCCAGCACACCTGGTGATTATTTCGCGCCCGGGTTTTGGACCCGTAAAACCCGAGTGTGACAACTGCTCAGTTGAGACTGTTTTTCCCCTCACATATGGTGGTCTGGTCATCTTTTACATAAATAGGTCGGTGGCAATTTTGGTTGTCGAAATGGACGTTCAGTATGAATTTTCAATTGTAGATTATCCACTGCTGTGTTGGGCATCTGGGTGGGTTTTGCACCTTTTGATGTAGTCAGGAGGTTTTGTTTCAATTCTGTACTTATGTGATTATAACTGTAGAGTCAGGAGGTTTTGTTTCAATTCTGTAGTATGAGGAAGTAACAATGTACTTATCTGTTACATTTCGGATGTTGTTTCATTCCTAAAAATAGAGACGCCGAAAGATTGTTCAGAACATCAGTCGTCTACTTGTGAGCCATATTATCATATTGCTGCAGGAAAACACAGATATGAGCATATTGCAGCAAGACAATGTAATGTGTAAGTATCAGCCAACCATCGCTTCCATCCCCTTGCTTCCACCCGAGTCTCCACGTCATCGCTATCAGACGAGACCAGCGCCTCCATCCCCCTCTCTCCCTTCACCCGCTCTCCACAGCCACAGAGAGAGAGAGAGAGAGAGGCGGCGCGAGTGCTATTGGCGACGTGGACACTGATCGCATCCCATGGAGGACCAGCCTCCAATGGATCCATGGCTTGAAGGTGTCATTAGCTCTCGAGGATCCAAGATGTGAGGCACCAAATTGGTGGAGAGGTCAGTGGCGCCGGATCTAGTTGTTTCCTGTCCCTCTCTCTCACACACACACACAATATGTGGCTCTTCCCCTACCCCTCTCTCTCCCGAGCTGCCTTCAGGGTGCAAGATTACTGGCAGCAAGATAAGTGGAGTGGACAGTTCTATGTGAAGTGGCACATAATTTAGGATGTACCGAACAGCCTTATGCGACACATCATTCTTGAGAACAATGACAATAAACCTGTCACAAATAGCAGTGACACCTAGGAGGTAAAATTTACATAATTCTTTTTGCTGAATGTTTAAGTAACCAATATCAATGGCACTTCTGAATAAATTCACTAACTCTTAGCATATAGGTGAATCTGGAACAGGGCCTCCAGATGCTAACAATCTTCAAGAGCCATGAGGCTGGGACAACAATCCTGGAAGATTTCGACTTCTATGAGTAGCGGGAGAAAGCTTTGCAGGAGAACAGACGTCAACAGCAGGCTGCCAGCACCGATCCTCGGAAGCTGGTGGATACCAAGCTCAAGTTCATGTGGTTGATATATCAGATGCATTTGCCAAGGCTGTTGGCCCAAATCAAACCTACTTATTAACTAACGAGAAAAAATTGTGATACTGGAAATTTTAGAGGTTGATGGTTCAGAGATGTACAATAGGATCATAATAGGTGTTAATGCACATGATGCACTAAAAGTACTAGGAGTTGAAGCTACAGGTGTGAATTGTTCTACATAGATTCAACAATAGTAAACTTGCAGGTATTGTTGCTGCCTTTTGATCACTTATTCTGTTCTGTCAAGAATATACCATTGTCTTTTGCTATATATGTGGTGCAATGCATGCTATTTTTAGAAGGATTGCAGCATCCAAGTATCATTCTAAAACCTAAAAGGACTTACCTTTTGTTTTCATTGAGTAGTCGCATTACTAACATGACATTTTCTTTTTTCATATAGTATCTCTCGCTATGTTGGATCACTGCCGGTGCGCGCAGATGTACTAGGGCGAGAAGATCTGCCTCAACATGCACTTCTAGCTGTTGTGGGTCAAGAACTGTTCGAGGTGCGGCCTCACGCACATGTTGTGCCTTGGCCTCACGCAGTGGCTGGCGTAGGAGGTCCGATTCTGGTGGACTTGGGCATGGAGAAACACAACTACACAAGGATGAAGAGGTGACTTCGACCGAGGCTTTTGCCTCTACTGCTCCTGATTTGTATGGTAAGCCAAGAACCTGCGCTTTTTGTAACCACAATCCTCGATTATACTACATGGAAAGCTAGATGAGCAACCAAATATTAAAAAAGTTGAGGCTGCAACAACCAAATATTGAAAAAGACGAGGCCGCACAAGAGATGAGGCGCCAAACAAAACTGCTAAACTGTGTGACCAAGCTGTACAGAGGATGGCCCCAAGATAAAAATGTAGTGGGAATCATTTAGCTTGTAAGGTTTAGGGTGCTATGGTTGTTAAGCTGTTTTCCTTGGAAGACTCCTGTTGAAGCATAACCTATTGTAGTCATATGGGTGTAATCAGTTCAAGTGTGGTTCTAAACTTATAATGTATGGTGTACTTTTTTTAATATAAATGGAGATCAATGTTCTTGCGTGTCATTATGTTTAAATTTTGCATCAATGTTCATTTTTGGATGTGTACAGGTGTCTGGTTTGTATCAATGTTCCTATGATGTGTACCAGATAGTGCACAGATTGTGTTCAGTCTGCCTTCAGCATTCTCGATTGTGAACTAGTGTATGTCTTCTGCATGAAAACTGCATAGTCCTTACTGTATTCATTTATTAAATGAAGTGTAGAGAGCTAATGAGCTATTGGTTTCAGTCCATTCAAAGCATTACATGCCAATTAACAGAGTAACAATTTATTATATACAGACTCTGTTATGGATGCAGCAGTTGCTATTAAGAAATCAGATGAAGTGACCAAGGGCAATTTGACTATATAATAATTATAAAATTAACAGAAGAGGTACATACGGTTTCACTTTGATTTTGAAATGCAGCAGCAACTTATGTTTCTATTGAACTCTAGAAAACAACTAGAGGAGAAAATACTCTTCCACCAAGAATAGGGTTCTCATTTGTGCTAGCAGAATCAGAGCTAATTGCATCATTAGTTCTAGGAACCTGCTGGGGTTGAACTTTACCACCCAGAAGAGGCATAACCAACTTCTTAGAAAGACAACCGCTGTTAATCTTGTCATCAATGTTTCAATATATTTCTTTTGGACAAGTCATTTATTACTATAGGAAGTGCTCCTCCTGCTGATTGGCATCTCTGTCATCCGGGTCGTGTACGGGCTCGGGTTTATGCGCTATTGATAATGTTTGTTTGACATCAGTTCAATCATTTTGGGTCGACGTATTTATAATAATATTATATATTTATATCATCAAAAATTTAATATTAGTGTTACAGTGATATTTTGCCATACGAATTTTTCATATCATAGTAATATTTGTCGGTTCATATCTATGTTTCATACTGTTTTTCACTCTCGTGGCAACGCACGGGCATGGACCTAGTAGAGTTTTAATTTCCATATTTGCAATTTATGGACTAAGGGGATGTTTGTGATGGCTTTAGGTTCCAGTTTCAGCGTGGAGCTGTAGTTTATAATATAATTTAAACATTTTTAAAGATATTTTTAGTTTAAATAATAAATGAAATGACTTATTTAAATGTTATCTAAAGGCTTATAGCTCCAGCTCCATGATTTTCTAAAGCACCTAATGACCTGCTTCAGCAACTCCACCAAATTTTCTGGAGCTGCAGTTGTCTCAAATAAGATCTAAAATAGAATAAAATGGAAGGACTAAAAATTAGTTACTAGAAACCAAACACCCTCATTTCTGAAAAGTTTTAGGCATAGACCTCGTCTCGATAGAAAAGGTAGTAGTGCAATTTTACAAAGCAGCAACAACAATGTCCGTCGTGACGCCATGACTACGAAACTAGACATGTTCAACCGTCAGGTCGGATCGTGGGCCATTTAGCATTGTCTGTACCTGAATCGTGTCTAGTGTCGGGTCGGATTGGTCTGTGCCTCCCTGTAAGATGTGTCAGGTCGGATTTTTTCGTGTTGGGACGGATTTTTATGAGTTAGGTTAGGTTTTAGATAAAACTATGGTCTATATTCAGTACGTGAATTATTATGGGTCAAAAATTATAACCCATACCCATCTTTTATTACATTAGTTGGGATAGGTTCAGTCGATTTTTTTGGACGGCTGGTTGGTTGGATCAGGTGGCCGGTCTAGACGAAACAAGCGATCGAGAGGAAGCACCTGGACGCCTCTGTCCCGACCGGAGATTGACCCGCACCCTCCACATGCCCACATCGGACTAGGAACAACCGAACAGGAACCCATTCCCAATTCCCCTCTCCGGCCTTCGCCGCCGCCAAGGCACGAAGCCAGAGCGCGACGACATAAATCGTGGGAGCGCCCGCCTTTGAATCGGTTTCCCCCACGCCACGTCCTCCCCCTGCGTCTCGCACCAACAGCAGGTCCGTCTCCGTCTCCGCGCTGCCAGCCGCCTTCCCGCCCCAGACACGGCCTCGTTCGCGCCGCCCGCGCCCCGGCAGCTTCGGATGGCGCACGCGGCGATGAGCGCCAAGGCGCCCCTCGGCGTGGCGCCGACGGAGGAGGGGGCCGGGACGCCGGGGCAGCAGGCCGTGCTGGGGTAGATGGTGGAGGATGCCGCCGTGTGGTGCGCCGTCCACGGGCTCGTCGTCGAAGATCGCGCCAACCAGGTACGCCACACGAGTCACCCCTCCCGGTCTTGGATCGACTGGCTGCTAGTGTTCGTCAGTGTGTTAGCAAAAGCTTGCATTTTGGGCGGTCTCACTTTGTCAGAGAATTTCCTCTAGCTCCATGATTGGAATTTCTAATAGTTCGTTGTTGCCTCGGCTTGGAGGATGGAATAATGGAGTACCCACCCTGCCAAATTGCAGTAATGTTGTTCGCTGTTTAAAAGGACAAATGTTCAACTTGTCTTAACAGTTGCAGTAATGTAGTTCACTGTTAAAAAAGGAACAATTTTCAACATGTCTTGACTGTTGCCACTCTGCACTCTGGCGGGTTTTGATATAACCAGAAAAGAAGAAGAAGAAGAAGCAAACAGCATGCCCCAATTTCCTGTAACTGTAAGCTATAATTACCACTGAATTATCTGATCTGCATTTATATTGTCACTTGCAGAGATCGGGAACGATCCCTGCGGTTGGCCTGGTTCACGCTCCATTCTCGCTGCTTCCAGCGCGTTTTCCGGCATCGTTCTTCAATCAAGCATGCGAGCTGGCTCCTATCTTCAATGAGCTCGTGGATCGTGTCAGCTTGGATGGGGAGTTCTTCCAAGCTGCTTTGTCTAGGCAAGTTCTGAATTCTATCCACTGGATTCTTTTGGTACCAATGTGGTATATATCTTTGTTCGGAGCATACAGTGAGTAGACGAGATTGTTAGCTGATTTTTTTTCATCACAAGATTGTCGCCTTGAATTTTGAGGAGAATATAACTCTCTGTTAGTCAGGTCATAGAAGGCAGAGCTATTTTTCACATTTTTAGCTATATAATGGTTTCAGGTTAACAGCGGATTATCATTTTCTAATTTCAGAACAAAGCAGGTTGATGAATTTACTTCAAGGCTGCTAGAAATTCATGATAAGATGATGTCTATAAATAAGAAAGAGGTGAGTAAACTGTTTTTATCGGCCTCTATGTCTCAGTTTTGACCTTTAGGAAATGCTTCTTTCAAACTTTCTCTTGTTTTTTAGCCAGCCACTGATATGTGCTTGATACACTTTTAGGATATACACTTAGGATTGCACCGGTCTGACTATATGCTGGATTCCGAAACCAATTCACTACTTCAAATTGAGCTCAACACTATCCCATCATCCTTTCCTGGCCTTGGCTCCCTTGTCAGTGAACTTCAAAGGTCAATTTACTATCCATTCTATGGCAGAATTTTCATGTTTTCTTTCAAACTTTCTCTTATTTTTTCAATTGTAGTATGACCTCATTATGAAATGTTTAAGGTTGTACAAAATGATATTCCACCAGAAAGCATGGATGCCATGCGCCCGGTGCAGCAGCACTTGCCAACACGGACAAGCACTCCAGCCTCCAAAATGAATAACCTTCCAAAGGTAAATACTTAGATGAGTGGGTCAATAAAACTTGACTGGTGATTGGGTTTGGGTCCACGGTGAATTGGATTCTAATCGGAAGCTGATGCAACAGGATGCACAGAACATGGAAGTGTCTACACCAGTACCCCCAATAAATCCGGAAGGAAATGATGAGGACGAGACTCCAAAGAACACTGTCTCTAGAAATGGTGGTTTCCTGCAGAATGCAGTTGGGCAAGACCTAGTCCATCTTGGCGTTGCAAGAACAGCAAGTGGTTGCCCTTCGGATGTCGCTTCCGGTGTTAGCACCAGACACCAGCACAACAGAATGGATCTTGATCCAGCATCCAGCAGCGTGGATAATTTCAAAACACCAGAACTTACAAAAGAAAACGGTCTCGAGGAGGATGGGAAAGGAGAGAGTAGTATGTATGATGAGAGGCAACCTAAGAGAAGGAAGCGTACCCTTATGAATAATGAGCAAATAGATGAATTAGAGAAGGCTCTAGTAGATGAGCCTGAGATGCACAAAAACCCTGTTCTATTGCAGAGTTGGTCAGAGAAGTTAAGTCTGCAGGTAATTTTTTTTCACTTTGGGGCATTCAATTCTTAGGTCTTAATTGTTGAATGCATTCTCATTTATGGAAAATATGGCCGTGCTCTTGTAGGGCCCAGAGATCACAACATCACAACTTAAAAACTGGTAAAACTGTGTATCTTAACCGTTGTTTGAAGTTTCTTCCTTCAAATTGATAATAATGTTTTTTGTGCTTCTCATCTAAAGCAATTTGTAACCGTGTTTTCTCGTGCAATTTCCAGGTTGAAAAAAAGTGTTGTATGCAAATTCTGACGAGGGTGATATATAATACTATAATCCTAAGTCTGACAGCCTAAATAACCTGGTTCTAAGCTCCTGTTTGATCTTTTTTTTCTATACCTTTTATGCAAATCTGAACAGTTGTTTTTACACAACTGAACACCTTTTTAATGTGAGATATTGAGCATTATAATTGTTAGTATATTAGGTTAGAGTAAATTAGTTACCAAGCTAGGCAGCCCCGCTCCGGTATTTATCTCCACGGATGAAAAGGGGACACAGCTATGTCATTACATTCTATAGATGCTGAAGCATTTATTTTCATGATTGAATTTTTTTGGGAGAGCATAGTTCCGTCCTAATTTTTAATTCGCTTAACTTTTTTTACTAAATATGTAAATAGATGGATAGATATACATAGACGGTTACAAGCGTAATGAATAAATCAACCATGATTATAGAAGCAAATTAAACCTATCTACTAACTATGATTGTTTGGGGCGCAGCCCAACAATCATTTTAATCTATAAAATATACCCTATACTAACACCTATCTAACCCATTTGGATAGCTAAAAGAGTTTATTATAATCTAGAGTTGACTATGCTGTAATCACCATTCAAAAATGCTACCAGTGTATACCATCGAGTAGACCTACAAGTATATCACCACCGTCGCGATACAGAATGCGTCTCCTCATAATGGTGCAGATGAAGCAAGCGATGTGGCTCTTCCGCCCGGCAAGGAAGGGCAACTCCGGGAAGTCCCACCGCATGCCAAGGGTGGCGGCCATGCGCCTCAGACCTAGACCACCTAAGTCCGTTCGCTCGCAGTGCTCCGCCATGTATTTGGCGTCGAACACCCGGCCGCCGCCGAGAAGAGCATGGGTCTGGGCCATGAACTCGTGCCATGTCTCCGGCAGCGGCTGGCCGCCCGTGAGAATCTTCAGCATATATGCGAAGTCGTATGCTCCACCAAACGCCGCCCAGGTGAGCTCGTTGGGCCGCGGCGTCGCCGACAGTATGGCGGCCAGCTTGGCCGCGAACGCCGCGGAGCTCACGCCGCGCGCTCGGGCCTTGTCCAAGCAGACGCCCTGTGAGCGCAGGAACGTGACGGACTCCGGGGCGTGGCGGTCGCGCCGGGGGTCGAAGTCCGAGAACGTCACCTCCCACGCGAGCTGGAACAGACGTCCTTCTCCGTCCGCTGTGAGCGGGAGGTTCCCGTACTCGTTGGAGAGCGTGATGCCGAGCATCACGATGGGCACCGCATCAACGTTTTTCTTCACGAGGGCGTACTGCTTGCTCGGGGCGATTCGCGTCGCAGCGGACGAGCGGTGCAGTGTGCCCGCGTACTCGACGTCGAAGGTGATGCAGGGGAACAACGGGAGCAAGGAGCCTATCATGTTTAGCTCCGAGTTCATGTTCTCCGCCATGACGGTCCTGATTTGGAGACCCAGCATTTTGTGGCGAACGGCTGAGAAACAGGCGGCGCAGACGGCTGAGATACACGCGACGGCGCTCGGTTCTTGGCGGGTTACTTCTAGATTTGATGGACGAGGGGGCTGTGCCTCGGCCCGCATATATAGTCTGTCGATCGAGTTCTTCGGACTTTGGACAGGAAGTCCATGGCGGACTCAAGGGAAACGGCCCTTTCTTCTTTTCCATTTTTCAGTTTTAGGTTTCAAATCCCAATCACATTTCAAATTCAAACTGGTAGACTTTGTTGTCATTAGACTGGTAGACTTTGTCCAACTGAGCCCAGCCTGTTTAGTATTTGGATTTTATCTTGTGGTTGATTTAATTTAATTTGATTTATCTTCTAGTTTATTTACTCCGAGAAGAGCCTTCAGTATTCTTACTCCTATGATTTGGGATTTTACATGCGTATGTTGCTTGGTGGTGGGTAAATTCCTGTGGCTGTTTCAATGGCATACCAACTTGTTGTTACTCCCTCCGTTTCGTTTTAGTTGTCGCTGGATAGTGCAAAATTGAACTATTCAGCGACAACTAAAAAGAAACGGAGGGAGTACTTAAGATTTCTCTGTTTTTTTCTACAATTTATGAATGTGGGGGCAGGGTGCACTTGCAGCAAATTTTACAAGTTATTCTTTGTTCACTGGTGCGCTTATGTATTTTACCATCTCACTCAGCCTAGTATTAAGGACTGAAAGCTAAACTTATTATGTTCAAAATCTTCCACTAAACTGGGACTTTTGAGTACTGCGTGATTTATGTTTCTAACTACTCCAATGCTCTAGACTGTTATTGGCATAATAAACTTTGCCATGTTTGTCCAGGCACTTGACACAATAAAGAAATCTGCATCCAGTTTGTCCAAGGCTGATGTAAAGAGGATTGGCGTTTCAGAACTATTTTTCTTTTAGTCTACATGTGTACTGAAGCACCTGCAGTAGCTCCAGGTGAGGCGTGACAGAGCGGTTTGTAATTGTTGGCGGGAAGAGAAATTGTGTTTGAAGTACGCGTTTGTTCGTAATTGTTGATAGGCCATGTGTTGACTATAGGCTTATATTCTGCTGTGCTGTAGCGGACATAATATGCAAAAAAAAAAGAACTCCACCTTCGTGTCGTCCACGTCTCGACTCTCGCCGATAGCCCACATCGGGGTAGCATCGCGCCTCCGGCTTAGGGCGTCACAGTGCCTAGCTTCAAAAAAAATGTAATGTAACTTATTTTCACTGTGCATATAAACAATTTATCATTCTGGTGAATCAATCTATTTATATCGTATCAGTCGTGGGAACTGAAAGAAATAAAAGCAAGTGAAAGGTGGCTGGGAGGAACAACGCTAGATCGCCAGCAACGCCAGGATAACTAGCAGGAGAGACCGGAGTTCAATACCTAAGATGTCTTTTCCAAAGTTTGGGGCGATGATCCAGTGGTGTGGTTGGATAATTGTAAGAATTATTTCAACATTTGCAATGTCCCCGAGGCGATCTAGGTCTCAGCTGCTACCATGCACTTGGATTCGAATGCGTCTAGATGGTGGCAATCGTATAAGATTCGAAATGGGTTGGGATCCTGTCAGGAGTTTTCTGCTGCTGTGCTAGCGAAATTTGGTACTGAATCTTACCCAAAGGCTTTGAGAACAATTATGAAGTTAATATAGTCATACACTTTGGAAGTGTACGTAGCAGAATTTGAACAGGCTCGTTATGTGGCCGAGGTGCATAATCCAAAGTTGGACGAAATGTTTTTTTTGTCGCCAAGTTCATTTATGGCATGAAATCAGAGATTCAGAATGTGGTTCAGCTTCAGTTGCCCAGTACCATGGATAGAGCCACTGTGCTGGCTCAACTACTGTAGGAGATACTGGATAGCAGTAGAAGTAAGGTTCAGAGACAAGGGAGCCTTCCAAGACCACCATACCTGCAGAATAAGCCAGAGAACAAAGTACTACAAGCTATACATGTCCAACGGCCGGCCCGGCACGGCTGGGCCTGGCACGAGGGGCGTCAGTCCAAGCCCGGCATGGTTTAGTGTCGTGCTGGGCCGGGCTGGCCCGCGGGCTGGCTGACGCAGCCCAGGCCCGGCACGATTATTCTTATACGGGCCGTGCCGGGCCGAAGGCACGACGGGACTGTCGTGCCGGGTCGGGCCCGGACCCGTAAACAAAAAAAACACTCTAAAATTCAGAATTTAAGGATAATATTCAAATTTAGTTTAGATTCAATTAATTATATTTATAATTTTAGATACATAATTAGACAAAGAATTTTAGATACACATATAAACACATATAACAATTCAGAATACTCTTATATAATAACATATTATCAGTATTATAGCTAAAAACAGAATGACAGTTACAAAATAAGTTCCTAAAATGGGCCGTTATCGTGCCTACTAATTAACCGTGTCGGGCCCGTGCCTGCACCGCGGGCCAGACGGCCAGCCCAAGCCCGGCACAGCTATCGGACCGGGCCGGCCCGGGCACGGTTCTAGTCGGGCCGGGTCGTGCTCGTGCCGGGCCACGACCGTGCCGGGTCACGGGTCCACTGCCGGGCCGGCCCATTTGGACATGTCTACTACAAGCCACAATGGAGTTGTCCAGGAAGAGGCAACTCAGGGAATTCAGGAAGTTGAATGGGCTTTGTTACGCTTGTGGTGAGAAAATTGAGTCGGGGCATCTTGCTAAGTGTTCAAGGAGAGGACCGGCTCAGCTTAATGTGGTGGAGAGTGAAGATACAACCATGGAGATTGAGGTTATCTGTACAGTCGTGCTCAGTAGTGCAAGTGAAAGTGTAGTGGGGATGTGATGAGGACTTCAACAATGGTGAAAGAGTTTGAATGGTGGGCTAGTGGTCATTTTTTCAAACTGATATGAGAATTTTTCCCCTGAGTGCATTTGACGTTATTGAAAGTCGCCTAGAGGGGAGTGAATAGGCGAAACCTAAAAATTATAAACTTTGAACACAAACTTCACTCGAGGTTAGCGTTAAAATGAGTAGTAATAAAATCAGAGTGCAGAAGATAGTTCTTCTTACTACGAGTTGCTCAATCAATGTGGATAACTTTGGGAGCTAACTCAAAACGATTGAAAGCAAGAAAACTTAGAGAAAGGGGAGAGGAAGAACCAAATCGTAATACAAGATTAACACAAAGACACGGACGAATTGTTTCCTAAGGTTTGCTTCCAAAGAACCACACAATTAGGTGTCTTTAAATCCTTACCCTCTCTCAAATGGTCACTTAGATCGGCTGAATGCTTCTCCTTAATCTCGTGGGTGACCCAGACCCCGCAAGGATCACCACACAATTAGGTGTCTCTTGCTACCTTTACAAGTCATTTGAGGGTTTAGAAGGAGATGAAGAAAGCACGATCAAGAAACCAAGCCAAAGAGCAACAAAAGATCAAAATGTCACACTCTCTTGGGTCTCTCCAATGCACTACTCACTAATAATTCTCGAACACAATTATAGCACTTGGAGATGGATTTGATGCTTTCAGTGTGGATGGAGTGAAGTCTTTGCTCCTTGCAATGAATGTGAGTTTGTGGAAGCTTGGGGGTACCTTGAATGGAGGTGGTTGGGGTTGTATTTATAACCCTCAACCACCACATAGTCTTTGCCAAATTTCTGCCACACGCGGACGATCCATGCCCCTAGGCCGGACGGTCCGCCCCTGCACATCAACGAATGAAATCCCAACGATCAGCAGTAATGGCTATATCAACGGCTATAAGTGCATTAAATGTTTCATCGGATGTCAGATAAAGCAGTCGCGGACGGTCTGGTCGTGCATGTAACCACTACACGACGGTTCACTTACAGCGACCTACGGTTGGTTGCTAAAGCGGCTTTTAGCGACCTACGGTTGGTCGCTAAAAACCTTTAGCGACCCATAAGGATGGTCGCTGTAGGTGCCGTCGCTAAAGGCTTTAGCGACCGACCGTCCGTTGCTAATATTGTATATTTAGCGACCAATCGTGGGTTGCTGTACTATAGATTTAGCAACCAACCGTAAGTCGTCATACTATATATTTAGCAACCAACAGAAAGTCGCCCTTGTTACAGTTGTTGTTAATAATAATATACATTTAATTAAGCACCACAAATCACAAATTTTTATACACAAATCATAAAGACATACACATTTAATCAGTATCACAGTCATAGATCCATCACATAAACACAAAAGCACCACAATTATATGATCACAAAAGCATCACAATTATAATATTATTCACAATTAGATCATTTACAAATAGCTAGATCATTCACAAAAGCTCCAGAGATGATCAGTCACAAAAGCACCACAGCGACATCACTCCAGCTTGAAGCAGTTCAAAAGCCCACAACTACATCACTAATGTTTCATATCACTCCAGCTATTGTTCAAAAGCCCACAACTACATCACTCTAGCTGCTCCAGAGCTGATCAGTCACAAAAGCACCAAACAGTCGTGTAGTGAACACCTTAAAATCCTATTTTGGGGAATCTAGTAAAACTCTCTACAGGCTTTGAAGCGAAATACCTTTTAATCATAATTTTCTTACCTTTGGAGTTACATCTCATAAAAAATGTTTCTAATAAAATATTAAATGAAAAGAACCCCCATGTCAAATAAGTCATTCCTTTATTAAAATTATATAATTATAAGTACTCTCTAAGAAATTATTTTAAATCATCTCTTAATAAAGGATATACACTAGGAATTTTTCCTTAAATAAATATTTTTGAAGTGTATGAATTATCTATTTAAGAGCATTTGCATGCATGAGAAGATTAATAAATACTTACTATAAAAAATAAATATAGTGCATTCATGCCGGAGATTTTGATTATACATTTAATTTGAATTTGAAACTCTAGCTCATATTTGAATTTATAATTTATATTAAAACTAGAAAATAAAATAATATATAAAATTAAAACAGGAAAAAAAAAGAAAAAGAGATGCTTACTTATGACATGGGCCGAATGCGCCCAGCCAGCCCATCCATGTTTCCTCCTTACCTGAACGTGCGCGCCTGTGGACCCGCTTTGTCAGCACAATAAACTATGGTGGGCTTCTTTGTCTCACTGGCGCGTGGGGTCTATTGTTAATCGGCCCACATGTCACGCCCATACACATGGGGGTGGGAATCGATCACTGCCCGATGGACCCCGAACCTAGAGCCTTCTTCTCAATCGTTTTTAGATAGGATTCGTTCCCTGAATCATAAGGAGATGCCTCCACCACGGATCCTTGTACAGTGAATCCCGCCTGGGTTCCTGCCCTGATCATGACCATAGCTATATATGAATTACCTCGTGCAGCCCTCAACACATTAGACCACCTCGACGTTGGAAGCCAGGGCCACCATGACCAAGAGCGGATGAACTACCAGAGCACCGTGAAACTCCATCGCGTGGGAACAGGGTAGCCGCATGGAAAACTCCAGTACATTGTCGTTGAGTCCTCGGATAAAGGCCAAGGAGGTTCACCGGAGGGCACCGAATGTTGTTGCAGTGCTATTGGGTAAGGAGATCGAGCGGATCGCTATGCCAAGCGGGTAGATTGTGATGCACATTGCGTCGCCGCTGTTGTCGAGTCGACTCGACTGATCAGAGGGAGCATGGTGGCCAGGGACCATTGCTAGAGCGTATGGATCACGATGGTGGCTGTTGCGAATACGGGGAGCCATCGTGTGGTCGGGAATTGCTCGCCGGAGCGGGCTAACCGCTGCAGAGTCGCCCTTCAACGTGAGCAGGGGCCTCTTCGCCATAATCTCTGGTGAGTAACATGTAATATTTCTCTCCATAATCTTCTCTTCAATTAGCACATTTGTACGGGTGATTGGGGCACTTGACGGTTGGGTGACGGGGCTCCGACGAGGTCTCCGCCGTCTGAGCATGTGCACGTCCTAGCAGCGAGATAGGGGGTAAGGAGAAGATGGCCGAGTACTGTTGATATGGGGTTCAATGCTGGAGATTAGAAGTGGATCTACCGATTCGCCACATTGAATCATGGGCGTTGATCTACAATCGTGCGATCCAGGGCTAAAGTAAGGCGTGGCGGATTCTTAGCCAAAGATCTGGGATCCGAGGGTTACCGTAGTGTTCTTGTTCTGATCTAATCTTGGACATTTGATAGTGGTCCAACGATTGAGATCCGAAGACACCCCTTTGACCATGGCCTTTTTCATAAGAGACCATGCAGTTAGTTATAATGAACCTGTCGTCCATACCTAGTTCAAAATATTTTAAATTAAGTCCTAAAATTTATAAATTAGACCTTGGAGTTTTGAGGAATAGTGGCCTCAATCCTCTAGCTAACTGTTTATACAAATAAAATACACGAAATATATTTTAAGTATAAAAATAATTCTAAAAACTTAGAAAATTCATATCTAATTCATTTTAACTCCGATTTTAGTGATTCCCGAACCTACGGTCTCATAATGATGTGTACAATTTTATTGGTATAATGTTATTTTGACCTATTCTTTGCCCATCTATATGTATTTCTACGATAGAAGCGAGGTTGTGAGGCACTTAGATCCTAGATTGGAGAAGTACCTGGAGTTGCACCAAAAAGGCAAGTTGTGCCCTTGATCACTTTTCTTTACCCAATAGTGTTTTCGATAATCAATGTGACATGCTCAAGTTAACTTGATGGGACCTAATAGGTTAGCCTAGTTTTGTTCATCCTAGACCTTACAAACAAATGAAGTATTGGGTAATCTTGCTATTGCTCTACCTAGTTTTGGGATTAATATTATATCTGAATAATGATCATGTTCCATTATTATTGTTTGTTTAATTATTGTTCATGATAAGATTATTATGTTAATTGGAACATGGAGCGAACAACGCCGTGGCAGATGGGTATAATGGCTTGTGGGTAAAGATGTGCAAACTTTGCAAAGTGTAAAACTGGTATATCAGCCTTGCTCATGATCACGAGCGGCTCGGACCCTCACATGAGTAATTTATGGAATTAAATTTAATCTGTCATTTGCATTGCATTGTGGGATTTATTATCAATTGTGATCAAATATTTATTTGGGTTGGTATCTACTTATATTTAATAATTAATAAAATTTTGACCAACTATTAAAAGCAATGCTCAACTTTAACCATTCTTCTTGGTAAGCCTTACACTTTACATAAGCCCCCACTGTAAGTGAGCTCACGCACATTATTCCCCACAACTTATTGAGCAATGAACGTATGTGAGCTCACTCTTGCTAAACTCACACTAGGTCAAGAACAGGTATCACAAAATGAGGAGAATGAAGGATGCTATGATGAGTTCGGAGAGGTCTAGGTCGTCGTCTCTCAGTCAACTATGGGTGTGGAGGATCGTTGTCGTAAAATGATGTAATTATTTAGCTATTTTGTACAGAACCCTTATTATGTAATAAATATGTGACATTGATTTATGTAGATCTATCATGTAACCACCCACCTCCCAGCCTATATAAATATATGCCACCATAACACCTTAAGCCATCAATCATAGACTCATCTCCTCCATAGCCTCGCGGCAGCACCGCTGCCATCCAAGCCACAGCAGCCCGCCACTAGCTAGACTCGCAGCCATAAGCTGCTATGACCATCTCGTCAAAGTTTGACTCCCACCCAAACTCTAGCGACAACTCTGGCGAGGAATTTCTCTCCGCCCATTCATCTTCTGGGGCAACCCAAAACATCGCCGTGACCAGCTCAGCGAGAGCTTCGTCATCGTGCTTCCATTTCGTCGACCAGATCTTTGGTTCATCGTCAAAAAAACCGAGATGACCAACATCAACGCGTGATTGAAGGTCTTGATTGGAAGGTAACTTGATGGTAGGTTAGGGGTCTTTCCCTCTTGATAAGTTTGACGCTTCCCACCTGATAGACAACAACCACCATATACCCTTTTACATGCAAGATTTGCATAAACACAAATTTAACGATAGGTACAATCATGATAAGTTGGCAACATCTAGATCATGCATTTGTAAACAAACTTTTCCCATCTTTAACAAACTTAACTAACCAATCAGATTGCGTCATATCATCTATTTTTGTGCAACCCTACTAATTTATTAAAAATGTGATATCTTCTAGATCAAATAATTTGTTTTAATCTGTTCAAGTTGTGTTAGGTTCATACTAATTTCTGTGTGCGTAGTAATAACATTGTTTTAATTATGCCACATGTTTTAATTAATTAATTATTTATTTATTTATTTAATTAATGTTAATTAACTTGATAATCTAGTTAATCTAATTTATAGTTCTAACCTACTCATTTTATAAATAATTGTTAATGATTAATACCAACTCAAATGTTTTAATTTAATACCTGCTTAGTTTAAATGCAATACATGTTAGATCCCATCTATTAGATTTATTACGCTTAAAATATCGTTTTATCCATAAATTCTTTGTTTTAGCTCCGATTTTAATGGTTCTCGAACCTACGATCTCGTAGCGACGCGTAGGATATTCTTATGTTGTTTGTTCATGTGCTTTGGTGTAATGTTACCATACCTATTATTTGTTTGATTATATGTATTGCTAAGCATAGAAGTGAGGTCACGAGAAATCTGAAGACTAATTTGGTGAAGTACATAGGAATCTCGAGTTTAAAGCAAGTTGTGCCTTTGATCACTTTTCTTTACCCAATAATGTTTCTGTTAATCACTGTGACATGCTCAGGTTAATCTAATGGGACCTAATAGGCCTCCCTAGACTTGTTTATCACACACCTTGTTTACCACTGAACTTTTGGGTAGCTTTGCTATTGCTCTACCTGGTTTTGAGATTAATATTACATTATGATCATGTTCCAATTCTACTACTGTTTTAATTATTGTTCATGACAAGATCATTGTGTTAATTGGAACATGGAGCTTAACTTGAGAAACACGTGCTACCACAAGGGTGAAATGGGATGCCCTTGGCTGACTAATTAGGAAAGCTAGTGGAGGACTACCTTACCTGAAAGGGGCAATGGCAGTAGGGGAGTTGCGTATAGGGAAGTTCTTGGGTCGATCATGCTACGATGGCTTTTCGGACGAGTGATTCCTATATTGCCCTTCCTAGAATGTAGCGGGTTTTCTGAAGCTAGTGGAACTTTGTAAAGGCCTCATAGTGGATCCCTAGCCATTCACCTCAGAAGTGTCTAAGGGTATAGTTAACCCTGGCTAGACGGGATACACGACCTGTGGGTAAAGGGCGCAACCTCTGTAGAGTGTAAAACTGGTATATCGGTTGTGCTCGCGGTCATGAGCAGCTCAGGACTCTCGCATGATTAACTTATGGAATTAATCTTAATCTGTCATATGCATTGCATTGTGGGTGTTGTTATTAATCTTGATCTCTTACTTAATTGGGATGGTATCTACTTATACTTAGTAACTGCTAATAAAATTTTGACCAACTTTAAAAGCAATGCTCAGCTTTAACCATCTCCTTTGGTAAACCTTACACTTCACATGAGCTCCCACCTTTGGTGAGTTTATGCACATTATTCCCCACAACTTGTTGAGCGATGAACGTATGTGAGCTCACCCTTGTTGTACTCACATCCCCCTAGGTCAAGAAAAGGTACCCCTGGATGAGGCGTACGAAGGATGTTGTGATGAGTTCGTGAGTGGTCTAGGCCGTCGTCTCCCAGTCAACTTTGTGTTGCTGGATCGTTGTCTTCGCATGATGTAATTATTTAATATTTTATACAGAACTCAACTATATATTAAGGATGTGACATTCGTTTCTGTACCATGAGTCATCATATGTGTGAGACTTAGTCCCAGCACACATTTGGCTTTTCGCGCCCGGGTCCCTAAAACCTGGGTGTGACATCTTTCATGTGTCGAAATTAAATCCGTTCACTCCATCATATACACCATTGTGCAATGATCTGCCTCAAATGGCTGATCTTACATGGCTGGATGTCCAGCCTGTGCAAATTTTGGATTGTCCTTTAGTTTGGAAGGGAAGTCGTTCAGTGGTTCAACTTCCAATTCAATCGGCTACATGGGAGGATTATGAAGTCTTGAAGCCTAGATTTCCATCAGTTCTTGATTGTGGACAATTAAGCTCAGGCAGAGGGGAAGATGTCAGTACTGAAGCACATGCAGTAGCTCCGGGTGAGGCGTGACAGCGTGGTTGGCTGTAGGAGTGGAAGAAGCGAAGTTAGCAGGAAGAGAAATTGTGTTTGAAGTGTGCGTTCATGTCACACACGGATTTAAGGGATAAAGCCGGGTGCGTCTCATATGTGCGCCAAGTAAGAACAACACATATAATAACAGAGTGCATAGAGATAAACGTCATAAATATCATAAATGTACTTATTACATAGCGGAAGTCTTACAAAATAAATGATAAATATAAAACAAACTAAATATTATTTCTCTGGTGCCACAAAGCGGACTAGGAGACACCACCTAGATCAAGTCGAACTCCTCGTTGTGCGGCTCCTCTTCGACCACATGCTCTACACCTGTGGGGGTTTATATATCGCAAGAGTGGGCTCTCAAAAGATCATAGCTCAACAAGTTGTGGGGAATAATGTGCATAAACTCACCAAAGGTGGGAGTTCATGTGAAGTGTAAGGCTAATCAACAAAATAATGGTTGAAACTGAGCATTGCTTTTAGAAGTTGGTCACAATTTTATTAGCAGTTACTAAGTGTAAGTAAATACCAAACCATAATAATAGTAAATAAAAGTAGTAATAAATAATCTCAATGCGATGCAAATGACAAATTGAATTTAATTCCATAAATTAATCATGTGAGAGTCCTGAGCTGCTCATGACCATGAGCATGACTAATATACCAGTTTTACACTCTGCAGAGGTTGTACCATGTACCCACAAGTCATGTTACCCATCTGCCAAGGGGTCATGAATCCCATACACCTCTACCAAGGAAGCAAGACATGGTAACACTACGAGGCCTTTACCTAGTTCCATTAGCTTCAGAAAACCCGCTACAGTTTCTAGGAAGAGCATGCAGGAATCCCCCGTCTGACCGTCATCGCAGCAAAATCAACCCGGGAACCTCCCTACACGCCTACTCCCCAACTGCCCTTGCCCCTATCGGGTAAGGTAATCCTCCACTAGCTTTTCTAGTTAGTCAGCTAAGGGCGTCCCATTCCACCCTTGTGGTGGCACGTGTTTTTCAAGTTAAGCTCCAGGTTACAATTAAAAATAATGATCTTGACATGAACAATAAATAAAATAACAGAATAATTGGAACATGGACATAATGTAATATTAATCCCAAAACCATATAGAGCAATAACAAAACTACCCAAACGATTCAGGGGTAAACAAGGTAAAAGGATAACCAGTCTAGGGTGACCTATTGGGTAAAATTAAACCTATGCATTGATAAGTGATAATAATGAACATTATTGGGTAAAAAGTGGTCAAGGGCACAACTTGCCTTCAACGAGCTCCTGCTCAGCAACTTCTACCTGCTAAACACCGGGATCCTCAGCCACTGGCTCTTCTTCTACTCGCCACAATACAAACAAGCATAGTATAAAGAGGAAATTAACATCACACCAAACATGTATACAAAATACATATTAATAATCTACATATTAAAATAAGATCATAGAAAAAAGAATCATTAAATTTGGAGTTATGGATTTTAAGTTATGAATTTCTGAAGGTTCTATGTATGTGATACAAGATTAATTAAGAGATAAATTTTAATATGGTTTTAATGTCAAAACAGAGAGATTATGCGATAAACAACATTATTACAAAATTATAGAAACTGGAATGGATTAATTTGGACTAAGTATGAATTTTCTAGGAATTAAACAAGTTCTAACCATTATTTTTACATTAAAAATCATTTTCTATTAACTTTTCCTAGATTTTCTAATCTCCTGGACTGCGTGTATAATAAACAGAAACAAAGGGACCCTGGCGTAAAAATCCCTAAGACCTAGAGCGCTGCGCCGTGGACTGCGGGTTGATTTATAACAAGCTCGGGGTTTATTTTGCAAAACGTACACGACGAAAGGGTACGGTGAGCTCTGGACCGCACAATTGAAGATGGACGGCTTGGATTAGATCTAAGCCACCCGAATTGGTACACGACCCCGCTCCCGTCCGATCAGATCGGGCGGTTCGAGTCTATCCCCCGCAAATCGTTATGCGCCCTAAATCACAGTCGTCCATCTAATCAGCCACGACTCGAATCAAATCTTCTAGCATCAGGTGGCTTCCTCACCATCGCGGTTATTGCTGAGTAGATCAACGGTCCATGCGCACTGCCCGAGCGATCCCCCTTTCCCCCTTTTCTGGAACTCGATCCGCAGCGGAGATCGGCCTCCGCGGCGGCGCCATGGCCGGAGCCCACGACCCAGCGCCATAGTTCCCCAATCTCCCTTCGACTAGTCGATTCATGACAAGTGAACGACGGCGAATCCTAAAGGAGGGTTTAATTCCGCCGAGAGGAACGAGTTCAACATCAACCACGTTGAGGCAAATTCGACGATGAAATTGAATCTCCGATGAGAAATTGGTTCAAACCCCGCCTCACAATTCCTAATCTCGTTGAACGTATTCCAATCCGTAGATGTATTAGAGGACTTGGGCCACTTACCCGAGGTGAAGGTGACCGCAGAGACGATCGTCCACGGCGAGTGCGGTCCATAGCCTTTACGGAGGCCGGGGAGGATTGTGCGACGACCTGGGGACGAATTCATTCCTCGCAGTCCGCCAAGGTGCCACCAATGACCCAGACCGGCTTGTGGAACAAGACCGACGACAAGTACCGTCGTTCATGTGTGGCGGCGAGCTTTCCCCCGCACTCCCTTTCCTCTCTTTCTCACTGTGGGTTCCACGGTCAAGCACTAGCGACTATGGCGGAGTCCTCGAGGCTTATAGGCTTGCGCATTCATGGAATTCAGCGAGTTGGTGCACCCTCCCACGAGCTGCGCGATTGCACGTGCTCCGCCACGATCCCGCCATAAGCGGTGTTCGTTGGAGAGGAAGGTGCCGCCAACTCAGGTCCACCCGTCAACCAAACGCGCGTGAGCTAAGCGGAGGAAAGCAGAGGCCCACACGTCAGTGAGGGGGTGAGGGCGGACACGAGGGAGAGACTGCCCGGTGGTCCCCCCATGTCGGCGCCTTCTACCGCCCAGGACCGCGTGGACACGAAGCCAAATGGGCCGAAAACAAGTTACCGGCCCAATTAGTGTTCCTTCACTTTTCTTTTTCTTTTTCTGATTTCTGTTTTATTTCCCCTTTTTTGTTATTTCTATTTTCAAATTCATAATTTGAATTCCCATTCAAACCCAAACTTCGTGGTAAATTTGTTTTCTCATTAAATATACAACTTAAACATGGCATGGTAAATTTTATTTATTTTATTTTATTATATTTATTTTGTGATAACTAGTGCTCTCCTTCTCAAATTTTAAAATTTCAATTTAAGTCTTGATTCCAATTTGAACATTAAGGTGTTTCTATAAAATTTTATTACTAACATATGCACACATAAATAAAATCCTCAGCATGATGCACATATTGTTTTAGGTGTCATTAGTTAATTAATGACTTTTGAAGTGTTGATTCACATGTTATAATAAACAGAGGAATAAACATGTATATAAATCAACTATGTTTTCATTTTACATTTTTGGGTATTACAGTTCATAATTGTTGATGGGCTGTGTGGGCACTGTGTTGGCTATAGGCTGGAACCCTTATATTCTCCTGTGATGTAGCAGACAGAGTATGCAAAAATACAGAAAGAACTCCACCTTCTTTTGTCCACGTCTCGACTCTCGCCGTGCACAGCGATCGACGGTAGCTCACGTCGTGGCAACATCGCGCCTCCGGCTAGCGGCATCACAATGCATAGCTTCAAAAATTGTAATGTAACTTATTTTTGGAAGGGAAATAGGGTTAACCTTTTTCCTACAATTAATTTTGGTGGTTGAATGACCAACACAAATATATGGACTAACTAGTTTGCTCTAGAATACATGTTCTACATGTGCATAAGGTTCAACACAAACCAATAAATATTCAAGTTAGGGACCCAATTCAAAAGGAGCAAAAAAAGGACTTGAGTGTGTTGTGGTCTGGCGCACCGGACTGTCTGGTGTGCCACCGGACAGTGTCCGGTGTGCCAGGACAGTACAGGGTCTAACCAGCTACTCTCGGGAAAGTGCGGCCGGGCTCCGCTATAATTCACCAGACTGTCCGGTGTGCCACCGTACTGTCCGGTGTGCCAGCGGGCAACAGTTATCCAGCGCGCAACGATCGACTCTGACAGGAGCTACAGTGAGCAACAGTGCCACGCAGAAGTCAGAGCAGTGAAGTTAGAGGGGCACCGGACTATCCGGTGTGGCACCGGACTGTCCGGTGTGGCACCGGACTGTCCGGTGTGGCACCAGACTGTCCAATGCTGCAAGAGGACAAAGCTCCAATGGTCGCCCGAGCTCCAAACCCTAACGATTGGGTGACGTGGCGTCACACCGGATAGCCTACAGTGCCTGCCCGGTGGCGCACCGGACTGTCCGGTGCGCCCATCGCCAGGAGCCTCCCCAACGGCTACTTTGGTGGTTGAGGGCTATAAATACCCCCAACCACCACAACTCCAAGCATCCAAGTTTTCTGAACATCACATTCAATACAAGAGCTCTAGAATTCACTCCAAGACACAATACAAAAGATCAAATCCTATCTGAGTCCCAAATTCACTTAGTGGCTTGTGAGAGAGAGATTTTTGTGTTCATTTGAGTTCTTGTCACTTGGATTGGCTTTCTTCTTTTCCCATTCTTATTCTCAAGAGCTTTGTAAGCGAGGCAAGAGACACCAAGTGTGTGGTGGTCCTTGTGGGGTCTTAGTGACCCGTGAGATTAAGGAAGAAGGCTCACTCGGTCTAAGTGACCGTTTGAGAGAGGGAAAGGGTTGGAATAGACCCGGTCTTTGTGACCTCCTCAACGGGGACTAGGTTCTTTGGAACCGAACCTCGGTAAAACAAATCACCGTGTTCATCCACTTGATTTTCAATTGATTTGTTTTCCCCCTCTCTCCCGGACTTGTTATTTGTTCTAACGCTAACCTCGGCTTGTAGTGTGTGATTAAAGTTGTAAATTTCAGATTACGCCTATTCACCCCCTCTAGGCGACTTTCAATTGGTATCAGAGCTTGGTGCTTCATTAGAGTCTAACAACTCGAAGTGATGTCAGGAGAACACGCCAAGAGGGAGATCGTGACCGGCGACAAGCCCGCAAGCTCATGGAGAACCCTTTCGAGGGAGTCTGGCAACAAGCACAAGGAGGAATCATCTTCCTCCATCAAGTCGCATCTGAGAGGTGACAAGAAGAAGATGAAGAAAGTGGTCTACTACGAGACCGACTCTTTGTCACCCTCCACATCATCAAGCTCTGACTCGTCCGTCGCTTCTAAGTGCCATGAGCGCAAGAAGTATAGTAAGATGCCCCTATGTTATCCTCGCATTTCTAAACGCGTTCCATTACTTTTCGTTCCTTTAGGCAAACCACCATATTTTGCTGGTGAAGATTATTGTATGTGGAGTGATAAAATGAGGCATCACCTAACCTCACTCCACGAAAACATATGGGACATAGTTGAATTTGGAGCGCATGTACCATAGGTGGGGGACAAAGATTATGACTCGGACGAAGTTGCCCAAATTAGGCACTTTAACTCCCAAGCCACGTCTATACTCCTCGCCTCCTTGTGTCGAGAGGAGTATAACAAGGTGCAAGGGTTAAAGAGCGCCAAAGAAATTTGGGACGTGCTCAAGACCACACACGAAGGAGATGAGGTGACCAAAATCACCAAACGCGAGACAATCGAGGGCGAAATCGGTCGATTTGTCCTCAACAAAGGAGAAGAGCCGCAAGCAATGTACAACCAGCTAAAGACCATGGTCAATCAAGTGCGCAACCTCAGGAGCACCAAATGGGATGACCATGAGATGGTCAAGGTTATTCTTAGATCCCTCGTATTTCGTAATCCTACTCAAGTTCAATTAATACGTGGGGATCTTAGATATAAACTAATGTCTCCTGAGGAAGTGATTGGGAAGTTTGTGAGCTTTGAACTAATGACCAAAGACTCCAAACACATCATCAACTTGGAGCAAGGCGACACCTCCACACCCGAGGTGCAACCCGTCGCATTCAAAGCGACGGAAGAAGAGAAGAGGGAGTCTACACCAAGTAGGCTTCCAAACGACGCCTCCAAACTCGACAACGAGGAGATGGCGCTCATCATCAAGAGCTTCCACCAAATCCTCAAGCAAAGGAGGGGGAGGGACTACAAACCCCGCTCCAAGAGGTTGTGCTACAAATGTGGTAAACCCGGTCATTTTATTGCAAAATGTCCAATGTGAAGTGAAAGTGATAGGGACGATGATAAGAAGGGGAAGAAGAAAGAAAAGATGAGGTACTACAAGAAGAAGGGTGGTGATGCTCACATATGTCGGGAATGGGACTCCGACGAGAGCTCCACCGACTCCTCCTCCGACGAGGACACCGCCAATATCGCCGTCAACAAAGGCCTCCTCTTCCCCAACGTCGGCCACAAATGTTTCATGGCTAAGGACGGCAAGAAAAAGAAGGTACACTCTAGATCCACCCCCAAATATACAACATCTAGTGATGAGGGTAGCTCTAGTGAAAATGAAGATGATTTACTTAACTCTTTTTGCCAACCTTAGCTTGGAAAAAAGGAAAAATTAAATGAATTGATAGAATCTATTCATGAGAAGGATGAACTCTTGGATAGCCAAGAGGACTTCCTTATTAAAGAAAACAAAAAACATGTTAAATTGAAAAATGCTTATGCTTAGGAAGTAGAAAAATGTGAAAATTTATCTAAGGAGCTTAGCATTTGTCATGATTCAATTTCTAGCCTTAGAATTGAAAATGCTAGCTTAGCTTCTAAGGTCAAAGATTTAAATGTTTGTAATGATTCTATCTCCTGTCTTAGAGATGAAAATGCTATTTTAAATGCTAAGATAGAAAAATTAAATGCTTGCAAACTGTCACACCCGGTTTTTAGAAGGCAAAGCGAATGCGAACCATGTACGTGACAGGATCAGTTATTCACGTACACAGCAGTTACATAACATGGACATCATCACACAATGCTCAAAATAGTATTAATAAGGGAAATAGTAATCGATTACATCATACGTCTGAGACGTCCATATAGTCCTTACAATAAATCAAAGTGCGGAAAAGAAACGTAGATAATCGCGGCCTTCACAGGCAGCCGACTGGGGGTTGCCGCTAACCCACATCTAGAACTCGTCGTAGTCTTGGAACTCCTAGAAGTCTCCTTCCACGGCTTCATCTTCGCCTGAGCAGTGGTTGCAATGCTGACAACCTGGGGATGGGGGGGGGTTGGTGTGTAGAGCAAGGGTGAGTACACATCAACATACTCAGCAAGTATCCTGTTTGGCTGTAGTGGACTAGCTTTATGTGGGGGATAAGTCAAGCAGTTGCTTTTAGTTGGTCAGATTATTACTTACTAGTAGAAAGCCAAGTTTTAGCATTAACCCAAGTTATTAACCCAAACGTACTCCTTTCCAAACGGAAAGAGTACCACTTACCAGCACCATAAGCATAATCATAACCATCCTCATCATCATCTGTAAACCAACCATCTCTGATCAAGTTTCACTAATCACTGGAGCTCCCTTGGCCGCTCATAACCGCGAGCACGGCTGATATATCAGTTTTCAAACACTCTGCAGAGGTTGTGCACTTTACCCACAAGTCGTGATTCCCATTCTGCCCGGAGATCATGACTCTCCATTGATCACTACCAAGGTGACCCAGCAGGGCATCACTACGTAGCCTTTACAAAGATTCCCCGGGGCTGTAGCCACCCGTTAGGTTTCCTAAATGCACCGCACTCCTCCC
This sequence comes from Zea mays, assembly GCF_902167145.1. Taxonomy (NCBI): domain Eukaryota; kingdom Viridiplantae; phylum Streptophyta; class Magnoliopsida; order Poales; family Poaceae; genus Zea; species Zea mays. Next base: position 236,393,261 of record NC_050097.1, on the reverse strand, counting down.
CAAGGGGCGAACCCAAACTTGGCAGAGCGAGCCGCATACACCGAGCCCCATTGACGGCACGACAGCTAAGTGATCTACACCCCGGATCCTCTAATTATTCAGCTAAGGGCATCCCATTCCACCCTCATGGTTGCACTGTTTTCCCGGGCGGTCATCCATAGAACAGGTCCTTACGGAGAGGCACTCGAGAAACCGCTCGAGCCCCCTTGATGACCACAAGTACAACATCATAATAAGAGAAGGGAAAACAGTGTATCATAGATAATCTCATCATGTTCATTGATTAGAGTTTGAGCAATAGCATAAAGCTAAACAATAATAATCCAACCCAAATAGGTGAACAAGGACATGGATCACAAAAGCTAGTCAATCCTTAGGCATAAATGTGTAAAGCGGGAGGTGAATTAAATAATGAATAGGACAGAGATAGGTCAAGGGACACTTGCCTCCACCAACCGACTGCTGCTCAGGGGCTTCTCCTGCGAGTTCCTCGGGCTCTTCAACCGGATCGTTCTCTATGCAAGCGCAAACATACATACATCCACACATTTAATACAAAAGAACAGTACACCATACAATAGAATGCAATAAGTAAACAGACGTTCCACACGGGCTCGCGAGTACGGTTAAGAGAGAAAGAGGAAAAGACAGTCGAGAAACGATCACGTTACATGATTATAAATTAACCACTCGCTTAATGGAAGGAAATTTAATGTAGATACTATGTTTAGCGTAAAGTAAAGTCATGTTTCATGTCTAATTATTATGAGCAGGTGGAGATAAATAAAAAGGATGGTCGCGCGGCGAGACGCGCGACAAAGCTCTCTAAAACAAATTAAGAAGTTAACGACTCGTCGCGCGACCGAGCACGCAACGAGACACTTCGCCTTAGTTAAGAGGAGACGTTAAGCGTCGCGCGACGAAGCGCACGACGGCATACGTCGACTAAACTGAGTCCAAAGTGGAACGTCGCGTGAATACACACGCGGCGTTACACCTTAAACAACCTGAAACAAAAATGGATCGTCGCGCGACGAAGCGCACGACGCAACACAAGATAGAATCTGAATTTAGACAAATCCGTCGCGCGGCGAAGCGCGCGACGCAACACGCTAATTAACAAATAATCACCGCGAGCGCGGGCGAGCGAAGATACGGTCGGGCGAGGCCGGGACGGGGGAACGGGCGGCCGAGCCGGGGCCGGGGCGGTTGAACCGGCCAGGGGCGGCCGAGCGGGGGGCGGGGGCGCGCGGGCGAGCGGGGAGAGGGAGGGCGCGCGCGGGGGGGAGAAGAGGAGGGAGAGGGAGAGAGAGAGAGGAGAAGGGGAGGGGAGCTCACCTCGGGGTCCAAAATCCGGTGATCGCCGTCTCCAAATCCTAGGGCACCACGGGGAGAGAGAGGTGGAAGAAGGAGAGGAGAGGTTGTTTGCGCGGGAGATCCAAATGAGAGAGGGAGGAGAGGAGGGGGGCGCATGGGGGGGGGTTGGGCGCCAGGGGCGCGCAAGCCGGGGCGGGCCGGGCCGGCTGGGCTGGCCTAGGTTGGGACGTGCCACTTCGCGGATCGAAAACCCACGACGTGCACGACCACTAAACGGAAATTAAATCGCGAACCGAAATCCGGAACGGAACGAGATGAACTTTCAACATCAGACAAAGAAATGTGCTTCGGCATGATGCAACACCCATGGCACTTAGGTTTTGGTTTATACATGACACGGACACCTGCCGCTATACTGGTTTGAAATTGGGAAGAAGGAGTAAACGGGGAAAGAGAAAAGAGAGTAACGCCCGAATTTGGTGAGAGAAAAGAAGAAAAAATTCTACCCCCAAATTCAGGGCGTTACAAACCTATCCCCCTTAAAAGAATCTCGCCCTCGAGATTCAGGGTTGGCTAGCAAAGAGCTCAGGGTATTTAGCCATCAGATCATCTTCACGCTCCCAGGTTGCTTCCTCCTCAGAGTGATGATTCCATCTGACTTTGCACATTCTGATGGTCTTCCTTCGGGTGACTCTGTCTGCAACCTCAAGGATTTGCACTCGCTTCTCAACGTAGGTCAAGTCCTCTTGGACTTCAAGACCTTCCACTGGCAACTGCTCTTCTGGCACACGCAAGCACTTCTTCAACTGAGACACATGAAAGACATCATGCACAGCAGACAAATTCTCTGGCAAACTGAGCTGATAGGCCACTTCTCCACGTCTTGCAAGAATCTGATACAGACCAATGTAGCGGGGTGCTAGCTTGCCTTTCACTCCGAATCTTCTGACTCCTCTGATCGGTGACACTTTCAGATAGACAAAGTCTCCGACTTCGAAACTCAGCTCTCTTCTTCTTGTGTCTGCATAGCTTCGCTGCCTCGATTGCGCTATCTTCAGATTTTCTCGGACCATCTTGATGTTCTCTTCGGCTTCAAGCAAAATGTCTGGCCCAAACACTTGCTTTTCTCCAGGCTGATCCCATTGCAACGGAGTTCTGCAACTCCTTCCATAAAGCGCCTGAAATGGTGACATCTTCAAACTGGCCTGGTAACTGTTGTTATAGGAAAACTTTGCATAAGGCAATCTCTTATCCCATCCGGACTGATCTTGCAACGCACAGGCTCTCAACATATCTTCAAGAATTTGATTGGTTCTTTCGGTCTGACCATCTGTCTGCGGATGATAAGCTGAACTGAAATTCAGATGCGTGCCCAAAGCTTCATGCAACTGCTGCCAGAAATGAGAGGTGAACTGCGTTCCTCTATCTGATACTATCTTCTTTGGCACACCATGAAGACAAACGATCCGAGACATATACAACTCTGCCAATACTGCACTGTTGTAGTTGGTCTTGACAGGTATGAAGTGGGCTGACTTGGTCAAGTGGTCCACCACTACCCAAATGGAATCGTAGCCGGCTCGAGTGCGAGGCAATCCGACTATGAAATCCATACCAATTTCATCCCATTTCCACTTAGGGATCTGCAACGGTTGCAACAATCCAGCAGGTCTCTGGTGCTCTGCCTTAATTCTTCGGCAACTATCGCACATAGCCACATGCTCTGCGATTTCCCTCTTCATTCCGTACCACCAGAATTTCTTCTTCAGATCCTGATACATCTTCTCACTGCCAGGGTGAATCGAATAGGCTGTCTCATGAGCTTCCTTGAGAATCAACTCCCGAATAGACTGGACATTGGGAACACATAAGCGGTCTTTGAACCATATCACGCCTTCTGCATCTTCTCGAAAATCTTTGCCTTTGCCTTCTAGAATCAGTCGCCGGATCTCACTGATCTTCTCATCATTCTTCTGCGCTTCTTTGATTTCGCGCTCCAAGGTAGGTTCCAATTCAACTGTGACTCCTCGCGAATTGTTCAGAAATCCGAGACTCAACCTGTCAAACTCTTTGGCCAACTCATAAGGCATCGGACGAGCGACCATCAGATTGACTTGACCCTTTCTGCTCAAAGCATCTGCCACTACGTTTGCTTTGCCTGGATGGTAATGGATCTCCAACTCATAGTCTTTGATCAACTCTAACCATCTTCGTTGCCTCATGTTCAACTCTGACTGAGTGAATATGTACTTCAGACACTTGTGGTATGTGTAAACATCGCATTTCTGTCCATACAGATAGTGCCTCCATGTCTTCAGTGCGTGAACCACTGCTGCCTACTCTAGATCATGGATTGGGTAATTCTTCTCATGAACCTTCAGCTGTCGGGACGAGTAAGCCACAACTCTTCCCTCTTGCATCAACACGCATCCCAAACCTGTGTAACAAGCATCACAATACACCGAGAAGGGCTTGTGCACATCAGGCAAGACTAGGACGGGCGCTGTAGTCAACTTCTCTTTCAGCGCTTCAAAGGCCTCTTGACATTTCTGGGTCCACTTGAACTCAACTTTGTTGCCTAGCAACGCTGTCATTGGTTTCGCAACCTTCGAAAACCCTTCAATGAATCGCCGATAATATCCGGCCATTCCAATGAAGCTCTTGATTCCTCTAGCATCTGTTGGCGCTTTCTAGTTCAAAATGTCTGCCACTTTCTTCGGATCCACAGCCAATCCTTCTTTGTTGATTATGTGACCCAAGAACAGGACTTCATTGATCCAGAACTCACACTTGCTCAACTTTGCATACAACTGGTGCTCTCGCAATCTCTGCAATACCATCCTCAAATGATCTGCATGTTCTTCTTCGCTTTGAGAATAAACCAGAATGTCATCAATGAAGACCACCACAAACTTATCAAGGTAATCCATGAACACACTGTTCATCAAGTTCATGAAGAACGCTGGCGCATTGGTCAAACCAAAAGACATCACTGTGAACTCATACAAACCATACTTGGAAATGAATGCCGTCTTCGGAATGTCCGAAGGTCGGATCCTGAGCTGATGATAACCTGACCTCAGATCAATCTTGGAGAACACACTGGCTCCTCTCAACTGGTCGAACAGATCTTCAATTCTGGGCAAGGGATACTTGTTCTTGATCGTGACCTCATTCAAAGCTCGATAATCGATACACATCCTTTTGGTGCCATCTTTCTTCTCCACAAATAGGACAGGGGCGGCCCAAGGCGAGGTGCTTGGCCGAATGTAACCTTTCTCTGACAGCTCATCAATTTGCTTCTTAAGTTCAACCAACTCTGGTCCGGATATTCTGTAAGCTCTCTTAAAGATGGGGGCAGTTCCGGGAAGAAGCTCTATGGCAAACTCAACTTTCCGCTCTGGTGGCATACCCGGTAAGTCCTTTGGAAACACATCTAGGAACTCGGACAGAACCTTGATCCTCTCAATCGGGTCTGCTTCACTGCTGTCCACAGCTATCTGATAACAACTTCCTTTCTTTGGCTCAGGCGGGACTAACTCGGTCACCACTTCCTCTCCTAGTAGGGACACCAACTTGATGGTCCTTTTATCACAACTGATAACTGCCTGATACTTATCTAGCCAATTCATCCCTAGGATGACATCTATTCCCTGAGTACCCATTACTATAAGGTTGGCGGGAAACGCTATCCCCCTTATTTCCACACTTATATTCAAACAAATGCTATCGGCTCGAATTCTACCACCGGCTGAGTCAATTTGAATGGGGGTTGACATGGTAGTAATTGGAAGATTATGTGCTTCTACCCATGATGCAGGAATGAAGGAATGTGTTGCTCCAGTATCAAATAACACTTCTGTAATATGGGAGTCGACTGGGAACATACCTACTATCATGCCGGGGGTCTCCTGAACTGCTTCAGCCTCCAAGTGGTTCAGCCTTCCATGATTATAGCGCGGCTGAGAGTGGTTGCCTGCTCCAGGCTGAGGCACATTCTGCTTTGCTGGGGCACTGGGGCCTGACTGCTGCTGGGCTGCCTTCTTCGGACATTGCATCACCCAGTGGCCTTGCTCTCCACAGTGGAAACATGCCCTGTTTCCAAACTGAGCTGGTGCTGCCTGACTGTTCTGCTGGGTTGCTGGGGCAGGAAGACGAGGTGCTTGCTGATTCTGCCTCTGAAACTGACCTCCTGACTGATTGCTCTGACGGTTCTGGTACTGGTGCTGAGGATACTGCCTTTGGAACTGTTGATGCTGCTGAGGTGGACGCTGGTTCTGCCTGAACTGCTGAGGTTGATTGCCTGAGAAACGAGGACGATTGCTGCTTCCAGGCTGGGGTCCACTGATCTTGCGCTTACGATCTTCCATCTCTTTACGCTTCCTCTCTGTCATGATTGCTCTGTCAATCAGGTGCTGGAATGTCGGGAAGGTGTGATTCATCAGTTGGTACTGCAGAGGGTCAACCAAGCCTCTCAGGAAACGGTACTGTCGCTTGGCGTCGGTGTTGACATCTTCAGGAGCATAGCGAGACAACTGCAGAAACCTGTCTCAGTACTCACTGACAGACGATGGCCCTTGCTTGAGGGCCAGGAACTCCTCCTTCTTCACTGTCATCAGACCTGCAGGAACATGGTACTGACGAAAGCTTCCTCTGAACTCTTCCCAGGTGATGGCGTCAGGGTGGGCATGGGTGGCGAGGTAAGACTCCCACCATGATTGGGCTGCTCCTCTCAACAGACGGGGACCATACAGGACTTTCTCCCTGTCATCGCACTGAGCGGTATGCAACTCCCGCTCCACAGTGCGCAGCCAGTCTTCAGCATCCATGGGGTCAGAAGAATGAGCGAACGTTGGTGGATGACCTCTCATGAATTCAGCACGCTTGTCTCTAGGCATCTGAGGCATCTGAGGCTGAGGTGGGGCCTACTGCTGTTGCTGCTGCTGCTGCTGAATGGCGGCCAAAGTCTGACCGATGGCTTGAACCGCCTGAGTCTGCATCAGAAACATCTGCTCGATCGACATCGGGGGCGGGGGCGGCAGGTGCTGCTGCTGGGGCACCTCCTCCTGTTGAGCGGCTCGCTCCTGCTGAGCACGCCTTCCTCCTCTGCGCCTGTTCTCTGACATCTGCAGAATGCAACCACACATCATAACTGATCTGGCAAATCTTGCAGCATAAGAAAAGAGTATAGAATCCTTCAACAGCACTGAACAGATGAGCATCTTCACTGATCTCCAACACAGACCACACAGCTTCTCAGATAAAGAGGAAAGTGGAATGAGAAGGTTTCCCAACTATATAACTAACTCCTTTAACATAATAGGTAAACCAAAATGCAGGGGATACCCACACTGGTGACAGTCATTACAAAGATCCAAATCAAACATAGTTCATCATGACAAACATAAATGCACAGGATATAGCAAACTACCCTGTCTAACTAAGACTAACTAAGACCGAGACCAACGCTAAGACTGAAGCTTCTATGTATATATATTTCATATTAATTACAAGATCCAACTCTGACGATCTATGGTTCTAGAGTTATCTTGGTCTTGCAGTCGGGATTGCCATAAGACTGGTGTCCATGCTGAGGTGAGCGGTACGGGTGCTGAGTCCCGACGGGAGCGGGGGAACCACCATCCAGGTGACGACGTTCCGCGCGCTCAGCCCACAGCAGGGCGATCTCAGCACGAGCCCTACTCAGCTCATCTAATGCATGGTCCAGCTCCGTGTTTAGCACGGCGGTTAGGTTGACTGTGCTGCTCAACCTAGGATTGCCCTCACCGACAGGTGAGACAATCACGCCTCCTGTGCTGCCAGATGGACGGCGGGGGTAATACTTCAGGTCAAGACCGTCAGCTGCCCCACCGAAAACCGAGCAGTAGTGCGAAAGCGCACGCCGTGCAGCATCTTGCATGGCTGCCTCAGCTGAGTCCCGCTCAGAGATAGAATAGTGCTCTGAGCAGGCCTCTGCACCCTGGAGACTGTTCTCCGGACAGCGCACCAAGCAGGTTGCCTCCCAGCGGTCCGGGTAGACCCCGCGACTGTGCTGGTAGACCACACAGCGATACTCGATGGACCAAGTATGCCGGTTAAATACCCGACGTAGCAGGGTGTCGAGCGCATCGTGGAAGTGACACCCGCGAGCAGCGTCGCGAGTGATGGGTCGAGCAACCCATCCTTCCGGCTCAAGGTTAGCAGAGAAGTCGGTGTCGTGGCTCGAGCTGTCGTCGCCACCTCCGTCGTCTGGGTCTCCTCCAGCAGCTACTCCAGAAGCTGGGGCGCCCATTGGTGGTGCAGGGGGCACCTCCAGAGGAAGCACAGGGGAGCAGCTCCTCACAGACTCTATCTCCTGTTGGAGCGAGAAAGAAGAGCCCTGCTGCTCCTGTCGTCGACGTTCCTGCTCCTCATGCAGGCGGTGGTGCAGTCTCTCCAAGTGGCTGGACTGTCCGGCCACGGGACGGCGAAGCGGACGCTCAGCAAGGCGGGAGGGTAAGAAGGGGATGACTGACTTTCGTGCAGTGTGTCTAAGTCGAGCCATCTATAAAAGACATCGCAAGCAAAAGGGTGAGAACAGAATCAATATGACCAGCAAGTAATAGACCATAAATAAATGAAGGATTAGGATAAAACATGATTTTCAGCAAGGTATAATATATAGTAGAACATAGGTTTGGTAGGTATGACCAACTTTTCAAGGGATATCAAAGTCAAGGCAGAGACAGAGGTCTATAGTCCTTAGAACGACCATTCTACTCTAGGTTAGCGGTCCTACAGTCAGCACGGGCTTCGATACCACTTATGTCACACCCGGTTTTTAGAAGGCAAACCGAATGCGAACCATGTACGTGCCAGGATCAGTTATTCACGTACACAGCAGTTACATAACATGGACATCATCACACAGTGCTCAAAATAGTATTAATAAGGGAAATAGTAGTCGATTACATCATACGTCTGAGACGTCCATATAGTCCTTACAATAAATCAAAGTGCGGAAAAGAAACGTAGATAACCGTGGCCTTCACAGGCAGCCGACTGGGGGTTGCCGCTAACCCACACCTAGAACTCGTCGTAGTCTTGGAACTCCTGGAAGTCTCCTTCCACGGCTTCATCTTCGCCTGAGCAGTGGTTGCAATGCTGACAACCTGGGGATGGGGGGGTTTGGTGTGTAGAGCAAGGGTGAGTACACATCAACATACTCAGCAAGTATCCTGTTTGGCTGTAGTGGACTAGCTTTATGTGGGGGATAAGTCAAGCAGTTGCTTTTAGTTGGTCAGATTATTACTTACTAGTAGAAAGCCAAGTTTTAGCATTAACCCAAGTTATTAACCCAAACGTACTCCTTTCCAAACGGAAAGAGTACCACTTACAAGCACCATAAGCATAATCATAACCATCCTCATCATCATCTGTAAACCAACCATCTCTGATCAAGTTTCACTAATCACTGGAGCTCCCTTGGCCGCTCATAACCGCGAGCACGGCTGATATATCAGTTTTCAAACACTCTGCAGAGGTTGTGCACTTTACCCACAAGCCGTGATTCCCATTCTGCCCGGAGATCATGACTCTCCATTGATCACTACCAAGGTGACCCAGCAGGGCATCACTACGTAGCCTTTACAAAGATTCCCCGGGGCTGTAGCCACCCGTTAGGTTTCCTAAATGCACCGCACTCCTCCCCAAGGGGCGAACCCAAACTTGGCAGAGCGAGCCGCATACACCGAGCCCCATTGACGGCACGACGGCTAAGTGATCTACACCCCGGATCCTCTAATTATTCAGCTAAGGGCATCCCATTCCACCCTCATGGTTGCACTGTTTTCCCGGGCGGTCATCCATAGAACAGGTCCTTACGGAGAGGCACTCGAGAAACCGCTCGAGCCCCCTTGATGACCACAAGTACAACATCATAATAAGAGAAGGGAAAACAGCGTATCATAGATAATCTCATCATGTTCATTGATTAGAGTTTGAGCAATAGCATAAAGCTAAACAATAATAATCCAACCCAAATAGGTGAACAAGGACATGGATCACAAAAGCTAGTCAATCCTTAGGCATAAATGTGTAAAGAGGGAGGTGAATTAAATAATGAATAGGACAGAGATAGGTCAAGGGACACTTGCCTCCACCAACCGACTGCTGCTCAGGGGCTTCTCCTGCGAGTTCCTCGGGCTCTTCAACCGGATCGTTCTCTATGCGAGCGCAAACATACATACATCCACACATTTAATACAAAAGAACAGTACACCATACAATAGAATGCAATAAGTAAACAGACGTTCCACACGGGCTCGCGAGTACGGTTAAGAGAGAAAGAGGAAAAGACAGTCGAGAAACGATCACGTTACATGATTATAAATTAACCACTCGCTTAATGGAAGGAAATTTAATGTAGATACTATGTTTAGCGTAAAGTAAAGTCATGTTTCATGTCTAATTATTATAAGCAGGTGGAGATAAATAAAAAGGATGGTCGCGCGGCGAGACGCGCGACAAAGCTCTCTAAAACAAATTAAGAAGTTAACGACTCGTCGCGCGACCGAGCACGCAATGAGACACTTCGCCTTAGTTAAGAGGAGACGTTAAGCGTCGCGCGACGAAGCGCACGACGGCATACGTCGACTAAACTGAGTCCAAAGTGGAACGTCGCATGAATACACACGCGGCGTTACACCTTAAACAACCTGAAACAAAAATGGATCGTCGCGCGACGAAGCGCACGACGCAACACAAGATAGAATCTGAATTTAGACAAATCCGTCGCGCGGCGAAGCGCGCGACGCAACACGCTAATTAACAAATAATCACCGCGAGCGCGGGCGAGCGAAGATACGGTCGGGCGAGGCCGGGACGGGGGAACGGGCGGCCGAGCCGGGGCCGGGGCGGTTGAACCGGCCAGGGGGGCGGTTGAACCGGCCAGGGGCGGCCGAGCGGGGGGCGGGGGCGCGCGGGCGAGCGGGGAGAGGGAGGGCGCGCGCGGGGGGGGGGGGGGGGGAGAAGAGGAGGGAGAGGTTGAGAGAGAGGAGAAGGGGAGGGGAGCTCACCTCGGGGTCCAAAATCCGGTGATCGTCGTCTCCAAATCCTAGGGCACCACGGGGAGAGAGAGGTGGAAGAAGGAGAGGAGAGGTTGTTTGCGCGGGAGATCCAAATGAGAGAGGGAGGAGAGGAGGGGGCGCATGGGGGGGTTGGCCTAGGTTGGGCCGAGCCACTTCGCGGATCGAAAACCCACGACGTGCACGACCACTAAACGGAAATTAAATCGCGAACCGAAATCCGGAACGGAACGAGACGAACTTTCAACATCAGACAAAGAAATGTGCTTCGGCATGATGCAACACCCATGGCACTTAGGTTTTGGTTTATACATGACACGGACACCTGCCGCTATACTGGTTTGGAATTGGGAAGAAGGAGTAAACGGGGAAAGAGAAAAGAGAGTAACGCCCGAATTTGGTGAGAGAAAAGAAGAAAAAATTCTACCCCCAAATTCAGGGTGTTACACAAACCCTCTACATCTACTGTCGAGCATGTTTCCATTTGCACTAGATGTAGAGATATTAATGTTGAAGCTATTGACGATCACATTAACATGATTAAACAACAAAATGATCACATAGCTAATTTGACTGCTAAAATTAATGAGCATGAACTTGAAAATGAAAAGTTTAAATTTGCTAGAAGCATGCTCTATAATAGGAGACGCCCTAGCATTAAGGATGGCATTGGTTTCCAATAGGGAAGCAATGTCAAGCTTAATGCCCCTAAAAGATTGTCTAATTTTGTGAAAGGCAAAGCTCCCATGGTTCAGGATAGTGAGGGTTACATTTTATATCCTGCAAACTATCCCAAACATAAGATTAGGAGAATTCATGCTAGAAAACCTCACATTGTTTCTCATCATGCATATATGTATAAAATGAGGCTTCTAGCTCTAGGTAATCAACTCATGAAAAATTGCCTAAAAATAAAAATCCTACTACATCAAATGAGCACAACATTTCATTTAAGACTTTTAATGCTTCCTATGTGCTTACTAACAAATCAGGCAAAATAGTTGCCAAATATGTTGGGGGCAAACACAAGAGTCCAAAGACCTGTGTTTGGGTACCCAAGGTGCTTGTTTCTAATGTGAAAGGACCCAAGACCGTTTGGGTACCTAAGAACAAGGCCTATATTTGTTTTGTAGGTTTATGCATCCGGTGGTTCAAGTTGGATAATCGATAGCGGGTGCACAAACCACATGACAGGGGAGAAAATGATGTTCTCCTCCTATGAGAAAAATGAAGATCCCCAACGAGCTATCACATTCGGGGATGGAAATCAAGGTTTGGTCAAAGGACTTGGTAAAATTGCAATATCACCTGACCATTCTATTTCCAATGTTTTTCTTGTAGACTCTTTAGATTACAATTTGCTTTCTGTTTCTCAATTATGTAAAATGGGCTACAACTGTCTTTTTACTGATATAGGTGTTACTGTCTTTAGAAGAAGTGATGATTCAATAGCTTTTAAGGGAGTGCTAGAGGGTTAGCTATACTTAGTTGATTTTAATCAAGTTGAACTAGACACTTGCTTAATTGCTAAGACTAACATGGGTTGGCTCTGGCATCGCCGACTAGCCCATGTCGAGATGAAGAATCTTCACAAACTTCTAAAGGGAGAGCACATTTTAGGACTAACCAATGTTCATTTTGAGAAAGACAGGGTTTGTAGCGCATGTCAAGCAGGAAAGCAGGTTGGTGCTCATCATCCACACAAGAACATCATGACGACTGACAGGTCGCTCGAGCTACTCCACATGGATCTATTCGGCCTGATAGCTTACATAAGCATCGGCGGGAGTAAGTATTGTCTTATTATTGTGGATGATTATTCTCGCTTTACTTGGGTATTCTTTTTGCAGGAAAAATCTCAAACCCAAGAGACCTTAAAAGGATTCTTAAGATAGGCTCAAAACAAGTTTGGATTAAGGATAAAAAAGATAAGAAGCGACAATGGGACGGAGTTCAAAAATTCTCAAATCGAAGGCTTTCTTCAGGATGAGGGCATCAAGCATGAGTTCTCTTCTCCCTACACACCTCAACAAAATGGTGTAGTAGAGAGGAAGAATAGAACTCTATTGGACATGGCAAGGACCATGCTTGATGAGTACAAGACACCGACCGGTTTTGGGCCGAGGCGATTAACACCGCCTACTATTCCATCAATCGGCTCTACCTTCACTGAATCCTCAAGAAGACATCATATGAACTCCTCACCGGTAAAAAGCCCAATGTTTCATATTTTAGAGTCTTTGGAAGCAAATGTTTTATTCTTATTAAAAGAGGTAGAAAATCTAAATTTACTCCTAAGGCTGTAGAAGGCTTTTTACTTGGTTATGACTCAAATACAAGGGCATATAGAGTCTTCAACAAATCCACTAGATTAGTTGAGGTTTCTTCTGACATTGTGTTTGATGAGACTAACGGCTCCCAAGTGGAGCAAGTTGATCTTGATGAGCTAGATGATGAAGAGGCTCCATGCATCGCGCTAAGGAACATGTCCATTGGGGATGTGTGTCCTAAGGAATCCGAAGAGCCTCCACAAGCACAAGATCAACTGTCATCTTCCAACCAAGCATCTCCATCAACCCAAGATAAGGATCAGGCTCAAGATGATGAAGGTAATGATCAAGAGATTGAGCCACCTCAAGAGGAGGACAATGATCAAGGGGGAGATGAAGATAATGAAGACAAGGAAGATGATCAAGAAATACAGGGTCAAAGACCACCATACCAAAGAGTCCACCAAGCAATTCAAAGAGATCACCCCGTCAACTCCATCCTCGGTGACATTCATAAGGGGGTAACCACTAGATATCGAGTAGCACATTTCTGTGAGCATTACTCTTTTGTTTCCTCTATTGAGCCATACAGGGTAGAGGATGCACTAAGAGATCCGGATTGGGTGCTGCCTATGTAAGAGGAACTCAACAACTTCACGAGGAATGAGGTATGGCATTTAGTTCCACGTCCTAATCAAAATGTTGTAGGTACCAAATGGGTATTCCGCAACAAGCAAGTTGAGCATGGTGTGGTGACAAGAAACAAAGCCCGATTTGTGGCCAAGGGTTATTCACAAGTCGAAGGTTTGGACTTTGATGAAACTTAAGCACCCGTAGCTAGGCTTAAGTCAATTCGTATATTACTTGCCTATGCTACTTACCATGGCTTTAAGCTCTATCAAATGGACGTGAAAAGTGCCTTCCTCAATGGATCAATCAAGGAAGAGGTCTACGTTGAGCAACCTCCCGGCTTTGAAGATAGTGAGTACCCTAACCATGTGTACAAACTCTCAAAGGCGCTTTATGGGCTCAAACAAGCCCTAAGAGCATGGTATGAATGCCTGCGAGATTTTCTTATCACTAATGGCTTCAAAGTCAGAAAAGCCGATCCTACTCTCTTTACTAAAACTGTTGCAAAAGATTTGTTTGTATGCCAAATTTATGTTGGCGATATTATATTTGGGTCTACTAACTGAAAGGGAAATAGGGTTAACCTTTTCCCAGTATTAATTTTGGTGGTTTAAATGCCTAACATAAATATTGGACTAACTAGTTTGCTCTAGATTATATATTCTACAGGTGCATAAAGTTTCAACACAAACCAATAAAAGAACAAAGTTAGTGTTCAAAATCAAAGGAGCAAAGGAACTAAGGGTGCCCTGATCTGGCGCACCGGACAATGTCCGGTGCACCAGGACCGTACAACTCCAAACTCACCACCCTTAGGTTTTTCTGGGCGTGCTCCGCTATAATTCACTGGACCGTCCGGTGTGCCACCGGACTGTCCGGTGCACCAGCGGAGCAACGGCTACTTCGCGCAATGGTCGCCTGCAAAAGTTGAATTCCAGATGAACAGTGCGCGGCAGAGCAGAGCAGTCGCCAGAGGCGCACCGAAGAATGAACAGTATATGTTCGATGCGGCACCGGACTGTCTGGTGCCACTAGAAGACAAAGCCTCCAACGGTCGTCTGCGCCCGAACCCTAACGGTTGGGTGACGTGGCTGGCGCACCGGACTGTCCGGTGCGCCCATCGGCAGCAGCCCCTCCCCAACGGTTGTTTGGTGGTTGAGGGCTATAAATACCCCTCAACCACCTCCACTCCAACCATCCAAGCATTCACCACACTTCATTCAATACAAGAGCAAAGTGCAACACTCCAAGACACAAATCAAAGCCACCGATCCAATCAAAGTCTCCAATTCAATTCTAGTGCTTTAGGACTTGAGAGAGGATCGTTCTTGTGTTTCTTTGTTGCTTGGTTGGCTTTCTTCTTTCTCTCATTCTTATTCTCAAAGCCTTGTAAGCGAAGCAAGAGACACCAATCGTGTGGTCGTCCTTGAGGGGTCTAAGTGACCCGAGAAATCAAGGAAGAAAGCTCATTCGGTCTAAGTGACCGTTTGGGAGAGGGAAAGGGTTGAAAGAGACCCGGTCTTTGTGACCACCTCAACGGGGACTAGGTTCTTTAGAACCGAACCTCGGTAAAACAAATCACCGTGTCCATTCTTTTTATTTTTTGGTTGATTTGTTTTCCCCTCTCTCCCGGACTTGATATTTGTTCTAACGCTAACCCCAGCTTGTAGTGTGTTTAAAGTTGTAAATTTCAGTTTCCGCCTATCCACCCCCCTCTAGGCGACTTTCAATTGGTATCAGAGCCCGGTACTTCATTTAGAGTCTAACCACTCGAAGTGATGTCGGGAGGATCCGCCAAGAGGGAGATGGAAACCGGCGAGAAGGCCACAAGCCACCGGAAGGCTCCATCAAGGGAGTCCGACGCCAAAGGAAGGGAGGAATCACCTCCCCGCTTCAAGTCGCATCGGAGTGGCGACAAGAAGAAAAAGATGAAGAAAGTGGTCTACTACGAGACCGACTCTTCGTCGCCCTCCGGCTCCGATGCGGCGTCCGTCACTTCTAGGCGCCATGAGTGCAAGAAGTTTAGTAAGATCCCCCTATGATATCCCCGCATTTCTAAACGCGCTCCTTTACTTTCCATTCCATTAGGCAAACCACTGTATTTTGATGGTGAAGATTATTGTATGTGGAGTGATAAAATGAGGCATCACCTAACCTCACTCCACGCAAGCATATGTGACATTGTTGAGTTTGGAGCGCATGTACCCACGGTGGGAGACAAGGGCTACGACTCGGACGAGGTCGCCCAAATCTGGCACTTTAAGGTGGTAAGGGTTAAAAAGCGCCAAGGAGATTTGGGATGTCCTAAAGACCGCACACGAAGGAGATGAGGTGACCAAGATCACCAAGCGGGAGACGATCGAGGGGGAGCTCGGTCGATTCGTCCTCAACCAAGGAGAGGAGCCACAGGCGACGTACAACCGGCTCAAAACCTTGGTCAACCAAGTGCGCAACCTCGGGAGTACAAAAAGGGATGACCATGAAATGGTCAAGGTTATTCTTAGATCCCTCGTATTTCGTAATCCTACTCAAGTTCAATTAATACGTGGTGATCCTAGATATAAGATAATGTCTCTCGAGGAGGTAATTGGGAAGTTTGTGAGCTTTGAACTAATGATCAAAGGCTCCAAACAAATTGTCAACTTTGAGCAAGGCGGCACCTCCACACCCGAGGTGCGACCCGTCGCATTCAAAGCGACGGAAGAGAAGAAAGAGGAGTATACATCAAGTAGGCTTCCCATCGACGCCTCCAAGCTCGACAACGAGGAAATGGCGCTCATCATCAAGAGCTTCTGCCAAATCCTCAAGCAAAGGAGGGGGAAGGACTACAAACCCCGCTCCAAGAGGGTGTGCTACAAATGTGGTAAGCCCGGTCATTTTATCGCTAAATTCCCTATGTCTAGTGATAGTGACAGGGACAACGACAAGAGGGGGAAGAAGAAGGAGAAGCAAAGATACTACAAGAAGAAGGGCGGTGATGCCCACGTATGTTGGGAATGGGACTCCGACGAGAGCTCCACCGACTCCTCCTCCGACGAGGACGCCGCTAACATCGCTGTCAACAAGGGCCTCCTCTTCCCCAACGTCGGCCACAAGTGCCTCATGGCAAAGGACGACAAAAAGAAAAAGGTACAATCTAAAACCACCCCAAGTATACTACATCTAGTGATGAGAGTAGTTCTAGTGATGATGAAGATGATATACTTACCCTTTTGCCAACCTTAACATGCACCAAAAGGGAAAATTAAATGAATTGATAGGTGCCATCCATGAGAAGGATGAACTCTTGGATAGCCAAGAGGAATTCCTTATTAAGGAAAATAAAAAGCATATTAAAGTGAAGAATGTGTATGCTCAGGAAGTAGAGAAAAATGAAAACTTGACTAAGGAGCTAGGCATTTGCCATGATTCAATTACCAATCTTAGAAATAAAAATGCTAGTTTAATTGTTAAGATTTATAAATTGAATGAATCAATTTCTAGCCTTAGGATCAAAAATGATAGTTTAATTTCCAAGGCTAAGGATTTAAATGTTTGCAATGATTCTATTTCCCGGCTTAGAGATGAGAATGCAATCTTAAATGCTAAGATAGAAGAAATAAAATCTTGCAAATCCTCTACATCTACTGTTGATCATGTTACTATTTGTACGAGATGTAGAGATGTTAATGTTAATGCTATTCATGATCACCTTGCTTTAATTAAACAACAAAATGGTCATATAGCTCAATTAACTACTAAAATCAATGAACATGAAATTGAAAATGAAAAATTTAAATTTGCTAGAAGCATGCTCTATAGTGGGAGACCCCCTGGCATCAAGGATGGCATTGGTTTCCAACAGGGAAGCAATGTCAAACTTAATGCCCCTAAGAAATTGTCTAACTTTGTTAAGGGCAAAGCTCCCATGGTTCAGGATAATGAGGAATATATTTTATATCATGCTAATTACCCTGAACACAAAATTAGGAGAATTCATGCTAAGAAATCTCATTTTGTTGCTCACCATGCTTTTATGTATAAGAATGAGGCTTCTAGCTCTAGGCATTCTTCTCATGTTAAAATGCCTAAAAAGAAAACCCCTACTGCATCAAATGATCACAATATTTCATTTAAGACTTTTGATGCATCATATGTTTTAACTAACAAATCAGGCAAAGTAGTTGCCAAATATGTTGGGGGCAAACACAAGGGCTCTAAGACTTGTGTTTGGTTACCCAAGGTGCTTGTTTCTAACGTGAAAGGACCTAAGACTGATTGGGTACCTAAGAACAAGGCTTAAAACTATTTTTCAGGTTTATGCATCCCGGGGCTCATGTTGGATAATTGATAGCGGATGCACAAACCACATGAGAGGGGAGAAAAGAATGTTCTTCCTCCTATGAGAAAAACGAAGATCCCTAACGAGCTATCACATTCGGGGATGGAAATCAAGGTTTGGTCAAAGGACTTTGTAAAATTGCTATATCACCTGACCATTCTATTTCCAATATTTTTCTTGTAGATTCTTTAGATTATAACTTGCTTTCAGTTTCTCAATTATGCAAAATGGGTTACAACTGTCTTTTTACGGATATAGGTGTTACTGTCTTTAGAAGAAGTGATGATTCAATAGCATTTAAGGAAGTATTAGAGGGTCAGCTATACTTAGTTCATTTTAACAAAGCTAAACTCGATACTTGCTTAATTGCTAAGACTAATATGGGTTGGCTCTGGCATCGCCGACTAGCCCATGTTGGAATGAAGAATCTTCACAAGCTTCTAAAGGGAGAACACATTTTGGGACTAACAAATGTTCATTTTGAGAAAGACAGGGTTTGTAGCGCATGTCAGGCAGGAAAGCAAGTTGGCTCCCACCATCCACACAAAAACATAATGACAACAGACAGACCACTGGAGTTACTCCACATGGATCTATTCGGCCCGATAGCTTATATAAGCATCGGCGGGAGTAAGT
The DNA here is from genome assembly GCF_902167145.1 of Zea mays. Classification (NCBI taxonomy): domain Eukaryota; kingdom Viridiplantae; phylum Streptophyta; class Magnoliopsida; order Poales; family Poaceae; genus Zea; species Zea mays. Next base: position 236,375,022 of record NC_050097.1, on the reverse strand, counting down.
ACTATCTAGTAATTGTGGATGATTATTCTCGCTTCACTTGGATACTCTTTTTGCAGGAAAAATCACAAACCCAAGAGACTTTAAAGGGATTCTTGAGATGGGCTCAAAATGAGTTCGGATTGAGAATCAAAAAGATTAGAAGTGATAATGGAACGGAGTTCAAGAACTCTCAAATCGAAGGCTTTCTTGAGGACGAGGGCATCAAGCATGAGTTCTCTTGTAGTGGAGAGGAAGAATAGAACTCTACTAGACATGGCAAGGACCATGCTTGATGAGTACAAGACTCCGGACCGGTTTTGGGCTAAGGCGATTAACACCGCCTGCTACTCCATCAACAGGTTATATCTTCACCGAATCCTCAAGAAGACATCATATGAACTCCTCACTGGTAAAAAGCCCAATGTTTCATATTTTAGAGTCTTTGGTAGCAAATGTTTTATTCTTATTAAAAGAGGTAGAAAATCTAAATTTACTCTGAAGGCTGTAGAAGGCTTTTTACTTGGTTATGACTCAAACACAAGGGCATATATAGAGTCTTCAACAAATCCACTGGATTAGTTGAAGTTTCTTGTGACATTGTGTTTGATGAGACTAATGGCTCCCAAGTGGAGCAAGTTGATCTTGATGAATTAGATGATGAAGAGGCTCCGTGCATCGCGCTAAGGAACATGTCCATTGGGGATGTGTGTCCTAAGGAATCCGAAGAGCCCACACAAGCACAAGATCAACCGTCATCTTCCATGCAAGCATCTCCACCAACTCAAGATGAGGAACAGGCTCAAGACAATGAAGATCAGGAGGATGAGCCACCTCAAGAGGAGGACAATGATCAAGGGGGGAGATGAAGACAAGGAAGATGAGCAGGAGATACAGGGTCAACGACCGCCACACCCAAGAGTCCACCAAGGGATTTAAAGAGATCACCCCGTGAACTCAATTCTCGGTGACATTCATAAGGGGTAACTACTCGATCTCGAGTTGCTCATTTTTGTGAACAATACTCTTTTGTGTCCTCTATTGAGCCATACAGGGTGGAGGATGCATTAAAAGATTTGGATTGGGTGTTAGCAATGCAAGAGGAGCTCAACAAATTCACGAGGAATGAGGTATGGCATTTAGTTCCACGTCCTAATCAAAATGTTGTAGGTACCAAATGGGTATTCCGCAACAAGCAAGATGAGCATGGTGTGGTGACAAGGAACAAAGCCCGACTTGTGGCCAAGGGTTATTCACAAGTCGTAGGTTTGGATTTCGGTAAAACCTATGCACCCGTAGCTAGGCTTGAGTCAATTCGTATATTACTTGCCTATGCTACTTACCATGGCTTCAAGCTTTATCAAATGGATGTGAAAAGTGCCTTCCTCAATGGACCAATCAAGGAAGAGGTCTATGTTGAGCAACCTCCCAGCTTTGAAGATAGTGAGTACCCTAACCATGTTTATAAACTCTCAAAGGCGCTTTATGGGCTCAAGCAAGCCCCGAGAGCATGGTATGAATGCCTTCGAGATTTTCTTATCACTAATGGCTTCAAAGTCGGAAAAGCCGATCCTACACTCTTTACTAAAACTATTGCAAAAGATTTGTTTGTATGCCAAATTTATGTTGATGATATCATATTTGGGTCTACTAACAAATCTACTTGTGAAGAGTTTAGTAGGATCATGATACAGAAATTCGAGATGTCTATGATGGGGGAGTTGAAGTATTTCCTAGGATTTCAAGTCAAGCAACTCCAAGATGGCACCTTCATCAGCCAAACAAAATACATACAAGACATACTTACCAAGTTTGGAATGAAGGATGCCAAGCCCATCAAGACACCCATGGGAACAAATGGGCATCTCGACCTCGACACGAGAGGTAAATCCGTAGATCAAAATGTATATCGGTCGATGATAGGATCTTTACTCTATTTGTGTGCATCTCGACCAGATATTATGCTTTCTGTATGCATGTGTGCAAGGTTCCAAGCCGATCCTAAGGAAGTTCACCTTAGGGTCGTAAAAAGAATCATGAGATATTTAGTTTACACTCCTAAGTTTGTACTTTGGTACCCCAAGGGATCCACTTTTGATTTAATAGGATATTCAAATGCTGATTGGGCGGGTTGTAAAATTGATAGGAAGAGCACATCAGGGACTTGTCAGTTTCTGCGAAGATCCCTGGTGTCTTGGGCTTCAAAGAAACAAAACTCCATAGCTCTTTCTACCGCCGAAGCCGAGTCTATTGTCGCAGGCCATTGTTGTGCGCAATTACTTTAGATGAGGCAAACCCTCAGGGACTATGGCTACAAATTGAGCAAAGTCCCTCTCCTATGTGACAATGAGAGTGCAATTCGCATGGCGGATAATCCCGTTGAACACAGCCGCACTAAGCACATAGACATTCGGTGTCACTTTTTGAGGTATCACCAACAAAGGGGGATATCGAGATAGCTTATGTTAGCACCAAAGAACAATTAGCTGATATCTTTACCAAGCCATTAGATGAGAAAACCTTTAGCAAACTTAGGAATGAGCTAAATATACTTGATTCTCGGATTTTTGATTGAAACTTTGCACACATAGCTCATTGATATACCTTTGATTTGCTACGACTAATGTATTTTCAAGTATATTCTTATAATAAGTCATAGATTGAAAGGGAAATGGAGTTCTTCGGCGAAGACAAGGCTTCAACTCCACTCTACTGATATCACTTACCCTTCGCCGTCACTCCACATAACTCTCCAAATTGGTATAATCTTTCACTCGTATCTACTTGTACCAATGGGGAGAAAGTAAACAGGGCTCACAAAAGTCTCCGTTTTTGGCGATTAATGCCAAAGGGGGAGAAAGTATTAGCCCAAAAGCAAAAGGACCGCATCACCACCTTTCGAAAAATTTTAATTGATATATTTCAAATTGGTATGTTTACCTTCAATTGGTATATTTTCAAAACTAACATCTCAATATATTTCCAATTGATATCTATTAAAACTCTCTTGAAAGCTAAGAGGAGAATTTCATTAGGGGGAGTTTTGTTTAGTCAAAGGAAAAGCATTTGAAACAGGGGGAGAAATTTGAAATCTTGAAAATGCTTCTTACAATCTTATTCATATACCTTTGACTAAAAACATTTTCCAAAAGAATTTTCAAAAACGAAACAAGTGGTGCAAGTGTGGTCCAAAATGTTAAATAAAAGAAAGCAAACCATGCATATCTAGTGAAAGTATAATTTGGTTTAATTCTAAGTAACCTATGCACTCACCTTATGCAAACTAGTTCAATTCTGCACTTATATATATTTGCTTTAGTTTGTGTTGGCATCAATCACCAAAAAGGGGGAGATTGAAAGGGAAATAGGGTTAACCTTTTCCTAGTATTAATTTTGGTGGTTGAAATGCCCAACACAAATATTGGACTAACTAGTTTGCTCTAGATTATATATTCTACAGGTGCATAAAGGTTGAACACAAACCAATAAAAGAACAAAGTTAGAGTTCAAAATTAAAGGAGCAAAGGAACCAAGGGTGCCCTGGTGCACCAGGACCGTACAACTCCAAACTCGCCACCCTCGGGTTTTTCTGGGCGTGCTCCGCTATAATTCACCGGACTGTCCGGTGCACCAGCGGAGCAACGGCTACTTCGCGGAACGGTCGCCTGCAAAAGCTGAATTCAAGATGAACAGTGCGCAAACAGTGCGCGGCAGAGCAGAGCAGCCGTCAGAGGCGCACCGGACAATGAACAGTACCTGTCCGGTGCCACTAGAAGACAAAGCCTCCAACGGTCGTCTGCGCCCGAACCCTAACGGTTAGTTGGGTGACGTGGCTAGCGCACCCGACAGTGTCTGGTGGCGCACCGGACTGTCCGGTGCGCCCATCGACAGCAGCCCCTCCCCAACGGTTGTTTGGTGGTTGAGGGCTATAAATACCCATCAACTACCTCCACTCCAACCATCCAAGCATTCACCACACTTCATTCAATACAAGAGCAAAGTGCAACACTCCAAGACACAAATCAAAGCCACCGATCCAATCAAAGTCTCCAATTCAATTCTAGTGCTTTAGGACTTAAGAGAGGATCGTTCTTGTGTTTCTTTGTTGCTCTTGTTGCTTGGTTGGCTTTCTTCTTTCTCTCATTCTTATTCTCAAAGCCTTGTAAGCGAAGCAAGAGACACCAATCGTGTGGTGGTCCTTGCGGGGTCTAAGTGACCCGAGAAATCAAGGAAGAAAGCTCACTCAGTCTAAGTGACCGTTTGAGATAGGGAAAGGGTTGAAAGAGACCCGGTCTTTGTGACCACCTCAACGGGTACTAGGTTCTTTAGAATCAAACCTCGGTAAAACAAATCACCGTGTCCATCCGTTTTATTTCTTAGTTGATTTGTTTTCCCCTCTCTCCTGGACTTGATATTTGTTCTAACGCTAACCCCGGCTTTTAGTGTGTTTAAAGTTATAAATTTCAGTTTCTGCCTATCCACCCCCCTCTAGGTGACTTTCACTAACAAATCAACTTGTGAAGAGTTTAGTAGGATCATGATACAAAAATTTGAGATGTCTATGATGGGGGAGTTGAAGTATTTCCTTGGATTTCAAATCAAGCAACTCCAAGAGGGCACCTTCATCAGCCAAACAAAGTACATTCAAGACATGCTTAAGAAGTTTGGGATGAAGGATGGCAAACCCATCAAGACACCCATGGGAACCAATGGGCATCTCAACCTCGACACGAGAGGTAAATCCGTAGATCAAAAGGTATACTGGTCGATGATATGATCTTTACTCTATTTATGTGCATCTCGACCAGATATTATGCTTTCCGTATGCATGTGTGCAAGATTTTAGGCCGATCCTAAGGAACTTCACCTTAGGGTCGTGAAAAGAATCATGAGATACTTAGTTTACACTCCTAAGTTTGGGCTTTGGTACCCCAAGGGATCCACCTTTGATTTAATAGGATATTCCGGTGCCGATTGGGCAGGGTGTAAGATTCATAGGAAGAGCACATCAGGGACTTGTCAGTTTCTAGGGAGATCCCTGGTGTCATGGGCTTCAAAGAAACAAAACTCAGTAGCTCTTTCCACCACCGAGGCTGAGTATATTGCCACAGGCCATTGTTGTGCGCAATTACTTTAGATAAGGCAAACCCTCAGGGACTATGGCTACAATTGAGCAAAGTCCCTCTCCTATGTGATAATGAGAGTGCAATCCGCATGGCGGATAATCCCGTTGAACACAGCCGCACTAAGCACATAGACATTCGGTATCACTTTCTGAGGGATCACCAACAAAGGGGGATATCAAAATAGCTTATGTAAACACCAAGAATCAATTAGCTGATATCTTTACCAAACCATTAGATGAGAAAACCTTTAGCAAACTTTGGAATGAGCTAAATATACTTGATTCTCGGAATTTTGAATGAAACATTGCACACATAGCTCATTTATATACCTTTGATCATGTCTCTTTCATTTAGTACAAATGCATATTTCTTATTATTTATGTACCAAGGCTACGACTAATGTGTTTTCAAGTATATTTCTATACTAAGTCGTAGATTGAAAGGGAAATGGAGTATTTGGCGAAGACAAGGCTTCCACTCTAACGGTATCATTAATCCTTCGTCGCTACTCCGCACACTGCAAATTTGTATAATCCTTTACTCTTATTTACTTGTACCAATGGGGAGAAAATATTAAAAGGCTCTCAACATCTCCGTTTTTGGCGATTAATACCAAACGGGGAGAAATATTAAGCCCAAAGCAAAAGGACCGCACCACCATGATTTCAAAATTTTCAAAATAAAGCTTTAATTGATATTTGGCAATTTCTCAATTGGTATCCATGCTTCACTTATCTTGAGAAAGCAAAATTTCAATTGGTATAAAGTTTTAAATTGGTATTTTTCACATTGGTATCTATGATGAAAACCCCTTCAATTGGTATCTTTAGAAGTTCATCTTTAAATTGGTATCTATTTTAAAACCCTCTTGAAAGCTAAGAGGAGAATTTCATTCAGGGGAGTTTTGTTTAGTCAAAGGAAAAGCATTTGAAATAGGGGAGAAATTTCAAATCTTGAAAATGCTTCTTGCAATCTTATTCATATACCTTTGACTATTTGCAAAAAGACTTTGAAAAGATTTTCCAAAAGAATTTGCAAAAACAAAACAGGTGGTGCAAATGTGGTCCAAAATGTTAAAGAAAAGAAAAGCAATTCATTCATATCTAGTAAGATTATCAATTGGTTTAATTCCAAGTAACCTATGCACTTACCTTATGCAAACTAGTTCATTTCTGCACTTTATCTATTTGCTTTGGTTTGTGTTGGCATCAATCACCAAAAAGGGGGAGATTGAAAGGGAAATAGGGTTAACCTTTTCCTACAATTAATTTTGGTGGTTGAATGTCCAACACAAATATATGGACTAACTAGTTTTCTCTAGAATACATGTTCTACAGGTGCATAAGGTTCAACACAAACCAATAAATATTCAAGTTAGGGACCCAATCCAAAAGGAGCAAAAAAGGACTTGAGTGTGCTGTGGTCTGGCGCACAGGACTGTCTGGTGTGCCACCGAACAGTGTACGGTGCACCAGGACCGTACAGGGTCTAACCAGCTACTCTCAGAAAAACGCGGGCGCGCTCCCCTATAAGTCACCGGACTGTCTGGTGTGCCACCGGGAAACGACTATCCAGCACGCAACAGTCGACTCTGACAAGAGCTACAATGAGCAACAGTGTCACACCGAAGTCAGAGCAGCGAAGTTAGAGGGGCACCGGACTGTCCCGTGTGGCACCGGACTGTCCGGTGCCGCAAGAGGACAAAGCTCCAACGGTCGCCCGAGCTCCGAACCCTAACGGTTGGGTGACGTGGCGGCGCACCGGACAGCCTACAGTGCTTGTCCGGTGGCGCACCGGACTGTCCGGTGTGCCCATCGCCAGCAGCCTCCCCAATAGCTACGTTGGTCGTTGAGGGTTATAAATACCCCCAACCACCACAACTCCAAGCATCCAAGTTGTCTGAACATCACATTCAATACAAGAGCTCTAGCATTCACTCCAAGACACAATACAAAATGTCAAATCCTCTTCGAGTCCCAAATTCACTGCAAACACTTGGTGGCTTGTGTGACAGAGATTTTTGTGTTCATTTGAGTTCTTGTCGCTTGGATTGGCTTTCTTCTTTTCCCATTCTTATTCTCAAGAGCTTTGTAAGCGAGGCAAGAGACACCAAGTGTGTGGTGGTCCTTGCGGGGTCTTAGTGACCCGTGAGATTAAGGAAGAAGGCTCACTCGGTCTAAGTGACCGTTTGAGAGAGGAAAGGGTTGGAATAGACCCGGTCTTTGTGACCTCCTCAATGGGGACTAGGTTCTTTGGAACCAAACCTCGGTAAAACAAATCATTGTGTTCATCCGCTTGATTTTCATTTGATTTGCTTTCCCCCTCTCTCTCCCGGACTTGTTATTTGTTCTAACACTAACCCTGGCTTGTAGTGTGTGATTAAAGTTGTAAATTTCAGATTACGCCTATTCACCCCCCCCCCCTCTAGGCGACTTTCAATTTTCACTATGCATATAAACAATTTATCATTATGGTCAATCAATCTATTTGTATCGTATTAGTCATATGAACTGAAAGAAAGAAAAGCAAGTGAAATGACGGAATGGAAATGAAGCCACTTGAACTATTCTTAATGAGTACAAACATTGCAGGAATAAATGAGTCGGGGTGTTTGGTTTCTAGGGACTAATTTTTAGTCCCACTATTTTATTTTATTTTAGTCACTAAATTGCCAAAGTTTCCATATTTGCAATTTATGGAATAAGGGGATGTTTGGGATGGCTTCAGGTTCCAGCTCCAGCGTGGAGTTGTAGTTTATAATATAATTTAAATAGTTTTAAAGATATTTTTAGTCTAAATAATAAATAAAATGGCTTACCTAACTATCATTTAAAGGCTTCTAGTCGGTTACCCGTGCGTTGCGACGGCTCACAACAATACCCACATAAATTATCCACCAAAAAGATCTCAAGATTTTTTATTGATTATCTCCGCTCTTCATATAATATTTTTTATGAACGCACGGGTACCATAGGTAGCAAATCAGAGACCCCCATCCCTCGCCTCCCCACTTGCAAGGTTTCGTAGAGCAGGAGGGGAAGGGAAGAGGCAGACATACCTGAGGGGAAGGGAAGAGGCAGACATACCTGTTCGTTGCTAGAGAAAGACACGACGAAGACATGGGCATTTGGATGCGACATAGGTAGTACACCGCTAGATATATAGGGAGAGAGCACGCAAGCGGAGAAAGAAGCCCAGCCGGAGCAGCTCCAAACCGAGAGGCACCCGCACTAGGCGTCAATCCGAAAAGGGCGAGAGAATGCGAGTGTCTTTCCAGCCCTGGACCCACCGAAGCGACACAACAACACCACCAACTATGTAGCATATGCTGACTGCTGCCACGCTACGGGCCTTGGTTGTCCAATATCTCAGACCTGGACTCCTCATCGCCAAGATAACCTAAGCGTGGCAGGCGCCACTATGTCCTCCTTGACGGCACGCACAGAGAAAGGCCAGAAGCATGACTGACTCGCCCCGTACCTGCGTCGGCGAGCGTCGGTCGGCTCGCGGCTACGACCGTGGGCGAGGGCAGCAGGTTGGGGAAGAAGAACCGGGCGAAGTCCAGGAAGATGAACGGGATGTCCGACGACGACGAAAACGATATGATGGTGCGCGCATGATGTGAAACGTCCTCGTGGACGTGCAATAGCCACTGCGCGAGTCGGTGTCGAGGCTAGTGTCGGACGAATACGGGTAGGAGGCGCATGCTCCTACGCCCTCTGCCGAGAATGGGGTGGCGCAGAGGTGGAGGCATGAGGGGAGAGAGAAATTAAGTAGAATGGCGAATGAGGTGGTGACAACTGAGGCGAGGACCATCATTATCGTGTGGAGGTATAGATGGCCAACTGGGTTGTGTCTGGCGAGCCGGCCCGAGGCACGACCCATTTAATAGTGCCTGGGCCAACTCGGCGCGAGCGCCGTGCTGTGCTTGGGTTGTAGCCTCGGCCCGACACGATTATTTTTTTATTACAAAAAATCATATATACATATGTACAATTTATATTCAATATTATAAATACCTAAGCATGATGTTTTACTGGTTAGACAGCTTCGTCCAGTGTCTCACACCATTCTTCCATCAAGGTGTGGGTTCAAACACCACCTCCTACATCCCTTTTTAACATAACCCACCTCCCGCACCGCTTTTTGACATTTTACGCTGAGTTAATTTAGAAGAAATGTAGAGACTTTTTTGTAAAAAGTTGACGCAGGACGACCGTTGAAACTGTTGCTTTAAGTATAGTAGAGATAACTCGATCTCCATGATTTTCTAAAGCACCTAATGACCTGCTCCAGGAACTCCACTAAATTTTCTAGAGCTGCAGTTATCCAAACAAGACCTAAAATAGAACAAAATGGAGGGACTAAAAATTAGTTACTAAACCAAACACCCCTTAGTTCTGAGAAGTTTTAGGTGTAGGTCTCGTTTTGATAGAAAAGGTAGTAGTACAATTTTACAAAGCAGCAACAATGTCTGTCCTAACGCCGCGACTACAAAACTAAACATGTTCAACCGTCGGATCGAGTTAAGGTTGGATCATGGGTCATTTAACATGGCCCGTATTCGACCCGTGTCTAGTATCGGGTCAAGTTGGTTCGTGTCTTCTTGTTTGACGTGCCAAGTCGAGTTTTTCTATGTTGGGTCAGATTTTAAGTAATAACCATGGCCTATACCCAGCCGTAAATTATTGTTGGTGAAGAATTATTACCCGTGATCATTTATTATATTAGTTTGGATCAGATGCAGCCAAGTTTTTTTCGAATCGGTTGAGTCTGGTTGGTTGGATCATGTGGCCAGGTCTAGCCGAAACAAGCCGGAGATTGATCCGCCACATGCCCACATCGGACTAGGACCAGCCGAACAACCATTCCCAATTTCTCCGCCGCCAAGGCACGAAGCCGGAGCACGATGGCAGCCACCACGAATCGGTTTCCCCCACGCCATGTCCTCCCCCTGCATCTCGCACCAGTGCACCACCAGCAGGTCCGTCTCCGTCTCCGAGCTGCCGGACGCCTTCCCGCCCCAGACACGGCCTCGTTCTGAATTATATCCACTGGATTCTTTTGGTACCAATGTGGTATATATCTTTGTTCAGAGCATACAGTGAGTAGATGAGATTGTCAGCTGATTTTTATCATCACAAGATTGTCGCCTTGAATTTTGAGGAGAATATAACTCTCTGTTAGTCAGGTCATCGAAGGCCGAGCTATTTTTCACATTCTCAGTTATATAATAGTTTCAGGTTAATAGCGGATTATCATTTTCTAATTTCAGAACAAAGCAGTTTGATGAATTTACCTCAAGGCTGCTAGAAATTCATGATAAGATGATGTCTATAAATACGAAAGAGGTGAGTAAACTGTTTCTTATCGGCCTCTGTGTCTCAGTTTTGACCTTTAGTAAATGCTTCTTTCAAACTTTCTCTTGTTTTTAGCCAGCCACTAATATGTGCTTGATACACTTTTAGGATATACACTTAGGATTGCACCGGTCTGACTATATGCTGGATTCTTAAACCAATTCACTACTTCAAATTGAGCTCAACACTATCCCATCATCCTTTCCTGGCCTTGGCTCCTTTGTCAGTGAACTTCAAAGGTCAATTTAATATCCATTCTATGGCAGAATTTTCATGTTTTCATGTTTTCTTTCAAATTTTCTCTTATTTTTTCAATTGTTGTATGGCGTCATTATGAAATGTTTCAGGTTGTACAAAATGATATTCCACCAGAAAGCATGGAGGCCATGCGCCCGGTGCAGTAGCTCCTACCAACACGGACAAGCACTCCAGCGTCCAAAATGAATAATCTTTCAAAGGTGAATACTTAGATGAGTGGGTCAATGAAACATGACTGGTGATTGGGTTTGGGTCCACAGTGAATTGTATTCTAATCGAAAGCTGATGCAATAGGATGCACATAACATGGAAGTGTCTACACCAGTACCCACAATAAATCCGGAAGGAAATGATGAGGACGAGACTCCAAAGAACACTGTCTCTAGAAATGGTGGTTTCCTGCAGAATGCAGTTGGCCAAGACCTAGTCCATCTTGGCGTTGCAAGAACAGCAAGTGGTGGCCCTTCGGCTGTCGCTTCCGGTGTTAGGACTGGACACCAGCACAACAGAATGGATCTTGATTCAGCATCCAGCAACGTGGATAATTTCAAAACATCAGAATTTACAAAAGAAAACGATCTCCAGGAGTAGGGGAAAGGAGAGAGTAGTATGTATGATGAGAGGCAACCTAAGAGAAGGAAGCGGCCCCTTATGAATAATGAGAAAATAGATGAATTAGAGAAGGCTCTAGTAGATGAGCCTGAGATGCACAAAAACCCTGTTCTATTGCAGAGTTGGTCAGAGAAGTTAAGTTTGTCGGTAATTTTTTCACTTTGGGGCATTCTATTCTTAGGTCTTAATTGCTGAATGCATTCTCATTTATGGAAAATACGGCCGTGCTTTTGTAGGGCCCAGAGATCACAGCATCACAACTTAAAACTGGTAAAACTGTGTATCTTAACCGTTGTTTGAAGTTTCTTTCTTCAAATTGATAATAATGTTTTTTGTGCTTCTCATCTAAAGCTATTTGTAACAGTGTTTTCGCGTGCAATTTCTAGGTTGAACATCCGGAAAGCTAAGCTTGCTCGCATTGCAAAAGAAAGGGCGGAGAATGCTGATAAACCATCTACTCCCCATCTCGGTGAGTCTTCAGAAAGTGCCGGGGAGGACAACTATCTACCCCCTGCAGGTGTGATGACTGCTCTATCCAAAGGTGGTAGCCTGTTGAGCCCGGACAGCACTGAGCAAACGTCGCAGACAGAGCTATCCCCGAACACGACGATGATGGTACGTCCATTCACGAGATCCTTCTCGCTGGAGCCCGGCCGCCTCGTATCATTAGTCGACAACGATGGGAAGGAGGTTGGCAGGGGCAAGATCTTCCAAGCGCCAGGGAAGAGCACAACGAAGAGCTGCGTTTGCGTGGTTGATGTCACTGAGCTCAGGACCGAGAAGTGGAGGGAGCTCCCCCACCCTTCGGAGGCATTTGGGTGGACGTTCCAGGAGGCGGAGGCGAGGAATGGTGGCATCATAAGGGTCTCTTGGGACGCCGTCAGGTTGTTCCCTGTAGCGTAGCAAGGCCGATTGTATAACAAGATGAGTAGAGGGAAACTGTGGCCTAAGTAACATTATGTTAAAAGTTGTGGTTAACTGTGTTGTATTCATGAACTAATTGTTTTGAGCAATTCAGGTGGTTACTGATTTTACATTTTTACTACTGGTGTTAGTGTCACCTGCAATGTGCTGTGAGAAACCAATGCTGAGCATTCACCCATCCTTTGTATATCAATGGGTAAGTGGCCAGGATCGTAGCATGAACAGAAAGGGCATGTTTATTGTGGTGTTTATGTGTGGAGAAAGATAAATGAGTTCATAGGGTTTGGAATCTAGAAATCCGGTTTAGAATCTAGAAAGTATTACTAATTTTGCTAGTAGTGTTAGTGTCACCTGCTTTGTGCGTCAAAGGCTATCATTGAAAAAAGTGTTATATGCAAATTCTGGCGAGGGTGATATATAATACTATAATCCTAAGTCCGACAGCCTAAATAACCTGGTTCTAAGCTCCTGTTTGATCTTTTTTTTCTATACCTTTTATGCAAATCTGAACTGTTGTTTTTTATACAACTGAACACCTTTTTAATGTGAGATATTGAGCATTATAATTGTTAGTATATTAGATTAGAGTAAATTAGTTACCAAGCTAGGCAGCCCCGCTCCAGCATTTATCTCCACGGATGAAAAGGGGACGCAGCTATGTCATTACATTCTATAGATGCTGAAGCATTTATTTTCATGATTGAATTTTTTTGGCAGAGCACAGTTCTGTACTAATTTTTAATTCGCTTAACTTTTTTTTACTAAATATATAAATAGATAGATATACATAGACGGTTACAAGCGTAATGAATAAATCAACCATGATTATAGAAGCAAATTAAACCTATCTACTAACTATAATTGTTTGGGGCGCAGCCCACAATCATTTTAATCTATAAAATATACCCTATACTAACACCTATCTAACCCATTTGGATAGCTAAAAGAGTATATTATAATCTAGAGTTGACTATGCTGTAATCACCGTTCAAAGATGCTACCAGTGTATACCATCGAGTAGACCTACAAGTATATCACCACCGTCGCGATACAGGATGCGTCTCCTCATAATGGTGCAGATGAAGCAAGCGATGTGGCTCTTCCGCCCGGCAAGGAAGGGCAACTCCGGGAAGTCCCACCGCATGCCAAGGGTGGCGGCCATGCGCCTCAGACCTAGACCACCTAAGTCCGTTCGCTCGCAGTGCTCCGCCATGTATTTGGCGTCGAACACCCGGCCGCCGCCGAGAAGAGCATGGGTCTGGGCCATGAACTCGTGCCATGTCTCCGGCAGCGGCTGGCCGCCCGTGAGAATCTTCAGCATATATGCGAAGTCGTATGCTCCACCAAACGCCGCCCAGGTGAGCTCGTTGGGCCGCGGCGTCGCCGACAGTATGGCGGCCAGCTTGGCCGCGAACGCCGCGGAGCTCACGCCGCGCGCTCGGGCCTTGTCCAAGCAGACGCCCTGTGAGCGCAGGAACGTGACGGACTCCGGGGCGTGGCGGTCGCGCCGGGGGTCGAAGTCCGAGAACGTCACCTCCCACGCGAGCTGGAACAGACGTCCTTCTCCGTCCGCTGTGAGCGGGAGGTTCCCGTACTCGTTGGAGAGCGTGATGCCGAGCATCACGATGGGCACCGCATCAACGTTTTTCTTCACGAGGGCGTACTGCTTGCTCGGGGCGATTCGCGTCGCAGCGGACGAGCGGTGCAGTGTGCCCGCGTACTCGACGTCGAAGGTGATGCAGGGGAACAACGGGAGCAAGGAGCCTATCATGTTTAGCTCCGAGTTCATGTTCTCCGCCATGACGGTCCTGATTTGGAGACCCAGCATTTTGTGGCGAACGGCTGAGAAACAGGCGGCGCAGACGGCTGAGATACACGCGACGGCGCTCGGTTCTTGGCGGGTTACTTCTAGATTTGATGGACGAGGGGGCTGTGCCTCGCCCCGCATATATAGTCTGTCGATCGAGTTCTTCGGACTTTGGACAGGAAGTCCATGGCGGACTCAAGGAGAACTGACCGGAGCCCCACAGGACAGAGATGCTAACTGATCGGCTGGGCAAGTTGGGCCGGCAGGTGCCCCACACGCTCGAGGAGATGGGGAGAGAAGCTGGGCCGCAGCCAGGGAAACGGCCCTTTCTTCTTTTCCATTTTTCAGTTTTAGGTTTCAAATCCCAATCAAATTTCAAATTCAAACAATCGAATGATTGGAGGATTTATTTACTCTGGGGCTGTTTGGAATGTAATGAAGCTCCTTCTACCTCGTGTGAATCTCGACCGTCCATATGTACCGATCAAATTAGCACCGTCCGTCGATGCGCCCCGCGCCTCTCGCGTCGTCCTCATCCATCCGCCTGCCCCACTCGGCCGCCATCCATCCGCCTCTCTCGCGACGCCTCGCCCTCCAGTCGTCTCCACTCCGCTTCCCCAGCAGCCTCTGCGCTAGCCGCTGTCGATAAGGATGGATAGTACCCCTCCTCGGCCGGTGACGCTGCTCAATGGGTCTACGAGGTTGTGCGTCAACGTTGAAGGTGGTGGTGGGTAAATTCCTGTGGCTGTTTCAATGGCATACCAACTTGTTGTTACTCCATCCGTTTCATTTTAGTTGTCGCTGGATAGTGCAAAATTGAACTATTCAGCGACAACTAAAAAGAAACGGAGGGAGTACTTAAGATTTCTCTGTTTTTTTCTAGAATTTATGAATGTGGGGGCAGGGTGCACTTGCAGCAAATTTTACAAGTTATTCTCTGTTCACTGGTGCGCTTATGTATTTTTACCATCTCACTCAGCCTAGTATTAGGGACTGAAAGCTAAACTTATTATGTTCAAAATCTTCCACTAAACTGGGACTTTTGAGTACTGCGTGATTTATGTTTCCAACTACTCCAATGCTCTAGACTGTTATTGGCATAATAAACTTTGCCATGTTTGTCCAGGCACTTGACACAATAAAGAAACCTGCATCCAGTTTGTCCAAGGCTGATGTAAAGAGGATTGGCTTTTCAGAACTATTTTTCTTTTAGTCTACATGTGTACTGAAGCACCTGTGCTGTAGCGGACATAATATGCAAAAAAAAGAACTCCACCCACGTCTTGACTCTCGTCGTGCACGACGATCAAAGGTAGCTCACGTCGGGGCAACATCTCACCTCCGGTTAGGGGCATCACAATGCATAGCTTCAAAAATTATAATGTAACTTATTTTTATTATGCATATAAACAATTTATCATTCTGGTAAATCATTCTATTTGTATCGTATCAGTCATGTGACCTGAAAGAAACAAAAGCAAGTGAAATGACGGAATGGAAAAGAAGCCACTTGAACTATTGTTAATGAGTACAAATATTGCAGGAATAAATGAGTCAGGGGTGTTTGTTTTTAGGGACTAATTTTTAGTTCCACTATTTTATTCTATTTTAGTCCCTAAATTGTTAAATATGAAAACTAAAATCTATACTACTATATTAAGACTGTAAGGGGTAGCCTGCCACGCCTAGTTCTGCCTCGCGTGAATCTCGACCGTCCATGTGTACCCATCAAATTAGCACCGTCCATCGGTTGGCCCCGTGCCTCTCGCGTCGTCCTCATCCATCCGCCTGCCCCACCCGGCCGCCATCCATCCGCCTCTCTCGCGACGCCTCGCCCTCCAGTCGTCTCCACTCCGCTTCCCCAGCAGCCTATGCGCTAGCCGCTGTCGATAAGGATGGATAGTACCCCTCCGAGGCCGGTGACGCTGCTTAATGGGTCTTCGAGGCTGTGCGTCAACGTTGAAGGTGGTGGGAGCGGAGCGACCACACGCCGTGCTAGGCTGCTAGCCAACCAGCGCTTCCGTCCCCTTGCTTCCACCTGAGTCTCCACGTCATCGCTATCCCGAGTACTCTTGTTTGCGCATGAGCGAGCTTTCTTTGCGCGCCAAATTCACCGCGATCGACGGTGCCCAAACCAAATCGTCTCGTGAAATTCAGCGTCGCCGCTGCTGCTTGAGATGCCGATGCCAAACTGCCAAGCCAGACGATCCGGCCGGATGTGGCATCGCTGGTGTCGGCGGACATCTACATACCGTCGAGCCACTCCCTATCGCCGACATCGCGGAGGAGCTCAGGCTCCTGCCAGAGCACTGTCATCACTACTGCAAATACAAGGCCAAGATGTTTCTCCATTTTCGTGAGTAAGCTCTCGCCTCTCCGCAGAACTCCTTAATTGCTGCATGATCTGAAAACGTCAGATCTTGACCGAAAAAGAGAGAAAACAGTCATCAGGCGTCAGGTTTTTGGATTTCGATCAGTGATGAAAATAGACAACTGTGATCGTGAGGTGTTAGATTTCAGTTCAGCACGTTTCGTTCACTTTTCTTGGGGATCTACTTAAGCTGCTATAATACCCACTTTGTGAATAAAGTAAATAAAAGGATATCATCATTTGGGTTGCCATCTCATTATTATAACATGGGATTGACCCTAATTAAAAGGACAAGATATCTAATAAAAATATTTAATGCATCATGTTGGAATTTTGTTTGTTGTACATTAAGTAATGTTCATAAATATATTAATAAAAATATAATAATAACTTGAGATGTGGATTGAACCCCAAATTAAATTTTAGGTTTGAAAATAGAGAAGGAAAGAAAAGACAAAGAGAAAGAATATAAAATATAAAGAAAATTTATATATCTCCAAAGTTGGTACTTTTAATTTAGCAATATAATTTGGGGATAAATTTGGCACAAGATTTGAATTTAAAAGATTTGAATTTAAAGTGGAATTTGGGAATAGAGAAAAGAAAATAAGAAAAGAAAAAGAAAACATCACGTTAGGCTAACCACCTCCCATTTCGGCCCATCTCCATACTCCCTCCTTCACGGCCCAGTATTCCGCAGTCATGACCGACGCCGACATGTGGCCCCACTTGGCCAGTCAAGCCACGTCGACCACTGGCTAGTGGGCCCCAACTCCTAACTCACTCGCGTGTGCTCGTGGACGCAGCCTGTTTCGCTGACTCGTGGGGCCGGATCGTCAGGACCTTCCTTCTCGCGCGGACTCCGTTAGAACAGAATGCGGAGCTTGCGCAACAACCCCCGTGTCGTCAGCCTCACTTTCTTCGCACGTGCGCAGGGGCTGATCGCAGGTGTTGACCATCTATCCTTGGCTGGTGGCCCCCATTGCATCAGCTGCGTCTCCTCGACCAGAACGGACTCACGGGCAACAACCTCTCCGGAGATCGCGGCGTTCGTTGCAACCAAGCTTGGGACCTAACACCTGGATGCTTCCCTTTACCTGCGTATAAGTATCGTAGCCGCATTCCCTCGACCATCTAGCCAATGACCAAACATGGGAGGTGGGGGGGAGTTAGCGTCGTTGTTGGGCGAGATACTGGCCGCCGCGCGGGTCATGGAAGCAGTTGCCGTCGACCCGGGTTTGCGTCACCGATGAGGCCTCGGATCTGGGCCTAGGAGCTTTGGGGAGTCGCACTGGTGGTGCACATGGTCGTTCCGGGCGCGATTGTGGGCAGGCGACGCCGCAATTCCTCGCCGTGGTCCGCTGTCGCCGCGGACCCGCCCTCCTCCGTGGGCAGCAGATCCCACTGCGGGATTGTAGGTAAGGAAACACCCTGCGTGTTCGTTAAGTCTCCACATCATTTTCTTGGCTTCCACGGAGTTTGATGCGCCTGCGTGCCGAATCATGGTGCGCCGGCCATGGTGCCGCCGCTCGGCCTGGGGGCGACGCCGCCGCACACTGGGTTGGGGGGAAGAGAAAGGACGTGCGTCGTTTGATCTTATCAGACGACTGTGAGTAAGTCGTGGATACCCCTTCGCGCTAATGGATAGGAGTCGTGGATCTACGGATGTGTGAGTGAGCGGGAGCGCTAGTGTCGTTAGATCCCGACCCTTGGATGGTAATCTGATGGTCCGTATCCGATACCGGTTCGGGTCTTATTAAGATCTAACCGCAACCATAGCATATAGATCCAACGGCCCACAGTTGTCGATACCCTTCGGCCGTGCGATGTTGCAAAAGGCCCTCAGCTTTTCCTAAACTAACCCGTCGTCCAAGTTAGGGTTAAGACCATTACCGTTTAGTCCTAGAATTTATGCAAAGCCCCCTAGGCTTTGTTACAATTGTGTCCGCAGTCCAGAAGCATGAGGAAATTCATAATTTATTTTATAAAATGATTTTTAATACAAAAACAATACTAGAAACTTGTGAAATTCATATTTAATTCATTTTAGCTCCAAATTGATTCATTCCAATTGCAATAATTTTTGTTTTAATATTATATATCACCTAGTATCTCTTTTTAGCCTTGAAACTTAGATTAAAATTGTTCATTTGAATTAATCTATACCAAGCATTAAATAACTCCAGAAATTCATAACTCAATAACCATAACTCCGTTTTGATCCATTCTAGTTGCATTAGTCTCACAATAATATTTATTATCATCTGGTAACTTTGTTTTGTCATGAAATATAGGTTAAATGTTGCACTTAGTCTATTCTATACTTAACCATGTGGATCTTCGGAAAACCAAAACTTCATAACTGTAACCCCGAATTTAGCGGTTCTCGATCCCACGATCTCGTAGCGACGCGTAGATTATTACTACGTAGTTTAATCTTATGTTTGGTGTGATATTAATTTTGCCTATACCATGTTTGTTTGTATTGCTACGACTAGCGCGAGGTCATGAGTCATCTGAAAAGCAAGTTGGTACCTGGAATCTCAAGTCCCAGGCAAGTTGTGCCCTTGGTCACTTATTTTTACCCAATCATGTTCTTATTAATCATAATGATCTGCAAAGATTGTTCAGAACATCAGTCATCTACTTGTGAGCCATAGTATCATATTGCTGCAGGAAAACACAGATATGAGCATATTGCAGCAAGACAATGTAATGTGTAAGTATCAGCCAACCAGCGCTTCCGTCCCCTTGCTTCCACCTGAGTCTCCATGTCATCGCTATCAGATGAGACCAGCGCCTCCATCCCCCTCTCTCCCTTCACCCGCTCTCCACAGCCGCAGAGAGAGAGGCGACGCGGGTGCTATTGGCGACGTGGACACCGATCGCATCCCATGGAGGACTAGCCTCCAATGGTTCCATGGCTTGAAGGTGTCATTAGCTCTCGAGGATCCAAGATGTGAGGCACCAAATCGGTGGGGAGGTCAGTGGCGTCGAATCTAGTTGTTTCCTGCCTCTCCTTTGTCTTTCACACACACACAATCTGTGGCTCTTCCCTTACCCCTCTCTCTCCCGAGCTACCTTCAGGGTGCAAGATTACTGGCAGCAGGATAAGTGGAATGGGCAGTTCTATGCGAAGTGGCACATAATTTAGGATGTACTGAACAGCCTTATGCGACACATCATTCTTGAGAACAATGACAATAAACCTGTCACAAATAGCAGTGACACCCAGAAGGTAAAATTTACATAATTCTTTTTGCTAAATTTTAAGTAACCAATATCAATGGCACTTCTGAATAAATTCACTAACTCTTAGCATATAGGTGAATCTGGAACAGGGCCTCCAGATGTTAACAATCTTCAAGAGCCATGAGGCTGGGACAACAATCCTGGAAGATTTCGACTTCTATGAGCAGCGGGAGAAAGCTTTGCAGGAGAACAGACATCAACAGCAGGCTGCCAGCACCGATCCTCGGAAGCTGGTGGATACCAAGCTCAAGTTCATGTGGCTGATATATCAGATGCATTTGCCAAGGCTGTTGGACCAAATCAAACCTACTTATTAACTGACGAGAAAAAAATTGTGATACTAGAAATTTTAGAAGTTGATGGTTCAGAGATGTACAATAGGATCATAATAGGTGTTAATGCACATGATGCGCTAAAAGTACTAGGAGCTGAAGCTACACGTGTGAATTGTTCTACATAGATTCAACAATAGTAAACTTGGAGGTACTGCTGCTGCCTTTTGATCGCTTATTCTATTCTGTCAAGAATATACCATTGTCTTTTGCTATATATGTGGTGCAATGGATGCTATTTTTAGAAGGATTGCAGCATCCAAGTATCATTACTTACCTTTTGTTTTCATTGAGTAGTCGCATTACTAACATGACATTTTCTTTTTTCATATAGTATCTCTCGCTATGCTGGATCACTCCTGGTGCGTGCAGATGTACCAGGGTGAGAAGATCGGCCTCAACATGCACTTCTAGCTGTTGTGGGTCAAGAACTGTCCGAGGTGTGGCCTCACGCACACGTTGTGCCTTGCCCTCACACAGTGGCTGGCGTAGGAGGTCCGATTCTGGTGGACTTGGGCATGGAGAAACACAAATGCACAAGGATGAAGAGGTGGCTCCGACCGAGGCTTCTGCCTCTACTACTCCTGATTTGTATGGTAAACCAAGAACCTGCACTTTTTGCAACCACAATCCTCGATTATACTACATGGAAAGCTAGATGAGCGACCAAATACTGAAAAAGTTGAGGCTGCAACGACCAAATATTGAAAAAGACGAGGCCGCACAAGAGATGAGGCGCCAAACAAAACTGCTAAATTGTGTGACTAAGCTGTACAGAGGATGGCCCCAAGATAAAAAATGTAGTGGATATCATTTAGCTTGTAAGGTTTAGGGTGTTATGGTTGTTAAGCTATTTTCCTTGGAAGACTCCTGTTGAAGCGTAACCTATTGTAGTCATATGGGTGTAATCAGTACAAGTGTGCTTCTAAACTTATAATGTATGGTGTACTTTTTTTAGTATAAATGGAGATCAGTGTTCTTGCGTGTCATTATGTTTAAATTTTGCATCAATGTTCATTTTTGGATGTGTACCAGTGTCTGGTTTGCATCAATGTTCCTATGATGTGTACCAGATAGTGCACAAATTGTGTCCAGTCTGCCTTCTGCATTCTCGATTGTGAACCAGTGTATGTCTTCTGCATGAAAACTGCATAGTCCTTACTGTATTCATTTATTAAATGAAGTGTAGAGAGCTAATGAGCTATTGGTTTCAGTCTGTTCAAAGCATTACATGCCAATTAATAGAGTAACAATTTATTATCTGTGGACCATGTTATGGATGCAGCAGTTGCTATTAAGAGATCAGATGAAGTGACCAAGGGCAATTTGACTATATAATAATAATAAAATTAACAGAAGAGATACATACAGTTTCACTTTGATTTTGAAATGCAACAGCAGCTTGATGTCTCTATTGAACCCTAGAAACAACTGTAGGAGAAAATACTCTTCCACCAAGAATAGGGTTCTCATTTGTGCTAGCAGAATCAGAGCTAATTGCATCATTAGTTCTAGGAACCTGTTGGGGGTTGAACTTTACCACCCAGAAGAGACATAACCAACTTCTTAGAAAGACAACCGCTGTTAATCTTGTCATCAATGTTTCAATATATTTCTTTTGGACAAGTCATTTATTATTATAGGAAGTGCTCCCCCTGCTGATGGTCTCTGTCATCCGGGTCGTGTATGGGCTCAGGTTTATGCGCTATTGATAATGTTTGTTTGACATCAGTTTAATCATTTTGGGTCAACATATTTATAATAATATTATATATTTATATCATCAAAAAATTAATATTAGTGTTACAGTGATATTTTGTCATGCGAATTTTGTATATCATAGTAATATTTGTCGGTTCATATCTATGTTTCATACTGTTTTTCACTCCCGTGGCAACGCACGAGCATGGACCTAGTAGAGTTTTAATTTCCATATTTGCAATTTATGGACTAAGGGGATGTTTGCAATGGCTTCAGGTTCCAGCTCCAGCGTGAAGCTGTAGTTTATAATATAATTTAAACAGTTTAAATATATTTTTAGTTTAAATAATAAATGAAATGACTTATTTAAATGTTATCTAAAGGCTTATAGCTCCAGCTCCATGATTTTCTAAAGCACCTAATGACCTGCTTTAGCAACTCCACCAAATTTTCTGGAGCTACAGTTGTCTCAAATAAGATCTAAAATAAAATAAAATGGAGAGACTAAAAATTAGTTACTAGAAACCAAACACCCTCAATTCTGAGAAGTTTTAGGCATAGACCTCGTCTCGATAGAAAAGGTAGTAGTACAATTTTACAAAGCAGCAACAACAATGTCCGTCCTGACGCCATGACTACGAAACTAGACATGTTCAACCGTCAGGTCGAGTCAAAGTCGGGTCGTGGGCCATTTAGCATGGCCTGTACCTAACCCGTGTCTAGTGTCGAGTCGGATTGGTCCGTGCCTCCCTGTTAGATGTGTCAGGTCGGATTTTTTCGTGTTAGATCGGATTTTTACGAATTAGGTAGGGTTTTAGATAAAACTATGGTCTATATTTAGTCCGTGAATTATTATGGATAAAAAATTATAACCCATATCCATCGATTATTACATTAGTTTGGATAGGTTCAGTAAATTTTTTTTGGACGGCTGGTTGGTGGCCGGTCTAGACGAAGCAAGCGATCGGGAGGAAGCACCTGGACGCCTCTGTCCCGGCTGGAGATTGACCCGCCACATGCCCACATCGGACTAGGAACAACCGAACAGGAACCCATTCCCAATTCCCCTCTCCGGCCTTCGCCGCCGCCAAGGCACGAAGCCAGAGCGCGACGGCATAAATCGCGGGAGCGCCCGCCTTCGAATCGGTTTCCCCCACGCCATGTCCTCCCCCTGCGTCTCGCACCAACAGCAGGTCCGTCTCCGTCTCCGCGCTGCCAGCCGCCTTCCCGCCCCAGACACGGCCTCGTTCGCGCCGCCCGCGCCCCGGCGGCTTCGGGTGGCGCACGCGGCGATGAGCGCCAAGGCGCCCCTCGGCGTGGCGCCGGCGGAGGAGGGGGCCGGGACGCCGGGGCAGCAGGCCGTGCTGGGGCAGATGGTGGAGGATGCCGCCGTGTGGTGCGCCGTCCACGGGCTCGTCGTCGGAGATCGCGCCAACCAGGTACGCCACACGAGTCACCCCTCCCGGTCTTGGATCGACTGGCTGCTAGTGTTCGTCAGTGTGTTAGCAAAAGCTTGCATTTTGGGCGGTCTCACTTTGTCAGAGAATTTCCTCTAGCTCCATGATTGGAATTTCTAATAGTTCGTTGTTGCCTCGGCTTGGAGGATGGAATAATGGAGTACCCACCCTGCCAAATTGCAGTAATGCAGTTCACTGTTTAAAAGGACAAATGTTCAACTTGTCTTAACAGTTGCAGTAATGCAGTTCACTGTTAAAAAAGGAACAATTTTCAACATGTCTTGACCGTTGCCACTCTGCACTCTGGCGGGTTTTGATATGACCAGAAAAGAAGAAGAAGCAAACAGCATGCCCCAATTTCCTGTAACTGTAAGCTATAATTACCGCTGAATTATCTGATCAGCATTTATATTGGCACTTGCAGAGATCAGGAACGGTTCCTGGGGTTGGCCTGGTTCACGCTCCATTCTCGCTGCTTCCAGCGCGTTTTCCGGCATCGTTCTTCAATCAAGCATGCGAGCTGGCTCCTATCTTCAATGAGCTCGTGGATCGTGTCAGCTTGGATGGGGAGTTCTTGCAAGCTGCTTTGTCTAGGCAAGTTCTGAATTCTATCCACTGGATTCTTTTGGTATGTGGTATATATCTTTGTTCAGAGCATACAGTGAGTAGATGAGATTGTCAGCTGATTTTTTTCATCACAAGATAGTCGCCTTGAATTTTGAGGAGAATATAAGTCTCTGTTAGTCAGTTCATAGAAGGCCGGGCTATTTTTCACATTCTCAGCTATATAATGGTTTCAGGTTAACAGCGGATTATCATTTTCCAATTTCAGAACAAAGCAGGTTGATGAATTTACTTCAAGGCTGCTAGAAATTCATGATAAGATGATGTCTATAAATAAGAAAGAGGTGAGTAAACTGTTTCTTATTGGCCTCTGTGTCTCAGTTTTGATCTTTAGGAAATGCTTCTTTCAAACTTTCTCTTGTTTTTTAGCCAGCCACTGATATGTGCTTGATACACTTTTAGGATATACGCTTAGGATTGCACCGGTCTGACTATATGCTGGATTCTGAAACCAATTCACTACTTCAAATTGAGCTCAATACTATCGCATCATCCTTTCCTGGCCTTGGCTCCCTTGTCAGTGAACTTCACAGGTCAATTTACTATTCATTCTATGGCAGAATTTTTGTGTTTTCTTTACTTCTGAGTTTTTATTTTCTGGCAATCTCTTTTGACCATAATAGGTGTACTCACTATGATGAATGTCGAGATATTTTAAAGTGACAAGTGTAGATTTTTTTATGGTGATACAGTTATAGATGAAAAACTTGCTGTTCTCCCTTGAGCATATAAGAAAATCTGTGATGAATACCTTTACTTAGTCAAACGTCGTGATTAACAGAACTTTTGCATTGACATAAACGTTGCCTATATTTGACTTCCAGAGTTGGTTTTTTGGAAGCTTCAGCTTATCCTTACAACCATGAACCATGAGTATTTTTTTTTTCATATTTGAGTTTCAAACTCTAACTGTAACCTGTGATGGTGTCATGGGGTGGTAGCCCAGGGCATGTAGGCCCATAGGGATAGGCTCAAGATTAGTGGATAAATATTAGATTAGATAAGATTGTGTTAGTTACTTGGGATTAGATTATATTAGATAAGGTTGAGTTAGTTACTTGGGGGCCAAGTCTTCCTATCTATATAAGGATGAGTTGTACCTCCTTAAGGGGGAATCAATGAATGAAGAATAATTAGTCCCAAATCTCTCTAAGGGCTGATTTGGTGACCCGGGATCCCGGGAGGATTGGAGAGGATTGAGGGGGAAATTAGTTTATTTCCCCCTCAATCCCCTCCAATCCTCCCGGGATCCCTTTGTCACCAAATCAATCCTAATAGTATAGCCCCTCCCCCCCCCAGCCAACTGTGCCACACATGCCGTGAGGAGCTCGCTCATGCCAGGGCAGATCTGGAGAAGGCCCGGCAGCGGCGTAGCGCAAGCTGTTTGCCGTCTTCAAGCTGCGGCACGCAGCTTCCTGGCGTGGCTTGCCGTCTTCAGGCTACGACACGTGGCTACCTAGAGCGGCGGCGCGGCTGCAGGTTGTGGTCCGCCGTTGCCTAGCACGACGACTTGCATCAATATTGCTTGTTGAACAGCATGCGGCACATGGGGCGACAATGCCTTCATCAAGGTTGGCCGATCCTCCACTCTAGTTCACCGTCCTGATCCATAGCCATGTGGACAGCAAGAACACGTCTGGTTGGGTGGCACTGTCTCCACTGGAACTCGCGGCAGCTCAGGCCGTAGGACTGGTGAGCTGCCATGTCTTGGCCTTTGCAGCCTGGACGAGGTTGTTCCCATGGGATCCAGGGGGACCAATCTTGGCATATGTTAGGTTCTTTATTTTATTTGCAAATAAATTAAAGCCGAGATGTAAAAGGCTTCTAGTTAGGGTTGCACTTTCACGTGCATATCAAGTTAGACAACAAGGTTGTTGCCATGCACACCATTACAGCTCGAGGACGAGCTGTCTTCAAAGAGTGGGGAATGTCATGGGGCGGCAACCCAGCTGCCTAGGGCATGGAGGCCCATAGGGATAGGCTCAGGATTAGGATTAGTGGATAAAGATTAGATTAGATAAGATTGAGTTACTTGGGGTTAGATTAGATAAGATTGAGTTAGTTACTTGGGGGCCAAGTCTTCCTATCTATATAAGGATGAGTTGTACCTACTTAACGGGGAATCAATGAATGAAGAAGAATTAGTCCCAGATCTCTCTAATAGTCTAGTCCCCCCCAAGCCGACTCCGCCCGGCTATCTTCCCGACGCTGTTTATCCCCCTATGAACTAGGATCCATAACAGATGGTGTGTCACTTCAAAAATAGTCAGATGTGATGATTAATGAGATAATGCTGCTTGCCCCATGAGAGTGGAAACAAAATTAGTGAGCGACACATTCATAATTTACCATTTTGTAGTATTGACCGGAGACCGGATTTCCTTGTTTTGGTATTATTTATGTTTAAACTGACAGGTAATATTAGTTTGATACTGCAGGACCTTACTCAAACAGTATGGAAAAGTATTAGGCCTAGATCCTAAAAGGATTCCACAGAATTGGGCAGCCACTCAATTTGCTGAAGCATTGGGCAGAGCATGGGCCGAGTATAACAATGACAGGTCAGCGCTTTTCTATGCAGCATGAGTTGTATTATTCAGAATTTCTAGAAAATGTAAGTGTCAATTAACATGTTTTGTTCTCTTTTGTCGCTCAGTGCTGTTGTTTTGATGGTTGTCCAACCTGAAGAAAGAAATATGTACGACCAGTACTGTCTTGTCAATCATCTGAAGGAATCATATCCTTTTTTATGTTTGCTTTCTTTTCAGTTTTCACTCCTATTGTCAGATTTTCAATATCTGGGTTGTGAAAAACTTCATTTAGTTATTGACTCATTCCTATCGTGATAGTGTTTCCTTATCTGTGGTTTGGCGGCTCGTCTCCACAACAAACTAATAAGATGTTGATTTCTTGTATGTACACTGCTGTATTATTCTTTCAACATATTGCCTGCCTGATATAACTTCAGAGAACCATTAAAGTGTGCGGCAAGCATCTGCTTTTTTTTTGGGTCTGGTATTAAGAGCATCCAACAGCATGAAAAATGTGGCTTTCCTTAACTAGCCATCACATATGGTGTGGCAACTATAAGGAAAACATTGGCACAAGTAGAGGCTCAAGGGCAGGTTCTTACAGATGGAACACTTGTGGTGTAAGTATCTTATATAGACATGGAAAAAGGCTTATTATTACTATCAGAATTTAGTATGTAAATTTATGAATTGCAGAGATGGTCGGACAGTGGCTGTTGTGTATTTCAGAGCCGGGTATGCACCAACTGATTACCCTTCGGAAGCGGTATGCAATCAAATATCTATTAATTCAAAATCTTTATATAGAATAGAAGTAAATTCTGTTTTTTGAGTGAAAGAAACTGTTCCTGTAATTGTTTTAAAAAAATCATATGTCTGGTGCAATGCCGCTTAGTCTCATTTTCCTGAAACAGTCATCTTCTTTTGTGCATGCATTTCTGTCTCTGTTGGAAAGCAATCCTTAGCCAAATGGTTTTATTGCTTTGGTTGAGGATGTGTAGTAATTCATTTTGTTATGATTATGATATGGCACCACTGTTCCACCTTGACATAACGCTATCATATTCCAGGAGTGGAGAGCGAGGCTTCTGATGGAACAATCATCTGCAGTGAAGTGCCCTTCGATAGCCTACCATTTGGTAGGAACAAAAAAGATCCAGCAAGAACTAGCAAAACCTAATGTTCTTGAAAGGTGATTGAGTTTTCTCAGTACTAATGGGTGATTAGCATTAGCTGGTTGATATTCCTATGTGTCACAGTTGCACTGGTTTTTCCACATCACAAATTACAACATTACTGATCAAGTGGCCATTTTTCTAGCTTGTTGTGACGTAGCCGATACTTCAAATGTGTTGACTGGCTCTGAGTTTTATTGTTCGTGATCTGAATTAGAGCATAAGCAGAGCTTAAACCTGTCCCTGATCTATCTACAGATTTCTTGACAACAAGGACGACATTGCCAAACTACGCAAGAGTTTCGCAGGGTTGTGGAGCTTGGATAATGAAGAGATTGTGAGATCTGCAATACAGAAACCTAACCTGTTTGTCCTGAAGCCTCAGCGAGAAGGCGGAGGTATCTTTCGTTAGCACTTCGAGGGATCCTGCTTGGTGGTAAATGCCCTGGCTCCTGAGGATTCTGAATTCCTTATTGTTTACTCCAGGGAACAACATATATGGTCAGGATTTGCAGGACACACTGATCAAACTCCAGAAGGAACAGGGGGAGGCGCTTGCGGCGTACATACTGATGCAGAGGATTTTTCCAAAAGCATCTCTTACTCCTCTAGTCAGGGGCGGTGATTGCTTTGAGGACCTTACAATCTCGGAGCTGGGAATATACGGAGCCTACCTGCGGTAATTAAATCAGTGAAGTTTCAAACGCTTGTGCCCCATATGACTGCAGATGTGCATGTTTGGTGAAATGATTCTGCCACTCTTGTTTGATCTATCTCAGGAACAGAGACAAGGTGATCTTGAATAACCAGTCTGGCTACTTGATGCGCACCAAAGTTTCTTCTTCAAACGAGGGCGGCGTTGCTGCAGGGTTTGCCGTTTTGGACAGCGTTCTCCTGACTGATGAGGTTGTTACCGTTTCTGAACCTAGATTGTTGTGATGGTTACCCAATAAATCACATAGCCTCTTCTGACACAACCTAATAAAAGAAATTCTACCCCATGTTATTTTGCAGCCATTTTGTAGTGCTATTCAATCATCTGACAGTTGTAACTAGTTCACCTTCAACTGTCATCAATTTTTTTTATTTTGTTCATTAGTCTTGGAAGTTGGAATGTTTTAGCAGCACCTAATTTTCTCATCTCTCCCAAATACCATCTGGGAAATTTCAATTAAGCCCACTTTTCTTTTTCATGTTGTTGTTTTTCCAGTGAGACAGCAGCGAGGTGGCAGAGCTATGGGTGACACCTGACCTGCATTAGTGACAGTGCCCACAGTCAACTCAAACGATGACAATATCAACTGCAATCGTAGGGGAAACTATGAAATTGCTTACAGAATTGCGGACAGTCGGAGAAGATGGCAGTGTTACGTTATGATATAGTTTCATGTTTGTATGCTGGTTGAAAATGTAGGGAAACTCTTGTTTTCACTAGAAAGGAACCCCTGGAGGGGGGAGTAACGGTGTAGAAGGTTTATGTTGTCACAGTTGGCATGCATTCATCATATAGGAATAGCTAGGAGATGGCACCGTTATGCCAACACAGTTATAACAAATATCAATTGTAAATTTTATGATTGGTTATCGACTAAGCAAAACAATTTTATAAGAAATTGTTGTGCGGCAATATCGTTTGACTAAATCTTAGTCAGATGCTCGAATATTGCTATGGTTTGTAAATATAATATATCATATTTATAGATTTTGTTGTAATAAAACATAAAAATATGTGTTCTATTAGTTATGTGGGTGTGGAAGTAGGGTTAACAGCTAAGATTAGTCTGCATTTGGAGGATTGTGTAAAGTAGGAGGCATAGAACTGTAGATAATATATTTTTTATATATTAATTGAAATATGATGTGATATAAGATATAAAGTGAGATAGAGAGTGTGTCTGACACGTTGACTAAATCTTAGTCAGCTGTTCACCGTCACATCTATCTTCGACAAACAGCTATCTAGCACGTTTCAACCCGGCCGTATGCAGCCCCCAATGCAGGCCCATGATGGCGGCGAACATGTAGTCGGAGCTGGACAGCATCGGCTCCTTGCTCCCGTTGTTCCCCTACATCACGATCGACTCAGAGTACGCGGGCACGGTGCATTGCCCATCCGCGGCGTAGCGTGAGCGGTACGTTCAACTCAAGAAGAACGTTGATGTGGTGCCTATCGTGCAGCTCGGCATCACGCTGTGCGATGAGTACGGGAATCTCCCGCTCATTGTCGACGGCGAAGGACGTCTGTTCGGGCTTGCGTGGGAGGTGACGTTCTCGGACTTTGACATCCGACGCGACCGCCATGTCCCGGGGTCCGTCACGTTCCTCCGGTCACATCACAGGGCGTCTGCTTCGAACAGGCCTGGGCGTGCGCCGTCAGCTCCACGGCGTTCGCGGCCAAGCTGGCAGCCATGCTATCGGCGACGCCGCAGACCGACAAGCTCACTTGGGCGGCGTTCGGCGGCGCGTACGATTTCGGGTATATGGTCAAGGAGACATGGGCACACATGTCACGAGTTCATGGCCCAGACCCACGCTCTTCTCGGCGGCGGCCGAGTGTTCGACGCTAAATACATGACAGAGCACTGTGAACGAGCAGATTTGTAAGTGGTCTAGGTTTGAGGTGCATGGCCGCCACCCCATATAGTGGGACTTTCCGAAGTTGCCATTCCTCGCCGGACGAAAGAGCCACATCGCTTGCTTCATCTGCACCATAATGAGGAGACGTATCTTATATCGCGACGGTGGTTGCGGACTAGAAGGGCTACTCGATGGCTTGAACTAGTAGCGAACGGAGATTACAGCATAGTCAAGTCTAGATTATTAGCATAGGGTATATTTTATAGATTAACTTTTAGTATACGGTATATTTTATAGGTTAAAATCATGGTTGGGTTGCGCCCCTACAATCATGGTTGGTTGGTAGGCTTTTCTACTAGAATCATTCATAGTTGATTTATTCATTACGTTTGTAACCTTCTATATATAATATATATATACAAATATAACCAAATGTTCTCAATTAGGAGTTGAAAACTCTGTACAACTAAAAAGCAGTAAAAAATTTTGTGCACCGGCTTCGTCTGTCTGCCCACACTATCGGAAGATTGTCCAGCCGTCTTCGACCTGTTCCTTCCGGCTCTCGCTCATCGCCGTGTGCGCCACCCGAAGCCGCCGGAGCGCGGGCGGCACGAACGAGGCCGTGGTTGGGGCGGGAAGGCCCCTGCGGCGCGGAGACGTACCTGCCGGTGAAGATGGGAATGCATTCCTGTTCCTTGTCCGATGTGGCGAGTCAATCTTCGGTCGAGCTCAGGCGTCCAGGTGTTTCCTCCCGATCGTTTGTTTGGTCGTCCCGGCGTCAGGGCGGGGGTTGGTGCTGAAAGCCCAAAGCACGAGGACGTTATTTTTTTGCCGGTCCGTGCTGACACAAATAAATGGGTCGGGCCTAGACAGTAAACTAACAAGTCATACCATATTAAATTACATGTACCATGATCAAAAGTTTAAGCTGACAATAAGAGAGACAATTGACTTATATCCTAACAAGTCTAAAGAAGGGAGACGTGGCGTGTGTTTGTATGGTCTTGTAAACAAGTATTTATACATGGGATGGCCAATTCGTGTCAAGGAGGACGGGAAACTGCTGGATGGATAGAGGCCGACACTAGAAGTAGAACTGAGACACAAGGATGACTAGAGCAGGATGAATCGATAGATGACCGGGCGCAGGCGGGCAGGAGGGAAATCTGTACAAGCACAAGCATCTAATCCGAACACCCTCATCAACCATAGAAAAGAGGTATTGATGAAGGAATTTGAGCGTCTCCAACTTTTATGAGCTTTCAACCTTCAAAATCAGAGTTGAAACCTGAATTGTTGTAGTTCTTATTTTAGGACGCGAAACTCTGGATGTGATACAACAACTCAAGACCGCACAAGAATCGAGGGAGCTATCTTCCGAAGAAATACTATTGCGTACCAAACTTAAGAAACACGTCATGGCGTTGGCCATCATTGAAAGAACAATAAAAGCGTACGGGAGAAGAAGAAGAAATAATTTTATCCAACGCTTACACTTCAAGGGAGGTTGGACAACGTCGCACGAGGGTAAGGCCAACATTGCTAAATCTCTTTTTAGCACATTGGTGGGGAAGACAGAAATGAGGCAAAATGATCCAAACTAGGATGCCTTGAACCTGCAAAGTTTCGACCTCGTCAATCTGGACACACCATTTACTTGAGTATGAAATTCTGCAGGCTATTGGGCAAACACCCACAGATAAGGCACCAGGGCCTAATGGTTTCGTGGGTGTTTTTTATAAATCTTGCAGGCCCATCATCAAGAATGACCTAACAGCGGTCATGCACATTCTACATGCTCAGAGATTTCAAAACTTTGACATACTCAATGAGGCTAACATCATCTTGTTTCCAAAGAAGGAGGGTATTGAAAAAAATGAGGACTTTAAACCCATTAGCCTAATAAATAGTGTCACTAAGATTTTTATGAAGCTACCATCACTTAGGCTGGCCCCAGTAATGGCGAACATCATATCCAACTGCCAAAGCGCCTTCATCAAGGGTAGAAACATCCATGATAACTTCCTATACGTTCACAGTATGGCAAGAAAATTCCATCAAAACATATCTCCAATGCTTCTTATCAAGCTAGATATCTCAAAAGCTTTCGACTCTATCAGATGGAACTACCTTTTAACTCGATTTGGCTTCCCTACCAGGTGGAGAAACTGGATCGCTTCAGTGCTAGACACATCCTCGTCTCCAGTGTTACTCAATGGGATCCAGGACAATCATTCTAATATGGAAGGGGGCTGAGGCAAGGTGACCCCTCATCGCCACTGCTCTTTGTCTTAGCAATGGAGTCATTGTAAAAACTGCTCAGCTTAGCGACTCAAGCCAAAATTCTATCATAGATCTCCAACAACACATCACGGCATTGTATCTCAATGTACGTAGATGACACAGTCATCTTCATCAAACCCAGCAAATGTGAGTTAGATGCCCTGACCTACATTCTATGGGGCTTCGAACATGCGTTTGGTGTACGAATGAATATCTAGAAATCGTCCCTCCTGGTAATTAGATGCGATCACGAGAACCTCAATGAAACTATTGCAGCTTTCCTATGGCTAGAGCGCACTTCCCAATCAAATACCTCGGCATCCCCTTGATCGTATCTAGATTGCCAAAAGTGGATTTCAATACTTACTAGACAAGGTGCAAAGCAGGATGGCAACATGGAAAGGGTGCAACATCACTCATGCTAGAAGGATTATACTAACTAAGGTGGTTTTGTCCTTGTAGCTAACTAACACACTTACCAAATAATGTGCTAAAGGACATAGACAAGATAAGAAGAATGTTCCTTTGGGTCAGACGAGAAAACTTAACGGGAGGGAAATGCAGAGTCAACTGGCCAACAGTGACACATCCAATTAACCTTGGTGTCCTAGGAGTGCAAGATTCTAAAAGCTTTGCTAGAGCATTGTGGTTACGTTGGTTTTGGCTAGAATGGGCAAAGCCAGACGCTTCATGGGCTGGGCTACAAACACCTTGCGCCGAGACTGACTGACTACTGTTTGCAGAATAAAAATAATAAAAAATGGTGATGGAGCAAAAACTTCCTTATGGTAGATCGCATGGGCCCACGGTCGACGCCCAAAAGACATAGCGCCCAACGTCTTCACGGCATCCGGCAAACTAAAACTGTCGATCAAGGAAGCACTAGTTTACCATGGATGTGGGTGAGAAGTATAAACTTGCAAGAGATCTCCATAGTCAACCACTTGAGTTAATTCGTCGAGCTATGGACAATCGTACAATTAGTGGACCTTATGCACAACAAGGAAGATGCGATAACATGGGCCTTCACTTAAGCAGAATCCTACTCAACAACATCAGCCTATAGAGCACAGTTCATGGGACACTCTGGAATACACTTCAAGGCGCTTATCTAGAAACATTGGGCACCTTCGAAATGCATGCTCTTTGCCTGGCTAATCATTTGAAACTAGGTCTGGACATCAGGTAGACTGCAAACCCACGGGTGGGCGCACAATCCCTGTTGTGCCCTATACGGGCTAGTTCAGTTATTTTCAATCCATATGGATCGGGGGGATTGATACGGATTGGAGGAGATTTTGACTTACTAGGGATTAAAACCCATCAATCTCCCTCAATCCATATATATTGGGGTAGAACCGAACAAGCCCTACAGGAGTATGACAGAGACCGCCCAACACCTCATTGTCCTTTCCATTTTTTATGTTGTGTTCTACGAACATAAAAAATGTTTATCCGGATGCAGTGCTCGCGCCGTCCTTTCCATTTGGTTCGGGTGAAAGACCGAGGAAGGCGAGAGCAAGAAGATCGTGATGACAACCTGGTCCCACATGACCGTGGCCAAGCGCTAGTGTACGTGAGGCCCACATGGAGGTGGCAGCAACACTCGAGCGTGGGCCCACATGGAAGTTGGGCCGAGTCCGAACTCCGAAGTAGGATACGTCTGCTCCTGGACTTTAAAAAGGAGAGGTGGTCGGCCTTCCGTTCGTCATCCTGTCGCGCGCCGCACGTAGTTAGCGAGGATTTCGACCTGTCGTCAAGTCCAGTCGCAAGCATTCAGTCAACACCAATGGCTGAGAAGAAGATGCTTACGCTGAGGACCTCCGACTGCGAGGAGTTCGAGGTGGAGCAGGCGGTGTTGATGAAGTCAGAGATCATTCGCTTCATGATCGAGGACGACTGCGCCGACAACGTCATCCCGCTCCCCAACGTGAATTCCAAGACTCTCGCCCTGGTCATCGAGTACTGCAACAAGCACGTCCACGCCGACGCCGCGGAGACCACCAGCGCCTCATCAGCTGGGGGCGGCGGCGAGGTCGACCTCAAGAAGTGGGACGCGGAGTTCGTCAAGGTCGCGCCGGCGACGCTCTTCGACCTCATCATGGCTGCCAACTATCTCGACATCAAGGGGTTGCAGGGCCTGACCTGCCGGGCGGTGGTCGACATGATCCAGGGCAAGTCACCGGAGGAGATCCGCAAGACCTTCAACATCAAGAACGACTTAACCAAAGAGGAGGAGGAGGCGATCCGCAGTGAGAACTCCTGGGCCTTCGACCCGCTCCCCGTCCGTAGTAGTAGACCGCGGTGGTTACTGTTAGCTTTGATCTCGATTGCTAGTTTGCTCGTCTGCAGTTATCTTCTGATCTGATAATACATTAATAAGTAGTTCTGCTGATATATATTCATTACGTTTGGTAGGCTTTTCTACTAGAATCATTCATAGTTGATTTATTCATTACGTTTGTAACCTTCTATATATAATATATATATATATATATATATATATATATATATATATATATATATATATATATATATATATATATATATATATATATATATATATATATATATATACACAAATATAACCAAATGCTCCCAATTAGGAGTTGAAAACTCTGTACAACTAAAAAGCAGTAAAAAATTTTGTGCACCGGCTTCGTCTGTCTGCCCACACTACCGGAAGATTGTCCAGCCGTCTTCGACCTGTTCCTTCTGGAGTCTGATCAGCATGTCCCGCAGATCCTGACCGCAATGTTGTTCCCTTAAGTACTTCATAATGAATTCAGAATCCTCAGGAGCCAGGACGTTTTTACCACCAAGCAGGATCTAGATTTCATAATCTCTTCCTAATAAACATGACTGCAAGATCACATTAGAATCGATATAACAGCATTATGTCAACAAAAGAAATCAATATCTTATTAGCTTGTTGTGGAGATGAGCCACCAAACCACAGATAAGGAATTACTGTCAAGAACATGAATGAGTTAGTAACTAAATGAAGTTTTTCTCAACCCAGAGATTGGAAATCTGAAAATAAGACATACATATGTTTTTTCTTCTGGTTGGACAACCATCAAAACAATAGCACTGAGCGACAAAGAGGAAAACAAAACATGTTAATTGACACCTACACTTTCTAGAAATTCTAAATAATATAGCTCATGCTGCATAGAAAAGCCCTGACCTGTCATTGTTATACTCAGCCCATGCTCTGCCCAGTGCTTCAGGAAATTGAGTGGCTGCCCAATTCTATGGAATCCTTTTAGGATTTAGGCCTAATACTTTTCCATACTGGTTGAGTAATGTCCTGCAGTACCAAAGTAATATTACATATCAGTTTAAACATACATAATACCGAAACAAGGAAATCCGACTAGTACTACAAAATAGTAAATTGTGAATGTGTCCCTGACTAATTTTGTTTCCACAATCATGGGACAAGCAACATGAACTCATTAATCATCACATCTGTGTATTTCTAAAATGCCACACCATTACATGTTACAGTTAGAGACCCTGAAACTCTAATATGAAAAAAAAAAACTCATGGTTCATGGTTGTAAGGATAAGCTGAAGCTTCCGAAAAACCAAAGTCTGGACTCTGGAACTCAAATATAGGTAATGTTTACGTAAACACAATAGTTCTGTTAATCACGAAGTCTGACTCAGTAAAGGTATTCATCACATATTTTCTTATAAGCTCTAGGGAGAACTAAACTATTCAGCAAGTCTTTCATTTACAACTGTATCACCATAAAAAATGCACAATTGTTTCTTTAAAATATCTTGTCATTCATCATAGTGAGCAGACCTGTTATGGTCAAAAGAGATTACCAGAAAATAAAAAACTCATCAGAAGTAAAGGAACATGAAAATTCTGCCATGAGAGGAAGAATTGATAGTAAATTGACCTGTGAAGTTTTTTTTTTGAAAATGTACTGCTGTGGTAGATATTTGACCTGTGAAGTTCACTGACAAGGGAGCCAAGGCCAGGAAATGATGATGAGGTAGTCAATTTGAAGTACTGAACTGGTTTCAGAATCTAGCATATACTCCGATCGGTTCAATCCTAAGCGTATATCCTAAAAGTGTATCAAGCAAATATCAGTGGATGGCAAAATAACAAGATAAGTCTACCTCCATGTTTTGAAAGATGCATTCCTAGAGGTCAAAACTGAAACACAGAGGCTGATAAACAATTTACTCACCTCATTCTTATTTGTCGACGTCATCTTATCATGAATTTCTAGCAGCGTTGTGGTAAATTCATCAACCTGCATTGTTCTGAAATTAGAAAATGGTAAGTCAATGTTAACCAGAAACTATTATATAGCTAGAAAAGTGAAAAATAGTTCGGCCTTCAATGACCTGACTAACAAAGAGTTATATTCTCCTCAAAACTCAAGGCAACAATCTTGTGATGGAAAAAATCAGTTGGCCATCTCATCTACTCGCTCTGTACTTTGAACAAAGATATATACCACATTGGTACCAAAAGAATCCAGTGGATAGAATTCAGAACTTGCCTAGATAAAGCAGCTTGCAATAACTCCCCATCGAAGCTGACAAGATCCACGAGCTCATTGAAGATAGGAGCCAGCTCGCATGCGCTTGAAGAACGATGACTGAACACACGGTGGAAGCAGCGAGAATGGAGCGTGAACCAGGCCAACCCCAGGGACTGTTCCTGATCTCTGCAAGTGGCAATATAAATGCTGATCAGCTAATTCAGCGGTAATTATAGCTTACAGAAAATTGGGACAAGTTGTTTACTTGTTTTTTTGTCATATCAAAACCCGACAAGAGGAGAGTGGCAACGGTTAAGACATGTTGAAAAATTGTTACTTTTTAACATTGAACTGCATTACGACAACTTGGCAGGGTGAGTAGTCTATTTTACCATCTCCAAGCTGATGCACCAACGAACTATTACAAATTCGAAACATGGAGGTAGAGTAAACTCTCGGAGAAAGTGGGACCGCCCAAAATACAAAACTTTTGCTAACACACTGACGAACACCAGCAGCCATTCCATCCAAGACTAGGATGGGTGACTCGCGAGGCGTACCTGGTTGGCGCGATCTCCGACGACGAGCCCGTTGATGGTGCACCACACGGCGACTCTTCCACCATCTACCCCAGCATGGCCTGCTGACACTGAGGGGCGCCTTGGTGCTCATCGCCGCATGCGCCACCCGAAGCCGCCGGAGCGCGGGCGGCGCGAACGAGGCCGTGACTGGGGCGGGAAGGCGCCGTCGGCGCGGAGACGTACCTGCCGGTGGAGATGGAAATGGATTCCTGTTCCTTGTCCGATGTGGCGAGTCAATCTTCGGTCGAGCTCAGG
This sequence comes from Zea mays, assembly GCF_902167145.1. Lineage (NCBI taxonomy): Eukaryota > Viridiplantae > Streptophyta > Magnoliopsida > Poales > Poaceae > Zea > Zea mays. The sequence continues at coordinate 236,337,306 of NC_050097.1, read as the reverse complement.
CGTCCATGTGTTTTGTCCCGATCGTTTGTTTGGTCGTCGCGGCATCAGGACAGGCGTTGGTGCTGCTGAAAGCCCAAAGCACGAGCACGTTTTTTTTTGCCCGGGCCGGCCTAACACAAATAAGTGGTCTAGGTCCATAGAGGAAACTAAGCCTGGCGGGTTAGCCGCCTGTTAACCCACTTTTTACACTAAACCGTACTTAACAGTCCTCTTTTTCAGTGCTTATCAGGCCAGCCAGGCCTGTTTAGTCCCGCAGCGGGCCGAGCTCGGATAGCGAAACGAACTCGCATGCTTTGGAAGGTCCACCATGGTTATCTAACCGTGCTTGCATTGTAGAATTGTACTACCAACTAAATAAGCCTACTTTTTGCACTAAACCGTACTTAACAACCCTCTTTTTCCATGCTTATCGGGCCAAGCTTGGATAGGGAAACGAACCCCAGGCTTGGAAGGCCTGGCCCGGTTTTCTAACCGTGCTTTCCGGACGGGACCAAACCGGGTCAGGTTTCAACAAGTCCGAGTTGGGCAGCCCGTTTGACCATCTCTATTGCTGCGTTGTAGAATTGTACCACCAACGTTTAAACATATCTAGCAGGTTAGGTCATTCAAAACACTATTTTGCACTATTCGTATATTGAAGGTGAAGGATAAGGTAAGAGATGGGTAAGTTATTAGAGGACGAGGCCTACGAGCTACCACCTGAAACTTCTTCGAAGTATCAACTTGAGTTATTTATTCATGCAACGTTTATACTCATTAAGGTCGCTTAAATCAACTCAACCTACTTATTTGGATCAAGATCCAAATAAATCAAGTAGAAAGGCGATCTTCCAAACTCAAATGGCAATTTGCTAATCTGTGCAAGTAATGGTTAACATTGGTTCACAATCATGTATCTTAAATAAGAAAAATAGCATTTCTAGTGTTTTCTTAGACTATCTAAACCTATTTCTCAGACAGTTCCATGGAACATGGTAGACCCCACTTGACCGGTTACCATGGCAGAATCAATTACCATGACATGAAGTGTCAAGCATGCATTGGATGAGTGCTCTCTTATACACACCCATAGGCCCCACCAGTTAGCCCGAGTTAGCATCTTCAAATCACTTTGTCTCTCCCCACACCTCTCACTCTCTCACTCTCATCACTTCCTCATTCTCTTTGAAAAACGAAGAACAAGAAGTGAGTTATGGAGAAGAGGGAAGTGGAGCTAAAATCAAGGACAAGATCAAGCTTAGTTGAAGAAAAAGATGAAGTGAATCTCCATTTCCACTCTCTCACACAAGTGTAAGATCAAGAATCTCACCCTTGTCATTCTCATGAACAAAGTCCCCAATTTAACTATTGATTTGATCTTGCATGTGAGAAGATGAAGCTTTCCGGTGCCAAATCAATCTCAATTGTAATCTCTAGTCATTTCCTGGATTCTATTCTCATGGGAAGATGATGGTGAGTACGTGATCTTCTACGTATGCCTACTTTCTGGGGTCCACTTCCCACTTTTTCGTTTCTCTCGTGGCATTCTTGAATACTATGGGCTCAATCCTGTGTATCTCACGCCCAAAGCCATCCTAGCTTTCTCAGCCTTTACCTACCTCTATGAAGCTTTTTCATTGATGTAGTGGCTTTGGCCCCCTCGTTCCTCCACTTCTTTGTCGCTTGTACCTATACTGGTGTGAAGCCCTTTGGGAAGGTATACTTCTAACTATGCACCAGGCCTCAGAGTTGTTCCCACTATATTGCCCCATATTTTTATGGAAAGTGGGAACACCCGCGGACGTCTTGAATGAACCTGCAATAGAGAGAATACAGAATATGTCTAGATGAGTTTTTCTTTGCTTTCCCTTAGAGGTCAAACATATAGATGTCGAGGATGGGTAACGTGTTTCGAAGAAGAGGTGAGATGATAAAAGAAACAGAGATTAGGGAGGGGTGTAATTCTAATATTTGGAGTACCGGAGACGTGGTCGATGGAGATGACTCATTGGACTTGAGGAGGGCAACAAAGAGAGTGGGAGACTGAGGTGGAGCGAGTGGAAGAGCATAGAGCAAGAGCGAGGCACAAAGACATAGGGCGGGGAATAGACTAAGATTAAGGTAAGGCTATTATTATGCCCCGTTTGGTTCCTTTAGTCGAGGGACTAAAGTTTAGTTAGGAGACTAAAGTTTAGTCCATATCCTATTTGGTTCTAGGGACTAAAACTATTCAAAACATATTAAATGAATTATAAGAGCACTAAAATACTACTTAGCACTCTCCCTCCATTAGTGCAACTGAAATAAAGAAGGACCAAAAAGTGAAATTTATATGGTTAGACTAAAACAGTTTAGTCTCTGTTTTAGTTCCACTGTTTGACAATTTAGGAACTAAATGAGACTAAAATGGATGGACTAATCTTTAGTCAATCAAACCAAACGGGCCTTAATAGGTATTTTATCACATTGTTTTCAAGGTTGCCATATCAATATTTTATTTATTTAGAAAATAGTCTATCAAGAGTTTCATCCTCGTAAAACAATTTAATTTTTCATAAAACTCTCTTATATATTTTTTTTATTAAATTGTATGTCGTCATATCATCCCGTTTGCTTGAGTGATTCACTGCAGTCCATCCCTATCGAATCCGTTGCGGCCGCCATGCATATAATAGGCAACCAGCAAAAGGGAAGACGGGTCGCCGCCATGGCGCCGCCACCCCTGAAAGGCGGAAACCAACGGTTCTGTCTGTTTGGGAGACCCAAGCTGATGCAAGAGCACGGCATCGCAGTCCAAGAGAAAAAAGGTCGCTGATGTGAGCCTCTGCCCGATTCTCTGTTTCCTTTTTTCCTTTTCGCGACATGGTCTCACCCCGCCGCCGGGACCGGGACCGTCGTCGGGCGACGACGGACCACCGGTGCAACTGCCTGTGCCCCGAGCATTATTTGTTGGCTGCGGCTAGCTCCGCGCCAGCTTTTGTTAACTTTACAGGAACTGTACTAGCTAGCTACCATCTGTAGCAGCAGCCAGCACCCAGCAGGCAAGGATGTGTGCAAAAATGGCAGAATTTTAATCACGAGGCAAGGCAATGGTTAAGCACGCGCACGCACGGGCGCACGGCGGCTAAATAATCCCTATCCATAACGCTATCGTCTCCCTCTCTCCCTCCAATGCAGCTTTGCAAGATCATCGCCATTGCAGATGAAAAATAGAATGGAAAACAAATCAAACGAACCAACGAACGAAAATGGCTCTCGCTGACGAACACGACTCTCTCTCTCTCGACCATCGGCAACGACAGCAATCTGCTGCCGGCCGGCGTCTCGTTGTCACTCGATCGGGCGGCCCTCCTTCAGATAGCCCCCATCATGACCGCGCCGACCTGCACGCCCCTCCGGCCGGCGGCCACCTGACAAAGCTCCCCGCCTCCACCGCCGGCGCCGCCACCACCACCTGCCGCCTCGGGGCCGTCGCCGTCGTTGGCGAAGCGCAGGCGGAGGCGTCCGCCGTCGCGCTCGGCGCGGAACACAACGCGGCGCTCACGCTCGTCGGCGCGCACCTCGGTGAGGATGAGGCGGCCGCCGCGGCGCTCCGCGCGCAGGAACAGCGGCCCCGACGCGCGCGGCATCGGCGGGGGGAAGCCCCCGCGCCGCCTTTTCCCTGCCGCCGCCGCCGCCGCCAGGTCCGGAATGCAGGGCTCTGCGCCGGCGTCGTCCGGGCCGCCAGCAGCCGGCGCCGGCGGGAAGAACTGGTCGATCTCGGCGGCGTCGCAGCCGACGTCGCCACTCTCGGAGCCGAGGCTCTCGGTGCAGGCGCCCGCCTCGCCGCCCCGCCCGCGGTGCCCGGCGCCCACCCACGGCGCTGGCCGGATCATCGAGAGAGCGCTCCTCCGCCGTCCACTCCACGGTGTGCACCGGCTGAGTGGATGAATGGAACAAGCTAGGCCACTGCCGGCCCGAGGAGGACGAGAGGAGGCGCTTTTATATACCCCCGCCGATGCCTATCTCTCCGTCTGACGTGCGGGGCCCTGGGCTGACGTGTACCACCCCGCCGTCAGTTTCCGAACCGGCGAGCCGGCCGTTTCGGACGGAGCCCGGCGCGTGGCGCCTCCGAGCTGGCGGGAGGGAGAAGCTAAGCTGTAGGCGACGGCGGACGAGGACGCCACGCACCCACGCCTATCGGGTCCGGGGTCACTGGCGTGCGGGGCAGCGAGCGGGTGGGGCCCGCGCTGCCCGGTATGGGAGAGGCGGCGCTGGCGGCGGCGCACGCCTGAGCTGCTGAGCTGGAGCGCAACTGGGGAGAGCGAGCGGGAGGGAGCCGGGCACGGGCCTCCAGGCAGGCTCTCCAGGAATTCAAGGCTGGGCTGGCCGCGGCGAAAAGCCGCTGGCAGCTTGTGCACAAGTGGCACCCATAGCCCAGCTGCACAACGCGTGCATTGGAGTAGTAGCTCGTGCCCAGCCCAGCACGAATAACCCAAGCTGGTTTAAAACAGTGTCAGAACAAGTGAAATTGTACTCATCTGTAGATGATGAATCTGGTGGACAAAATTTGATGTCAACATGTTAGCAATTTAATCTTTTTTACACTAGACATGTTGTCTATGTGTGTGTCAAATATGTCTAATTATTTGCCCTCGGTGTATATGAGAGTAGCGGGTGCGACGTGCGAGTGCCTAAATATATTGTACTCGTCACGGGGTAATAGATGTGAGTGCGGGTTTAGTGAGTACCGGTTTCTAACCCGTGTACCACAAGTTTCATACCAATTGTCATCCCCTAATAGGGAACTAGCACACTGACAATTTTAAAGAGGTTCAGGCCATAGCGTGCATATAATATCTTATGTCCTATTGTTACTTATCGATAGGTGAACACAAAAGTAAAGAAGATTGCGAGCTCAAGATTTAATTGAGTGCCATGACATCCTACCTCCTCCTTTCCAATCAATTATGATAGGAGTTCTAGCATATTAGTCCTAATTCACCTTTATGCCTAACCTTAGATATTGTGAACGAGAGTCTCTAACCAAGAATAAAAAATCCCTTATGAGTGAAAGCTTATGGAATTCCAAATCAAATCTCTCGAACATTACTGTGCTCTCCTCTTTTATAGACCAAGGGAGGAGAGAGGCTACATCAGTTGGATCTTGGATCTCACCAACTAAGACCCAACCACTTCAATATTATCTTGTTTGTGAAGTCATATTTCAAAGCAATGCTGTTGGGGACCTTCGGCATCCGAAGGTCCTCAAAAACAGGATTTAACAGTATTTCTGGAGTATAATGTGTGAACAGGTATCTTCGGACTCAAGTCGGCACCACAGTAGACCAGAATAATACGAAGGTTGATACAGCGCCGAAGGTGTGAGCAGGGAAGCTTCGGCGTGACAGCAGAAAGTGAAACCGACTTAAAGATGAAAAGGCTATTTAGACCTCGACAGATTACTATAGAATTATTATCAACTGTAAAGGGCATGAATGTAATTTTGTATGGGTTGTGTCCCGCGCCTATAAATAGGTGAACAGTACTCCCGTACTGTTCACGCTGACTTGGCATTCGCTTTTTACGTCACGCTTGTAATATCATCTCCTTCCAGTTGAAGGTACACTTGTAATTCAATGATATTCCTGTTTATACCTAATAATAATAAATAATTGTTTATGCTGTCTTTTATATTCCTTACATTTCATCCTTCGTCACTGTATGATGAATTTATGGAAATACGTCATTTATAACCTTCGTCCAGGAACCATTATATCCTAAAGGAAATAATGCTTCGAAGGACGAAGGGCTTTAACGATTAACATTTTCTATGTTGCCTTGTTCTTAACTCATAGCATTTGAGAACAAGTCCCCAACAAATGCCTTCCGTCGTAGCCTAGTGTTAGAGATGTCCTTCTTTAATGGCTGCCATAATTAATTGTTGCAGGCCAAGTATGTTATATCTCTTCTATGAACATTAGGAACAATGTCGTTGGGTACGACATATTTGTTTTGCCGGTGTAGAATTTTGTACTTGATAATACTTTATGGTACATTGAAATGTGCATGTGTGGCTACAAGATCAATGCACATACCAAAAGTGGTCTCAAGTACCCAACTACCTAAATCATGGCGATAATGCGCCTATCAGGCTATAATGCCATACATCACATAATGTTGCACAAGAGACTTATTTGATATGTCGGTGTTATGGACCTGTTAGTAGGCCCTAAACATAGGGTCCTTGCTTTGGGGCATTAGTGCGCTCGGTGGAACAGGAAACATCCCTGTCTTGTGGAGAAGATTACACCTAGCCATAACAAGTACCTTGTTCCCACAAGAGGCCTTGGGCCTCAGGGGATCAAGGCCCCACCATTCATTTTACGTGAGGTCAAGGACCTTAGGTACTTGAGGCCCAGTAGAGGGCCTCAAGCGGTTAAGTGTATTTCATTAAGTTCCTCGAGGGGATGGTATGCCTTTGCCATCTGAATCTTTCATTAGTGCCCTAGGGCATGAGTGTCCCATGACTTAAATTGTTCTAGTAAGAGACATTCCAAATGGTTCTTAAGAGGACTTGGTGGTATATATGACATTCAGTCAAAATGATCTGAGATCATGTTGCCCAAAGTGTCAAGCCCTAATCTTTCCCAAAGCCAGGATAAGCCCCTTGAACATGGTGCCCCAGGAGCAGTGGCCCCAGTAGCTGGCCCCCATAGAAACTTCCTTAAATCGAGATCTTGGTGGTAGTGAAGGTATGACCTTCTTTGGGCATTAATAGGGTTGAACTTATCCTATTAGAAAACAACTCCAAAATATGATCTCTAGGGTTGCCACATCAAAAGTCGATTTATAAACGAAGCACTTTAGAATATGCCAGAAGTCAGCCTAACCGACTTTGGTTTCACATACGGGGAACGATTATTATCACTATAGTACAAACAAATCTCTATGCATGCGCTGAGGTATAATTTTTACAAGCGATTTTGATTATCGAGCGCCAGTGTAAATAAATTGGTTGTGTCGACTCAAGAACTGTTAGTGAAAACACTTATTCACTGGTGGTTTTCTTAAGAAAACACTAGTAGAAATCGTGCATTTTCTATAGGCGGGTTTCTTAATAAAACCGCCAGTAGAAATCATATTTGTACTGACAGTTCCTTAAGAAAATTGCCAATATAAATCGTGTATTTCTAGTGACAGTTTTTAAGGAACCGCATGTAGAAATCATTTGAAATCAAGTTTTTGAGTTTTTTTCAAATGACCACGTATGAAAACACCACCAAAATAAAATTTATAGATTTCTAAAAGTTACGAAACTTTGTAGTTGATAACTTTTTCATTTAAAGTCATTTGGGCTATCAAAATTGCATCTAAATTGGATAAATTTTAAAATACAAATTTTACAAACAACCTCGAATGAAAAAGTACCAAATAAGTTGTAGAACTTAAAAAATTATTAAATTTTGTAGTTGATAACCTTCTGAATTTGTTTACAACCTGAAACAATCAATTTATACTCGGTATGTTCTAATATGTGCACAACAAAACTGTAATTTAGAGACAAGTAAGCGATGTGTGGAGTTGTAGACGAGGTTATGCACAACGGTGAGGTTGTTGCGGATTCGAGAGCCATGGGCTGCGTAGTGCATGAATTTTGCGCGAAAAATACCATGGCTTATGGCTTTTACGGAGCTGCGTAGCACACGAATTCGGCTTTGACGAAGACGGGCGAGTGGAGCCTCTCCAAATAAAAATATTTTTGCTGTTTTTAAAAACCCACTTTTTGCTGTTTTTAAAACCCAATTTATACTAGAAAAGATTTGCACATGTGGTTTTCTTAAGTCTACCGCTAGTGAAAATCGATTTGTACCGGTGATTGTTTTAACTGAGCCGCCAGTGCAAATCAATTTTCACTGACGCTTCTTAATTAACCGCCTATAAAAAGAAATATTTTTACTGATCCCTACATCTGGTGGTTCTAAAAAAACGTCTATATAAAGTGATTGACTTTGGAGAGGCGGCCTGGACAACTTTGGAGACAACACTTAGCTCTATTCAGTGGTCGTTCTGTCCGACTCTGGCTTATATTACATAATAATTTTGTGACGGTCATTTTTGCTCGAGCGACACATTCTATTTTTAGATGCAAGCTACGGACTGTGTTCGTGTGCCTATTGGCTAGTTTGCGACTCTGTCTTCATAGGAATGTCTATCTAAAATTAGATGTTGTTTCAGAGTTTATGGCCGTTTGATATTAGCCAAGATTTGGTGGTATGTCAGCATGAGCATGGAAAGAAGGTGGAGACAAGACTGATGTTCTTTGATTTGGTGGAACATATGGGTGTTGGGCTCGTCGACTTTGGAGTGAAATCTCTAGGCCTAATCTTAGTTGGTTATGCCGGGCATCGACCTTGATGAAGGCATTGTCTGAAGTACCGAGGGTCATTTTCTCTTAGGTGAAAACCTTTGATCTGGCCTTTGTTGGTTGGGTCATCGCAATGGCGACGCTCTTATATGCCGTGTTCTTCCTGAAGACGTTGCTTATGGAGTGCCTCAATCTTGAATCTAGCTTTGTCTGGTTATTGGTTGCCGTGAAGACTGTTGTGTGTGATAGCTCGCTTTAGGACAAGTTTGTTTCTCTTTTTGTTTCTTTTCTTTTTTTTCTTTCCTCTCTTTTGTTTGGCTATGTACACTTAGTGTGTAGAGACTAGGAGTAATCTTAGTTCTATTGTATCATCTTGATGTAACTGTTTAAGATTAATAAAGCTTCCTTTATCAAAAAGGAGATGGACGCTTATATGTTACCAATGGTCCTGATTAAGTTTGAGTTTGGCTCTAGTTCTCGGAAAACTCAAGGCCATGGATGCCTACCATTGTGACTAACCAGCCACAGGAGTATATCATATATGGACATGCATGGTATCGGTTTGCATTTTGGCGGCAAGTTGCCAAAGTGACAGCTAGCTTTGCATTGGCCGTGGTTGGCTGGTTCTCCGGCCGACGACCCTATACCATGCTGCAGTGCTGGCTGCTGGAGATCTCCCATTCTCTTATCTCGCGACCACATCCCAATGTATCGTTTCCGTTCCGATAGATAGATGGAAACGGCCACTCCACTCATGCATGTCTATCCTCCGGAACCAGGCATGCATAACCTGGGCTGCTGATAAATGTTTATCCCCAATGTCTACTTTGGGTAACAATAATGGACCCGATTTCTGATTTCACGCGAGAAATTCTTCTAGCTATTAGGGAATGAGGATGGAGGTAATTTAATCCCCACAGGATCAAAACAAGGAAAGTTAGTCCGTGACGAGTTCTTGGAGACAGGGATAGAGAACTATTCATGTCCCCTGGTTCCACACATACTCAGTCTCACGAACTTCCGTTGATCTAAATTATAGTTCCTTGACATGCTAAAACTCTACTAAAAACCTCAATACTAGCCTAATATAAATAGCAAAGTAAAGCTTAAAGTAGCTATATCTTGTAATTTTAAGTTTTATTTGTTTGATATCTATACTATACTTAAAGCACCAGTTTCAACGGTCGTCCCACATCATTTTTTTACAAATAACCTCTCAGTTATTTCAAATTAACCCGCTCCACATCTATAGATGGCTAAACGGTGGCCCAACACGGGCCAGACGCTCGTGGGCCACAACTCTGGCCCAGGTACGTCATGCCGGTCTGTTAATTGTGTCGGGCCAGCCCGTCGGCCCATTTGATTAAATCAGTGCAGGAGGTGGGGTTCGAAACCATGTCCTGATGGAAGAAGGGCGAGAGACACTGGGTGAAGCTGTCTAATCAGTAGAACATCGTACTCAAATGTTTTTAATATTGAATATAAATTTTATATATGTATATACGTTTTTCGTAAAAATATATATATAATCATGTTGGGACGGATCAACACTGCGAGCCGAGGCTACAACCCAAGCATGACACGACTTTCTTGGCTCTTGCAAGCATTAGGTCGTTTCTAAGACCACATTGACGCAGTAGACTAAATGGTGTTTGAGGTTGCTGCATTGGATGGAGCAACAATGATTTGTCACACTAACAGTAAAATGAAAGGTTATTTGTTGATTTTAAACGTTAGTAATTGCTACGAAGTAGCATAATTTATATCGAGCACATCCAGATTTTATTGATGTCTTATTTTAGCAATCACTCCATATTTTGATCTATCTTTTTTATAAGTTTGAGTTCATATGACTTATTTTAGAAACTTGAGCTCACAAACTTTGTCTTATTTGGTCTCTGTATGGTGGAATTATACCATTTTATAATTTCTATTCGTTCAGTCAGTCGTTGTGAACTCTCTTCTAATCGCTCACTTCATTGATCGTGTTGTACCAATACATATTGGATGGAGTAAACAATAACATTAGTTAGCCAAATCGAAAAAATATTATACGGAGAGCGGAGACAATCAATAAAAAATCTTGATTTTTTGTGGATAGTTTACATGTGTATTGTTGTAAGCCGTTGCAATGTACGAGCAACCGACTAGTAGTTAATTTACATTTGTCTCTAAATATTGATTGCCCGGCATGTTTAATGATGCGAGGAAAATGCTTTCTCATAAATGTTAGTGGAGACAAACATATAAAGATTTTTTCTCTCCGCGTGGACGAGAATGAAGATGCATCCCTCAACGAAGAATCCACCTGTGTTATTCAGAGCGTGCTGTTAGCCTAGCCCATAAAATGTTTCCACCAATTAGGCCCACCCAAAAGGAGAAGCTCAAAATAGGCCCATGAGAACCAGCCTACTTCCATGGAGTAAGTAATGTATTGTATTTTTTTCCTGAAAATTTGATTTCATTCATGGTAGGGCACACTAGTAGAAAAAGGCTCAAAGCCTGCGGAGCGATATATTTGTACAGATGGATTCGGTTACCAACCGTCTGTGTTATTTTTAGTGCCGATTCCTTAAGAAAACCGCCACTAGAGATCTACAGTCGGTTCCTTAAAAAAACCTGGTTTCTTAAGGACATGCCACTAAAATCATTTTTATCCTTAATTTTTCGAGTTTTTCAAACGACCTCCTATGACAAAACCACTAAAATAAAAGTTATAGATCTCTAAAAGTTATGGAACTTTGTAGTTGACAATTTTTTTATTTGAACTCATTTCGGTTCTCAAAAATTGAATCTAAGTATATCAAATTCAAAATTTAAATTTTGTAAACTACCTCGGTAAAAAAAAGTGTCAAAATGAAAGTTCTACATACAAAGCAATGCTTATCTTCCGAAATCCTTTCCGTTTAGCGCCTGTACCAAATTGCTTTTTCATTGTTTATAAGCAGAAGCAAGATGAAACAAAATTCCATGGTTTTCAACTTATCTGCTTTGATTCAGCCGATTGATAATTTGTCAGAGCTTGAACACCCTTTCTCTTGTCTTGAGATTGATCAAATCATTGCTTGTCTGCCATCAAATAAATCGCCAGGTCCAGATGGCTTTAATACAGACTTTGTTAAAAGATGCTGGCCGGTGATTGCCCCTGATTTCTATGATCTTTTCAACAATTTTTTTGAAGGATCTCTCTGCATGCATAGCATTAATGGGTCATATGTGACTCTCATTCCCAAAAATAGCTCTCCGGATTCAGTTGGTGATTATAGACCCATCTCCCTCCTTAACACGAGTGTCAAAGTACTAACAAAAATCTTAGCCAATCATTTACAACCAGTGATCACAAAGCTAGTTCATCAGAATCAATATGGTTTCATCAAGGATAGATCGATCCAGGATTGCTTAGCATGGGCTTTTGAATATATTTCCCTTTGCCACAAATCCAGAAAGGAAATGGTCATTTTAAAGCTTGATTTTGAAAAGACATTTGATAAATTGGAGCATGCAGCTCTTATGGAGATCTTGAGGCACAAGGGGTTCGGTGATAAGTGGATCCACTGGGTTTTTATGATTCTTGGCTCCGGTTCTTCACAAGTTCTTTTGAATGGAGTCCCTAGGAAAAGATTTCACTGCAGACACGGTGTTAGACAAGGTGATCCTTTGTCACCGCTTCTTTTTGTTCTTGCAGCTGATCTTCTGCAGTCTATTGTCAACAAAGCTTGTGAAGGTGGCATTCTTCGTCTTCCCTTACCAAACAATTGTGGTCCGGATTTCCCTATCATCCAATATGCCGACGATACTATTCTCATAATGGAAGTCTGCCCTAGACAACTTTTCTTCTTAAAAGCAATGCTCAATTCTTTTGCTGACTCCACTGGGCTTCATGTGAATTACCATAAATCCAGCATTTATCCCATCAATGTCACGGACCAGAAAATGGAGATCCTTGCAAATACATTTCATTGCAAAATTGGATCAATGCCTTTACTTACTTAGGGCTTCCCTTGGGTCTTCAGAGACCCAACTTGGGTGCTTTTCTCCCCCTTATCCAGAAAATTGAAAAAAGACTGGCGTCAACCTCCATCTTCTTATCACAGGCTGGAAGGCTCCAAATGGTTAATGCAGCCTTCTCCTCTCTTCCAACATACTACATGTGCACCCTTAAGCTCCCCAAAACGGTGATCAAGCATAATGACAGACTCAGAAGGCATTGCCTTTGGAGAGGTGTTGATTTAAATGCTAAGAAACCCCCTCTAGTTGCTTGGAATTCGGTTTGCAAGCCAAAATTTTAGGGGGGATTGGGTGTAATTAATTTGGCTTTACAAAATAGAGCCCTACTCATGAAAAATCTTCATAAATTCTTCAATAGAGCTGACATCCCATGGGTCAATATTGTATGGACCAATCATTACAGTCACTCTCTGCCCTCGGATAAACCAGTTGGTTTTTTGGTGGCGAGATGTCCTTAAAACGCTTGAACCATTTAAGAGAATTGCTAGGGTGGAAATTGGAGATGGAAGATCAACACTCCTTTGGCATGATAACTGGGATGGTATTTCCAAATCAACACAGTATCCAGAACTTTGGTCCTTCGCTGCATGCAAAGACATCACCGTCCTACAAGCACGATTGGTTGATGCCCAAGAAATGTTCCATGCACCGTTGTCCGTTGAAGCCTTTTTTATACTTCAAGAGTTGAATGATTGCTTGGATAATCTCCCACATAATAATCAGAGAGACAAATGGAGCTGCTCTACTTCTTCTAGCTTATTTTCCTCGCAAAAGATTTATTCTCATTTGATGGGCAACCAGTGGACACATCTCATCTTCACTTGGCTATGGAAATCCAAATGTCAACCCAAGCACAAGGTGTTTTTTTGGCTGCTACTTAAGGACAGATTTAATACCAGAGCTTTTCTAAGGCAGCGAGCTATGTTACTGGATTCATACTCCTGTGACAATTGTATTCTCCAAGTTGAAGAGACGGCCACTCATCTTTTTTTCAGATGCAATTTTGCTAGGAGATGTTGGTCCTTGGTAGGAATCTCTCCATCACGTTCTGCTGACTTATTCACAACCATTTTGAGAATCAGAAGACGTTGGCAAGTCCCCTGGAAACTTGAAGCTATAATCTTATTGACCTGGGGCATCTGAAAATGCAGAAATAATTGGGTGTTCATTGAGATTCCGCCCACGGTGGAAGGTTGTCGAGATATGTTCAAATCAGAAATGAACCTTCTATGTCATCGAGTTAAGCCAGTAATAGGAGATAAAATTAAAACCTGGCTTCAGCTTTCTGTGCTGTAACTTTCATTTTCCTTTCTGTACTTACCCTTCTGTATCTATACCCCTTTTTTTCCTTAAGCAATAAAATACTGTAGCCCCCCTACAGTAACTTTTATTTCAAAAAAAAATTACTTCTAGAATATATATGGACTCTTTTAGGAGCACATGAAGATTACAAAAAAGGCATCTGAGTTGGGCCGTTCTGCTCTGGCCAGGTAGATCAGTCAGGGTAGATTGTGGTATTCTTATTGTCATCTTTATTTATTTTCTGATGCCAACTATTGAGTATACTTTCTGTGTTTTTTTAGTATTACATGGATGAAGGGCTACCTCTGTTCTCCGCACCACGCATTTTGTCTATGTTTTTCCTTCTCTAATGGCATTAAATTTCTGAATTGAGTAAATTGCTCTACATGATAGCACTTGAATTGGGCTATTTTTTATGAGCAGTTCTGATAATATATATGCCAATTTTTCTTTTTTACATTAACCAAGGCTCTTCTAGTAAAAGCACTTGTACTCTGTTTCCGTCCTGGAGAGTTGTAGGTAGCAATTCTTTTCTAACTCAGTAACTTCACGTTTTTTTGGTGATCCATGTTATCTGATAGCCACATATGACCAATGTGCAAAAAAGCACACTTCATTGACAGTTGCCTCGAAATAAAATTGATAGATCGTTACCAAATTGGAGCAGTGATCCCCTGATTGTCTAATTGCAGATGACTTTTCATGAGTGGACATATCTCATCAAGTAGACCACACTAATACTGCAAGGTAGAGTCTTTGTGATTTCGTATGCTTATGATGGGTTTGGTTTGTAGAGTCACTCTATGCTTCATTAGGTGATGTATCATAAGTTCATTCCATCAATTTTGGTGGAATCAACCCACTCCTCATATATATACTAATTATTAGCTAATGAGGAATGGAGTGATGATGAATCAACCCATTCTATTCAACAAACCAAATAAAAAAGTGAGGAGTGAGAAGAAGATTGATCACTTCATTCCTCAAACCAAACACACTCTTAATCTCTCTATCAGATCACTTTTCAATGACTTCACTGTTTATCTAGGCCTCTTGTTTGGGGCTTTGTCAAAGGTAAAACACATCCCCAAAAACTTCAAAGCTAACAGACATTACATGTATTTTAGCACTCATTCTCAGAATAAGGCACCTACATGAGAAGCATTGTCAACACCTTCATACGAAGCTTTGTCCATACCTTCATGTGGAGCCTCCTCGACACCTTCATGCAAAGTCTTATCGTCGCCTTCATTCGAAGCTTCGTCAATAGCATCAACACACAAAGCTCAGCTCATTCACGAAGTCTACATGGAGAGAAGCTTCTTTAAGTGAAGACACCAAGTTAACTCGAAGTGTAGGTTAAGAGCTTATATATATATATATATATATATATATATATATATATATATATATATATATATATATATATATATATATATATATATATATATATATATATATATATATATATATATATATATATATATATATATATATATATATATAGGGAGGAACTAATGGAAGCCCAGGGCTTCCATTAGTACCAGGAAGCCCCAGCCAGGTACAACCACGCGCTGTGTCAGCACACGTCCAATCGTGCACTAGTTCTGGTTTGGGTGGATTTTTGCGTAAACCGTGAACCAAAACAGCGTAAATGAGTACAAATTTTAGCATAAATCGTAGACCTGTTTCGTAACGGCGAATGGGTCCCGAAAATTACGTCGTGAAAATCGCGAGCGTCCGATCGTGCGCGGGTTCTGGCTCAGACAGATTTCGGCGTAAAACATGAACCAAAACAGCGTAAATGAGTGAATTTTAGCGTAAATCGTAGACCTATTTTGTAATGGCGAATGGGTCCCGAACATTACGCCGTGAAAATCGCGAGCGTCCGATCGTGCGTGGGTTCTGGCTAAGACAGATTTCGGCGTAAAACATGAACCAAAACAGCGTAAATGAGTGTGAATTTTAGCGTAAATCGTAGACCTGTTTCGTAATGGCGAATGGGTCTCGAAAATTACGCCGTGAAAATCGCGAGCGTCCGATCGTGCGCGGGTTCTGGCTCAGACAGATTTCGACGTAAAACATGAACCAAAATAGCGTAAATGAGTATGAATTTAGCGTAAATCGTCGATCTGTTTCGTAACGGCAAACGGAGCCTGAATTATTGCGTGAAAATCGGAAGCGTCCATTCGCACATGCATTTTGTACATCGTGTGGATTTCGACGTAAAACGTGAACTAAAACTACGTAAATGATTAAAAAATTTAGCGTAAATCGTCAATCTTTTTCGTAACGGAGAATGAGGGCCGAATTACGATGTGAAAATCACTTGCGTCCAAGCATGCACAAGTTCTGTCTCAGAACGGATTTCAACATAAAACGAGAACTAAAACAACGTAAATGAGTACAAATTTTAGCGTAAATCATCGATCTCTATTTTGACTTTCATAAAAACTCTACATTTTTGTCATTGATTTTCTATGCGTTAACAAAATAAGTATTTCTATGCTTTACAGAAAAACATAATACTCGTTAAACTATAGAAGGATCGTGATAGTTACGTCTAATTGCTGCATGTTGTGTCCTAAGATTGGATAGTCTTCACCAGAATTGTTAGTTGCATGAAATGACCTCAGACACCGTCCTTCACAGCTGCAAGAAAGAACCAGAAAAAATCATGAATCAGAAACAATGTATCAGCGATTACTTGGAAGAAAGATGAATCCTAGAATCATAAAAACTGTGATATGTACACGTGTGCACTGCTGTAATCCAAGAATCATAAAAACTCAAACTTGATTATTGTAAACAAGTGCTTGGATGAGCATAATTATTTGTGTGCATAAGAATAAATGGATCAGCGATGTTAATTTTATGATAGTGAGGCACCTTTTCCCTGGAGCACTGAATATATTGTAAAGAACATTGCAAAACAATAAAAGATTTGATTGAACCATGAATATAGAACCAAAAACTATAAAAAAACAAATGCATGTATCATGTAACCGTGTACCAGTGAGAATAACTAAATGTCTAAATGCCATTTTGTTGTGTAAAAAATTATGTAGAAAAGTATAACTAGGATTGAACTTCATATTTTCTAAATGTTTTATAACAACTGCATATATAATATCCATGAGAGCATAAAAACATTAAGCCCTAATAATAAAAAGTTTGAAATTTGAATGTCACCTATACGTCAGTGATTTTAACTATTGTGCTCGTATAAACGAGCATAAATACATGCCTTTTAAAGTGTGGGCTAGTCCTTTCACACCACCTTTGCTAATAATCTCAAGCACCTGTTTTTATTTCACAAAACAATAAATTAAAATTTCTGTAAAATTATGAAGGAAATATGAGGCATAGAAACACATAAACAAACCTAACCTGCTTAACATAGATGAAGGTTGGTGCCATTAGAGCTTCACCAACCGTAGTTGTTATGCCATCATTTCTTGGGAGCTGATCATCCAAAGAAAGTCCACTTTTCTCCAGTACTCTTTAAAATTGAAGATTTTCAACCATCATTAACCAGATACAATGATGTTCAACAAATAGGAAGAGATAATAAATAAATAAATTCATCAATCAAATGATATATCATAATACCTTCTAACAAGAGAGAACCCGTTAGAATGAACACCACTGGAAGGAAGACCTATAAGCACATCTCCCTTAACAATGTTTTTTCCATCAATGATTTTATCCTTCTTCACAACACCCACAGCAAAACCACTTAGATCATATTCACCCTCTACATAGAAACCAGGCATTTCTGCTGTCTGTAATGATCAATTGTTCAATAATCAGTTTAAGTGTTTTTGGATTTTCATAAAAGTAATGTACATGTAATGATTCAGGAAGATTCATTTGCATCTGTATGGAATTAAAGGCATAAAAAGAAAAAAATCAGAATATTTTGTTATACTGATATTATCAATCAAGTAGTACGCTTCAAACATAAACATTAAAATCCCTGCTTCTTAGTAAAGGGAGTCTGGCAGATAAACAATGCAACAATGGTGGACAGTATGGCAGTTTAAGACATTTGATCCATTCATATGCAACTACTAAACTTACAAGGGTAATACTGCATGGTTGAATTGTCGAGTCCTAGTAATTCAATTCCAAAAACATCTTACCTCCCCTCCTAGGAGAGCACAATCTGATTGTTCGCAGCCATCCCTAATCACCTTGATAACCTACAAAATTTACATAGTACTTATGGGAAAATTGAGCAAATGACTAGCTAAATAAGTATGAGTAGGGCAAAAATTATTTTGTTTAAGTGAGAAAATAAAGTGGGACTACCTTCTCTGCAAGATCAACATCAAGCTTGCTCGTTGCATAGTAATCTAGGAAGAACAATGGTTTTGCACCTAGAGTTACAATGTCATTGACGCTCATTGCCACCTGCCACAATAACCTAAATCCATTCAGACAATTTTCGACAACGATAAGGAAAACAGCGTTGTGGTTAATCTTACCAGGTCAATGCCGATTGTATCTTGAATACCAGTTTCGAAAGCAAGCTTCAGCTTTGTCCCCACCCCATCGGTGCTAGCAACAAGATAATCGTCATCTGTTCAAATAAACCAACAGGTAAGCACCAAGAATGTTAAATTTGCCCCTTTCACCAGCTAAAATTGATGATTAGTTTATAATTAATCGACACTCATTATTAAACCAACTTATTTTTTTCTCACTCCCTTATTGAACTGCAAATCGCGGAACAACGTATAACAATCCTCACCAAAGGCTGGTTTTTTTTTTAAAAAATAGATAAGTTAGCAAAGATAAAAGCGATGCCGACGCATTACTGTTGGGTCAGGGGCCGTTGGGCATATCTGTGGTGGCGACGACGTGAGGATGAGGGCTGATCTATGAATTGCATCTATCGACCCACTACGTGTAGAAGACAAAAAAACATAATCATTGTACCTTAACAGCGGATGGGACCGAAGGTGGCCGCACTCCTTGCGGAAGTCAGTGGAGATCATATGGGTCAGCAACGATTGGAGTAGTAGCGCGAACATGGCATTGGAGACCGATGACGAGCTAGACACACCCGCCAGGTGAGTGGCCATTGTACGCCTCGAGACAATAGTCATCTGGCCGAGGATGGGGTCAAGGTGCTGCTTGTGCCTGGCTGGTTTCTAGGGTCACAAAGCAAACATGCTTCTATGTGGCTGGTTAAATACTTATTTGTTTCACATATTATCCATGATACTAAGTGTTCTTAAAAAATATTGAACAATCAACCTAGTTTCCTCTCTGAAGTTCTGTGATCCCAATATAATTCATTGATTTCTCCTTTTCCAGCAGACAACATCATTGGCTATCTATGCAATGGTGCTTACTCACATTACCCAAGCCCATAATAACTAATGACTTTGATTACTTTAGATAAAAGGAGTGGCAAACTTACGTTAATGATTTCCCATGAAATACAATTGGTGGAGCTATGGCAGCAATTATGCAAAAACAAATGTGGATCTGCACCATTCTTCAGCGCCTCTTCCCTCCTCTTGATATCCTACAGCCACAAAACAGAAGGCATGAGAACACCACCGATCAAGCACAACCACCTAAAAGCTTGTTAATGAACTGAAGGATCATAAGCAACTGATGGTAAAAACTATGAGTACGTGGCATAAAAACATACATTATAAGAATAAAAGATTCTAAACATTGTGAAAGCTCAATTATAAAAAACATTCTAAACATATTGTATGTCAAATAGTAGTGGAGCAGTGAAGCTTCATCATATAAGCCCCATGTGTATAAAAAGATTCTAAACATTGTGATTTGTGAAAGCCGAACTATGCTAAACAACCAAGTTCATCAAGGCTTGTCTTAACAGATCTCAAATATATGTGAAAATCAACTTCACCCAAACAAATTTTACTTATGAAAATGAACACAATATTCCGGAATATTACACAGTCCTTTCAAGGCATTAGTACGTAACCCCAACAAATGCAATTAGGCATTAATTTAAGGGAAACTTGACGGCCAGTAAAACAGTACATGAATCTTTTGTACAGTACAACCACCTAATCTCTTATCCATCATTAAAGTAGTAGTAGTTATATTATGAAATGAAAACACCTGAGCAAATGCCTGAAACTCACGGAGACTTCAGCAGCAACAGCTAGACGGGCTAGACGGCGATGTCCAGTTGCATCCTATATAGCAGGCATATCACTCAATGCTCGTGCGGCTGCTGATCTGATCCTCCACCCCTCCCCTGACCCGGCGCTCCCAACACAAAGTCGACAGCCTTGGAATTGGACAGATTGGTTGGGTAGGGTTTTGAGAACGGCATGAGTGGGGTTGCTTGGCGACGCCGGATTTAGGAGGCAGAACGGATCAAGGGGTGAGTGGTGGCGGAGGAAGGGAGGAAGCGAAAGATGGGGCCGCCACCTGCGCGCCGAGCGCAAGGAACGGAAGGAGCGGATAGGGCGCCGGCGCTGCGAGGTAGATGAGGATGGCCAGGTTTGAGAAAAACGGCGGCGACTGCGTTGGAGCGGTGAAAATGTTAGGGTAAAGAAACGTGAATTAATGGGCTTCTAAATGAGAAACGAAATAAAGGTCCATTACGGTTTGGTTGGGAATGATTAGGATGGTTCGGCTCGATCGTTAGACCAGGGCTTCCTCTAGTTATATAGAGCCCAGGACTCTTAATAGATATACTATATATATATAGTTTATGTATTAGGAGCCCTGGGCTCTCTTTAGTTGGAGAAAGCCCTGACTGCTCACTCGTCTCCCAATATTGTCAGTAAACCTTTTACGCTTTGTTGTAAATAAGTTTATGCTTATTTCGTCCTAACATCATTGTATAAAACCGTCTATTCTATCCAACCTTCCCCGACGGCTGCTGTGTGCGAGATAACTAGGGTTTCAGTGACGGCGGTTGCACGACCCTGCCCAGATCCACCCAGCTCAGCGCAGCCGCGGCTACCAGATCTCACAACAGAATATTGGTCTCCGAGGGTGCGGCGCCGCCGCTAGAGTCCGACTCGTGCGTTCTCCGGGAGCCCGCGATTACCTTTCCTCTTCTTCCCATTACCCCTAGCGTGCGTTCTCTCCTCTCTTAGCGACGACTCGGCATCGGCGCTGTCACCCCACGTTTGGTGCCCAGGTCTTCCTGGGACCCTTCGCCGGCGAAGAGCATCACCAGGTACTTGTCTCCCCTTACCGTTGTGCGAAACTGAGCACACAAACCCTAACTTACTCTCATGCTCGGATCTGATCTCCGCCATGTTCCAGCGAGAAGGTGCCCAACCATTTTACGATATTTCTTGATGTATTTTATGACAACCTTGTGCGCAGAGATATATATTCGATCTACATTCGTTATTATGAAACAGATTAATGATTTACGCTAAAATTTGTACTCATTTATGTTGTTTTGGTTCACGTTTTACGCATAAATCCGTTCGAGCCAGAACCCGCGTACGACCGGTGACGCACGATTTTCGCGCCATAAATTTCGGCTCCATTTGCCATTACGAAACAAATATATGATTTACGCTAACATTCGTACTAATTTACGATGTTTCGGTTCACATTTACGCTAAAATCCATTCGAGCCAGATAAATTTTCACGCCATAATCTCGGGGCCCATTTGCTGTTACGAAACAGATAAATGATTTACGCTAAATTTCATACTCATTTACGCTGTTTTAGTTCACGATTTACGCTGAACTCTATTTGAGCCAGAACCCGCGCACGATCGGCTGCACGCAATTTTCACGCTGTAATTTTGGGCCCCATTTCCTATTACAAGACAGATATAGGATTTACGCTAAATTTCGTACTCATTTACGCTGTTTTAGATCACGTTTTACGCTGGAATCCGCCCGAGCTAGAACCAGCGCACGATCGGATGCGCACGATTTTCACGCTGTAATTTTGGGCCCCGTTTGCTTTACGCTAAATTCCGTACTCATTTACGTTGTTTTAGATCACGTTTTACGCTGGAATCCGACCGAGCCAGAACCAGTACACGATCGGGCGCGTGTGGGTATACCTGACTGGGGCTTCCCATACTAATGGAAGCCCATGGCTTCCATTACCTCCTCCCTATATATATATACTACTAATTACATGTCTATTGTAGGCGTCACACCCCCGATGGCGCACGGTTCTGCCCCGCGACACCACCCACGCCCGTCTCTCCGAAGCCGCCCCCGTCTCCACCCGAGACCTCGACCCACCCCCGCCTCCCCCGCCACCGCGCTCGCGCTCCCCCGCGACAGCCACCATGCGCCCTATCTCCGTCGTGCCTGTGCCACCTCCCCCGCCCGCCCGAGACCCGCCAAGTTTCCCTTCCTTACACGGCGAGGTCCACCATCGTCGCCCCTTCCCTGGCGAGCCACAGCCGTCCACGTTCCTGGCCACCGGCGACCTCCCTTCTCTAGCCCTTGGCGGCGAGCCAACACCTCCTCCCCATGGCTGCCCCCCCAGACCCCAGTCCCGTCTGCGCATCCGCTCCCCCGTCAGCGACACACCTATTCTCCCCGACGTCGCCCATGGCGTGGACGGCGAGCTCCCTCACCCTGCAACTCTGCACGTGTAAGGGCCATGTTGCCCGCCTCCTTTCCCCACGCCGGCGCTGCCCCCTGTCGCCGCGGCCCCTTCCCCAAACAGCACGGCACCATGTGCTCCCCTTGCCGCGCCCGCACTCTCCTTCCCCAAACAGCACGACCCCACATCGCTAGTTGCCTCGCCTCGCCGGGGACCCAGCACGACGGTCAGGGAGTTGGTGGGTGGTGGAGACAGGGAGGAGCGGAGGAGGAGGTCAAGCTCAACAAGGACATTGTGTTCGTGACGCTGCCTTCCCCACCGACACCGATGACTCACTCCACAACCCAGATCTGGGGCCCTTCCTCCTCAAGCCATGGTATTGGGCGAGGGTGGCGCCGCGTCGCGTGCTTGAGTTCGCCGAGCGCGCCGCCAGGGTGCTCGAGCGAAGAGGTGAGGGCACCGAGCTCGAGCTCGCCATGAATCTCCACATCGTTACTGGCATCCACTGCGGACTCAACCACCAAGCCCGCCCTCCCTCGTCGAGACATTGCTGTCACCCTGCGCGCCTGCCCATCCCCGCATCACACCCGGGAGGCACACAGCGCCAAGGATCCCCACCCTCCTCCCCACGCCGATCTGTCCCTTCCTCCTCTCCGTCCGCTGTGCGCGCCGCGTCACTCTCGCCCTCGCCCCGTCTGTCTCGCTGTGTCCGCTCTCCGTCCACCTTCGCCCCGTGTCCGCTCCATCCATGGCAGAACCGCAAGCCATGCCTAGCCGCGTCCGCTCTCCGTCTGCGTGCAGATCCACGCGCATAACCGCCCAACTTCGCCCCGCTTCCGCGCCATCCATGGTAGCCACCTCGGATCAGGGCGCCCCAGCCTCCATGGAAGCCCTCAGCGCGCAGAACCTTCCAACTGCGCCCCACGTCCGCGCCGTCCATGGAAGCCGCCCCTGATCTATGCGCCCCACCTTGCAACTGCGCGCAGATCCCTCCATGGAAGCCGCGCTAACCTTGACCCAACTGCGCCTACACTCCGTACATGGAAGTCGTCGCTAACCTCGACCCAACTGCCAAATACGGTGTCTCCCACCCGGATCTGCGCGCCCCAAATTATGGTACAGCGTAGACAAAGGCTAACCTTCCATTGGCAGCGCGTAGATCATCCGAGGTGGACCTATAAGATGTCAAGTGTGTACGCCCCAACAACCCACAGATGCGGCTCGACACTCTCCATCGTCTGGTATACCAGGTACGCACGGATCTCATCTGTGTGTTGTTTTCTGTAATAGCATGTTTGTTGTGTCATCTGTAGTATTGTTAGTCTTCATCAGTACTCACATCAACTTTTTTCTTTGCTTTTCACCACACACAACTAAAATCTTCAAATGTTGTTTAGCATTTCTCCTGTATGGTGTATGATCTAGGCAATATGATAAGCTATTGAGTGGAATATCTCATTCTATATTGGTAGATATTAGGTGAACAACCCTTTCTGAACATGCACTCTTACTACAGACACATTACATAAATACAAAACCCAAATGACACTACACTGGGAGTATGAGTATTCATCTTAATTAGACTATCATCAGCACTGTCCAACCTTCTATCTCACCTCTTATTCAGCTTCACTTTGTAAATAGTAGTATTGTTTATACTGTAAAATAGTATTTTCGATGGCGGAGCAATGCCACTGTGTTAACATGTCTGCTGCTATTCCTTTTCAAATAAATAGGGGGAAAACATGGCTGCTATCATTGGCTAGAACTGAAGAGACCATACACCATACAGGAGAAATGCTAAACAATATTTGAAGATAATAGGTGAACAACCCTTTCAGAACATGCACTCTTACTATAGACACATTACATAAATACAAAACCCAAATACCACTACATTGGTAGTATGAGTATTCATCTTAATTAGGCTATCATCAGCACTATCCAACCTTCTATCTCACCTCTTATTCAGCTTCACTTTGTAAATAGTAGTATTGTTTATAGTGTAAAATAGTATTTTTGATGGCAGAGCAATGCTACTGTGTTAACATGTCTGCTGCTATTCCTTTTCAAATAAATAGGGAAAAAACATGGCTGCTATCATTGGCAGAACCGAAGAGACGGTATGTTCCATGGCTAGGTAGAACTTTCCTTTTTTCCATCACTCGGGCGTAATACTAGCCGGTTATCTTATCTTAAACATTTGTCAGCTGCCTATTATTCATGCAGAAAACGTACAAGCACTGCCAAAAGTGCCAAAAGTATGGTAGCCATGATTAATTGACTAAGACCATTGAAAAATAGACTCGTATTAGTATTTTTTTTCTTGACTGACAGTTAAATGACGATATAGTCCTATATCTCTACATTGAAATGCATGACAGCATGACTGTTAGGCTTATTGCCTTTATTTTCTCCTTTCTCCTTCATGACTTATCTATACAGAGTGCTTCTGCTTCTACAGATTCACAATTAAACATGTAATGGTCTGTAGTAAGAGTGCATGATCCTAGGCTACGCAAGGGTTGTTCAGAAATCTTCTCTGCCTTTTCTTTTTAGAGAACTAGACTATTAAGGAACAAAACTATTATAATCAGATTGTGTGACCCGCCTGAAAACTATGTTCTGTTATCAGTGTTTTGGGCCATCGCAATTCAGTTAGCAGCATGCATGTTCAATTGTTGGTGTCTTTGTTAAGTTTGAGTAGAAAAGCTCAATCTAGCATGCTCTGCGCTCTGTTTTGCTTTCCATGATTCGTTGATTATCTATGCAGTTTCTGCACGATTACTATGAGTACGTGCTTTCATATATTGTTTACTCGATAACTTGAATAGTCCACTTACAGATGTAGCCCCATCACATGCCAGTAAACAACGAATCATGGAAAGCAAATTGCATGGTCTCATTCTCATTCTCATTGATGGATGCTTTTTTTATTGATGGATGCTTTTTTATTTTAATTGTTCTTGCAATACAATAAGCCTTGGATGCAACAACTATTGTTAGTCCTATCTTTTGCTGTCAAGATGGACTCATTATCAATTTTTAAATGTCATGTAACAGTTGGGACTCATGACTCATCCATTGATGTGTTGCACTAAAAAAGATGGGGATGGCGTTCAACAGCCTAGAGATTAAGATGATGCAAGCTTGGCACAAATGATGGGTCGTGAACCAGGAGATAATTTCCAAGGTTTGCTCTCCTCGTGATTTTATAGTGTGTGATATATGCTTATACAAGATCATGCCAACTAATGGAATGTTCATTTAAACATTAGACTTGATAAAAGAGTATGGCGTGTACTGAAGGGTCCATTCAACTACACGACTCGTGATGAAGTTGGTATACCCCGAGAATGGTAACTTCTGACCA
Source organism: Zea mays (assembly GCF_902167145.1). Taxonomy (NCBI): domain Eukaryota; kingdom Viridiplantae; phylum Streptophyta; class Magnoliopsida; order Poales; family Poaceae; genus Zea; species Zea mays. The sequence continues at coordinate 236,311,758 of NC_050097.1, read as the reverse complement.
GCATGGCATAAGTCTGTTTCTATATCGACGGTATCACTTCTCGGACAGAATTGCGGCCTCGATCCGCGCTCTCCAGGTTCCCCCAGATTGACGCGTCCGCGCCGCGCTTGCCCAGATCGATGGAATCTGCGGTCTCCAGATGCGAGTCCGGGGCTCGCTATCTGTGGAAGGCGAGGAGAGACGAAGTGACCTCGTCCATGCCTCCACCGTTGGACGAGAATATCTTCTCCGATCTCACCCTCTTCGCTCCACCGCAGGAGCCGCTCTCGCTAGAGAAGAAGTTGTGCCTCGTCATGGGCCTCCACGACGGATCAACCAAGGTGGGCGCCCCTCTTTCCCCTCCCTATATTTGAGTCGAATCTAACCCAATTATGTCGGTCTCGGGTGCGATTTGGCTAATTTGGGCGCCATGGCCTAGGTCAGCGTACAGATCTGGTTAGAAACTCTTTGTACTGTAACCATACAACGCAGATCCTTATGTTTCAATACATTGTTCACATTGACACATGGTCAGTTGATGTTGTTATGTAGTGCTTATATCCTGCTTTGGAATATAGTTCCAAGAAGAACGCCAAGGGGAACAAACCTAGAAAAGAAAGAAACATAATTTTTGAAGCTTTCAGAACGCCTAGAGAAGCTATTGAAGGTCAGTATTTCTTTTCTTGTCCAACCAATTAGTAGTAGGTTCTGTTATCATATTAGTCCATATGAATTTATGAAAAAATCCACAACATACATGTGCAGCTGTTTGTCACTATCTATATTAGTTACATCGTTGTGATTAAGAATAAGGACCACATGGTTTCTAGACTGAATAAAAATATAGACAAGTTGCTGTGATATGTTTGTTGTGTGCATATATTGTAAAATAGTTATGAAACTCTGCACATATTTACAGCACACATACAGAACAGATCTGTTTTGGAATGATAAAACTACTTCAATTACTTCTAAGGCTGTTTAGTTCAAACTGAAGATTATTGTTTTCCCCTTTCCTCTCTGCAACATGGCCATTTTATTACTCCATTTGTCATTCTATTTGATCTAAAGAAAGGAGGTCAGTGCAAGATACATATGTGTTTCAAACTTGCTTCTGAAACTATGTTCATTTCTTCATTTAGTCATTTTTAGAAATTGTATACATTTTTCATTCTAATTTACAAAGCTTAGACATATCTTCAATGAATTCTGTATTTTTTCTGTGCATGTATTACCTACACCTTGTGTTGTTTGTGACCAGCAAGCACAATTGTTGGTCACTTAATGACCAAACAATAACAATGTAGTGTGTTCCCTGTTGTGGAATATTAAATAAAGTGGAATTAATTTGTATTCACCTCACATATTGTAATGTTATTTTCCTTTTAATTCCTAGCTTCTGCCATCTATTTTTATGTAATGTATATTGAGATCTTATTTTTTTCCTACAATATTATATGGACCTTCACTCTGCACCAGTGTTTACACTTTTACTCAAACTTTTTCTCCATTCACAATTATTCACTCTCATATTCCTTTTGTGTATGAAGCTTTTACTCTGTGACTCCCTTCAATTACTACATTGATTATAGTAAATAAGAGCCTGGAGGATTTGAGTGGGGATTTGATAACAAAAGAGCGTGAAAGTAATAATGAGTCACAACAAGCCTAGAATTAATAATGGTATTGCCCATTTTCTCTACTATAGTTTATGATTAGTAATTACCATGAGTCTAACAAATTATCAATCAGTTGATGTTCATAGTATGATTTTGATTGGTTAAATGATTTTCACAATGATCAAATGGGCTGACAACTATTGTGATCAAAAGAATGGAGGAACTCGATGAAAATCCTTTCCTAAATGCATGTAGGAGAAAATATGAGAACAACGAATACCAAGTTAAGGTAGAGCTGGTCACAAATTGGAAGAGGAGCTGAAGGATCCATCTTGGCATCCTTTTAAGATGATTCAGGCTATCAGATAAGGTACTTGCTTAGTACCATGCAGCCATGCATTGTCTTTAATGTTTATAGAAACAGAACAACAAGAATAAAACCTTTAAAAATAAAAAATACAAAATAGGGTATTAGAAATATGCAAAAGGTACTGGTTCAAGAACTGGGAATAAATAGGGGGCGCTAAGGCATTGATACTAAAAAAATATTAAATAGTCATTTTCATTTAAGGCACTGAATTTTGTCAATTTATTCAGTACAGATGACAGCCTAACAGAGAAAGTGTGGAACATCTTGTTTTGGTGTTTGTATGAAATAACAAATTAGAGACATGAACAATGTATTCTACGTAATAAGAATGCCACTAGATGTGGAACAGTGATTGAAACAAGACAAGACATCTTTTGAATAGCAGAGTATGCACTTTATGTCAACTTACCTTGAAGCCTCTGAATTCATACATATCTGCAGATCGAGATACTGAAAATCAACTTTCATGAGAGGAAGAAGAACGCTTGGGAAGATTCAAGCTCAGATGACATTTCTGGTGTTATCACACGCTTTGATGGTGTTGACCTTCAGGTTTATGAAACCCTCACTCAGTCACTCTCTATTATCTCTATATATGAAACAGACAATTTGGTGCTCAGTCCCAGTGATGGTTAGGCTTCCTGTGCATGTCCAATGATAAGGCAGTGTCCAGTAGTTTCACTGTTGACTACACTATTTATAGAGTGAAAGTTTGAATATGAGTATGGTGATGTGTAAGCTACTGTAGATAGCCTAATAATTGATTTCTTGGTTGCTCACATAGCATTATTAAAGAACATTTCAAGATGTAAAATCATGCCTATGGAAAGATAGGTTTTAAGAGCAAGATGTTGAGGATGCGGAGACCTTGGACGAATACCCTTCCAGATTTGGAGTGTAAGCAAGTTTAGTTCATGCGCTGATGCTGCAATTATTGGTCCGGTGACACCTCCCTTACTAGAACTTTAGGTGACTTTATCATATCATGATTCTCTTAAAAGCTACCTTGTTAGAACTCATCAGTATTCGATTGTTGTTAGATATAACTATTGAATAAACTTATTATTATGCCTTGACCATTTGGTTTTATCATACTCTTAAAAGCTACCTTTAGTGGATGTTTTTTGAAGCCACAATTATATTGAATTCATCTGTTTCTATATTGTTTGGCAGTCAAGTCAATGCCACAATTATGAGATATTGAAATCGATGGTAATATATGTTTTTATCGACTAATTTATGTGTCTAACCGCACGCACCACTTCTACGGTCGGCCTTATGGCTTCTCCATTGGGAAGAATGTGTGCCTTCAAAGGAAGGTGAACTTAAGAGTAAAAGCAGCTAATGAGTTATAGTTTAACAAGGATAGCTCAGCTATCAAAAAGCTCCAGGTGAGCTCCACATTTTTTTTATTTATGATGATACAATGATGTGTTGTTGACCCTCAACCAGTCGCTAATCGTTTCTTTTTCCCTACATTTTAGACTGGAGTCAATAAGCTTGTTACTGCAGTTATAGGGTGATTAGTTTCACGTCTGCTACTTCCTAACTGGTGCATAGATAATTTAACGCCGCTTGTGCGGCAACCTCCATCTATATGTGACCTGCAAAAGATAAATCCTTAAATAGTAGGTCAATTGCGAAGATTTGTTAGTGATGATCCGATGATCAAGAACCGGAGCACCTTCAAGGTACAGTTTCCTTTATTTGCTAAACTGTGTTAATTGTTTTGTTTTATAAAAATAGTGTAGTCATGGCATATGTATGCATGCGTTGTATTAGGAAACCATGACTACGAAACAATTATGGTTAAGTCCATATAACTTTTCTATGTGCTTGTTATCTGTTTTCTTATAGTGATCTTCTAAACTTTTTGTCGAACTTTACTGTAGAGAAAATAGAACTTCGATGTAAGTTACAAATAGGTGAACTAGACAAACCATTCTGCTGTAGTTGACAATCATGATATTTGAAAAACGAGCTCACAACTATATTTCACACAATTGATGCTCCAAATTATTTTTCTGTAATTGAAACCTAATGTAGGAATGTGTAGGATATTTGCTTTGCCTATTAGAGAAAGATTTGATAGGATGTTTGCTTTGCTTGGTTGGGAAATATTTGATAGGATGTTTGCTTTAACTGATAGGAAAATACCAACATTCTCATCTTCTTATGGCCCTGTGCTTTTACTTTATGTGCTATCTAAATATAGAGTACAATGTAAAGCTATTTTTGCAGATTGGAACTGCAGGGTGGTCGGGTTCTCAGATGTAAGCTGCACAACATTATGCTATTCTCCCCATCGATATTGCACACTTTAACTTGTTACCATATTTAGTTCTTTTGTATGCCTTTATAGTGGCTTGTTAATTTACACTGCTGGTTCCTGCAACCTTTTACAAATTGGTAAAAAATGAAAATTGACAGAGGAAAATTTGTGCTGAAGCTTTATTCGTTCTTTGGTTAAGTGATTAATGAATGAAAACAAATTTGTAAATAGTAATAAGGTTTTTGTTCTATCAAACACAATCAAGATTTGTTAGCTTGCTTGCTGCTGCTTAGATCAATATTGGTTTCTCACATCAACTATGCTAATGTTGAGGTGATAATCAGTCCTTCACTAGCATAAGGATGTATATACAGACTAATTTTTGTCTCCGTTGCATGGCATTTGTGTTGTTGTATACCGCTCAAGTACTGCTTATGAGATTGCTTGAACTTTATCCTGGAACCTCAAGGGTTGTCGTTGGCCAAAGCTACATCTATCTTTCTTTCAGTGTTTTGCTGGAACTGATAACGTTTTGAGTCTGCAGAAGAATGAATCATAGAAAGTTAATGTGTGCATCCATGGTTGTGGTCTTGACACGGCGGAGCGGACCTCGCTCGGGAAGCTGCTGCAGCCGGTAGACTATTGATTGGAACTTTTAGGTACATAAGTTCTCCACATGTAGATGAGTGTTATCGTCATAGATATGGGGTTAGTCATCAATCTTTGTTTATAAACATCCTATTAGTTATTATTTTTTATGTGCATTGTAATAATATGCTTGGAACTTATTACTTGTTTCTTTTATTTATTTATTTATTTATTATAGGTCAATCCCTGTTTTGTTCCCATGGTTGAAAGTGATGGTCTTCATTTTGTTGGTTGTGACAAAAGTCAAAACCGGATGGAGGTACTAAGCAAACAACATATGTTATTCTTGGGTTTTGAATTTCTTTTCCAAAAGAACCTGCTTGCACATATTAGCTGATTGTGGAGCTACAAGATCCCTTTTATGTACGTGTTTAGTTGTGGAGCAGATTGTGGAGCAGATTGCGGGTTTTGAATTTCTTTTCCAAATGTCGTCTTCGCGCCCACCGCGGAGGGGTGGTGACCGAAGAGATAGTGGCAGAGGCGTCCCTTGTGGGCTCTGCTCCTATCTCGCGGTATGAAGCCTTTAACTTATGAGATGAGATAGGAGTCTGTGTTCTTATCCCAGTATAAGGTCTACAATGGCACAATGCTTGTACCATCTGTTTTTGGGGTAACTTATTTTTATCATGCAGTGCATGTGACTTGAAACTTTGTGTTAGCCTTTATTGCTTTCTACCTTATGGCACCTGTAGTAGTGAACTGATGATATTCTTGTGGACTCTGAAGCTTTGTTTGCCCAGAATGGTAATTTTGTTGTATTCTATTTCACACGATAAAACCGAGTTGAGCAATTGCCGTTCATCTTAGTGCTAATTTATGGGTTTCTACTTTTTCGGAAAACCAGTTAAACGTCTTGCATGGAGTATATTGCTACTTAAAAATAACATTTAGTTATTGTTGTATGAAACCAGTACTTCATGGTAACATATAGTATATTGCTACTTAAAAAATGATTGCCAGTTTTCCACAACACCCATTTAAACAAGATCGACATATGTGATATATAGAAACCATAGCAACACACATATATGGCTGCAATGTAGCGGTTTCGTTGCAACGCACGGGCACTCACCTAGTGTGTGTGTGTATATATATATATATATGTATCTGGAACCCTGGGCTCTATCTAATTAGACAAAGCCCCAACCTGATTGCGCTCACTTGGTCCACGACGGCACAACCCAACCGCATGTCCCCATAAATTATTGTAAAGCGTCCCTAACCACTCACAACCCTAATCTAATATCTAATCCGCGATCACCCTTCCCGGTCTCCCGGATCTCCAATCGCCATCCCCTCCACGGTTCCGTCGCCGTCGACGCTGCCATCAATCTCTAAACCAACTCATCCCTCCACCTGCAGTCCCAGGTGCTGCCCAGATTCGTTGCTCGGCCGCTCCATGCTAGCGCCCTAATCCTCCCTCTCCCTGACTCCCTCCTCCCGTCCTCCACCCGGCTAGGGCTAGCGGCTAGGCTAGTCACCGTTGGTCGCCCATCCACCCCCTTCGCCTAGTACTTCTCTCGTGCAAGAAATAGACCACAACGCACCCTCGACTTCGTCAACCGTCACTAGCAAATGGTCAACCTCTTCCCTTCTTCCCGAACTAGCAACCGCCGCCGCCGTCGAGTCCATCTTGGAGGCAAGGAGTGAGCAAGGCATCGAGCTTCCCCACCAAATTCTTCCCTGACGGCGCACGAGAATGACCAGGGAAATTTGTGGTCGCCAGATCTGCACTTGCTCATTCCTCTCCAGTCCCCAGCGAGAGATTCAGGTAAGGAGTATTTGCTTATTTTAGTACCATATTGGTTTTGGTCAAGATTAGAGACTAATAGACACTGGTTTTGAAACTATTGTATTATTATTTTTTATTACTTCAGATTTAGTTTTTTGATTGTTTTTATCTAGACTTGGGGCCCTCATTTACTCTCATTACTGATATGTGGCATGCACATCAATACATTAACCGAGTCCCTAATGTCTGACATAATATGATATTAAATTGGCCTTTCTCAATCCTCATAGTTCATACCCTCATGTTCCAGACTCCAGTTCCTAGCTTCAAAAAGTGAAGCAAATGTAGTGCCTATATGGTTTGTAGTATCAGTGTTTCTATAAAAGAAAGGACAAAATTTGGGATATTGTTTATAAAGAACTGCATCTAAAAAGATGCATGTTTCTATGGGGTATGGTTTGTGAAACATTTCCTGAGATGCACATATAGTTATGGGTTATTGTATTGTTCTGATTCTATAAAGTGTATAATGGTTCACAATATTTGTGTGAATAGGTGAAACGTGAAGAGCTGCTTGAGTATGCCCAAATTATCATTTTAGGATTGAAGAGAAATGCTGAAATTGTGAGGTGATATAATAAAATCTGCTAATTACCTGTGAATATATTATAACGATATAATAGAATCTTGATGTAATACTACTTCTGTTACATCTAGTGCTTCCTGTTTTGGACATACATGTGGTCGGGCTTTCTAAATTTTTGCTACCAATATATTTCTAGAAATTAGTTGGAAAATACGAAAATTGCATGTAGATTTGTTATTTGAAGTACTATTATACAATTGCAAGTTATTACATTTAAACCTTCCTTTGTAATAGTGCATACATATGCTACACCCACATACTGCCTAGTATCTGAATTGGTGATTAAACATGAAAGTGTTTAATAATCTGATATATTTTTGTTGTTCTAGTCATATTTATTTTTTTATTAAGGTCTAAAAGGAGATGGTTATAGTCCCTGTATTCTTCAGGTCTTTAAAGCAGCACTTAGTGAATTCTACTCATGCTCTAGAGTTGAGAACTTCTGCTGAAGAAGAAATCAATCACTCTTGGTGACTCCCAGGAGATTCATTTTCAGAAGGCATGTTTGTGTTTTACGACACTTCTTGTTGTGTTTTATGCTTCCATTAAACAATCTTACTGCGTTTTACGCCAAATTTATGACACTTTTTTATGTGTTTTACAGCAATCCAGGTGCCACTAGTGTGGGCGCGACCCATCACGAGGCGATGCTGGCGAGCCAGCCATAGCGCGACATCTCCGTCCGCGTCGTTAATCCCTATGGGTGTGCAACAGCAGCGGTAAGATTCCTTACTGGTCCCATGTTCTTGCTCCCCTTTTTCTACCTACTGCAGCCTTGGTGTTTGATGAAATGTGCGTGTGGGCAAGGGTCTGTTGCAAAATAAATATTCAGTGTTAGTGATCAATGTAGTGCTCACGCTTTGTTTTCTTAGGTGCTCTGATTATCTGCTTCAAACAAAACATGCACAACACTTACAAGATAGTATTGATTGTATTTGCTCATATAGATATACACCTAGTTGTTTCTTGCTATGTTAATGTTGGATAAGATCATGATGTTTCTTGGTTCTTAATTGCTAGTAGAACATGTAACAAGTAATGCATGAATGAAAGATGATTATATTGAATGTTCCGGTGTTCATGCTAAAAACTAGCCAAACTTCCTCTATTTCTTCAATTTCAAACTTCCTTTTATGCTGATTTGAATTGGTCCTCACATGATCATGCATCAGTACCCAATGATTCAGACTCATCTGATGCTTCTGCTTCCTTACATGAACATGCATCAGTAAGTCAGCCATCTAGCCCTACTTACTGTAACCAGCATGCATGATCCACCTCTGTAATTTTTATTTCCTAAATATGTCTTTTTATGCTAATTTGAATACACTATTACGCCCAATTACTAGATCGCGCGTATGCTCCGCTTTGTAAACACGTAGACCACCAATCCTACATTGTTTTTGTTCTTCCTTTTATGCTTTTACGATGATTTGAATTGGTCCTTTTCAGAACAATGCACCCCCAGTATCTAGTCCACTCTAGAGTAGTATACGACAGATACGCCAGTACCCCCAGTAAGTATATGCTCTTTTGTTTTTGTGATCCACTGCCCGAGTATCCAGAAGGCAAACTAGATTTTGATGTTTGCATATTAAAATTGCCGATAACAAATAAATCGCCCATTGAATCAGTTTTCTATGTTTTCAGAATGATGGACAAGGTACACCATGACAGTAGAATTTTTTTTACACCCTGGTTATCTTGTTTTAATTCATCCTTTCTGCGCTCCAATTATTTTGGTGAATCTTAGCATAGAACTTGACCTTCTATTATTTTGTATGTTTGGTTTGCATGGGATAATCTGGCATGGGATATATTTATGAACATTGATATCGTTTATATGCTTACTCACATGGGATAATCTGATCTTCTAACTCAAGAGATTTTTCTTTTGGTAATCTGATCATCTAACTCAAGTTTGCATTCAGTTTAGACTTTAGGTTATGTTAGTCATAAGAAGCTTGAAAAGACATATTAACAAAGAAAGATCATATTAGCAATTCATGTTACATTTGCATATATGGACCTCGGTGGTTTTCTCCACATTAGGAAAGCTGGCCGGAAGAGCCTTTTGAACTCAGTTTTTTTCTTGCTAACAGTGGGGTTATGGTGAAACAGAGTTTTGTGTGTATGTACCAACAGCTAAAATGTAAACACGACATTATCATAGTTGAGTACAGGAATAATTATGTCTTATATCTTATTGTAGAATCTGAAACAGTTCTCCTGTAGATGGTTAGCTTGCATTTTACGCTATAATTACCTCAGATCACTTCTTGTTGTATCTTACACCAATTTACGAAATTTCTTAATGCGTTTTATGACAACCTCGTGCGCTGAGAGATATATTTGGTCTACATTCGTTATTATGAAATAGATGGATGATTTACGCTAAAATTCGTACTCATTTACGTTGTTTTGGTTCACGATTTACGCTTAAATCCGTCCGAGCCAGAACCCACGCACGACCGGTGGCGCACGATTTTCGCGCCGTAAATTTGGGCTCCATTCGCCATTACGAAACAAATATACGATTTACGGTAAAATTTGTACTAATTTATAATGTTTTGGTTCACATTTTACGTTGAATCCATTCGAGCCAGAATCCACGCTCAATCGACCGCACGTCATTTTCATGCCGTAATTCGAGCCTCATTTGCTGTTACGAAACAGATATACGATTTACGCTAAATAGTGTACTCATTTACATTGTTTTAGCTCACGTTTTACGCTAAAATCTATTCAAGCCAGAACCCGCGCACGATCGGACACACGCGATTTTTACGCCGTAATTTCGGGACCCATTTGTTGTTACAAAATAGATATACGATTTACACTAAATTCCGTACTCATTTACGTTGTTTTAGATCACGTTTTACGCTAGAATCCGCCCGATCCAGAACCAGCACACGATCGGACGCGCGTGCGTATACCTGACTGGGGCTTCCCGTACTAATGGAAGCCCTGGGCTTCCATTACCTCCTCCCTATATATATATATATATATATATATATATATATATATATATATGTTGTAAGATCTAGCTTATGGTCATTTTGGTTTTTTATGTGCATAAGAGAAGGTGGGGTTCCTATAAATACCCTCTGACATGCACTATTCATGGACATAAGAAACAAATATCTGATATAGTTAACTCCATACTATGTGAATCATATTATTGTTGCTTATCTTGTTTCATGTGTCGGTTTTAGGACACAACATCTCGTGTCCATAGTTTATAGACTCGTAAAGAAAGCAACACTTAACACGAATGAAGGTAATTCACAACTCAACAAATAAAATCAAGACTTCGCACTAGCAGGCCAAAACTAAGATGAAGCAGAATAACAAATACTCAAAGAACTACAAGACCAATTATAGACCAAACAAGTAGAACTCAAGGATGCCAGAGAAGAACAAAGGAAAAATCTTTGAGGCAAAGAATTCAAGAAATTGAATCCACTCTTAAGCAACTAAATGACGAAAACTAAAACATTAATCAAGATGACTCCATTGATAACCTGATTCTGCAACAAAGGCTTCATAAGGAAGAAGTTCACAATGACCATCCTATCAACTGACTCAACTTCACCACCTTCAACAAATATACAAATGCACAATGTCCTCTAGGTTATAAGTTCAACAAGCTTCCCACCTTCGAGGGACAATCTGATACAAGAAAATTTCTAATGAGCTTCGAAGCAGCAATAATTTTATGAGGGGCGATGAATCTACATGATATAACATTATGTTAAATGTAATATAAAGCATTATGTTGAACGTAAGAGTAAGATGAATTTATGGTCCTCGAACTTGGTGTGTTGTGCCATTTGGGTTCCAAACTCTCAAAACCAAGAAAACGAATAATGCAACTTGGTCGACCCATCCAAATACTGTCGATGTGGATGCGCAAACTGGATGTCCAAACCTAGTTTTGGTTGGGTTGACCAAGTTCCCGTATCATTTTCCTGGTTTTGAGAGTTTGGGGATCTAAGTGACACAACATGCCAAATTTGAGGATCACAGATGCATTTTACTCTAAACATAATATATACCACCTTTGATGGACATGCAATACTTGATAGGTGCCAACACCTTAATCACTTCTACCAAAGCCTATGATGAACGTAATCCATGGGATCAAGAGCATGTATTCTGCCCATTTAAATATTTATAAATTCTCACACGATTTGGCAACATAGAGTAGAGACGATGTTACTTGATTATTAGAGGGTTCATTAAAAACTATATGATATTGAGTAAGCTTATAGAAGTTGGTGAGAGTGTTCTACAAGATACCTTTGATGATGTGATCTGTCTGATATAGTCCCCTGATGATGGTGTCCAAGAAACAGGTGTCAACACTCAACCGATGGCTACCGATGATGATGTGCTTAAGAATACACTAGGTATGTGCCCATGCATTGCCACGAGCCGGGGAGCGTGGGGAGCGGCGCCTAGGCTACAAATATATTTTTTGTTTATTTCTAAACACTAAGGTATGCGTGGTGTGGTGATTAACCCCAAATTTCTAGAGCAGAGGTGTGTGTGGGTTCAAGTCCTCGTTCTGCACTATTTTTTGCGGGCCCTAGACATGGGGAGGGTGAAGTCGTGGTAGCACCAGGTGCCCACATTAGGTTCTTAATAGATTATTATAGATTAGTGGCCTATATTGAGGATGTCGATGACATTTCTCAGGTGCTACAAGATATAGAGGGTGAATTCCTTAGTGCTAGATAGTAAGCAAAGCTAGATATTATGAGAAAGGATGGAAACACTATTATGTTTAGTACTCGAGCAAATTGCTAGTCGATGTCACACCCGGTTTTGTGGGCAAAACCGAATGCATATCATATGTGTGCCATGATCCATTTTTCACACATATGTTGACGTCACAAGTGTAATATATCAAAAGACAATGCAATAAAGGCATAAAGAGAGTAGAGTAACTTTATTACATCATCCAGACAATAGCAACTTAAAAGTATCATCATCAAAGTACAACAGATAAAATATGGGCGATCTTCCACAGGAAGATGACTGGCGCATCGTTAGACTTAGTACTCGTCAACATCTTCGGTGAAGTTTTCATCATCACCCTCTAATCAAAATATTAGCAAGGGGTGAGCTCACTTATGGTCGGGACTCAACAAGTGGGAGGAGTAATGCAAGGTTAAAAAGGTAGGCTATGGTTAAGCGGTAAGCATTTTAGTTGGTCAATCTTTTATTAACAACGCCTTACTTACTAATTGTAAGTGTATCCCAAAATTCCCAATTAAACATAAGTACAGAATTATATCTCAAAAACATTTAAGTGAAACCACATAAGCAAACCATTTATGAATCATCGGATCACAATTTATTTTCTATCTTTAAGTTTAATTATCATGTGAAGGTCCAGGTTGCTCTTAACCGTGAGCACGACTGACATATCAGTTTTACACTCCACAAACGTGGTACAACTTTACCCACAAGCCTTGTATCCCATCTAGCCTGGGTTGTACGGACCCTTAAACACTGCCGAGGTGAATAGCTAGGGATCCATTATGAGGCTTTCACAAAATACACTTAGTATAAAACAACATGCTAAAGTTTCCAAGTCGGTGTGTAGGCCCTCTGGGCGAGGCAGCTTAGCCAAGACTACGTCCCCATGTTAACATGAGCTGCCACCATCAACCTCTCCCTCTCTTGCCCATATTTTAGGAAATGTTGCTAAGTACTAAGCAAATTATGCTAATTACCAAAGCCAGAGCCATGATAGCACTCGTGGTTGCGTTGTTATCCTGGGTGGTCACTCCATATTCCGTTTAATAAACTTTGATCTTGTTTAATCATCGGATTAAAACAACAATATACATTTCATTTCTAGAACAATAATATCTTCAAAGAGTGACATCATAGTAATAAAATTTAGCAATAGCATAAATACTAAGCATAACTTTAATCCCAGGTTAAATAAGGAATATGGTTGGTATTTCTAAGTAATCCTATTTAGGCAAAACCCATCAGATTATGCAAATATTCAAAAGTAAACATTATTATTTGTATTATTTGGGTACGAACATAAATGCAGAGGGAGAATCCACTTGCCTTGCTCGAACGTGTCCTGCGGGTCGTCTTCGAACGAGTTTGGTTCGTCTACCACACAGTCAGCTTCTAATATCAATTCGTATATCGTACATACAAAAGAAAACATACACCATTACATGGGTAACATTCACCATTACATGAATAATCACATATCACACAGACTATACTTATAAATAATGCCTAAATCATAATTATTTTATTAATCCACTAAAATCTCTAATTTGCATTATCACTGGTGAAAGTTATATGGACATGCGACTACAAAAGTATTTTACTTAACATAGCTTAGATGAAATGTCTTAACCAATTCTACCAAAATAAATTACCAACTAATTATTTCCATTATGACTAATGACATTCTTTTAGTTTTATCCTTTCTTTTCTAAATGGAAATGATACGTAACATTACAATGTTATTTATAAATCACATAACATTAATATTCTAAGAACTAATATAAACTACTAATTTTGGACTTTAGTAACATAATCATGGTTATTTCGACATAAATAGATATTTTACTAATTCTTAGTGGATAAGCGATTTACATATGAACATATATATCATGACTAGGAAAACTCTAAATTTTAACTTGACCAAAAGATGCGGCCTCGTACCTATTTCAATTTCTTATATCATTAAATCTACACTTAAACAATTACTAACATAATATTGTTTTATGCGTTAAAATGAGAAGTTAATCTTAAACGTTTCTAGTACAAAGTTAATGAATCGTGACATTATTTATTATCGAAATATAAAATACTCATATCCAAAATATTGTTGCAGAGCTGGTTCACAACTAAACGTATACATCAGGGAGTAGCAAGAAATAAACAGGGGTCTATTTTTAATAGTTTCTGAATTGGATAATTCCTGAACTAATTTTACACAAGTACAAGGGCTAAAACTCAAAATGGTCATCTTCTACCTTGAGTTAGCTCGTGTGCAGGGAGGGCTCGACGATGGGGAGCGATCGATGGTGGACTCTAGCAAACGGCGAGGCGAGACGGTGGACTCAGGCGTGGCTTGGCAAGGCGTGGCGCAGCCGCGGACGGTCCGGGCTGACGCGACTCCAGTGAGCAGGGGCACACGACGAGGTCGCGGTGAGGGAGCGAGGGAAGAGAGTGTGAGGAGGAAGAGAGGGGCGAGCTCGGCGGGGAAAGGAGCTAGAGCTCGGTCGGTCCTACTTATAGAGAGAGGGGGAGAGGGAGAGCCGCCAGGGGAGGAGAAGGGGCGTTGACGGCCATCAACCAACCATTAATGGCGACCGTTCTCCAATAATGGAGAGAGTAAGTGGGGTAAGAGGAAGGGGGAGGGATTCGACCGTTCCTAGCTCGGGAGGGAGATGAGGGGATGCGGTCAGTTGGCTCAGCCGGGGTTGCGCAGCGCGAGCGTGCGTGGACTGTCGGCGTGGTACAGTCCGTCGGTGCATGGAGCGGCGGCTGGAGGGAGAAGACGAAGGGTCGTGGGCCCCACGTGGAAGTGAGAGTGGCGGTGGAGGTGGCAGCCGGTTTGGGAATGGGCCCTGGTGGACCAAAATGGTTAGGGTTTCCGTTTTTTTCTTTTTTTTTATCCATATTTCCCAATAATATAAATACATATATTTTTAACTATTTCTAAAATTCATAATAATTATACCCAAAAATATTACCATTAAAAAATTTATTTTTGGACCAAATTACTCATATTAATTAATTGAGTTTTCAGTATAAAATAAATTCCATAAAAATCATCAATCAAATGTGAGCAAACAAAAATTATTCCAAACGTAAATAAGATCAAACACTTGAAAGAAAATTTATTTACTATAATTACCACTACTAATTTAAATGCATTATTTTTAGTTGATGGTTTTGAGGTGTTACAGCCGACATCATGCTACCATTGTTGAAACTACGCTCAAGTGCAACGATAACGACTTCGATGACTTGTTATATGTATTGAACAAAGTACTACTAATCTCGGATGAGTTGCCCAAATAGAGATACCTAACCAAGCAAATGATCTGAGCCTTGAGGTTAAAAATGCATGGGTGCTATAATGATCACATATTGTATTATGGAGATAAATGTAAAGACTTGGATTTATGGCCACAATGCAAAACTCCACACCACAAGAAAGGTCCATCAAATTAGGGTACAAAGACTAGAGGAGAGCCCCTAAATGTCATTTGTTATTTTCTTATATTTCCTTATGTGCATAGTTGTTTGTAAATGCAAAGCCAACAAAGTTGTTGTGATGGCATGGCGAATAGTGTAATTAAGATATAATGATGAGGCACCCAACTGATGGGCGTGAGTGAGGGATGGTCAATATTATGTGCTATAAGTACATAAATGGAGAGGTTAGGCACCTTTGCTTTGGTTTGACCATAGATGGGATGAATCCTTTCGACATGGTTAGAAGTAATTGTAGCAGCTAGCTAGTGATGCTTTATATATACAACCTTCCACCTTGGTTTTGTACGAAATGGTTGTACTTCCAAGTGCTAATATTGATCTTAGGGCCAAAATAACTTGTAAATGACATAAATGCATATATTGAGTCATTGGTTGATGATCTACTAAAGATGTGAGAAGAGGTTGTCAAGGATATTTTGGATGAGTACAAAAAATAAAATATCATGGTCGAGGAAGTACTTTTCTCTACAATAATTGACCTATCGAAAATACATATTGATATACTAGATGTGTTGAATGCTTGGATGAGACTAATGTGGTATGGCTACCAAACAACCAGAAGATGGTTTATATGGGATATTGTAGGTATCTAAGTAAGGGTCACCCTTACTATAGAAACAAAATGTCATTTGATGGGACTATTGACAAATGAGATCGCTAGAATATCAAACTGGGATTGGGATACTACTTGAAGAAGTAAGCAAACTACAAGTTGTCCTTATTGGCAACTATTGAGTGTATGTAACTATCTTGATCCCACTCACATTATAAAAATGTGTGCATTAACACGTTGAACACCTTGATGAACACGAGGAAGAGGCAATAATGTGGAAAGCATTCAAAACACGTTTGGACATGCAACATTTAGAACATAAGCAGGAGGTACATCCCTTAAGGATAGTGAACATGAGAGAACTCAAGTTTAACTTTGGCTATATGAGGCCCACGACTATCATGTCATTATGAGTTAACTACTTCTGGTTGTCTTTTGTGCTATCCTTCCCAACAAGGTCCGCTACCCAATCATAAAGTTGTGCTTGTTCTTCAACACAGTCTCAAAAAAATGTTATTGTTCTGACAAAGTTGGACTAACTAAAACAGGACATAGCTCATACTCTACGCAGGCTTGAGATACATTTCCTACCGACTAACTACGATATGTCAATGCATCTACTAGATTAGAGCTCTTGGTCTAGTGCACCTACATTAAGTGTTCCCTTTTTGAAGGTTGATGAGCTTTTTTAGGAAGTATGTTATGAATAAATTCATACCAGAAGGGTGCATGATTGAAAGGCTGACAAACAAGGAGGGAATTATGTTCCACACATATTTTCTAGAGATCAATCGGGTTAGAGTTCTAGAATCTCATCATGAGGGAAGATCTAGGGGCAAAGGAACCATTAGTGAGAAATCTATCATAGTAACCTTCAAGTACATTGTTGAAGTGCCAAGGTTATGACATAAATGTACTTATATTTTACCAATACAACAAGATGGAAAGATCATCTACCAAAAGAGTGGTGTCTGTTTTGGTGCCATGATAAAAATTCTTGATATGCATGATCTAAGTCTAAGAAAATAAAATATGCTTACATACCAATATCATGCACATTAAATTTATATACCAGAATATAGATAGAGGCACCATTTAGGGGGTTGGGTCTACTTTATCTTTCTTTCTAATTTTGTTGTATGTTTCATAAGAAGCTTTTTTGCTTTGTGGGTAAATAATAAAAAGACTTATGACAATAATGATCATCAATCAATATGTCACAACATGATGAACAAGGTGTTGGCACATGTATGATAATGAGTCATGGCTGACGTGGCAGGTGCTTATGTAATATACGAATTATGAAATAATTAGGGACAATTGACTTACTTATGCTCTCTTTAATGTATTGTTATGTAATAGTTAACTTATAGAATAGTTGGAGTAGTTGGCCTACTTCTCTTATTTACAATATCCTATGGCTAGCTTGTAAATATTGTAGTGCCAACATTTTATAAAAATATTATAGAATAAACATTTATGAATAAAATCTATTTTAGTAACAAGAATTATATAAATGAGTAACAAAAGTCAACTCTGTGTGCACATTGAATACAATAATAGCAAGAGAAAAAATAAGTATCATAGATGTCAAGTCCGCAGACAAATTAAAGTCAATAATAGATATAGAAAATAAAAAATATTAACAAACGTCATGATATCTCGACTAAATAACAAATATAATATCATTTTTCAAAATAGTAGCAACTTTATTGAATAATTGTAATCACTTTATATGTTAGCAACTAACATGTTATAGACTATAATTATTACTTAAACAAATCATAAATTACTTTTGAAGAAAAAATATGTCGGGTTCAACGAAACTCATAGCAAAAGTGTTGATCATTTCCATTCTATGAGTTTCTAATCAGGCTTAGCTATGAAAGGTGCCCATATATCTACCTTATCCATAACCTAATAATTCAACCTCGAATTCTTCAGTTTATAGATAGGACAACCATTTTGTGTTATTTGGTAGCAAGGATTCAACCATTTAGATGAAATCTTAGCATGGTGATAGATCACATCCTAGAGGCCTTGAAAGTAGACTAAGGGTGTTCCGAACATGATAGTTCTAGACCCCCAAAACACCTGAGACCATATAACTATCACAAAAAATGGTGAAAACATGACCATTGATCCAAGAGCATTGGATGTAAAAAACTACACAAGAAAGTGGGCCTAAGAAAAATGACATGTGGTTGAGTGCGTAGACTGCCATGTTTTATATGCAAGAACAAAAAAGGCATAGGAATCACAAACCCAAAATAGCGAAAAAAACTCATCGCCAAGGGTATTTAGCTCCTCTCTAGTGTAGTACATCCAAAGAACTCATTGTTTGTGAGTAGAAACTAGCTAGAAAAATGGTGTCATAGATTAGGTACATCCTAGTGGCCTTAATACTGGCCCATGAATATCAAAGACTCAATAGCTTCAAGCTTTCTAGAACACCTAAAACTAGAGAGCTATAATTCAAGAGAAATGGTGAAAACATAAAAATCGGTCAGAGAGCATGGGATATCAAAAATCTACACTAAAAAGCACACCTAAGAAAAATAATAAGTGTTGAGTGCTTATACTACCATGTTTAAAATGCTAAGCATAGGAATTACAAACCCAAAATAGCAATAAAAACTCTTGACCCTAGGTATTTTAGCTCCTCATGGGTGTAGTAAATCCAAAGGACTCATTGCTTGGTAATAGAAACTAGATAGAAAAATGAAAACTTAGCTTAGTTACATCCTAGAGGCCTTAATAGTGGCCTAAGAACATTTGGGAGTCGATCTAGGCCCCTGAAAGGACCTAAAACCAGTGAGCTATGGTTCACAAAAATGGTAAAAACATGAAAATCGGTCCAAGAGCACCGAATGTCAAAAAATCACAATAGAAAGTGGCTCCAAGAAAAATAACAGGTAGTTGAGTGCTTTGATTGCCATGTTAGCATGCTTGAACAAACAAAAATCATAGGAATCACAAACCCAAAATAGCAAAAAAAACTTAAGACTCTGGGTATTTGAGCTCCTCATTGGGTGTAGTAAATCCAAAGAATTCATTATTTGTGTGTAAATTCTAGCTAGAAATGTGATGTTTCAATCTAGGTACATCTAGAGGCCTTAATAGTGGCCTAAGCTTTTTTTGGGACTTGATACTTGTAGGTCACTGAAAGCACCTGAAACTAGTGAGCTAAAGCTCACAAAAATGGCGAAAACATAAAACTCAGTCTGAGAGAACATGATGCCAAAAATCGACACTAGAAAGTGGACCCAAGAAAAACAACATGTGGCTAAGTGCCTAGATTGCCATGTTTGTCATGCATGAACAAACAAAAAACATATGAATCACAAACCCAAAATAGTTAAAGAACTCAAGACCCCAAGCATTTGAGCTTCTCACGGGTGTTGTAAATCTAAAAGAACTCATTGTTTATAAGTAGAAACTAGGTAGAAAAATCTTGTCTCAAACTAGGTACATCATAGAGGCCTTAAAGTGGCCTATGAGTATTTGAGACTATTTTGAACCCTCGAAAGCACTTGAGACTAGTGAGATATCATGAAAATTGGTGAAAACGTGAAAATTGTTCAGGAGCATTGGAATTCAAAAATCCACCCTAGAAAGTGGGTCTAATAAAAATGACATGTGTTTAAGTGCCTAGATTGTTATGTTTGATGTACTAGAACAAACAAAAAGCATAGAAATCACAAACCAAAAATAGCAAAAAAAACTCATGACCCTAAGTATTTGACGCCCTCACTCGTGTAGTAAATCTAAAGAACTCAATGTTTGTGAGTGGAAACTAGCTAGAAAATATTGTCTCAGCCTAGGTACATCTCAGTGGCCTTAATAGTGGCCTAAGAATGTCTGGGTCTTGATAGTTTTAGGCTCTAAAAATACCTAAAACCAGTAACTTATAGCTCACAAAAATGGTGGAAACATGAAAATCGGTTCGAGAGCATCAGATGTAAAAAATCTAACCTAGAAATAGGCCGAATGAAAACAAAACGCTTAGGGACCACAAAATACAAATAGCAAAAAAAACTGTTTACCTGGGCATTTGAGTTCCTCAAGAGTGTGGTAAATCCAATGAACTTGTTGTTTTTTACTAGAAATTGTCACTCCCAGTTTAAGAAGGCAATCCAATTGCGAACCATGTACGTTCTAGGATCGAAATCACATACACATGGATTACATAAATGTCATATCATTGTGTGGTTCTTGAAATATTAAGAGTATTTAACTTTATTGCAGACTAGAGTCATAACCATCAGACAAATCAAAGTGTTCAAGTGAAAACATAAGCTGAATTAAAGGGGCCTTCCATGGGCATCTGACTTGGAGATCACTAGCCTGGTCTTCAAACTCATCGAAGTCCAAGAACTCATAGAGATTCGCTCTAACTACTTCATCTTTTCCTGACAAGTGGTTGCATCGATGGCAACCTAGTATTTATGTGAAAGTAACGGTGAGTACACAACATACATAACAAGTGTCCCTTTTGGCAAAAGTGGACTAGCTTAATATGAGGTTAGGCTATTAACAGTTGTTTTTAATTTGTTAGATATTTATTATTAGCGTAAGCCAAGTTTTGGCATCAACCCATGTTTATTATCCCATCGAACATATCCTCATCAAGAAACATTATTACCCTCATCATAAATAAACCATTATCAGAACCATCAGATCTCTAACCAAAGAGGATCTCAGGGACACTCTTAACCATGAGCATGACTGATATACCAATTTTGATTAACCCTCTACAGAGGTTGTACAATTTACCCATGAGTCATGGTCCCTATTGCCACAGGTTGTATAGATGCTTAAACACTTCCAAGATGAGTCAGCAAGGTTTCACTATGAAGCCTTTTCAAGGATTCCCTAAAGGTATAGCCACATGTTAGGTTCCCCATTTCATAAGCATATGACTCCTCCCTAATGTGGTGACTAACAAAACCAAATGAATAAACCTCAGCACCCATCCTTAGCGAAGCGAGGGCTAGGCCCCAGATCCCATTGATGACACGACGGTGTAGCAAATTGCACATCATGTTCCTCTAATTAATCAGCTATGGGTGTCACATATCACCCTCATGCATGTACTATTTTCTTGGGTGGTCACTCGTTGAACTGGTCCTTACGGTAAAGCAGTTGGGAAACAACCCAAGCATCAAGGTCACCAAAAATCCATATTAGAACCATTGGAATGATTGTATCATAATATCATCACCTCATCATGTTCATTATTAAGTTAGAGCGCTAGCATTAGAGCTAAACATCAGAGTCCAACCAATGGATAAATAAGGATAGGGAAAATAGCAAACTAGACATCCTTAAGTTGATCATGTTATGCAGGAAAAATAAGTTCTCATGTGAAATAGGATATAATAAGTAGGTCAAAGGACCCTTTCCTTCGTCCATTTATTGATCAGGGTCTTCACTTGCACCTCCTTCGGGATCCACAAACTATTCATTGTCTACATGATACAAACATGCATTCAATACACCAGAAAATAAAGAATAGTACACCAAGATATGCATCAGAGCAAACCATACATAGGAAAGGATTTGCATTAACTATGGAATTGATAGGCTTTGGGGTCATCTAAAATGCATTCTTGGTGTTTTGGTTATGAACAAAATGGAGCATTAGAGCCACAATTTCATTTACAAGGCAATTTCTTCTTTACTTTGATCTAGGTTAATATCACTTTAATGGACTTACCATGGGGCTACATCATTGTTCAATGATTCTAAACATTATCATAAGTTTATAGTTCAAGGATCATTGATAAAGGGGTTAATATGTAGTGATATGAACAAAATAGGGTTTCTAGAGACTTATTTTATTTAACCAAGTTACAAACATCTAAGTTGGCATCATTTATATTTACACTAGTTTAGAAGGACAGGGTTTAAAATCCCTAGCTTCGACTCCATTAAAATCTAATTTAATTACCTTATTTAGAACATTATTTAACTATCTGCTAAAAACACGCGATATGCTAAAATAGCACAATTAACATGTAGGCAACTTTATTATCAAGCTAATGCAACTTAAACCAAGCAATTTGGAATTTTGACGCAAAAGTTATGCACTTATTAAGTTTTAGGGACCTTTACACAACTAAATCTAGATTATTAGGCCTATCCGCAAACTTCAGGGACCTTTCTATAAGAACTCGGGGGGGCTTCGGTGAAAATGGGTGGACGGTGGGTTAATTCCTTATTAGCCGAGGGTATGTTTTACAATTTTCCCAAGCGAAGGGGTATCAGGTTATATCATATGTTAGATCTAACAGGAGGCCGAGATTAAAAGATGGGCTGAAGGGGTATCAAGCATCGTGGGCCATTGGATCTCGATCTATGGCTCGGATTTAACGAAACTCAGCAAATGGGGTATTGGGTGATTTGGGCCATGGTATCTATGTGAGTGGCTAAGATCTATTTTGGGCTATTTAAATCTGGGCCACGTGATCTGAGTTGGACGGTGGGGATCGAGGCGCGATGAATGATCGTTGGCTCCTGTTAGGGTGGGCGTGACCGCTTGCGTGTCGCAGCGAGGCATCGCCGAAGGCGAGCGCGCCAGGAGATTCCTAGGGGTTTGGGGCAGCCGAGTTAGGCTAGTGAGATCGAGGGTGGCGTGGCGAACACTCTGGTGGTTACCTAGTTGGGGCGGGATGGCCAAAGGTGGGAGAACAGTGGTAGGGTAGCTTGGTTGGGGTAGAGGTTGCTCCGATGAGCGATTCCACATATGAAGGGGGCGAATCCATGATGGATTAAGGCGGGGAGGGTTGTGCGAGGCTCAGCGAGAGCTCAAGGGTGTAGACCTGGGCTACAGCCGAAGGGTCGATGGTGTTGTGCCATGATGAAGCCAAACAACCGCATGAAGTTGGACTCTAGTGAGCGATTCGATGACAAGAAACATGAAAACAAGTACATGAGTGAGCTGGGATGGTTCCTTACAGTGAGAGAAAGCTCGAAGTTCACTTCTAGATGGCAGGGCATGATTGTAGCTTCGACACAACAACAATAAATGAAAGGAACATGGATGCCTAAGAGGGGCGAATTAGGACTACTTATATTTTTCTTGCTCTAAACTAGGTCAACAATAAATCTCTTAAACCAAACGTATGCAAATAGAAAAACAAGAATGTGCACTATGGTTTTGTCTAAATGTTACTATCTCAACCAGAAATGGTGTTATGCAAACTAAGTTCCAATCCTAGCAACTAGCCTATGTTCTAAACTAAGAATGCTAAAGATTGCTACTTAAGTAAGCAATAAATGTGGAAGCTTAAAGGGAAAGGTAGAGATGCAAACTTCCATTGACGCTTCGATATATTTATCGAGGTATCTAGAACTGCGCAAGGTTCTAACTAATTCTCGTTCGTGCCCCTACGCAAAGGAAAGCGAACGCGAGGGCCAAGCGCCCAGAAAGGTAACTCTGTAGAGAGTCACGAGGCTTCTCCACACGTAAGTGATGCTCTACTTTCGGCATCCTCTCGGACGCTCCCTGCCGTCTTCACTATTGTGACACCCAAAATCCTATTTTGGGATTTATAAAAGTTTCACTAAAGTGAATCGAGTTAAAATGTATTTTAGTAATAGATTATTTTCTTTATGAAGTATGATTCCCTAAAATAATAAAAAAAACATCGGTTGTTCAAAATTTAGATTTAAAACTTTGGAACTGGAAATTAAAGTGGAATACTCTCATGAACTATATAAATATAATCACTTTTTAGTAACTTTCCCTAAATATAGTGAAGAATATTAATTTTTGATACACTTTAAATTGGATATACCTTCAAGAATAATAAGTTTCTAAAATAAATTATAGGTGTGTATTTCTTAGTTAAGCACTTGGCTTAAATAAATAATTAAACTAATAAATAAACAAATAAGTAAAGTAACTGTTAAAAAACTTTGCATCATGATGGGATTATTTTGTTTATTGCATCTAAATTGGAGTTTGAAATTCAAAACCTACACTTGAATTGAATTTGGAAATTTGAATTTGAGAACAAAACACAAATAGAATGAAAAAAGGAGAAGTTACCAGCACCATGGGCCGAATCTATCCAGTCCACCTTCCCACACATCCGCGCCGACCCATCCTAGAAGAAGCGCCACCGACGCGTGGGGCCCTCGCATCAGCCAATTGCGCTCCCGCCTCTCTCGCATTGTCGCCAACTTGTGGGGCCCGGGCGTCGGAGTTATCTTCTCCATTGAACACCTGGGCATGATCGCAACAAGCCAACACGGTTCGATCGGAGTCCAATCACCAACGGACCATCGCCAGCCTCGCCTTGGTGTATAAATACCGAGGTGCCGCACCCCCTTTCTGTTAGAAATATAGGTATTTTCTATATCATTTTAATTTCATATATTAACATTATAATGATGATATATAAAAGATGATTAATCATAGAAATCAGAATATCAAATATATCCATAACAATATGGATCATGAGAACATAAAACATATGAATCATATAAATATAATAAGCATATAAACTGACGGAACAATTGAAAATAAACAGATAGCAATATAAACAGCATGACTATAAAATTAAAACAAACAGATATAACATATTACTAGCATGAACAGATATTAGACATGTCATGATATGATACGACAGAATAAATTGCATAAATTCATGGCTATATATGAAACAGTAGAGATGGACAACATATATAATCTGAAAAACGTAAAACAATAAGGAGATGAATTGATCATACCCTCCCATGCGCTCCGATGATCCAGATCCTTGTCCAACTTCTCTTGTCATGCCGTACGGGATGAATACGCCATGAAGAAGAAGATGTTTACCAGAATGTTGTTTGGGCAGTCGCGTAAACGCTCCCCAAAAACCTAATTGTCGATCCCCCGTACAACGTCTCGAACGGCAAGGACTTCGGAGGCACCTGCCCTCTCGCTCCTCTGTGCGCGCAGAGTTACGAGATGAAAATAACCACTCTTGTGGCTGGACAGTGATTCTGAAATGGTTCTGCTCTTGTTCCATGTGACAGGCATCTCCCCTACTTAACCTTTCGCGGAAGGGAAGATGAAGGAGAAGGGTCTCGCATGTGGCAGATCAAGAGACGGGCAACTGAAAGGTTTAACCCGGAGTTGAAACTCCCGCGGTTAATGAAAATTAACACAAGCACACCACGCCCGCTCGCCGCCTGCCTGCCACGCCACGCCACGCCCGGCCCGAGCCCGGCCCGGCCGGCGGCGGCGCGCGCGCGTGTGGCACGCCTGGTTCGTTTCTTGACTTCTCAAATTAAGTGGAATAATTCCCACCATATAAGTCAAGCCAACGACCCTTAGACTTCCAATATAGTACTATTGGTATTCTCCACCATTACACACCATAGAGTTTATAGAATAAATGGGTCAAGCCCATAAAAGATCCAACAATCCCCACCAAACTCTAGGGTTTGTAATGATGAAGTATCAGAATCATAATCCTTTGATATACCAGTGTTTCGATGGAGACTGTTAAGTTGAACATCCATCTAGAATATAAGTTTCACTCATTCACAACTCAACAATGGACTAGGCCTTGAATTGACAGTTTTATGCGAGATAAGATTCACTCAAATCATTTACTGATACTAGGCTGCAAAAGGGCATCCCCGCTATTTAGAAGCATATAAGTCACACTTCAGTGCCTTTCATGAGTATTTAGGGATTACCCAAGTCCCATAGACCGTGACCGGTAGTCTGACTCATATAGGTGTATTCCTCAGAAGATGTTCTGTAGGACAACATCTCACCTTTATAAGACTCTTGGAATACATTAAGGTAAATACCATACTGCCTTACAGTTAGGAAAGATGTGCATCAGAAATGAGTTAAGGAATGGATCTTTCCTCACAATCTACTACTAGCTTGTTTCTCCACTCTACTTCACGGGATCTCCGATCACATAGAGCAGGTTACCACTATAGTAGATTTCACATGGGTCTCATACCCATTTCTCTCGATGCACTTCCTATCACATTGCGTGACAGACCCTTAGTGAATTGATCTGCCAGATTATTCGATGTGTGGACATAATCCACCGTTATAACTCCAGAGTTTTTCAGCTTTCTAACAGATTTTAATCTCCTCTTAACATGCCTTGTAGACTTCATATTATTCCTAGAACTGTTAACCTTTGTAATCATCGTTTGGTTGTCACAGTTCATGGAAATAGCCGGTATCGGTGTTTCAACTACCGGTAAATCCAATAGGAAATCACGGAGCCACTCGGCCTCAGCCCCAGCAGTGTCTAATGCTGCGAGTTCTGCTTCCATTGTAGACTTCGTTAAGATAGTCTGCTTGCAGACTTCCAGGAAACAACGCCACCTCCAAACAGAAACATATATCCGCTTGTGGCATAAAGCTCATCAGCATCAGAAATCCAGTTGGCATCACAATAACCTTCCAGCACTTTTGGGTTTCCAGTATAATGAATACTGTATGTCATAGTACCTTTCAAATACCGCAACACTCTCTCAAGAGCACGCCAGTGATCATCTCCTGGTTTTGACACAAACCGACTCATCTTACTCACAGCATATGAGATGTCCGGCCTTGTTGCACTTGCAAGGTACATGATCGAGCCAATGATCTGGGAGTATGTCAATTGATCCTTTGCTATTCTCCGATTCTTTCTCAATAGCATGCTAGAGTCATAAGGTGTTGGAGCAGGATCACAGTCACTAAAACCAAAGCGACTTAATACCTTTTCCACATAATGAGATTGTAACAAAGTTACCCCACCATCACCTTCTCTAACAAGCTTGATGTTTAGAATGACATCAGCTTCTCCCAAATCTTTTATTTCGAAGTTGCTCGATAGAAGATTTTTAACTTCCTCGATCACATTGAGATTTGATCCAAAGATCAAGATGTCATCAACATAAAGGCACAACATATCAAACTCACCCCCACCATACCGATAATATACACACGTGTCAGCTTCATTTACAGCAAAACTAGCAGCTTTAAGAGTATTATCAAACTTTTCATGCCATTGCTTAGGTGCTTGTTTTAGGCCATACAATGATTTTATCAACCTGCACACCTTGTTCTCTTGACCATCCGCAATGAACCCTTCTGGCTGATCCATGTAGATCTCCTCATCCAACTCTCCATTTAGGAAAGCTGTCTTAACATCCTCTGATGAATGATAAGACCATAAGAGGCTGCCACAGCTATTAATGTGCGAATCGTAGTCAATCGAGCAACTGGTGAGTAGGTATCAAAGAAATCTTCACCCTCTTTTTGAGTATATCCTTTGGCCACAAGCCTTGCCTTGTACCTCTCGATTGTACCATCAGGCCTAAGCTTTTTCTTGAAGTTCCATTTATAGCCTATAGGTTGACAACCATAAGGACGGTCAACGACCTCCCAAGTTCCATTAGACATAATAGATTCCATCTCACTCCTTACTGCTTCCTTCCATAAGTCAGCATCAGGAGAGGAATATGCCTCACTAATGGTAGTTGGTGTGTCTTCCATAAGGTACACTATAAAGTCATTACCAAAGGATTTTGCAATCCTCTGTCTCTTGCTCTTTCGAGTGACTATAGTGTCATCCTCCTCACGGATGTGCGCGTAAGAATCCTCAGCATGATCTATAGGAATAGACAGTTCGTGCTCATAGGGAATTATAGTCTCATGACTTGTATCACTAGGAGTATTCTTCATGGGAAACACATTCTCAAAAAATGTTGCGTCTCTTGATTCCATGATAGTATCAACATACATATCAGGCACATCAAATTTTATAATTAAGAACATATACCCAATGCTGTGAAAAGAGTACCCAAGGAATATACAATCAACAGTTTTAGGCCCAAGTTTACGCTTTTTGTTGATTGGCACATTCACTTTAGCCAAGCAACCCCAAGTGCGCAAATATGATAGATTTAATCTTCTCTTTTCTCATTCCTCAAATGGTGTCATTTCTTTGTTCTTTGTTGGAACTCTGTTCAGGACATGACACGCTGTCAAAATCGCCTCACCCCACCATGCCTTGGATAATCCCGCTGTACTCAACATGGCATTCACCAAACCTGTTAGAGTGCGGTTTTCCTTTCAGCAATCCCATTGGATTGTGGTGAGAATAGCGGTGTCCTCTCATGAATAATACCATGTTCCACGCAGAACTCATCAAAAACATTAGAGAAATATTCTCCACCTTGATCGGACCTTAACCGTTTTATTTTCCTCTCAAGTTGGTTCTCAACTTCAGCTTTATAGGTCTTAAAGTAATTAAACGCTTCATCTTTTGTTTTTAAGAGATACACATAGCAAAATTTGGTGGAGTCATGTATAAAAGTGAGAAAGTATCTTTTACCACCTTTTGTCAAAATTCCATTCATCTCGCATAGATCAGAATGAACAAGTTCTAGATGTGCCAAATTCCTTGCCTCAGCAGCCTTGTGAGGCTTGCGGGGTTGTTTTGATTCAACACACACATGACACTTAGACTTTTTGACCAAGTTAAATTAGGAATTAGATTTAGATTTGCTAACCGCATAAGACAGCCAAAGCTTGCATGACAAAAACGTGAATGCCATAAATCTGACTCATCAGAAAAATTAACAGAATTCACCAGTTTATTACACACATCATGCAGTGATAAGCGGAACAAGCCTCCGCAGTCATATCCTTTACCAACAAAAGTACCATGTTTCGACACAACACATTTATTAGACTCAAGAACAACTTTGTACCCATCTCAACATAGCATAGAGGCACTGACGAGATTCTTCTTGATAGAGGGCACATACTGCACGCTCTTCAATGGCACCGTCTTTCCCGAAGTAAACTTCAGAATGACCGTACCAACACCAAGAACATGAGCACACGACCCATTTCCCATTAACAAGGCGCCAGACCTCCCGACCTGGTAGGAGTAGAACATAGAGGCATCAACACACACATGAATATTGGCACCACTATCCATCCACCACTCAGGTGAATTACAAACTGAAAGAACAAATGGTAAAGAATTACCATACCCAGATGTTCCATCTTCAGTTTCAATGGTTACAACATTAGCTGATTTCTTGTCCTGTGTGAACTTGCGATCAGGGCACTCTCTAGCCCAATGTTGATCACTGCCACAGACAAAGCATCCTCCCTTTCCCTTGTTGTTGTTGTTCTTCTTTTTAAATTGTGCTGTTTGAACATGTTTATTTGTGTTCTCTTGTTTGTTCTGGTTTTTCTTCTTGTTAAACTTGCGGAAGTTTCTCTTTTGCACCACATTAGTAGTAGAGGTCTCAACACCTTTTCCATTGTCCTTTGTTCTAGCCCTTTCCTCAACATCAAGAGTACCAATGAGCTCTTCCACATTGAACTCTTGTCTCTTATGTTTGAGAGAGGTAGCAAAGTCCTTCCAAGAAGGTGGCAACTTAGCGATTATACCGCCAACCACAAACTTGTCAGGCAAAGGATAAGGAAAAAGCTCAAGTTCCTTAGCTAGTGCCTGAAACTCATGAGCATGTTCCACTACAGATCGGTTCTCAACCATCTTGTAGTCATACAACTGCTCCATGAGATACAGCTCGCTACTAGCGTCAGTAACTCCAAACTTTCCAACAAGTGCGTCCCACAGCTCTTTCCCTGTAGGAAGGATGATATAGCTTTTCTGGAATTTTGTATCAAGTGGGCTAATTACTGCTCCTCGAAAGAGGTTGTCTTCAGCCTTAAACTTAGCCTCATCCTCAGGAGGTAAGTTGGCAGGCTTGCCCTCAGCGGCATGATAGCAAGACATTGCAGTAAGCCACAATTCCATCTTAGCTTTCCAAATCAAGAAGTTTTTACCATCAAAAGGATCAGGCTTTAGCACAGCAGCAAAACCTCTGACAGAAAAATGCCCAACATTAGGTTTTTGGATTGTTAGAAATATAGGCATTTTCCATATCATTTCAATTCCATAAATTAACATTATGATGATGACATATAAAAGATGATTAATCATAGAAATCATAATATCAAATATATCCATAACAATATGGATTATGAGAACATAAAACATATGAATCATATAAATCATATAAATATAATAAGCATATAAACTGACGGAATAATTGAAAATAAACAGATAGCAATATAAACAGCATGACTGTAAAATTAAAACAAACAGATATAACATATTACTAGCATGAACAGACATTAGACATGTCATGATATGATACGACAGAACAGATTGGATAAATTCATGGCTATATATGAAACAATAGAGATGGACAACATATATAATCTGGAAAACGTAAAACAATAAGGAGATGAATTGATCATACCCTCCCATGCGCTCCGAGGATCAAGATCCTTGTCCAACTTCTCTTGTCATGCCGTACGAGATGAAGACGCCAGGAAGAAGAAGATGTTTACCAGAACGATGTTTGGGCAGTCGCGTAGACGCTCCCCAAAAACCTAATAATCGATCCCCCGTGCAAGGTCTGGAACGACAAGGGCTTCGGAGGCACCTGTCCTCTCGCTCCTCTGTGCGCACAGAGTTACGAGATGGAAATACCCACTCTTGCGGCTGGACAGTGATTCTGAAATGGTTCTGCTCTTGTTCCAAGTGACAGGCATCTCCCCTACTTAACCTTTCGCGAAAGGGAAGCTGAAGGAGAAGGGTCTCGCATGCGGCAGATCAAGAGACCAGCAACTGAAAGGTTTAACCCAGAGTTGAAACTCTCGCGGTTAATGAGTGCTAAAAATTAACACAACCAAAGGTTTAACCCGGAGTTGAAACTCCCGCGGTGCGGTTAATGAGTGCTAAAAATTAACACAACCAAAGGTTTAACCCGGAGTTGAAACTCTCGTAGTTAATGAGTGCTAAAAATTAACACAACCACCCCACGCCCGCTCGCCGCCTGCCTGCCTGCCTGCCTCGCCTCGCCACGCCCGAGCCCAGCCTGGCCGGCGGCGGCGGCGCGCGCGCGCGTGTGGCACGCCTGGTTCGTTTCTTGACTTTTCAAATTAAGTGGAATAATTCCCACCATATAAGTCAAGCCAACGACCCATGGACACCAGTTTAGGTAGGCTTGATTCTAATCTAGGCCCTAGATCCGTGGATGGATGGCCCACGTTCGTGCACGTTAGGCAGCCGTGGAATATTTCGTCGAGGGTCCCTGAACTTCTGGGTATTTAACGCGCAATCTGCTCCTAAGTTAAGATCCTTACTTACGAGTCCTATTCTTTCATTTCAGACCCTGTCTTTCATATGAATAGGTCCCACAATCCCTGAATTAATGAAATAAACAAAATTAAATATATAAAGTAGTTTTTGTATAAAAATATTTCTAAACACCTAGAAAATCCATAACTTGCTCATTTTAACTCGGATTTTAGTGGTTGTCAAACCTACGATCTCGTAACGACACGTATAATGTTCTTACATTGTTTGTTACATGTTTGGTGTAATATTATTTTAAGTATTGTTTGCCTATCTATATGTTTGGTGGCGAATAGAAGCGAGGTTGTGAGGAACCTAAGGCTCTACTTGGAGAAGTACATGGAGTTTGCACTAAAAAGTCAAGTTGTGTCCTTGATCACTTTCTTTAACTTAATAATGTTCTGTTAATCACCTTGGCACAGTTGGGTTAAGCTGATGGGACCTAATAGGTTACCCTAGTTTTGTTTTACCATACACCTTGCATACAAATGAACTATTAGATAGCTTTGCTATGCTCTACCTGGTTTTGGGTGTTGTGTTATAACTGAATCATGATCATGCTTTATTGCTATTATTGGATTATTTGTTACACATGATAAGATCATTTTGTTAACAACGGACGCCCTTGGCTGATTAATTAGGAAAGCTACCGTGAGT
The DNA here is from genome assembly GCF_902167145.1 of Zea mays. Taxonomy (NCBI): domain Eukaryota; kingdom Viridiplantae; phylum Streptophyta; class Magnoliopsida; order Poales; family Poaceae; genus Zea; species Zea mays. Next base: position 236,279,823 of record NC_050097.1, on the reverse strand, counting down.
TAATCCTTTTCCGAAAGGGGCAAGCAGGGTGGAGAAGCTGCTAGGTACATGGAGGTCCTCGGGTCGATCTGTCTATGATAGCTTTCTGGACGAGAGACTTCTATATTGCCTTCGGCCTGGAAACCGTAGCAGATTCTCTCATGCTAGTGAAACTTTGGAAAGGCCTCATAGTGAGCCCTTGCCTACTCATCTTGGTAGTGTTTAAGGGTTTGCACAACCCGAGGCAAATAAGGGATCGCGACTTATGGGTAAACATGTGCAACCTATGCAGAGTGTAAAACTAGTATATCAGCCGTACTCACGGTCAAGAGCTCAGGACTCTTGCATGATTAATTTATGAAATTAAATTTAATCTGTTATTTGCATTGAATTGTGGGATTTATTATTAATTGTGATCAATTATTTAAATTAGGTTGATATATACTTGTACTTAGTAATTGCCAATAAAATTTTGACCAACTTATTAAAATCAATACTCAGCCTTAACTATTTTCTTTGGTAAGCCTTACACTACACATGAGCCCTAAGTGAGCTCATGCATATTATTCTCTACACTTGATGAGCAATGAACATATGTGAGCTCACCCTTATTATAATCACACCAGGTCAAGAATAGGTACCGCAAGATGAGGAGCATGAATGATGCTACAACGAGTTCGGAGAGGTCTAGGCCGTTGTTTCTCAATCAACTATGGTTGCGGAGGATCGTTGTCACCATATGGTGTAATTTATTATTTTTATTGTACAGAACTTCTATTATATAATAAATATGTGATATTTATTTTTGTACCATAAGTCATCATATGTGTGCGACTTGATCTTATCGCACATTTAAGACACACCTAGATTTGCCCTTAAATCCGGATGTAATAACTATCAATAAGCTTTCGGTTGTAAAATAAATGAACCTAGAAAGTGGGTGCAAGAAAAACGACATCCGGTTTATTGCTTAGATTGCCATGTTTGACATACTTGACGGAATAAAAATCGTAGAAAATCATAAATCCAAAATAGCAGAGAAACTCATGACCCTTCGTATTTGGGCTCGTCACGGGTGTAGTAAATCCAAAAAAAAAATTTACTGTTTTTAGTAGAATCTAGCTACGAAAATATTGTCTATACATTCTACAGGCCATAATAGTGGGCTAAGAAGGCCTAGAACTCGATAGTTACGGTACCTCGGAAAAACAAAAAAAAACAGTAACCTATAGCTTACGGAAAACAGTGAAAACATAAAAATCGGGTATGAGATATTAAAAATCTAAAGCTGATACTATTTATATTAATAATAAGTTATAGATATAAATTGCATGGCTTTACAGGCAATTTGTTATTTGCGAACACAAATAATACCGAATATTTCATATATTTTTTAATATGAATGTAGAACTATAGAGAAAATATATAGAAAATAAATACGGATATAGAATGTTTAGGAGAGAGAGAGGACGAACTGATGACGGACGCCAGTAGTTGGTCCGTGGACCCGTGAGACCATGGTCGAGTCTCGGAGTCAGAGAGCCAAGGGCACGGCCGTCGCAGGCTGTCCTCCGAGTAACTATATAAAGGGGGCTGGGGCAGGTGGCTCCACCACCGGTTTTCTTCTCCCTCGTCGCAGGCCGCAGGAAGAAGCAGCCCTCCAGTCCATCCGCAGGCAGGTAAGCATCCGCAGCCCTCGCGCTCGGGTGGTCCGCGCGGGCCACCGACCGACCGACGAACCTCGCAAGTCGCAACCGCCGCCGCCGCCATGTTCCCGCCTCCGGCTCCCGTGATCCCGGCCCCGGCGATGGTGGGCCGCCTCCAGTTCGTGTCCGTGGGCGCGTCCAACTTCGCCACCGAGATGGACTTCATCGGCTCTCTGCTGCCCAGGTTCCGCTACATCGCGATAGACGCCGAGTACCCTGGCACTGTGCACGGCGCGCCCGCGGGGGCCGGGCTGTCCCCGGCCGCGCGCTACTACGCGGTCGTGAAGGCCAACGTGGAGGAGCTCCCCGTCCTGCAGCTCGGGCTCACCATCTGCGACGAGGAGGGCAACCTCCCCGTCGTCATGGACGTGGACGGCCTCCCGCTGCAGATCGCGTGGGAGTTCCACTTCTCCGACTTCGACGTCGCCCGCGACCCGCACTCCGTCGAGTCCGTCAACTTCCTGAGGGCGCAGGGCTTCGACTTCGTCCGCGCGCGCGCGCACGGCGTCGCGTCCGCGGACTTCGCGGGCAAGCTCGCCGCCCTGCTGGCGTCGGTGCCGCGCTGGTGCCAGCCGCCGGCGTGGGTGGCGTTCGGCGGCGCCTTCGACTTCGCGTTCATGGTCAAGATGCTGTCCGGCGGCCAGCCACTGCCCGAGAACCCACAGGACATGGTGGCGCGGGCGAGCGACCTGCTCCGTGGCCCCGTGTTCGACGCCAAGTACATGGCGGAGCACTGCGGCCGCCCGGAGCTGTGCGTTGGCGGGCTCAGGACCGTGGCTGCCATCCTCGGCGTGCCCCAGCTCGACCCGGCGCCGCCGAGCCTTGCGGGCCCCAAGAGCCACACCGCCTGCCGCATCTACTACAACGTGATGAGGATGCTCGAGCACGATGGCGCCGGCTATGACGGCCTCATCGATGGCCTCTACTGATCGAGGAGCATTGCCGTGCATGCATGCCACCGTACTACTGGGTCGCATAAAATAATAATAGCTCCTGCTAGACGACTGTGTGTAGGAGTAATACTGTGATCTACTCCTATGTTATTACATCGTCTATATTTCGTTTCCGGACTTGTTAAACTTGCACCATGATGGTCGTAATAATATTTATTATACATACATACTGTCTGCTGCTTCAAATTTCACTTGGATATATTTGTTTTAGCATGCATATGCAACCAGATTTCTATTTTGTTTTGGCTCAGAGCCCTAATATATGTATCAGTGTTGTTGTCGCCTTGCGTTTAGTTACCACGAGTTTCTCCAAACAGCACGACTGAGATGAACATTTAATTTTTCAAATTAAGGATAAACAGCTCACTGAAGTAGATGTTACATAGGTCGTGCAGCAGGAAACCAGCAAAAAAATGTATGGCAAAGAACATATATAGCAACAAGCCCTCTTGATCAGTGGCGATCTTGCGCTGCCCTCTTCATCTGTGCATGGGACGAAAAATGTAAGGTTGCATATGCATGGTCCTTCTTATTACCATGCATATTAATTAACCCTCTACATATAGGTGTCATGACCACTGGTATAAAATGACTCTATGTCTGCGGTGCGTATTAATTTCTACAGGCGGTTTCAGTTACCGAGCGTCAGTGGAAGTAAAATGACGGTTTTGACTCAAGGTCTGCACATATTTGCACCGGTGGTTTGTTTAAAAAAACCGCCTGTAATGTTTCGATATCACAATGCTATGGGTTTGTATGTAGCGATTCCAAAATTAATTAATACGACGTATCCGACTCTCGCTCTTTAATATTTTTTGATATGTTTTATTTTTTTCATCGACAATCGCACATTATCTAAAAAGTCGTCAACACATTAATTATTAGAATGGATTCTTCTAGTAGAGTTTAACTAGAAGGAATAGATTGTTTTCGATTCTGTGATATCAATGTGTTGTAGATTTCTTCTAATCTTCTAAAGACCAAGGCTACTATTCTCGGCATGTCGTAGGTCAACCCGACGCAGACATGCCTTGTAGCTCCCAAGAGCCACACCATCTACTGCATCTACAACTTAATGAGGAAGGTTGTCATGAGGGACGGCCATGGTGGCGCCTCTTATGATAGCATCATTGATGGCCTCTACTGATAAGATTAGGATTACATGCTACTAGGTTGCATAAAAAATAATAACTATGTAGCCCCTCCATCTGATAAAAAATATTATTTTTACTTTCATGTCAAAAATAATAGTAACTATGTATGGAAAAGAACATAGCAATAGTCCAGCAAAATATCTAAATCAACTACACTGCTAGCTCGAGCACTGAGTTAAGGCATAATCAACAACGATCTTGCGCTGGTCTCTTGATTTGTGAAATCAAAATTGTAAGGTTGTATATGCAAGGTCATTCTTACCATGCATATTAATTACCGGGTATGTTTTTCTTGTGTTAAATTTGCTGTGTGGATGACTATTGAGTTTGATTGGTGTGCATTCATCGCCAACCAACACCTCCTCTACTGGTGTTATATGGAAAAATAACCAAGACCATTGCATAGAGTGTTTTAATTATGGTAAATTCTAGCCAATGTTAATATCTTAACATCTCATGCTCTCCAACGTTAATGTTTCGATATCGCAATGCAATGGGTTTGTACGTAGCAATTCCATGAATAATTAATATGAAGTATCCAACTTTTGCTCTATATTATTTTTGATATGTTGTATTTTCCTCTTCGACAAACACACATTATCTCAAAAGTCGTCAATACAAATTAATTATTAGAATGGTTTCACCCAGTAGAGCTTACCTACAAGGAATAAATTGTTTTTTATTCTATATCAATATGTTGTAGATTTCTTCTAATCTTTTAAAGACCATGGCTACTATTCTTGGCATGTCGCAGGTCGATCCAATGCAGCCATGTTTTGTAGCTCCTAAGAGCCACACCGCCTACTACATCTACAACTTAAGAGCTAGTTTGGAAACCCAAATCTCCTTGGGATCCCCAACGCAGCCATGCCTTGTAGCTCCTAAGAGCCACACCGCCTACTACATCTACAACTTAAGGGCTAGTTTAGAAACCCAAATCCCCTTGGAATCTCCCTCATTTCCTAGGGTGAGCAATCACTAGGAGTGACATTTGAATAATAAATTTAGTTTTATGTGGGGGGTTTTCCCTCCCTAGGTTTAGCCCCCCTTGCTCCCAAACTAGCCCTAATGAGGAAGGTTCTCGTGAGGGATGACCATGATGGAGCCTCCTATGATAGCCTCATCGACAACCTCTAATGATAAGATTAGGATTACATGCCACCAGGTTGCATAAAAAATAATAACTAGGTAGCCCCTCTGATAAAAATATCATTTTTACTTTCTAAGAAGTAAAAAATTGTAAATATGTATTGCAAAGAACATAGCATCAGTCTAGCAAAAAAATCTAAATAGATCGCACTGCTAGCTCGAGCACTGAATTAAGCCATAATCAACGGCGATCTTGTGCTGCTCTCTTGATTTGTGGAACAAAAAATATAAGCTTGTATATGCAAGTTCCTTCTTACTAGGCATATTAATTACTGGGTATGTTTTTGCATGTGTTAAATTTGTTGTGGGAATGACTATTGAGTTTGATTGGTGTGTGTTCATCACTAACCAACGCCTCCTCTGCTAGTGTTATATGGAAGAATAATCAAGACCATTGTGTAGAGTATTTTAATTACAGTAAATTCTAGCCAATCTTAATATTTTGATATATTATGTTCTCCAACGTTAATGTTTCAATATCACAATGTTATGGGTTTACATGTAGCAATTCCACGAATAATTAATATGATGTATCCAACTCTCGCTCTATATTATTTTTGATATGTTGTATTTTTCTCTTCGATAGACACAAATTATATGAAGAATTGTCAATGCACATTAATTGTTAGAGTAATTTCGCCCAGTAGAGCTCATCTATAAGGAATAGATTGTTTTCTATCATGCGAAATCAATGTGTTGTAGATTTTTTCTAATCTTCTAAGAACCATGGCTACTATTCTCGACATGTCGCAGGTCAACCCGATGCAGCCATGCCTATAGGTCCCAATAGCCACACCACCATCTACAACTTAATGAGGAAGGTTGTCATGAGGGACAACGAGGTGGTGCCTGCTATGATGGCCTCATCGATGATGATCGCATGCCACCTGTTTGCACAAAAAATAATAACTATGTAGTCCCTTTGTCCAATAAAAATATTATTTTTAGTTTCTAAGAAGTCACATTTTTAGTTTTATATTTGGTACATAATTACTATCATTAGTGATATGGACACATCACACTTTCGAGTCGAGTGCACATGACGCTCCTCCAATTGTTATACAATGACCAATAACTAAAGCTCAAATACGCAATTAAATCTAGATTTGATCTAGTTCTTAAGCAATTAGATTGCTACCTAATAATGTTATCATACTTAAAACATCAGAGAGGAACATGAAGTACTTGAAGAGAGATGTGTAGATGGAGGAGACCAACAAGGACATCCAAGTCAAGCGGGAGACCTAGTCCAACATGAGTTTGAATCTGGCTCAGTCTCTAGGAACAGCTAGTAGCAAGAAGGATGTCCAATACACATATAGAGTCCATTTTTGATGATCCGCCTACGCATGACAACATAATTTCATAAGATAACCAATGGTGTTGGTTTAACATCAAAATTCCATCGAAGGTACTTGTTTTTACAAAAAGTGATTAAACTAGAATCAGAATTGTGAAATCGCATTTCAGAAGGTTATGCACATTTCATAGGCAATGTGGTGAAGCCCACAAGTTTAATGGCATTTGGGAGAATCCACTTCTCACTAGAGAAATTATCCAAATTTATCAATAAATGTTTGATGTAGTAAAAAACATGTAGTGAAAATGGATAAGATTTTATCAAATAAGGATAGTAATGGCACTACAAGTTGTAGCCAATAACTGATAGTGATACGATACATATAATTGCTTATTTGGCTTGCAATCATATGTGATGTATCACTACCATTTTTTTTGCTACAACAAGCAGTGATATTCTAAGATCACTTCTAGTTTTTATGGGCACTGGTAGTGTTACATTTAGTGAAAGGAGCTACGGACAACTAGAGGGGAACGGATAGCCTATTAAAATTCTCTACGGTCATAGCACTAGACATGTTGGTAAGTATAAAAGATAATCCTAATGGCCAATTTTTGCATTTTCTATTCATTTTAAAGCAATCATTCCTTCATAATTCTAATAGCAGGTTTAAATAAAACAACTAAAACATGAAAGTTACTAGAGGAATCAGCAATAACTAGTGAGCTACACAAGCAAAAGATCTGAACTACATACTCTACTCACTAGAGAGCTACTACTACACAAACAACTACATAAGCACAAGTTTTGCAATATAAATACAAGAATAAACCAACAAGTGCAAGTGATACATGAATTTATTCCAATGTCAACTTAATTTGCATTGAGGTGGATCCTATTAGATCACTGATTTACTAGCCATGCAAGCACACAAGCTCTACCCCTATGATTTGTCCACTAGTGTTAAGCTGGTAGGTAACCAAGAACCTCTGCAAGCCTCTTCAGAGTTGATCTTTGTGGAAATCTTATGGCAAGATCACAAAACCCCTCACAAAGCCACTGGTTGAATCCCCACACAATCACCAAGTAATGGTAAACTATCTCCACAAGCTCCAAACCGACAAGTGATGGCAATTACCAAGAGGATTTAGATATCCTCAGCGAAAATGACTAGCCTAGTGACATAAGAAGTAAACGCACTATTGCAATGCGCTAAAGCCTCTTCAATCTCACATGAATGAGATTTCAAGCTATACAAGTGAGTGAGAGGAGTTTTGGGATCTAGAGGGTTGTATCCATTTGTTGTAGTGGATGAGAAACCTCCAGAACTGAGCTCTCAACTATATATAGGGAGGGGTAAACTATTAAGTCTCGCCTTCCAATAGGCTATATACATGGTTGGTGATCTGACCACCTCGACCAACATTCTAATCATGAGTGACCAAAGGTCAACTATGACAGAGCCAACAACCACAATTTTAAATGGTCACATGTGCTCTTTTGTTTGGTGTTTATCTGGTGCGATCCACTAGATAAATTTGGTGGCACCCAAACATCTTAGTGTAGCAACACAAGAAGTGCAAGGTATCATTGAAAAAGTCCAAGCATAGTACCTAAGAAAGAAATATACATACAACCTTCAAAACCCATAGTGAAACCCATGTCATTACCACCCATTCTCTTTAGACCAACCTTTGTCATGGTCTAACCGCATGGTACCTAGATGGCTAGAGGGGTGAATAGCCTATAAGGATTATCCTACAATCTCATAAACCACCATAGCAAAGTTTGATTAATATAAAAATGGCATTCAAGCAACTACTTTGCACTAGAACCAATTTATCCTATGCCAGCCTTTAAACAATTCTAATAGTTAGGTCTTTAGTCTATGTTGATTAAGGCTAGCTACTATCAAGAGATATCAAGAAAATGTAATTATCACTAGTTACAATCTATACAATACTAGTTGATAAAATATCATACAATAAGTAAGTGAATGTAATTGCAAGAGTAAGTATAGTGAGCAAACCACATGGGGCAAGAGATGACACAAGGTATATCTCTGAGGCTCGATTCCTTGTCGACAACCTATGTCCTCATTATGGCGAGCCCAAGCTAGGTGGTTCAAGCACTAATTGGAATCACATGTCAAGCCCACACTTATGGCATAGTAAGAATTATACAAAAGGCACTCCACAAGCCATTATTTCACTTAAGTTGCAATTCACGAATCTCTCATGGGGAATGAGCACAAGAGCCTCTTACAATTGATTATCGGAGATTGCAACAACTCCATCAATAGCTACTCAACAGCCCCATGAACTCCAGGTCATCTAGGTGATGACAATAACTAAGAATAACAAGTGTATAACCAAACCAAGTAGCTCAACTAGTGCCACAAGATGCAACAACTATAAGCGATGCATGAAGAGCTCTCCAATCTCACATAAATGATGATCTACAAGATGAAGTGAGGGAAGTATGTTTCTCTAGCCTCAAGAGGTGTTCAAAAGTATATAGAGTGCAAGAATGATAGCCAAGACCGGCCAAGTGATCTATTTTTAGACCCACATTGAAATCATGTTTACCACTTGATGGGCTAAAATCAAGGGCACTGAACATGTCTGATGCATCGCTGGTTCCTGCAATGGACATGTCCAGTGCCTTCTATTCAAGGCAATGCCTTCCATTCAAGATACAACTATGAAGCCATTTGTTATTAGGCACCATTAATGATACGTTGTGTGGCATAGACAACAAACCCTATCAACCATGATACCACCTCGCACTTTGTCAAATAATCCTTTCTGGCCTTGATACAACCATCAAAATGGAGGAGATAATCACCAGACCCACCGTTAGAGGTCTACTAACCACAACACATGCTTGGGTTTGCTGCTAGACACGATATGAACATCCTAATGGGCACGCAATGTCTCCTATTCATGATACAACCATGAAATCGGTGGAGAGTACACATCCTTCATGATACATCTCATGGGCATGACCAATGAATTCTATTAGTCAAGATATAACCATCCGCTTTGGTAGATTGTCCCTACTAACCATGATACAACATCATGATACATTTCATAAATTTAGCTCATGTTATGCTTACGTCATGATTCTGAGAGCACCTAGAGGGGGGGTGAATAGGTGATCCTGTAAAAACTTGAAACTTAAAGCCACAAAACTTGGTTAGGAGTTAGCACAATAAAATCAAGTGGCTAAGGAGAGATCTTTGTGAAGCAAAATAGACATAGTGAGAACAAGCACAAGAGACACGAGGATTTATCCCGTGGTTCGGCCAAGTACAACACTTGCCTACTCCACGTTGTGGCGTCCCAACGGACGAGGATTGCACTCAACCCCTCTCAAGTGATCCTATGACCGACTATTGCCTACTTCACGCGCGGATTGCGCGACCGACCGTTGGCTCACCGGACAGTCCGGTGCCTCACCGGATAGACTGGTGAATTATAGTCGTACGCTGTTGACTTGGTTCCCGAGAGCAGCGACTTCGCCGCAGACGACTCACCGGACAGTCCGGTGCACCACCGGACAGTCCAGTGATTTAGCCGTACACCGCCGTTGAGACCCGAGAGCAGCCAGTTGACCAGACGCCAGCCTGGCGCACCGGACACTGTCTGGTGCACCACCGGACAGTCCGGTGCACCCAGACTGAGCAGAGTCTTGGCTGCTCGAGCCAAGTCTTTTCCAATTGTATTTTCTCTGATTCTAGCACTTAGACAAATATGTTAGTACACAAAAACCAATGTACTAAGTCTAGAATCATACCTTTGTGTTGACTTCGCACTTCTTTCACCATTTGGCATAGTTTCACACTTAAACCATTTGTGTTGGCACTTGATCACCAAAATACTTAGAAATGGCCCAAGGGCACATTTCCCTTTCAATCTCCCCCTTTTTGGTGATTTATGCCAACACAACAAAAAGCAACTAAAAGAAGTGCAACATCAATGTAAATGAGAACACAAATTTGTTTTGATTCAAATTTGGCATATTTGGATCATTCTTTGCCACCACTTGGTTTATTTTTGAAAATCAAACTCAATTTCCTATCTCTAAGTCAAACTCGCTTGTTGAGGCATAGAGAGAGGTATTCCAAGAGAAATTGATCAAGAATTCAAAAACTCCCCTTTTTCCCATAATCAAACATTCTCCCCACAAGAGACCAACTTTTGACAATAAGAGACAATAAGAGTATTTTGACAAACCAAAAGCTCTAATTCTATTATTTTCAAAATTCTCAAGTGGTAGTTGATCCATTTCTTGCTTTGGCCTTATTTTCTCCCCCTTTGGCATCAAGCACCAAAACGGGATCAATCTTGGCCCTTAAACCCCATTGCCTCACCAAAATCTTCAAATAAGAGTAAAAAGGCAATAAGGGTATTGAGATGAACTTGGAGTAAGTTACCCTCTCATCGGAGTGCAGTGGAAGTCTTGCATGGTCCAAGTTCACCTTTCCCTTTCAATCCACCTTTGAGACTAAATCAAGCCAGCTCAAACACATGGTTAGTCTCAAAGGGTCAAGTTGTAGCACATCTCCCCCTAAATATGTGCATCACTTGCAAATGGACTTGTGAGGTCCGGGGAGTGCTTGTACAACTTGATCACCATAAACAAAAAGCATTAAAGTGCATAAAGGAACATGATCAAGGGCATAAACACATGTATGCTATAAATCAATCCAAGTTCCGCGAATCTAAGACATTTAGCTCACTACGCAGCCTGCAAAAGGTCTTCTCATCTAAAGGCTTGGTAAAGATATCGGCTAGCTGGTTCTCGGTGCTAACATAAAACACTTCGATATCTCCCTTTTGCTGGTGGTCTCTCAAAAAGTGATGCCGGATGTCTATGTGTTTTGTGCGGCTGTGCTCAACAGGATTATCCGCCATGCGGATTGCACTCTCATTGACACATAGGAGTGGGACTTTGCTCAGATTGTAGCCAAAGTCCCTGAGGGTTTGCCTCATCCAAAGTAGTTGTGCGCAACACTGTCCTGCGGCAACATACTCGGCCTCAGCGGTGGATAGGGCAACGGAGGTTTGTTCTTAGAACTCCACGACACCAGGGACCTTCCTAGGAATTGGCACGTCCCTGATGTACTCTTCCTATCGACCTTACATCCAGCATAATCGGAGTTTGAATATCCAATTAAGTCAAAGGTAGACCCCTTTGGATACCAGATCCTGAAGCAAGGCGTAGCGACTAAATATCTAAGAATTCGCTTAACGGCCATAAGGTGACACTCCCTTGGATCAGATTGAAATCTAGCACACATGCATACGCTAAGCATAATATCCAGTCTACTAGCACATAAATAAAGTCAAGACCCTATCATAGACCGGTGTGCCTTTTGATCAATGGACTTACCTCCTTTGTTGAGGTCGACATGTCCGTCGGTTCCCATTGGAGTCTTTGCGAGCTTGGCGTCCTTCATCCCAAACCGCTTGAGCAAGTCTTGCGTATACTTCGTTTGAGAGATGAAGGTGCCATCCTTGAGTTGCTTCACTTGGAACCCAAGGAAGTAGTTCAACTCGCCCATCATCGACATCTCGAATTTCTGCATCATCACCCTGCTAAACTCTTCACAAGACTTTTGGTTAGTAGAACCAAATATTATGTCATTGACATAAATTTGGCACATAAATAAGTCACCATCACATGTCTTAGTGAAAAGAGTTGGATCGGCTTTCCCAACCTTGAAAGCATTAGCAATTAAAAAGTCTCTAAGGCATTCATACCATGCTCTTGGGGCTTGCTTAAGTCCATAGAGCGCCTTAGAGAGCTTACACACGTGGTCGGGGTACCGTTCATCCTCGAAGCCAGGGGGTTGCTCCACGTACACCTCCTCCTTGATTGGCCCGTTGAGGAAAGCGCTCTTCACATCCATTTGGTACAACCTGAAAGAATGGTGAGCGGCATAGGCTAACAAAATACAAATTGACTCTAGCCTAGCCACAGGAGCGAAAGTCTCCTCGAAGTCCAAACATGCGACTTGGCATAACCTTTTGTCACAAGTCGAGCCTTGTTCCTTGTCACCACCCCGTGCTCGTCCTGTTTGTTGCGGAACATCCACTTGGTTCCCACAACATTTTGCTTGGGACGTGGCACCAGTGTCCAAACTTCATTTCGCTTGAAGTTGTTGAGCTCTTCCTGCATGGCCAACACCTAGTCCGGATCTAGCAAGGCGTCTTCTACCCTGAAAGGCTCAATAGAAGAGACAAAAGAGTAATGCTCACAAAAATTAGCTAATCTAGAGCGAGTGGTTACTCCCTTGCTAATGTCACCCAAAATCTGGTCGACGGGATGGTTCCTTTGAATCATCGCTCGAACTTGAGTTGGAGGGGCCTGTGGTGCTTCTTCCTCTTCAACTTGGACATCTTGTGCTCCCCCTTGATCACACGCCTCTTCTTGAGGGACCTGTTCGTCATCTTGAGTTGGGGGATGCACCGTTGTTGAGGAAGAAGGTTGATCTTGCTCCTTGTGTTCCTGTGGTCGCACGTCTCCAATCGCCATGGTACGAATCACGTCCGTTGGAACATCATCCTCATCTACATCATCAAGATCAACTTGCTCTCTCGGAGAGCCATTAGTCTCATCAAATACAACGTCGCTAGAGACTTCAACCAAACCCGATGATTTGTTGAAGAATCTATATGCCTTTGTATTTGAGTCATAACCTAACAAAAACCCTTCTACAGCTTTGGGAGCAAATTTTGAATTTCTACCTTTCTTCACCAGAATGTAGCATTTACTCCCAAAAACTCGAAAATACGAAACGTTGGGTTTGTTACCGGTTAGAAGCTCATATGAAGTCTTCTTGAGGAGGCGATGGAGGTAGACCCGGTTTATTGCGTGGCAAGCCGTGTTCACGGCTTCCGACCAAAACCGCTCGGGCATCTTGAATTCTCCAAGCATCATCCTCACCATGTCTATGAGCGTCCTGTTCTTCCTCTCTACTACACCATTTTGCTGTGGTGTGTAGGGAGCGGAGAACTCGTGCTTGATCCCTTCCTCCTCAAGAAACTCCTCCATCTGCAGGTTCTAGAACTCGGACCCATTGTCGCTCCTTATCTTCTTCACCTTGAGCTCAAATTCATTTTGAGCTCTCCTTAGGAAGCGCTTGAGGGTCCCTTGGGTTTCAGATTTATCCTAGAAAAAGAATACCCAAGTGAAGCGGGAAAAATCATCAACAATAACAAGACCATACTTACTTCCCCCGATGCTGAGGTAGGCGATGGGTCCGAAGAGGTCCATATGCAATAGCTCCAGAGGTCTTGATGTAGTCATCACATTCTTGTGTGATGAGCACTTCCCACTTGTTTACCTGCTTCACAAGCTGCACAAGGTCTATCTTTTTCGAAATACACATTTGTTAGACCTAACACATGTTCTCCCTTTAGAAGTTTATGAAGGTTCTTCATCCCCACATGTGCTAGACGGCGATGCCACAACCAGCCCATGCTAGTCTTAGCAATTAAGCATGCATCTAGACCGGCCTCCTCCTTTGCAAAATCAACTAAATAGAGTTTGTCGTCTAGTACACCCTTAAAGGCTAATGAACCATCACTCCTTCTAAAGACAGACACATCTACATTTGTGAATAAGCAATTGTATCCCATATTACATAATTGACTAACCGATAGAAGATTATAACCTAGCGACTCTACTAAAAATACATTGGAGATAGAGTGCTCATTTGAGATGGCTATCTTGCCTAATCCTTTAACCTTGCATTGATTCCCGTCACCGAATATGATTGAATCTTGGGAATCTTTATTCTTGACGTAGGAGGTGAACATCTTCTTCTCCCCCGTCATGTGGTTTGTGCATCCGCTGTCGATAATCTAGCTTGATCCCCTGGATGCATAAACCTGCAAGGCAAATTAGGCTTGGGTCTTAGGTACCCAACTCTTGTTGGGTCCTACAAGGTTAGTTACAATAGCCTTAGGGACCCAAATGCAAGTCTTATCTCCCTTGCACTTTGCCCCTAATTTCCTAGCAATCACTTTCTTATCCTTTCTACAAATTGCAAAGGAAGCATTGCAAGCATGGTAAATTGTAGAGTGTTTATTACTTACATTCCTAGGTACATGAACAACATTTCTTCTAGGCATATGATAAATAACATTTTTCCTAGCCAATTTTCTACCATGCATAATAGAGGAACTTGAAGCAATCATGGTATGTGAATCAAAGGCATTATAACTTCTATCATAATGAACATTCCTGGAATGTCTCCTATCATCATACATGAAAGCATGGTTCTTTTGAGCATTATTAGCCATAGGAGCCTTCCCTTTCTCCTTGGCGGAGATGGGAGCCTTATGACTGGTTAAGTTCTTGGCTTCCCTCTTAAAGCCAAGCCCATCCTTAATTGAGGGATGTCTACCAATAGTATAGGCATCCCTTGCAAATTTTAATTTATCAAATTCATTTTTGCTAGTCTTAAGTTGAGCATTAAGACTAGCCACTTCATCATTTAATTTAGAAATGGAAACTAGGTGTTCACTACAAGCATCAACATTAAAATCTTTACACCTATTGCAAATCACAACATGTTCTACACAAGAGGTTGATTTATTAGCTATTTCTAACTTAGCACTCAAGTCATCATTGATACTTTTTAAGCTAGAGATAGATTCATGGCATGTAGACAATTCACATGAAAGCACTTCATTTCTTTTAACTTCTAGAGCAAGAGAATTTTGTGCACTAACAAATTTACCATGCTCTTCATATAAAAGGTCCTCTTGCTTTTCTAACAATTTATTCTTCTCATTCAAAGCATCAATTAATTCATTGATTTTATCAATTTTGGTTCTATCTAAACCTTTGAATAGACTAGCATAGTCTACTTCATCATCACTAGATTCATCATCACTTGAGGAAGCGTAAGTAACAGTATTACGAGTGCTTACCTTCTTTTCTCTTGCCATGAGACAGGTGTGGTGCTCATGGGGAAGAGGGATGATTTGTTGAAGGCGGTGGCGGCGAGTCCTTCGTCATCGGAGTCGGACGAAGAACAATCCGAGTCCCACTCTTTGCCAAGGTGTGCCTCGCTTTTAGCCTTCTTGTAAGTCTTCTTCTTTCCCCTCTTCTTCTCTTGATCCTGGTCACTATCATTATCAGGACAATTAGCAATAAAGTGACCAACCGCACTTGAAGTAGGAGCGCTTTCTCTTCGTCTTGTTCTTTTTGGGATGCTCCTTGCGACCCTTTAGCGCCGTCTTGAAGCGCTTGATGATGAGGGCCATTTCTTCCTCGTTGAGCCCCGCCGCCTCAACTTGCGCCACCTTGCTAGGTAGCGCCTCCCTGCTACTTATTGCTTTGAGAGCAACGGTTTGAGGCTCGTGGATTGGGCCATTCAACGCCTCATCAACGTATCTCGCCTCCTTGATCATCATTCGCCCGCTTACAAACTTCCCAAGTATTTCCTCGGGCAACATCTTGGTGTACCTAGGATTTTCACGAATAGAATTTACAAGATGTGGATCAAGGACAGTGAAAGACCTTAGCATTAGGCGGACGACGTCGTGGTCCATCCATCTCGTGCTTCCATAGCTCCTTATTTTGTTGACCAGGGTCTTGAGCCTGTTATATGTTTGGGTTGGCTCCTCCCCCTGATCATTGCGAACCTCCCTAGTTTGCCCTCCACCAACTCCATCTTGGTGAGCATGGTGACGTCATTTCCCTCATGAGAGATCCTAAGGGTGTCCCAAATCTGCTTGGCGTTATCCAAGCCGCTCACCTTATGGTATTCATCCCTGCACAATGACGCTAAAAGAACAGTAGTAGCTTGTGCATTTTTGTGAATTTGTTCGTTGATGAACATGGGACTATTCGTACTATCAAATTGCATTCCATTTTCTATTATCTCCCATATACTTGGATGGAGAGAGAACAAGTGGCTACGCATTTTGTGACTCCAAAATCCGTAGTCCTCTCCATCAAAGTGAGGAGGTTTACCAAGGGGAATGGAAAGCAAATGAGCATTGGAACTTTGCGGAATACGAGAGTAATCAAAAGAAAAGTTAGAGTTAACTGTCTTCTTTTTCTCGTAGTCGTTGTCGTCGTCGTCCTTTTGGGAAGAAGAAGACTCGTCGCTGTCGTCGTAGTAGACGATCTTCTTGATACACCTCTTCTTCTTCCCGTCCTTCTTCTTATGACTTGAGCCCGAGTCAGTGGGCTTGTCGTCTTTTGGCTCATT
Organism: Zea mays; assembly: GCF_902167145.1. NCBI lineage: Eukaryota > Viridiplantae > Streptophyta > Magnoliopsida > Poales > Poaceae > Zea > Zea mays. The sequence continues at coordinate 236,263,345 of NC_050097.1, read as the reverse complement.
GATGAAGGACTCCTTCTCCTTGTCGTTGATCACCATCCCCTTTCCCTTAGGATCCATCCCTTCGGCCGATTAGTCCCTTTCTTGAAGAGAACGGCTCCGATACCAATTGAGAGCACCTAGAGGGGGGGTGAATAGGTGATCCTGTAAAAACTTGAAACTTAAAGCCACAAAACTTGGTTAGGAGTTAGCACAATAAAATCAAGTGGCTAAGGAGAGCTCTTTGTGAAGCAAAATAGACACAGTGAGAACAAGCACAAGAGACATGAGGATTTATCCCATGGTTCGGCCAAGTACAACACTTGCCTACTCCACGTTGTGGCGTCCCAACGGACGAGGATTGCACTCAACCCCTCTCAAGTGATCCGATGATCGACTTGAATACCACGGTGTTCTTCTTTCTTTACTCTTTCCCGTTTGCGAGGAATCTCCACAACTTGGAGTCTCTCGCCCTTACAATGAGAATCAAAGTGAAAGCACTAGAGTAAGGGAGGGAAGCAACACACACAAATCCACAACAATACGCACACACACGGCCAAGACTTGAGCTCAAATGAATATCACAAGGTTCTCACTAGAACGGAGCTCAAATCACTAAGAATGTCAAACGAGTGCGCAAAGATGAAGTGTGAATGATCAAGAATGCTCAAAGTATGCTTGGTGTTCTCCTTCATGCGCCTAGGGGTCCCTTTTATAGCCCCAAGGCAGCTAGGAGCCGTTGAGAGCAATCCAAGAAGGCAATTCTTGCCTTCTGTCGACTGGCGCACCGGACAGTCCGGTGTACCACCAGACACTGTTCGGTGCGGATTTCTTTCCTATTCTGGCGCAGCCGACCGTTGGAGACTTGGAGCCATTAGCGCACCGGACACTGTCCGGTGCACACCGGACAGTCCGGTGAATTATAGCCGTACGCTGTTGACTTGGTTCCCGAGAGCAGCGACTTCGCCGCAGACGACTCACCGGACAGTTCGGTGCACCACCGGACAGTCCGGTGATTTAGCCGTACGCCGCCGTTGAGACCCGAGAGCGGCCATTTGACCAGACACCAGCCTGGCGCACCGGACACTGTCCGGTGCACCCAGACTGAGCAGAGTCTTGGCTGCTCGAGCCAAGTCTTTTCCAATTGTATTTTGTCTGATTCTAGCACTTAGACAAATATGTTAGTACACAAAAACCAATGTACTAAGTCTAGAATCATACCTTTGTGTTGACTTTGCACTTCTTTCACCATTTGGCATAGTTTCATAATTAAACCATTTGTGTTGGCACTTGATCACCAAAATACTTAGAAATGGCCCAAGGACACATTTCCCTTTCAGATTCGACCATGTGTAGATCATTATTGATGCTTATTTGTCATGACACAACATACCTAGATAGCAGTCCAAGCCTATTACATGATACAACTTCAACCTTATTAGTGGATGGTAGACATCCTTGGTGATACGTCCTATAGACTTAGGACTCGATGGCTAGTCGTCAGGATATGATCATCCGAACGAGCATGTCGAGCTTCCTATTCAAGATATTGCCTACAAGTCAGTGAACCATAGGTATCCTTCACACATGTTGTTCGAACTCAGCCCTTGATGCCTATTCATCAGGCCACCCCAGTCGACTGTATACCAGCAACTACATATGCTTTAGTGTGTAGCTAGGCCATCAAATGGAGGACATTATCACCAAACTTAGTGTTAGGGGTCTACGAGCTAGGACACACCCTTGTGTGTTTTGAGAATAAGTTAAAATTGACAACACATTCCTTGGACACTATTATGGGTCTAGTAGCCACTACACTTTCTTGGGTGTTGCCAGGCATGATACAGGAATTCTAGTGGGTAGGCAATGCCTCCCATTCTTGATACAACCTTAAATATAATGTGCTATTAGGAACAGTATGAACATTCTATGGGCAGGCAATGCCTCCCATTCAAGATACAATCTTGAAGCCGATTGATATTAGGCATCATTCATGGTATGATTTGTGGACATGTCCAAAAAATCCTACAATTGTGATACGACCTTCCACTTCTGCAAATCATCCCTATCAGCCTTTATACAATTGTCAAAGTGGAAAACATGATTGTTAGACTCACTATTAGGGTTCTACTAGCCATGACACATGCTTTGTTGTGCTACTAGGCATGATATGACCATTCTAGTGGGCATGCAATGCCTCCCATTCATGATATAACCTCGAAGTCGGTGGATAGTATACATCCATCATGATATGTCTTGTGAGCTTGACCAATGAATCTTATCACTTATGATACAACCATCCACTTTAGTAGGTTATCCTGATTGGCCTTTATACAACATGATACATTTGATAGATTTAGCTCCTATTGTGCTTGCATCATGATACAACCATATATAGAACATTGTTAATGCTTATCTATCATGGTACAAAATACCTAGATGGCAGACCAAGCCTATCGTTCATGGTATAGCCTCAACCTTGATGGATGGTAGGCATCCCTCATGATACCTCATGTGGACTTAAGCCTTAATGGCTAGTCATCATGATACAATCATTCCAACAGGCATGTCGTGCTTCTCATTCATGAAACCGCTTTGATATATCCATCAAAATGGAGGAAGCAATCACCAGACTTACTGTTAGGGGCCTATGAATAGGACACCCCTTGTTTGTTTTGTCAAGTAGTTAAAATGGATGGCACAATCCTCAGACACTCTATTAGGCGCTTATTGGCCATGACAAGCCACAAATACGCCCTTGGATGTGTTTCCAAATAGGTAAAGTGAATGCAACAATCCCCAAACTATATATTAGGGGCCTACTAGCCACAACGCATGCTTGAGTGTGCTGTTAGGCATGATACGACCATTTTAGCAGGCAAACAATGCATCCCTTTCATGATACAACCCTGAAGTTGGTGAACATTAGGCATACTTCATGATACGTCTTGTGGGCATGATCGATAATCCTATCAACATGATTGAGGTATCCACTTCGGTAGGTCGTTCATGTCAAACGTGATACACACATCAAATGCATTTCATGGTCTTAGATCCCGCTATGCTTACGTCATGATACGACTACATAAATAAGGATAACAATGCTTATTTGGCATGATACAACATGTCTAGATGGCAGACCACATGCCTATCATTCATGATACAACCTCAACCTTGGTGGATGGTAGGCATCCTTTATGATACGTCCTATAGACTCAAACCTCAAGGGCTAGCTACTCATCATGACATGATTAGTCCAACGAGCATGTCATGCTTCTCGTTCGTGATACTGTCTACAAGTTAGTGAATAGCATGCATCCTTTGTGACATGTCATTTGGACTTAGCCCATGATGCCTATCCGCCAGGTTGTCCTTGTTGACCACCTACTGGCTATGGCACATGCTTGGGTGTGTTGTTAGGGCATTAAAATGGAGGACATAATTGACAGACTCATTGTTAGGGGCCTTCAAGCTAGGACACATTATTGTGTGTTTTGCCAAGAAATTAAACTAGATGACACAATCCGCAAACACTCTATTAGGGGCCTATTGACCACAAAACGTGTTTGTGTGTGTTGCTAGTCATCATATGGACATTCCAGTGGGCACACAATGCCTCACATTCAAGATACAACCTCAAAGTCGGACGATAGTAGGCAACATTCATGATACAATCGTATCATGACACTACACTTGGACAATGGTGCCATCCTGGGCTTTTGAATTTGCAGATCGGGGTCTCGAAACATGCTAATTGGGCCACACAAGGTCACAATTATGATGGTTTGATAGTAACTTGATTCGTAGTTGTCAACTTTGGGCCTAGAATATAGGACCCATTTGTCTCCCCTGTGTCATCTGCTTCCTCACTCCCTCTGTCACTACTATTACTCTTTCCTACACCATTGTAGAACGAGCACTAGCACCAGCAGTAGCCCACCAACAACATCCAAAGCATCTCTGAGCAATAAAAGTAACACCACCTCTAAAGTGGTCATGGAAAGCCTATATGCATGCTCCCTCCTATCTTCCACATGTCTACCGAGCTTGTTCAGAGTTAAGGCCCGATGATGGCCACCCATGGGCGAGCTATGCTCCTTGCCTTCAATTTTGGTAGTGGCTATATTCATTCTTTGGCAGGCCTTTGTTGTATAGTATTATCTTAACTAGACCAAGGACAATGAGTGGTGTTTGGACGAGCATAGTATGGAGTGGGGAAGGAGTGAGAGAGGGATGACTTATGGGCCCATATGAGAGGTGCATAGTCAACAACTTGGACCTCATGTGCCTCGATTAGCAAGTTTGTGGACTTGGATATGCAACTTCTCAAGTTAGGGATCATGATAGCACAAACATGTAAATTGTACCTCGTGTGACCCGTTTACCAAGTTTGGGAACCTGATGTGGAACTTGGAAGGTTAGGGAGTTAGATGGCAATGTTGTGCAAATTTAGATACTAGATCCATCATTGCCATATTCATGTCACCATTGAGTTAGCATGCCACGTCAGCGTATGGGGGTAGATTGAAACTTGTTCGGATTATTATTAGAGAGCGGATTATTATTAGAGAGCCGCAACATGTTTAGTGACCCAAAAATCAAAAGTTCTAGATGACAATGCCTCTCAAGTTTAGGGACCAACCAAAGTATTTTACTCGAAAAGTTACTAGATATATATGTAGCAACAAATTTATACTTATTTACTGCTTTAGGCCTTGTTTGTTTCTATCGGATTGCAGCCGGAATCGTTCCAGCTAATCAAAGTTTATATAAATTAGAGAAGCAATCCGATTAGAAATCGTTCCGACTCACCAATCCGGCACAAACGAACAAGGTCTTACTGTAACCACAAGTGGGGGGGGGGGGACTTTAAAACCATGCATAGCAAATCTTGTTGTCCAATTGCTGGTTTAGCTAATCATCAAGCTGGTGCCGAGAGTTAGACTCGCCACACGCGTATGCATGAACAGCTGTGGTCATTTAGCTTTGAGGAAGAATTTCTCCAGGCATCAGAACATTGCCATGGCTACACGATGAGACTACCGCCGGCGGTGGAGGCAGAGAAGTGTCAGCCGTCGTCCCATCCTCCACAATGAACACTGCAGCCATGCCCATGGACAAATGGAAATCATAGTGGCAGTGCATGAACCACATCCCTGTACACAAACACAGATAGTTAGATCCATGCATCTGCATGCATCCAATACGTGTGATATGTACATTTCTCCCATTCCTCTGAAAGTACCTGGATTGTCGGCGACGAATCTGACGGCGGCCCAACCGAGGCTGGGGACGAGGACGGTGTTCCTCACCGGCGGGTCCACCAGGTTGTACCTCGCCACGTCCCTCGCCGCGTCGTAGTTCCCGAGCCCCTGGGCGAGCACGAACATGTCGTGCCCGTGCAGGTGCATGGGGTTGGAGTCGCCCTGCCACAGCGCCGTGCTCTGGAACACCAAGTCCACCACGGCCCCGTGCCGGAACCGCCGCACCGCCGTCGCCCTGCTCGTCGGCTCCAGCTCCTCCTCCTCGGGCCCCGTCGGCTGCAGCGCGCGGTCCGTGAAGTTGAACGCCCTCGGTGGCACGTCAGGGAGCCGGACCACCACCGCCACGTCGTCGTCGTCGTCGTCCACGCCGTTGCCGCTTCTGTTGCGGTAGTACGCGTCCAGCATCGGGGTCGTCGCCGCCGCGGGCGGCAGCTCGAAGGAGACGTTGTTCATGGTCGCCACGGTGATGGTCTCGTCGCTGTCCCCTCGCTCGCACCACCGCTGGCCTCGCCGCCGGCAGACGGACCCGAGCGCCAGCGCCACGAACATACGCTCGTCCGCCTGCGCCGACGGAACCGGTTGCCGGCGCAGGCTGGTCAGGTTGCCGCGGAAGTAGAAGGACGTCATCATGTCGTAGTCGTCCGGCATCTCGGGCGCCACAGGAGCGTCATCATCTGATGACGATCTCGGACGACGACGACGTGACGACCTCGGCGCGCCGCTGCTGTACGCCGTCGTGTACCGCACCGTGGCTCTGGTGGCGAACGCCGGGATCTGGGGGTCCGGCGGCGGCGTCAGGATGGGCTTAGCGACCATGTAGTACGACGAGGCGGGGCGCGCTGATGCGACCACCAGGGCGTCCACCGTCTCGCCGGGCGAGACGGCGAGGACGTCGGTGCGGTACGGCCTGACGTAGTTGGCGTCGCCGGCGACCACCGTGAACACGTGGCCGGCGATCCTGAGGTAGTACTCGGAGAAGAGGGCGGCGTTGACGACCCGTAGCAGGTACGTCTTGCCAGGCTCGACGTCCAGCACGTACCCGTCCTCCACGCCGGCCCCCTCGCAGGCGCGGAATAGGTCTCCAAGCTTGCCGTTGATGGTGGCCGCGCTGGGCTGGTCGTCGAGGTGGCCGTGCGCGAAGTCCCTGTCCATCTGCTCCAGGTCCGTCTCCCACCACTCCCCTATGACGATGGGGACCTCCGCGTGAGGCTTGGGAAACGGGTAATACGAGTCGTCGTCGGCGCGTCGTCTCGGCCGGATGATGAAGGCTCCGTGCACGGTGCCGCGGAGGCTGAAGACGTGCGCGTGCCACCACAGCGTCCCTTCCTGCCCGGCCACGTCGAACCGGTAGGTGAAGTTGTGGCCCGGCAGGATGGGGCACTGGGTGACCATTGGCACGCCATCGGCCCAGCAGTTCCGCTGCTGCTTCACCCCGTGCCTGCACAATCTTTTCTGTTTGAGATCGATCGAGCGAGCGAGCGAGAGGAGGAAGAAACAACGGGTCGGCTACCAGTGTATTGTCAGGTTGTGGGGCGACTGGTTCACGACGTGAACTGCCACGGAGTCACCTTCGGTGGCTTCTATCACCGGCCCCGGCAGCTGCCCGTTCACCACGGTGACCATGGTCTCCCTGCACAGGTGTGTCATGCTCATCTGGCTCACCTACACATATACATGCATGCATGGTAGGTCCTACGAACCATCATTATACAGACCAAGACCAGGCTAGCTCTCGTCGTCAATGGCTTGCTAAGAATGCATGCAGAACGGCCGGCTGTGTGCTGGTTTTCAGAGTTCTCAGGAAGTAGCAGAGATGTGCAGGTCAGTCAAATCAAACAAGATATGCAAGCTGCTTACAACGAAGGTTTGCTCGACGAGTGCCGCAGGCGCTCGCGTAGTACTCATGGCGGCGAAGAGAACGAAGACAGCAGCAGTGACCGCTGCGGCCATGGCGGCGCCGGGGAGGTTCCGATCCAGCAGCTCTCCACTGCAGAATGCAGATCTGTAGTATGCATGGTTTGCTGTGCAGTGTACTTCTTTCTATACATCGTGTAGTCAGTCGCGTTCGGAAGGTGACCAGTGACCTCCTTACCGTCGTCGTGAGTGGCTGCGTTGACGAAGGGAGATCTAGACGACGAGGCCCCGAGTCGCTCCTGTATTATATGTGTGCCGGCCGGTGGAGCTAGTGCGCTGATGACGGAGATCATTAATTGCGTGTCGCGGGAACAGCCGGCAACAGATTCAGTCTTTCTGGTTACCAGTGTTTTTTTTTCTTCTTCTTTTTGCTTGCGTTGAGTCCTGGACTGCCAGCCTCGTCCCGCGTGGTATACAATATCTTATACTCCCTCTATAATAAAACCACATTTTCGGGAAACGAGAGAACTTCAATTAACTAGAGTTATATAAGAGCATCTCAAAAAAAGAGCTCTAAACAAAGTTGTATTTTAAAATATATGATTTGAAACCCTAAATCACTCTCCAGCAGTGGTCTTATTTCATAAAAATTCATCAAACGATTATAAGGTTCGGTCTATCAGGCTCTAAATATAGTCCTCATGTACTAGACCTATATCCTCGTTTCCTCTTAATCTACTACTATTTGTTTCCTAATAACAAATTAGTGAGGGATAATTGAACTACTCACTCCGCATTGTAAAGATTCTTTGAAAGTAGCAAAGCAGTAATTGAACTACTCACTCCCCCAAATTAGTGAGGGATAATACGGTCTTTTTAAGGTCGGTTTGAATTTTTATATTTTAGGACAGAAGTATTATTTATGTTGCTCGTCATCCAGCTTCATAGTTTTTCGTATTTCATGTGCCTTCTTCCGCAGGAAGCAATGACTCGTTGTGTAGAAAACTAGAGGCATAAAGGGGAATAAATAAATAAATAATGTGTAATTAAAAGGAAAAAAAGCAACATCATGGACATTTTGAACACCTTCCCTTGGGAGAAGCATTCCCACCACCAAATTATTGGCATTGCACGCAATTTTAGTTTAAAACAAAACTTATCACATTATAACATCGTCCTACTACTAATATAATAAAAAACAATTTCAAGAGATATTGGATTGGATTGACAAAGATTGGTGAAGTAGTATACCACCTCTAAAAATTATCCAAGGGTCCATTCGACAAATTCAGCATCTCACGAGCCAAGCTGAGTCGGAGTTGACTCTGTGGCTCGTTAGCTTAACGAGCCAGCTCGAACTTCAACGAGCTAAACTGGCTCGACATCCGGCCCTATAAATTTTTCTATATATTAAAGGCGAGCGTAAAACTCGCATGATCTTTGTCCACGTCGTCCAGAAATTTGCATCCACACCACACGGTTGGCATATAGAGAATGGCGTAAAGGCACGAACTTTCCCTCGGGTCTGTCACTACCGGACTCGCCTTTTTTTGTCGAGTGTCCTAGACACTCGGCAAAGGGCATTAACACTCGGCAAATAATACTCGGCAAATATTTTATCGGCAAAGGTTTCTTTGCCGAGTACATTTTTTCGGGCACTCGTAAATTAAGAATCGCAAAAAAACAAAAAAACAGCAAAGTGTTTTTAAATTATGTGAACAAGTCTCCAACCACTACCCATTATCATACACATCTTCCTATCATTTTCACCATTATTTTGAATTAAATTTAATTGTTTTGTGAATGGTGAGATTTAAACTCGCAACCTCTCTCTCACATGCTCTCCTCTACCACTGCACTACTATATCAATTGTGTCTATATTACGTTTTTATTCATCATTTACTATAACAAACCAAAAGTAATTTGATTATATGAGGCGCTAAATGAATTTATTTGAAAAAATGACCATCTATAAAGTTACATAACTTTTCAAGATATATAAGTTCTATTTTGATAGTTTCTACATCCGAGATCGTTTACAAAATTTGAAAACTTCACACGAATTTTTCTATGACAAGATGATTTCAAATCAAAAAATTGTCAATTAAAAAGTTTCATTGCATTTCAAGACCTACAACTTTTATTTTGGTGGTTTTTCCATCCGAGTTAGTTTGAAAAATTCAAATTTTAAAATTCAAACATAGTTTTGCATGACAAGATGATTTCAAACTAAAACATTGTCAAATATAAAGTTCCATAACTTTTCAAGACCTATAATTTTTGTGTTGGTGGTTTTTCCATTCAAGGTCGTTTTCAAAGTTCAAAATTTAAAATTTTTAAATTCAGACGTAGTTTTCGTTAACAAGATGACTTCAAATGAAAACGTTGTCAACTACAAAATTATATAACTTCTCAAAATCTACAAAATTTATTTTGGTTGTTTGGTCATTTGTTTATCTCACGTGATGGTTCTGACATTATTCACAAATCTTGTACATCACTCTTGTAGTTTCATAAACTATGAGAGAGATATATGTTTAATTAACAAATTTACTTTTATTTTGTCATATGAAGAAATGATTAAAATATAAATTGTACATCTTGATAAGTTATACAAATTTATAGTTGAAATCTTTTCCATTTAAATTAATTTACTATTTTAAAATGTTATTTTTAAATTGTTTTTGCCTAGTGTTGAAAAAAAATACTCGATACAAAAACTCTTTGCCGATTGTAAAAAAATATTCGGCAAAGAATTTTTTCGCCGAGTATAAAAAAACACTCGACAAACAAACTCTTTGCCGAGTGTCAAAAATAAAACACTTGGCAAAGAGTTTCTTTGCCGAGTTTTTTTTACTGAGGTTTTTTGTTTGACGCTCGACAAAGAGCTTCTTTGCCGAGTGCCGAAAAAAACACTCGGCAAAGCATTTGACACTCAGTAAGGAGCCAAATTCCGGCAGTGTGTCGTCCGTCCGACGCCACGGGAATCGTCCACAAGGGGAGAAAGCGGAGCGGAGTCTTCGTCGCTAGTAGCGACCCTGCTAGCAGTGGGCGCCCCATTCCGCCATTCGCTCTACCTCCAAGCACGTCCAAGCTCCACCAGTCGGCGCCCGCGCCCCATTCCGCCATTCGCTCTACCTCCAAGCACGTCCAAGCTCCACCAGTCGGCGCCCCCGTTCTTTGGAGCGAAGGCCACTCAGGAGAAGAGAACATTTAGATGCAGTGCAACCCGAGCTGTGCTGATTGATCGACGACCCATGCAAAATTAACCAATTTTGGCACCTCCATGGTTTTTAAACCAATACGCATTGCTAGCCAGGCATCATGGAAAATTTCAAGAATTGTTGACACATTTGTTAGTATAGGGATGCATTATATTGAACCGGACTAGCACAATGTAACATTTTCATGAATCTGAGATATATATATAGTAGGTGGATATTTCATTACTTCTGTTGTTACAGATTTGGCACATCAAATTACAGTAGCTCTCCAATTCAAAAATACAATGGTGTTCTTGGCCGCAATTCTTCTGTTGGGCACCAAAAAGAGGGCGGACAGTCTGCTCTTGAGGCCGGACGGTCCGCGGTCCGGACGGTCCGCGCGCGCAGAACAGATTAGAGTTCCGAGTTTCTTGCTGTGTTTGTTAGCTAGATTCTCGGGATTAGGTCGGGGAGTTTGTTTGTAACGGGTCTAGCCCCCCTCCTCTATAAATATAGAGGAATACGACCGATTTGTAATCATCAATCGAATCAAAAACACTTCTATTTCACATTTATTTCCTGTACAATTAGGAGTAGTTCTAGTCTAGTTCTAGTTTAGCCTTCCAATCTCTAAATTCTTCGCTTCTCTTCGACTCTACGTCGATTAGAGGAGTCTAGGTCGGCCTGCAGAGCCTAGACATCACCTAGGATCTCTCCTCCCCGACGGGGTCCCTCCTGGGAGCGAGATCCAGGCGCCGCCGGCGATCTTCCGCCGCCCCTGCGCACGCGCGGACCGTCCGGCCGTCAGGCAGGAAACCCTAGCCTTGCGCCAGGTTGCGGACCGTCCGGCCCCTGGTCGCGGACCGTCCACCCCTGTGCAGATAGCACCGCCGCTGGTTCGTATTGAGTGATTGGCGCCCTAAAAAGGTGTCAACATACTTTTTGGCGACTCCGCTGGGGAAAACACGTCTAGACCCATCAAATCGGCCCTCAATGGCCGGTTCAAGGGATAGTTCTAAAGTCTCCCCCAGCAACATTATAGAGCCGACTTGGGAAACCTTGCCGGCTTACGAACAGCTCCGTTCGAGAAGCATAAGGAGCAGCTGATTCAAGAGGTGAGAGAAAAGTTTCTGGCCAACTTCAAGGTGGACAGGAACAATAAAGTCGTCCGACAACGGGCGACGGATCCGGCTTCACTCCGACCCACACTAGATATCCCCAATGTAAGTAATACAAATGAGCTACAATCTCTTAAGAATTATGTAGATGAACAACGAGAACAAATGCAAAATGTCATAGGGGGTATGCAAAACGATTATAGGAGACTAGTACGTTCATTTGATAAATCTAGTATATCAAATTTTCCTTTGCACGAGGTTGAATTAGGGGGTAACACGCGTAATACATCGGCTATAGGTTGTCATGACCAGTCACAACCCCTTTATGGGATGCCGATGGACACATACCCTAAGCAACCGCAAATCAGCAGTAAATCAGCCGATCTGCATATGTCCGGACCATTCGCACGTGAGCGCGGACCGTCCGGGCCAGCCACGGCCGGGCCCATTTTTAATGAGTTACCCAGACATGCACCCGAACCACAACATATGGCACATAATCTAAACTACCCAGTCGGACGGTCTGCATACAACGACGGACGGTCCGCATATAATCACGGACGGTCCGGGCCAATGTCCGGACAGTCCGCGCATGACTTATTTGAAGAGGATTGTTACCTGAATCCTCACTCGTCCCAGCAACACTTCCCATTACACTATGCGATGCATCAGCCCATTAATACAAAATCCCGAGCCCAGGAAAGCTTTCTGGTCCCGCCTAGAAGGCCGGAAAGGAACGATCAATCCTATGAGCCATATAGGGCAAATGGCAATGCACCACATAGCTCAAACCAATGGGGGGAAGACAACATGCTAATATCCAGCCAACCTCACCTATGTTTGACCAGAGAGCCGGTGGTCTCGCATCGGCTGCCATCGATATAGTGAGGGAGGAAATAGCCGGGGTGTTCTGAGATAAGCTCGGAGTAAGCATGGTGCCTGGGGGCCAATCATATCGTAAACCTTATGACAACTGATTTGATCACCACCCATACCCCCAGGGGAACCAGGATACCCAAATTCGCAAAATTTTTGGGTGACCAAGGAAAAAACACGCGCGAACACATAGGCTAGTTCTTAGCACAATTAGGAGAATTGGCCGACACAGAAGCATTTCGCGTGCGTTTATTTTCATTGTCTTTAACAGGAACCGTGTTCGCGTGGTACGCCACTTTACCTCCTACTCTATTTTGTCATGGGAGGAGTTAGAGCAAAAATTCCATGATCACTTCTTTTTCGGTGACTATGAATTAGATCTGGTAGACCTAGTGGCCCTGCGACAGGGGAAGGACAATTCGGTTAATGAATACATCCGGAGGTTTCAGGATACAAGAAACCGATGCTTCCAAATACACTTAGCAGAAAAACAGCTAGCAGGATTAGCCTTTAATGGACTGAGATATTATTTAAAAGAAAGACTAGAAGGCATCCAAATTTTCACGTTAGCACAATTACACCAGAGAGCTTTGGCTTGTGAAAGCCGAAGCAAAGAGACTGTCAAAACCATTCGTCACAATGTCCATATAGTAGAGTGCGACCAAAGTAGCTCGGACGACGAATCTACAGAGATTTATGCTGCTGAAATGGTTTGGCCAAAGCAGGCCAAATCTTCGGCTTGTTCTTCCTTGCAGCCGGTTCAAAAGAAACAGTAAGAGGAAGTTAAGTTTACATTTAATGTTGGTAAATGTGATAAAATATTTGATGAATTACTCAAAAATGGCAACATTAAAATAAATCACACTGTTCCATCCGCCAACGAGCTAAAACGTCGTGCATACGGCAAGTGGCATAATTCATTTTCTCATGCCACTAATGATTGTAATGTATTCCGTCGACGGATTCAATCGGCCATTAATGAAGGACGATTGAAATTTCAGGAAATGCAGGTAGACACGGAGCCCTTTCCGATGAACATGATCGACTTCGAGGGAAAGAGGGTCCTGATTTGGCCAAACACAGTCGATAAGGGCAAAGACAAAAAGATAATCATCGACAACGCAAGAGAGGCCGATGGGAATCATAAAATTTCTTGCAGGAAAGTAGTGGCCGAGAAGACTCCCGATGGAGGGGAGACTCTTAAGGTGACCATCACGACCTCCAGCGCTGGGGGGCAAGCACAGACCAAGGGGCAAGAGCAGGAGCCCGTGCTGCGCATCTCGGACAGTCCGACGCAGAACTCGCAACGACCACGTACCTTCAAACCACGACGACCAGAGATAGGTACGTGGGAAACAAATACATTTAAAGCAGTTGGTCGGCTAGTCAAATCCGGCCCGACTTTCGATCAATTATTGTCAAAATATGTGAAAAAGAAGGCTGGCCCCAGTGACCGGCCAGCAAAGCGACCTCGCTCGCTCATTCGTGAGCAATGTCTGGTAAGACCGATTGGACCACCCCACCAATCGGAAAAATGGAAGGTCATACTGTCCAATTGAGACCTAACATACCTACATGGACACCTCCACCCCCTTATCCACCTATGCCATATCCATACACATATTTACCTCCACCATATGCCCCAAATCAAATGTGGGGCATGCCACCATATCCATTTGGGATACCACAGTACCCCGCTTGGGGGGCACCCCAAACATCTGTATTCAACAGGTTGGCACCTCCAGTACAAGACCGTTTGAGCGCCGCTCAATCCGGTCACCAGACACAGGCCCAACAAGATTGCCGGAGTACTCGGCCTCAAAGGCCGATCAAACCGGCAGGGGGGCATATACCTACAGCGACTGAAAGAACAACAAAAAGGATATCATCAAAATAGGTTCTGCAGATGTCATCATACAGGAAGATAATGAAGGGCCGATGATTTTTGGTGAATCGGCCAACACAACCAAAAAAGAACATACGACTACCCTCAAAACAGCCGATCCAAAATACTCCATGCCTCGATGGTGCCCAGCGGGATTGACACGGTCCCAAAAGCAAAAATTACAACACCTAAGAGCAAAAGAGAACCAGGAAAAGGAGGCGGAAAAGATATTCAATGACACACATCCACAGTACCCGCCACCGCAAAAGAAATGGAGACCAAAGGCCGTTGAGGAAAAGCAAACAGCCACAAAAATAGAAAATAAAAACAACACTTGTGCAGCACCCTGCAGGTATGCAGACAGCCTGGCTAACAAGGCCGGACAATCTGCACCAGGCGCGGACCGTCCGACCCCTGAGGCCGGACCGTCCGCACCACACCAGGACGCCTCCGACGATGTGTCAACACCAATGGAGGAGGACGACCTACTGGGAGAAGACCTGGTCGACTACGAAGCTTCTCCAGAGCACCCAGGTATGGATGTAAATGATATTACATTTTCCGTCGATTGTACTATTGTCGGCGATGATGAACCTATTGTTGCCTAGTTTGATTTTGGTCCTAAAGAAGCCACCTTTACTAAACCAAAAGAATCTGTAAATCATTTAAAGTCGTTCTTCGTGCGTGGTCACATTGATGGGATACCGATTGCTAAAATGTTGGTACATGGAGGGCGGCTGTAAATCTAATGCATTATTCATTATATAGAAAACTAGGTAAACAAGATGACGAACTTGTCAAGACCAACATGACCCTCAGCGGTGTTGGAACTGATAGTTCGATTAAAGCCAGGGGTGTCACGCCCGTTGAGTTAACCATCGGGACTAAGACCCTTGCTGTTGCATTCTTCGTCGCTGATGTAAAAGGAAATTACAGTCTAATCCTAGGCATAGATTGGATTCATGCCAACCAATGTATACCTTCTACATTACATCAAATGTTAATACAATGGGTAGGCGATGATATAGAACAAGTACATGCTGATGTATCGGCCTGTATCGCTATGGTCGGTGCCCCTGTACTCTGGACTTATGAGACTGCTACATGTCTCACAGGAGTAGATTTTTCTGATACTAGTTCATAAGTATAGATAAGAAGGGTTTCATTCCTGTAATGCTAGAGCCGATGGAGAATCTGTTAAATCCTAAATAAAGTTTAAATGATGAGTACACACAAAATTCATGAGTCCTTGGTCACGGATAATTCGGCTTCTAAGGCCGGATGGTCTGGTCTTGCACAAAACAGTTCGGACTTTAAGACCGAACATCTACCACAGTGTAAAGACAATATTACGGATGATCCGGCCCCCGAGACCGGAGAGTCCGCCATCACACAAAGATCATCTGATTCCTTTGTGGGGGACATGATAGAGGAATTCAGAGATCTCGATAAACTAGGACAAGGGTTTACATCGGGCGATCCTTTGGAGGAGATCGACATAGGAGATGGTAAAACTCCAAGGCCGACTTTTGTAAACAAGACCTTGGATGCCGATCCTAGAAATGAAATGATCGGTCTATTGAAGGAATATTCGGATTGCTTTGCTTGGAATTACACTGAGATGCCGGGATTAAGCCGAGAGATCGTAGAGCATCGGCTGCCCATTAAGTCCGGTTTCAGACCTTTCAAGCAAAGAGCTAGAACATTTCGTCCAGATCTTCTCCCATGAATCAAGGACGAAATCCACCGGCTACTAGAAGCTAATTTTATTAGACCTTGCAGATACGCAGAGTGGGTCTCCAATATTGTGCCGGTGGAGAAGAAGGGGTCAGGTAAGCTTAGAGTATGCATTGATTTTCGCAATTTAAATAGAGCAACTCCTAAAGATGAGTATCCCATGCCCATAGCCGACACATTAATCAATAATGCATCAGGAAATAGAATTATTAGCTTTCTTGATGGTAATGCCGGATATAATCAGATTTTCATGGACGAAGAAGATGCGTCTAAAACAGCCTTTATATGTACAGGCTTCATTGGTTTATTTGAGTGGGTTATCATGACATTTGGTCTAAAAAATGCCGGTGCTACTTATCAGAGGGCTATGAATTTGATCTTTCACGAGTTGTTGGGAAACACTGTGGAAGTCTACATTGATGATATTGTAGTAAAATCGGCTGAGTTTAGTTCTCATTTAGCTTTTTTGCGCAAAGCCTTTGATAAGATGTGTCGGTATGGTTTGAAAATGAACCCACGTAAATGTGCTTTTGGAGTGTTAGCTGGAAAGTTTTTAGGATTTGTCATCCATGAACATGATATAGAGAGAGACCCTGACCGAATCAAGTCTATTCGGAATGTGGGACCTCCGACCTGTAAGGTCGAAGTGCAGAAGTTTCTCGGCAAGGTGAATTATTTACGAAGGTTTATTTCTAACCTAGCCGAGAAGATTGATGCCTTCACCCCTATCCTTCGGCTTAAGAATGATACCGAATTCGCTTGGGGGCAGAGCAGCAGGAAGTATTTGATCTCATCAAAAAATATTTGTCTTCGGCCCCCGTATTAAAAGCACCGCAAGTAGGAGTACCATTCCGATTATACATTGCAGCTGAAGACAGGGTTATTGGGGCTGTTCTGACACAAGAAACCGGAGGAAAGGAGCATGTGGTGACTTATCTAAGTCAAAGGTTGGTGGATGCTGAAATGAGGTACACTTTCATTGAGAAGTTATGCTTATGCTTGTTTTATGCATGCACCAAGTGTAGATGTTATTTACTGTCTAATTGTTGCACTATTTCTGGTCAAACCGATGTGATCAAATACATGTTGCATAACCCAATTATGAGTGGTAGAATTGGTAAATGGGCTTATGCACTCATAGAATATGACTTGGCCTATGAACCATTGAAATCCATGAGAGGCCAGGTCGTAGCAGATTTTATTGTAGAACATCGGATTAATGATACTCATAAATTAGACATATCATACCTCACTGTTTCTCATTGGACTTTATATTTTGATGGATCGGTTTGCAATGAAGGGCAAGGAATTGGCATTGTGCTTGTTTCGCCAAGTAATGTCTCCTTCGACTTCTCTAGCCGATTGAAAACTTATTGCACTAACAATCAAGCCGAATATGAAGCCCTTTTGTTCGGCTTAGAACTTTTAAATTGTATGGGAGTAAAACATGTGAAGGCATTTGGTGATTCTCAGCTGGTCGTCCAACAGGTGTTAGAAGAATATCAAAGTTTTGATGGTACTCTAAATAGTTACCTTGAAAAATGTTGGGGCATAATTCATTCTTTTGACGAATTCAGTATTCGGCATATCTCTAGAGTTGAGAATCATAGAGCTTACAATTTGGCACAAGATGCATCAGGTTATCGGATAAAGCGAGGGAGATTTCACAACACTGAAAATCTAATAACCGGTGCAGGGCCAATTCCCCAGGTCGCGGACCGTCCGAGTAAAGACTCCGGAATGTCCGGGGTTACCAGGAAAGTTCTCCTAATTAATTCGGTTGATAATGAGGCCGATGCAATTGATTGGAGGACGCCCATAACTAATTATTTACGAAATCCCAATATCAGAACAGATAAGAACATTTGGCGTATAGCTTTCAAGTATGTTTTGATGAGTGATGAACTCTACCGCCGAACAGTCAACGACATCCTGCTTAAGTGCTTGGGCCTAGATGATGCTATATGAGCCATGGCCGAAGTACATGAAGGAATTTGTGGTACCCATCAATCGGCTCCAAAGATGAAGTGGTTGTTGCGAAGGTCTAGTTTTTATTGGCCTAACATGATAGCTGATTGT
This sequence comes from Zea mays, assembly GCF_902167145.1. Taxonomy (NCBI): domain Eukaryota; kingdom Viridiplantae; phylum Streptophyta; class Magnoliopsida; order Poales; family Poaceae; genus Zea; species Zea mays. Next base: position 236,245,352 of record NC_050097.1, on the reverse strand, counting down.
TTCAAGTACTACAAAGGATGCCAAGTGTGTCAAAAATTCGGCGATCTACAGTTGGTCCCTGTAGCCGAATTACATCCTATCATCAAGCCTTGGCCTTTCAGAGGATGGGGATTAGACTTTATAGGTGAAATTCATCCTTCATCATCAAAGGGGCATCGGTTCGTGTTAGTTACCACTGACTACTTTACCAAATGGACTAAAGTCGTTGCTCTAAAAACATGACACACAAGGAGGTAATTGAGTTCATAACTGAACATATTATTCATAGATTCGGCATTCCCCAAACCTTGACTATAGATCAAGGGACTTATTTTATGTCAAAGGAGGTACGTGAGTTTGCTGAATTATATAGAATTAAGTTACTCAATTCGTCTCCATATTATGCTCAGGCCAATGGACAGGCCGAGTCTAGTAATAGGACATTAATTAACTTGATAAAAAAAGAAGATATCTGGTAATCCTAAGCATTGGCATAAGATTTTGTCTGAAACTTTATGGGCTCACAGAATATATAAACACAGTGCTACTAAAGTATCTCCTTTTGAGCTTGTCTATGGGCAGGAAGCAGTGTTTCCTGTGAAAATAAGTTTAAATATTGTCAGGTTCGCCAGACAAAATGATCTAACCGTTATGGATTATTGAAAGGGAATTAGGCTTACACCTAGTTCCCAAATAATTTTGGTGGTTGAATTGCCCAACACAAATCTTTGGACTAACTAGTTTGCCCAAGTGTATAGATTATACAGGTGTAAAAGGTTCACACTCAGCCAATAAAAAGACCAAGTTTTGGATTCAATAAAGGAGCAAAGGGGCAACAGAAGACACCCCTGGTCTGGCGCACCGGACTGTCTGGTGTGCCACCGGACAGTGAACAGTACCTGTCCGGTGCACCAGGGGACTCAGACTCCAACTCTTCACTCTCGGGAATTCTCGGATGCCGGCGCGCTATAATTCACCGGACTGTCCAGTGTGCACCGGACATGTTTGGTGCTCCAAGGAAGCGCGGTCTCCGGAACTCGCCAGCCTCGGGTTCGCGTGGCAGCCGCTCCGCTAAAATTCACCGGACTGTCCGGTGTACCAGCGGAGCAACGGCTCTCTTCGGCGCCAACGGCTCCCTGCGGTGCATTTAATGCGCGCGCAGCGCGCGCAGACGTCAGACATGCCCATACCGGTGCACCGGACATCAAACAGTACATGTCCGGTGTGCACCGGACACCCAGGCGGGCCCACAAGTCAGAAGCTCCAACGGTCAGAATCCAACGGCAGTGATGACGTGGCATGGGCACCGGACTGTCCGGTGTGCACCGGACTGTCCGGTGCGCCATCGAGCAGACGCCTCCAGCCAACGGTCAAGTTTGGTGGTTGGGGCTATAAATACCCCAACCACCCCACCATTCATTGCATCCAAGTTTTCCACTTCTCAACTACTACAAGAGCTCTAGCATTCAATTCTAGACACACTAAAGAGATCAAATCCTCTCCAATTCCACACAAAGCCCTAGTGACTAGTGAGAGTGATTTGCCGTGTTCATTTGAGCTCTTGCGCTTGGATTGCTTCTTTTCTTTCTCACTTGTTCTTGAGATCACAACTCCATTGTAATCAAGGCAAGAGGCACCAATTGTGTGGTGGCCCTTGCGGGGAAGTTTTGTTCCCGGCTTTGATTTGAGAAGAGAAGCTCACTCGGTCCGAGGGACCGTTTGAGAGAGGGAAGGGTTGAAAGAGACCCGGCCTTTGTGGCCTCCTCAACGGGGAGTAGGTTTGCAAGAACCGAACCTCGGTAAAACAAATCTCCGTGTCTCACTTGCTTATTCGCTTGGGATTTGTTTTGCGCCCTCTCTCGCGGACTCGTTTTTATTTCTAACGCTAACCCGGCTTGTAGTTGTGTTTATATTTGTAAATTTCAGTTTCGCCCTATTCACCCCCCTCTAGGCGACTATCAATTGGTATCAAAGCCCGGTGCTTCATTAGAGCCTAACCGCTCGAAGTGATGTCGGGAGATCACGCCAAGAAGGAGATGGAGACCGGCGAAAAGCCCACTACAAGCCACGGGAGCACTTCATCGGAAGAGTCCCGCACCAAAAGGAGGGAGAAGAAGAAGAGCTCCTCCAACAAAGGGAAGGAGAAGAAATCTTCTTCTCACCACAAAGAGAAGAAGGAAAAATCTTCTTCCCACAAGCCGCATCGGAAAGGCGACAAGCACAAGAGGATGAGGAAGGTGGTCTACTACGAGACCGACACTTCATCAACATCGACCTCCGACTCCGATGCGCCCTCCGTAACTTCTAAACGCCAAGAGCGTAAGACGTTTAGTAAGATCCCCCTACGCTACCCTCGCATTTCCAAACATACACCTTTACTTTCCGTCCCATTAGGCAAACCACCAACTTTTGATGGTGAAGATTACACTAGGTGGAGCGATTTAATGCGATTTCATCTAACCTCGCTCCACAAAAGCATATGGGATGTTGTTGAGTTTGGTGCGCAGGTACCATCTATAGGGGATGAGAACTATGATGAGGATGAGGTGGCCCAAATCGAGCACTTCAACTCTCAAGCGACAACGATACTCCTCGCCTCTTTAAGTAGAGAAGAGTATAACAAAGTGCAAGGGTTGAAGAGCGCCAAGGAGATTTGGGATGTGCTCAAAACTGCGCACGAGGGAGATGAGCTCACCAAGATCACCAAGCGGGAAACGATCGAGGGGGAGCTCGGTCGGTTCCGGCTTCACAAAGGGGAGGAGCCACAACACATGTACAACCGGCTCAAGACTTTGGTGAACCAAGTGCGCAACCTCGGGAGCAAGAAGTGGGACGACCACGAAGTGGTAAATGTTATTTTAAGATCTCTCATTTTTCTTAATCCCACTCAAGTTCAATTGATTCGTGGTAATCCTAGATATACTAAAATGACCCCCGAGGAAGTTATCGGGCATTTTGTAAGTTTTGAGTGCATGATAGAAGGCTCGAGGAAAATCAACGAGCTTGGCGACTCATCCGAAGCCCAACCCATTGCATTCAAGGCAACGGAAGAGAAGAAGGAGGAGTCTACACCAAGTCGACAACCAATAGACGCCTCCAAGCTCGACAATGAGGAAATGGCGCTCGTCATCAAGAGCTTCCGCCAAATCCTCAAGCAAAGGAGGGGGAAGGATTACAAGTCCCGCTCCAAGAAGGTTTGCTACAAGTGTGGTAAGCCCGGTCATTTTATTGCTAAATGTCCTATATCTAGTGACAGTGACCGAGGTGACGACAAGAAGGGGAGGAGAAAGGAGAAGAAGAGGTACTACAAGAAGAAGGGCGGCGATGCCCATGTTTGTCGGGAATGGGATTCCGATGATAGCTCAAGCGACTCCTCCTCCGACGAGGACGCCGCCAACATCGCCGTCACCAAGGGACTCCTCTTCCCCAACGTCGGCCACAAGTGCCTCATGGCAAAGGACGGCAAAAACAAGAAGGTTAAATCCAACTCCTCCACTAAATATGAGTCTTCTAGTGATGATAATGCTAGTGATGAGGAGGATAATTTGCGTTCCCTTTTTGCCAACCTTAACATAGCTCAAAAGGAAAAATTAAATGAATTAGTTAGTGCTATTCATGAAAAGGATGACCTTTTGGATTCCCAAGAGGATTGTCTAATTAAAGAAAACAAGAAACATGTTAAGGTTAAAAACGCTTATGCTCTTGAAATTGAAAAATGTGAAAAATTGTCTAGTGAGCTAAGCACTTGCCGTGAGATAATTGACAACCTTAGAAATGAAAATGCTAGTTTAAATGCTAAGGTTGATTCTCATGTTTGTAATGTTTCAATTCCCAATCCTAGAGATAATAATGATGATTTGCTTGCTAGGATTGAAGAATTAAACATTTCTCTTGCTAGCCTTAGATTAGAGAATGAAAATTTAATTGCTAAGGCCAAAGATTTTGATGTTTGCAAAATTACAATTGCCGATCTTAGAGATAAGAATGATATACTTCGTGCTAAGATTGTTGAACTTAATTCTTGCAAACCATCTACATCTACCATTGAACATGTCACTATTTGTACTAGATGTAGAAATATTGATATTGATGCTATTCATGATCACATGATTTTAATTAAGCAACAAAATGATCATATAGCTAAACTTGATGCTAAAATTGCCGAGCACAACTTAGAAAATGAGAAATTTAAATTTGCTCGTAGCATGCTTTATAATGGGAGACGCCCGGGCATTAAGGATGGCATTGGCTTCCAAAGGGGAGACAATGTTAAACTTAATGCCCCTCCTAAGAACTTGTCTAACTTTGTTAAGGGCAAGGCTCCCATGCCTCAGGATAACGAGGGTTACATTTTATACCCTGCCGGTTATCCTGAGAGCAAAATTAGGAAAATTCATTCTAGGAAGTCTCACTCTGGCCCTAATCATGCTTATATGTATAAGAGTGAGACATCTAGTTCTAGGCAACCAACCCATGCTAAGTTACCTAAGAAGAAAATTCCTAATGCATCAAATGAACATAGCATTTCATTTAAAACTTTTGATGCATCCTATGTTTTGACTAACAAATCCGGCAAGGTCGTTGCCAAGTTTGTTGGGGGCAAACACAAGGGGTCAAAGACTTGTGTTTGGGTACCCAAAGTTCTTGTTTCTAATGCCAAAGGACCCAAAACAGTTTGGGTACCTAAAGTCAAGAACTAAATTTGTTTTGTAGGTTTATGCATCCGGGGGCTCAAGTTGGATACTCGACAGCGGGTGCACAAACCACATGACAGGGGAGAACAGGATGTTCTCCTCATATGAGAAAGACCAAGATCCCCAACGAGCTATCACATTCGGGGATGGAAATCAAGGGTTGGTCAAAGGATTGGGTAAAATTGCTATATCACCTGACCATACCATTTCCAATGTTTTTCTTGTAGATTCCTTAGATTACAATTTGCTTTCCGTTTCTCAATTATGTAAAATGGGCTACAACTGTCTATTCACTGATGTAGGTGTCACTGTCTTTAGAAGAAGTGATGATTCAATAGCATTTAAGGGAGTGTTAGAGGGTCAGCTATACTCGGTAGATTTTGATAGAGCTGAACTTGACACTTGCTTAATTGCTAAGACTAACATGGGTTGGCTCTGGCACCGCCGACTAGCCCATGTTGGGATGAAGAATCTTCATAAGCTTCTAAAGGGAGAACACATTTTAGGATTAACAAATGTTCATTTTGAGAAAGACAGGATTTGTAGCGCATGCCAGGCGGGGAAGCAAGTTGGAATCCATCATCCACACAAGAACATCATGACGACCGACAGGCCGCTTGAGCTGCTCCACATGGATCTATTCGACCCGATTGCTTACATAAGCATCGGCGGGAGTAAGTATTGTCTTGTAATAGTGGATGATTATTCTCGCTTCACTTGGGTATTCTTTTTACAGGAAAAATCCCAAACCCAAGAGACCTTAAAGGGATTCTTGAGACAGGCTCAAAATGAGTTCGGCTTAAGGATCAAGAAAATAAGAAGCGACAACGGGACGGAGTTCAAGAACTCTCAAATTGAAGGCTTCCTTGAGGAGGAGGGCATCAAGCATGAGTTCTCTTCTCCCTACACCCCTCAACAAAATGGTGTAGTGGAGAGGAAGAATCGAACTCTATTGGACATGGCAAGAACCATGCTTGATGAGTACAAGACACCGGACCGGTTTTGGGCCGAAGCGGTCAACACCGCCTGCTACGCCATCAACCGGTTATATCTTCACCAAATCCTCAAGAAGACATCATATGAACTCCTAACCGGTAAAAAGCCCAACATTTCATATTTTAGAGTTTTTGGTAGCAAATGCTTTATTCTTGTTAAAAGAGGTAGAAAGTCTAAATTTGCTCCTAAAACTGTAGAAGGCTTTTTACTTGGTTATGACTCAAACACAAGGGCATATAGGGTCTTTAACAAGTCCACTGGACTAGTTGAAGTCTCATGTGACGTTGTGTTTGATGAAACTAACGGCTCTCAAATAGAGCAAGTTGATCTTGATGAGATATGTAATAAAGAGGCTCCATGCATCGCGCTAAGGAACATGTCCATTGGGGATGTGTGTCCTAAGGAATCCGAAGAGCCTCCAAATGCACAAGATCAACCGTCCTCCTCCATGCAAGCATCTCCACCAACTCAAAATGAGGATGAAGCTCAAGTTGATGAAGTAGAAGATCAAGCAAATGAGCCACCTCAAGATGACGGCAATGATCAAGGGGGAGATGCAAATGATCAAGAAAAGGAGGACGAGGAAGAACCAAAGCCGCCACACCCAAGAGTCCACCAAGCAATCCAACGAGATCACCCCGTCGACACCATCCTCGGCGACATTCATAAGGGGGTAACCACTCGATCTCGTGTTGCACATTTTTGTGAACATTACTCTTTTGTTTCCTCTATTGAGCCACACAGGATAGAGGAAGCACTTCAAGATTCGGATTGGGTGGTGGCGATGCAAGAGGAGCTCAACAACTTCACGAGGAATGAGGTATGGCATTTGGTTCCACGTCCTAACCAAAATGTTGTAGGAACCAAATGGGTCTTCCGCAACAAGCAAGATGAGCATGGTGTGGTGACAAGGAACAAAGCACGACTTGTGGCCAAGGGATACTCCCAAGTCGAAGGTTTGGATTTCGGTGAAACCTATGCACCCGTAGCTAGGCTTGAGTCAATTCGCATATTATTGGCCTATGCTACTTACCATGGCTTTAAGCTCTATCAAATGGACGTGAAAAGTGCCTTCCTCAACGGACCAATCAAGGAAGAAGTCTATGTTGAGCAACCTCCCGGCTTTGAAGACAGTGAGTACCCTAACCATGTCTATAGGCTCTCTAAGGCGCTTTATGGGCTCAAGCAAGCCCCAAGAGCATGGTATGAATGCCTAAGAGATTTCCTTATTGATAATGGCTTCAAAGTCGGCAAGGCCGATCCTACACTCTTTACTAAAACTCTTGAAAATGACTTGTTTGTATGCCAAATTTATGTTGATGATATTATATTTGGGTCTACTAACGAGTCTACATGTGAAGAGTTTAGTAGGATCATGACACAGAAATTCGAGATGTCTATGATGGGGGAGTTGAAGTATTTCTTAGGATTTCAAGTGAAGCAACTCCAAGAAGGCACCTTCATTAGCCAAACGAAGTACACTCAAGACATTCTTGCTAAGTTTGGGATGAAGGATGCCAAACCCATCAAGACACCCATGGGAACTAATGGGCATCTCGACCTCGACACGGGAGGTAAGTCCGTGGATCAAAAGGTATACCGGTCGATGATTGGTTCATTGCTTTATTTATGTGCATCTCGACCGGACATTATGCTTTCCGTTTGCATGTGTGCAAGATTCCAATCCGACCCTAAGGAATCACACCTTACGGCCGTAAAACGAATCTTGAGATATTTGGCTTACACACCTAAGTTTGGGCTTTGGTACCCTCGGGGATCCACATTTGATTTACTTGGCTATTCGGATGCCGACTGGGCGGGGTGTAAGATTAATAGGAAGAGCACATCGGGGACTTGCCAGTTCTTGGGAAGATCCTTGGTGTCTTGGGCTTCAAAGAAGCAAAATTCGGTCGCTCTTTCCACCGCCGAAGCCGAGTACATTGCCGCAGGACATTGTTGCGCGCAATTGCTTTGGATGAGGCAAACCCTGCGGGACTACGGTTACAAATTAACCAAAGTCCCTTTGCTATGTGATAATGAGAGTGCAATCAAAATGACCGACAATCCCGTCGAGCATAGCCGCACTAAGCACATAGCCATTCGGTATCATTTTCTTAGGGATCACCAACAAAAGGGGGATATCGAGATTTCTTACATTAATACTAAAGATCAATTAGCCGATATCTTTACCAAGCCACTTGATGAACAATCCTTTACCAGACTTAGGCATGAGCTCAATATTCTTGATTCTAGAAATTTCTTTTGCTAGCTTGCACACATAGCTCATTTAAATACCTTTGATCATATCTCTTTTATATGCTATGACTAATGTGTTTTCAAGTCTATTTCAAACCAAGTCATAGGTATATTGAAAGGGAATTGGAGTCTTCGGCGAAGACAAAGGCTTCCACTCCGTAACTCATCCTTCGCCATCACTCCAACCATCTCTCTATTCTTTGGGGGAGAAATGAGCATCAAAGAAAAGGACTTCGTCTTTGGTATAATCTTAACTCATTTACTTATGACCAAAGGGGAAGAAATTACTTCGAGGGCTCTAATGATTCTGTTTTTGGCGATTCATGCCAAAAAGGGGGAGAAATGAGCCCAAAGCAAAAGGACCGCACCACCACCACCAATTTCAAAAACTTAGTACTTTCCAAAAGTATTTTTCAATTGATATCCTATTATGTTCAAAAGGGGGAGAAAGTAGTATTTCAAAAATGGTATATCAAAACCCTCTTGAACACTAAGAGGAGTATCTCATTTAGGGGGAGTTTTGTTAAGTCAAAGGAAAAGCATTTGAAACGAGGGGAGAAAATTTCAAATCTTGAAAATGCTTTGCAAACTCTTATTCATTTACCTTTGACTATTTGCAAAAGATCTTTGAAATGGATTTACAAAAGGATTTGCAAAAACAAAACATGTGGTGCAAACGTGGTCCAAAATGCTAAATATAGAAAGAAACATTCCATGCATATCTTGTAAGTAGTTTTATTGGCTCAATTCCAAGCAACCGTTACACTTACATTATGCAAACTAGTTCAATTGTGCACTTCTATATTTGCTTTGGTTTGTGTTGGCATCAATCACCAAAAAGGGGGAGATTGAAAGGGAATTAGGCTTACACCTAGTTCCCAAATAATTTTGGTGGTTGAATTGCCCAACACAAATCTTTGGACTAACTAGTTTGCCCAAGTGTATAGATTATACAGGTGTAAAAGGTTCACACTCAGCCAATAAAAAGACCAAGTTTTGGATTCAATAAAGGAGCAAAGGGGCAACAGAAGACACCCCTGGTCTGGCGCACCGGACTGTCCGGTGTGCCACCGGACAGTGAACAGTACCTGTCCGGTGCACCAGGGGACTCAGACTCCAACTCTTCACTCTCGGGAATTCTCGGATGCCGGCGCGCTATAATTCACCGGACTGTCCGGTGTGCACCGGACATGTCCGGTGCTCCAAGGAAGCGCGGTCTCCGGAACTCGCCAGCCTCGGGTTCGCGTGGCAGCCGCTCCGCTAAAATTCACCGGACTGTCCGGTGTACACCGGACTGTCCGGTGTACCAGCGGAGCAACGGCTCTCTTCGGCGCCAACGGCTCCCTGCGGTGCATTTAATGCGCGCGCAGCGCGCGCAGACGTCAGACATGCCCATACCGGTGCACCGGACATCAAACAGTACATGTCCGGTGTGCACCGGACACCCAGGCGGGCCCACAAGTCAGAAGCTCCAACGGTCAGAATCCAACGGCAGTGATGACGTGGCATGGGCACCGGACTGTCCGGTGTGCACCGGACTGTCCGGTGCGCCATCGAGCAGACGCCTCCAGCCAACGGTCAAGTTTGGTGGTTGGGGCTATAAATACCCCAACCACCCCACCATTCATTGCATCCAAGTTTTCCACTTCTCAACTACTACAAGAGCTCTAGCATTCAATTCTAGACACACTAAAGAGATCAAATCCTCTCCAATTCCACACAAAGCCCTAGTGACTAGTGAGAGTGATTTGCCGTGTTCATTTGAGCTCTTGCGCTTGGATTGCTTCTTTTCTTTCTCACTTGTTCTTGAGATCACAACTCCATTGTAATCAAGGCAAGAGGCACCAATTGTGTGGTGGCCCTTGTGGGGAAGTTTTGTTCCCGGCTTTGATTTGAGAAGAGAAGCTCACTCGGTCCGAGGGACCGTTTGAGAGAGGGAAGGGTTGAAAGAGACCCGGCCTTTGTGGCCTCCTCAACGGGGAGTAGGTTTGCAAGAACCGAACCTCGGTAAAACAAATCTCCGTGTCTCACTTGCTTATTCGCTTGGGATTTGTTTTGCGCCCTCTCTCGCGGACTCGTTTTTATTTCTAACGCTAACCCGGCTTGTAGTTGTGTTTATATTTGTAAATTTCAGTTTCGCCCTATTCACCCCCCCTCTAGGCGACTATCAATTATTATAATTCAATGATGGATAATATTGATGAGGTGACCGACAGAAGGGTGATAGCTTTGGGAGCAATAGAAAAGGACAAGATCATGGTAGCCAAGGCCTACAACAAGAAGGTCAATGCAAAGTTATTTCAAGTAGGGTACCTGGTGTGGAAGACCATCCTGCCTCTAAGGAATAAAGACCGAAAGTTTGGGAAATGGTCGCCAAGTTGGGAGGGTCTATATAAAGTAAAATAGGTAATGTCTGGTAACGCCTATTTATTGCAAACATTGCAAGGCAAAGATTTACTCAAAGCCTTGAATGGGTGTTTACTTAAGCAGTACCATCCTAGTATGTGGCAAGATGCTTAATAGAACCGATGTAATCGCATCGAGTTAGTTGCTTTTGGTTTGCTCAGCTCCACCAAAAGGCAGGGGGCATATGTTGGGCACCAAAAAGAGGGCGGACGGTCCGGCCTTGGGGTCGGATGGTCCGCGGTCCGGACGGTCCGCGCACGCAGAACAGATTAGGGTTCCGGGTTTCTTGCTGTGTTTGTTAGCTAGATTCTCGGAATTAGCTCGAAGAGTTTGTGTGTAATGGGTCCAGCCCCCCTCCTCTATAAATATAGAGGAATACGTCCAATTTGTAATCATCAATCGAATCAATAACACTTCTATTTCACATTTATTTCCTATACAATTAGGAGTAGTTATAGTTTAGCCTTCCAATCTCTAAATTCTTCGCTTCTCTTCGACTCTCTGTCGATTAGAGGAGTCTAGGTCGGCCTGCCGAGCCTAGACATAATCTAGGATCTCTCCTCCCCGACGGGGTCCCTCCCGGGAGCGAGATCCAGGCGCCGTCGGTGATCTTCCGCCGCCCCTGCGCACGCGTGGACCGTCCGGCCCCAGGGCGCGGACCGTTCGTCCGTCAGGCAGGAAACCCTTGCCTCGCGCCAGGCCGCGGACCGTTCGCCCCTGTGCAGAGATCTAGCACCGCCGCTGGTTCGTATTGAGTGATTGGCGCCCTAAAAAGGTGTCAACATCTTCATTAAGATAGTCATACATTATTAATGTCTTTTTTGTCCCTTTTTGTTTTTGATGTGCTATCTAAAAATGTAGTCGCCCATTGAAGAAAAAAAGGGTCACAAAAAAGATAGGTTTGTTCCTGTCCTATATTGCTCGATATTTTAGCTATATCGGTTGCCCGTGCGTTGCGACGGCTTACAACAATATCCATGTAAACTATTCACAAAAAAATTCAATATATTTTATTGATTGTCTCCACTCTCCATATAATATTTTTTTATTTGGCTAACTGATGTTATTATTTACTCCATCCAATATGTCTTGGTACAACACGGCCAGTGAAGTGAGCGATTAGAAGAGAGTTCACAACGACTGACTGAACGAACATAGATTATAAAATGACATAATTCCACCATATAGAGACCAAATAAGAGAAAATTTGTAAGCTCAAGTTTCTAAAATAAGTCACATAAACTCAAACTTATAAAAAAGATAGATCAAAATATGGAGTGATTGCTAAAGTCAGACATCAATAAAAACTGGATGCGCTCCATATAAGTTATGCTAGTTCGTAGCAATTACTAATATTTAAAACCAACAAATAACCTTTCATTTTACTGTTAGCGTGACAAATTATTGTTGCTCCATCCAATTCAGCAACCTCAAACATCATAGAGTCCATAGCGCCAATGTGGTCTTAGAAACGACCTAATGCTTGCAAGAGCCAAGAACGACGTGCCGTGATTGGGCTGTAGCCAAGACCTAATGTTACATAGATAAATACATATATAGACAGTAAAAATAGGTTTCAAGACTCGCGTGAGGCGCGAACAATTTACTAATGAGCATAAATAGAGGGTGGGGAGCTCATGCACTCCATGAACGTGCACGGGCTTGGCTTCTACCTAAAGCTGGTGTAAACTTGGACCCTATAGCAAAGGTCCTAAAGGTGGGGAGGGTGCAAGCGATCCACATGAGAAGAGAGGGCTAGGACGAGACCTTTCTGGCTGTTTACGGATCAAGTAGAGGGAGAGAGTAGGACGCGGGCTTGTTGCCCTGGGCCCAAATACACAAGAAGGGAGCAGGTCTAAAAGAAATTTATGTTTTATTTTATTACAAATCTAGTTTGCAAAATCATTTGTATCTTTTTCCTAGTTTAGACACAGAGCACTCACTAGAATAAAATCAATGCATAAACATGTAACTTCTCCTTATGTTTGCTTTTAATTTAATAATAAAAGCGTTACTTACTATATTTTAATGCATTCCTAAGAGGATAAATAGATAAATTTAATCTGTTTTTAAAGATCGAAACATTTAGGGTGTTTCCTCCGATTATTCGAAGGATCATCCAAATCTCGAGGATGTGATTCATTTTAAGAGGGTAGGTTTTAACACCCTAATTTTTTAAATTATAAAAAATAATTAATTTGATTTAATTAGCTTAGTCGTATATATTTCAAGGGGGGAGCTAAAAGTTCTATACAAAAAATAAAAGAATATATAAGATAGGGACCTTGCTTGATGCGTTCATGTTGTAGCAATTTTATTTGTTTGCTATTGAGTGCTTTAGCGTTCAAAGTTAGTTTGCACAAAAACTCTTCTCAAATCCCTTTAGAAAAATATGAAAGCTTTACTTATCCATTTCCTTTCTTCCTCCATCTTTTGGCCAAGCCACACACGACAACCCAGCCCACACCCGACCTCCCTCTCTTTCACGCACGCCAACAGGTCATGCCCCAGCCATGCCCTCCCCTTCCCATTCACGCATGCCAACACTGTACATTCACTATTTGATTAGTGGAGTTTAAAATATAAAGTGGGGTAGAGAGTAGGGTAGGAAGTGTGCCCGGAGATAGTCTCGTGCTAATGCCCATGTGATAGCTCCTGTCCCGTGCGCTCACCATGGGTGATAGCGCCATGCAATGCCCCTCACTAAGCTCGCGGGTGAGGATAATGGTGTGCCGCCATGTACAGTGCCGCCCTAGGGACCTCACTCCACCGGTGGCCCCACCTGATCCAATCTCGAGGCTTGAGATTAGATTGGTCTAGGGATACAAACCTCGGGTCCACGGTGGACCCATGGATGTTGCACATGGCCTTAGTCCACCATGGGTCCATGGATCCATCCAACCACACTCTGCCACATGACGTGATCGGCTGATGCCAATGCATAAGAGCCTCCACCTTTCTTTAAAATTAAAAGGTTGTCTTGCACATTTCAAAACTAATTAGAAACAGGTCATGTTTAGCGTTTTAAACCCAAAACTCTCTAGTATTTATACCTGAGGTCCAAAATCATTTTAAAATTAAATCTTAATTATTCAATATTAGGGAAATAGTTTGGTCTAGTTACAACATTTCCATGTCTATGAATTCATCACAATGTGTGGAATAGTTTTATAGGCTTATTTATATTTGTTTTATGTGTTGGTTTCCTTTTTCTAATTAAATGCATGTCTTTCCTTATATGTTGTGCTCTTGTGTATTATGCTTGTTACATATAAAATGGATCAATATGTGGGTATCGAGGACCAGGTTTTTGAAGAAGCCAAGCAACAATAGTTTGGAGAAGACAAGTGTCCCTTGACCATTTTATCACTTGTGTAACTTAAAAATACTTTGATTTTTATCCATGTGACTAGTTCAAGGCTAATAATAAGGTAGAAGTTGACATGGCTTACCTAGATTTATTAATTATTCCTTACATATATGGCTAATAATAAGGTAAAAGTTACCTAGACTTTATCCATGTGTCTAGTTTTGCTAACCTTAAGAGTTACCTAGACTTATTGATTATTCCTTACATATATGGTTTCATGCAGGTCCTTGTAGTTATGCTTACTTGCTCCAACCAACTAATGACACACTGACTAAAGATCCATAATTTAAATTAATGGCTTATCCAGCTGATGATGACAAAAGTTGGATTTTTAGCAACATGGATCTTAGGGGCAAATAAGTACATAGACCCTATCTTTTGGGGTACCTATGTGCACCCTTCCTAAGTACTTATTCATGATGCGACCACCCAAGTTATATTATGCAATCTTAAGCCACATGGTTCTAGTTTGATGTAGTAGAAGACCTTCTACTTGTAGAGAGGTAGCTTTCCGAGTAGACACATAAGTTGGGCCTATATTATTAAGCATGGTAGTCTAGATCCTGCTAGGGAGGCTTTTTGGGTCTATTACTTGAGCTACCTAGGGGAGGTTACCGTGCATGTATATTGTTTAGTACTAGTATAAACTACAAAAAGTCACAATGAAACCCTATCATGCACCTTAGAAGTGTACAAATTCTAGAATATGGTAGTCACAACTTGGGGTAAAGTCGTACACCTCTATAGAGTTTGGCCAAACTGATATATGAGTTGTGCTTATGGTTACAAGTGGCTTAGGCCCTCACATGATTAGAAATAGATTTATTTATGTAGGATGATTACTTGATCTCTTTTGAGAGATGAATGATTTTATATAATGCTAACCTCTAAATTGCAATTCAATTAATGGTTTGAGATCTTGTACTCACCTTGTAATCAAGTTGTTTTAATAAAACCTTGGCAACTAATATGATAATTATAGTAAGCAATGTCAACTTTTACCTTATTATTAGCCTTGAATGTCATTTATTTTCCGTGCACTAGCAGAGTATGACACGCGCTCAACCTTGCTATCTCCAAACAAAATAAAGAATGCTCAAGAAATGGACAGTGGGATGGTTATGCTAATGAATTCCCTAGGTTTAAGGAGTGTGGCTCCTACCATCAACTTTCCTATAGCTATATCGAGTCATGATGATGTATTTGCTTGAGAACTTTTGACGGTATGCTTATGTTTTGCTACACTTGACAAGTCGTAATACTATAAAGTCTTCTTAGTGCACTGTATTTGTTAACTAGTAATTAGTCATCACTTGTGTGGAAATTGATCCTGACACATATGTGATAAACACCTGATTTTGTCCTTCAAAAATCGTGTGTGGCTTTTGGGCCTTAAAACCAATGACAGACAGTTTTGGGTTTGGGCCTCAAAACCTGATTAGATTTCAATGGGAACGACATTTAGAATGTGGTGTCATCATGAAGCTTGTGTCGAGGCAAAACAAAGTCTTGAAGAGCTCATTGTCTTTGGATGCTTGGATCTCAAATTAGATCATTTTGCTCCAAGTGTTAAGTGGTTCAACCAAAGTGATTTGAATCAAATTTGGCCTTTGGGGAAAGTCATGGGCTACCAGTCATGGAAGTCGGCTACCCAACTGATTTCACACCAAGAATAGGCTAAATTGAGTTTAGAACCGGCTAAGTCGATTGGCTACTCTACCTTAAGAAGAACCGACTAGTATGGATTCTTAACCGGCCAAGTGGATTTTAGGGAAAATTAGCCAAGATGGATTCTCATATGTCATGAGCTATTTGTTCCAATTGCATGCTCCTAGCTGCATTTTCTAGTCTAGAGTTTTTTCTTATGTTTCACTGTTGTTGGGGACTTGTTCTCAAATGCTATGAATCAAGAACAAGGCAACACACAATGTTAAATATTAAGGCCCTTCGTCCTTCGAAACATTATTTCCCCTTGGGTATAATGAATTTCGGACGAAGGTTATGAAGGTCATACATTCATAATCATAATAAAAGATAAGAAAAGATTTATGTATAAAATACGGAAAATAACATAACTACTTTAAACATTATTATTAATTTATTTCTATTCGTTTTTCTTATATAAATGATGATAAATTACAAATGTACCTTCGGCTTGAAGGAAAGTAAGGGTACAAGCGTGATGCCAATGCCAAGTCAGCGTGAACAGTACAGGAGTACTGTTCATCTATTTATAGGCATGGGACGCAGCCCGTATAAAATTACATTAATGCCCTTTATTTTTATCAATAACTCTATAGTAATTCTTCGAGGGCTGATTTGGCTTTACATCTTTAAGTCGGTTTCCCCTTTTTGCTGTCATGCCGAAGCTCCTCTGCACATAGCTTCGTGATCGTTTCATCCTTCGTCATGATCGTCTTCCATTTCAGTCAAACTTCGTCTTGACCATGCTTCTGTATACCCGCAACCTGATTCCGAAGATACCTGCTTGCATACTTAGAAAACATTGTCAAATCACGTTTTTGAGGACCTTTGGAAGCCGAAGGCCCCCAACAGTAGCCCCTCGCGATATTAATTTGCTGTAATGACAAATTCATATTGCGATATGGACGAAGGCCTTAAGCCGAAGGTCCGAAAAAACACCTTCTCTTTGCTAGAATAGCAACAGTCTTTGACAAGCGGGACCCTCCAGTTTTCAACGCTCTGGGCGTATAAATAAGAGCTCATCCCGAGTTTATTTGGCACGCTCTCTTGCCAACTGCTTTTAGTCACCCAACTTTTAGCCTGCGCGCAACAACACTTGCTTGGCCTTTTAGATTTTAAAGCTTTGGTTTCGAGAGCACTTTCTCAGCGTTTGCAAGGATGTCTGAAGATAAAAAAGCTGTTGGTGATTCAAAGCTAAGTCTTTCTGAGGAGATGCATCTGAGTTTTCTTCAATCAATGTCGAAGACTAATACAGAGAAGATTACTAAAGAAATTTTGGAGGGTTTATCTGAAGATACTGGTGACAGTGACAGCTATGATGTGGATAGTGGTGGTGAAGACTCCGAAGATCGACCTTGGCGACCAAGCCATGCGGTTTTTGGTAAATCAAGTATTAAAGAAAATCATCTTGTCAACATGAGGGGCAGATATTTCCGGGACTTGTCCGTTGTGAGGGCTGATGAAGGAGAGAAGACTTGTCCGACTCCTGAAGAAAATGAAGTCATGGTATTCCGAAGCTTCTTGAAAGCTGGACTACGATTTCCCTTAAGCAGCTTTGTTGTAGAGGTGCTGAAGATATTTGAAATCTACCTTCACCAACTTACCCCCGAAGCAATCATAAGGATGAATATCTTCGTGTGGGCCGTGAGAAGCCAAGGCTTGGAACCTAATGCGAAAAGTTTCTGCAACATACATGAATTGTTGTACGAGACAAAACCCTAGGGTAAGGAACAGTATCACAACAATTTTGGCTGCTACAGCTTCGGCTCCCGGTCTGGGTCAAGCTGCCCCGTGCCGACCTTTCGAAAGAGGTGGCCTGGCGACTGGATGACGGAATGGTTTTACGTGAAGAATGACTTGAAATCACGAGAAGATATAAAAAGGATCATTATGCGTCCCATCTGGCAACGCTTCGGCCTGCGGAGGCCGAAAGTGGAAATGAATGAAGCAGCCGAAGAATGCCAGAGAGCCTTCGGTGTTGTTTGCTCTTTTATTGGGACGAGGGATTTGGTCCAAGAATACATTGCCTTCAGAGTATGGCCACTTGTGGAAAAATGGGAAATGCCGCAGGAGACCATTAAAGAGACTAACGAAGGTGGACTAATCAGGCTGAAATACACATTCAAGTACGGAGATAAATTCGTTGAGCCAGATGATGACTGGCTAAAAAGCATTGAAACTGTAAGTGATGAACTGCTTGGGGTATATTCAAAGGCCGAAGATACTGCATTGTCAGCAGCCTTCGGAGGCCGAAAGAAGAAGAGGCTGAACCGAGTATTTGACGCGATTGGGTTTGTCTACCCCGACTACCATTATCCAGTGCGGGGTCAAAAAAGAAAGAATACTTCCTCTGCGAAGGAGACTACTTCAGCCGCTCCTAGTGAGCCGGCGCCGAAGAGGAAAAGGGTAAAGGTTCTCACACACCGGCCACGTTATATTGAACTGGCCACAGTGCCTGAGTTCGCCGGTGAGACCTCTTCGGCCACCGAAGCTAAAGAATCAACTCTGCTGCCAGAAATCGAAGAGTTGGCCGAAGTGCCAGCAACAGAAAAGATGGAAGAACCAAGGACTGAAGAAGCAAAAACATCAGAAGTTTTAAGTCCTTCAGCAAAGATTGAGACAGGAAAAAGCCAGAAGGGTCCAATAATGACCCCGAAAAGAAGGATGGTTAATGTGTTAGATGTTTTGGAGACAATTAAATCTTCAAGCATAACTCCAAAGAAAACTGTTGAAACTTCTGAAGTGTCTTATGAAGCCTTTGTTGCTGAAGCTTCGAAGCATCAATTTGAAACTGAAGCTGGGCCTTCAGAGCCCACCAAGGTAAAACCTTTGGAAACCGAAGAAACACAAATTGCAAAGGCAGCCGAAAAAATAAAAATGTCAGAGCCAGTTTTGATTGAAGAAATTGACACTGCTGCCCCCGAAGCACCTTCCAAAATATACGATTATATTGTGCGACACGCTTCGGGGAAGAAATTATCCGAAGAAGAGATTTTTGAAGCTAATCACTACGCGAGAGAATTGAAATATCCGAAGGGGACACTAGTGTTCAATGGGACAAACAAAGATGACTTCCTATACTGCCTCCCAGACAATAAAGAATTATCCGTCTGCCGGGAGATGGCTAGAAGCATGGGGTTTCCGAAGCTTGAAGCTGGACTCTGCGCTATGACGAAGGACGATCTTGCGGATAGCCTTGCATATAATAGTCTGAAGGTGTGAGAATTGTATATTTGGAAATTTACAATTTTTGAATCATTCTTTTATTCTTATAGTAATTCTTTTTTCACATAGGGTTTAATACTAAGCAACGCTTTGAGAGCGCAAAAGAATGCGGAAGACAAAAGTTATAATATTGCTTTCAACAACCTACGATCAGAGTTATCAAGCTGAGGAACGAAGCTTTGGAAAAAGATAAAATTCTGCTTACATTAGTAGATAAAATAAAGGAAGACGAAGCTACCTCTAAGGCTCAATCTAAAGCCCAAAAACGCGAAATTCAGGATCTTCATAAACAACTGGCCAGGGCTAAAGAAGAACGCATACTAGAAGAAACAAAACGAGAACTAAGTGATCAATGGGCAAATCATTTGGAAATAAATGTTGAAGAGCTTCGTGCTTCCAAGAAAAGATACTATGATAAATCCATAGAGTGTGTTAAGAAGATAAAATCTAGCTTCGCCAGCGTTGGCGCATTCTCTAGCGAAGAGAATTTCACAAGGGGGAATCCAGAAAGCCCGATTGAATGGATCAGTCACGAAGCTGAGGGCTTCGAAGAAATCTTGAATAGTCGCGGAGAAATATGTGCTTTTTCAGGCGCCAGGGGGATTGCTACTGTGTTGGAAAGAAAAGGTTGTAATCATGTGAAATCTTTAGCACAAACCGAAACCGCCCTGTCCTCCGAAGACATAAAGGACCCCTCGGCCGAATCAAGCCTGGTTGGTGGAAAATTTTTCACCGACATTTGGGACAATGGCGGCCGAGAAATGGCTCAAGAGATCATTCAAAGAAGCGAAAAAGGCATCCATGATGCTAGGAAGATAGCAGAGGCTGCTGAGAAAGACGCAGAGCCCGAAGGGCAAATAGGTATTAACTAGTGGTTTTTATTTTGTTGTAATTTTTTATTCCAGACTTTGTTCGCGGTTTGTAATAGTAATGTAGCCGTATCTTCTCCTCCCTCAGAACCTGCTGAGGCATCTCCGGGCCCCCACCCGAAGGGAGACGATGAAATTAGAAAAATGGCTGAAGCCATCATGGACAAGGTTATCGATCAGCTACTGAACGAAGCTGCAGAAATAGTTCTTAAGGAGGATTAGATGCTATTGTAAAAATATTTGGAATGTAACATGTGTAATACATTGTAACTTTGAATGTAATATATAATCTATTTATAGTTCAATTCTTTACGATGCATGAAATTTTGCATACATACCATTTTTTGAGCCTTCGGCGAAAAAACACCTTCCCTTCTTTTCATGCTTCATGAAGAAAATCTTTTATATATCACAAGAATTTCCATACTTCTCTGATGAAGAATATCCAAGCTTCGTAAAGTATTCTCCGAAGCTATAAAAAAGTTTTATGTTGCCTCTCCAATGAAGCTACACTTCTTTTCAATTTATCTTGTGCCTTAGCACGATTTTCTCTTTTTCAAAACATTCTCCGAAGATCAATACTGTATCCCCTTCTTGTTTCACATGCAATATGCTGTATGATGCTTATGTTATGCAAAATGATGTGATGATGTTATGTTATGCAAAATGATATTTGTGCCGAAAATACACACATCCCTGCAATAAAGCACACAATCTTTTTATATCAGCGCTGACTTTTCGTTGTAAGCCTCCCTTAGGAGCTTCTTCGCCTTTTACTTTCAACGGAATCAGCGTTTATTTTTCGCTGTAAGCCTCCCTTAGGAGCTTCTTCGCCTTTTACTTTCGGCGGAATCAGCGTTTATTTTTCGCTGTAAGCCTCCCTTAGGAGCTTCTTCGCCTTTTACTTTCGGCGGAATCAGCGCTGACTTTTCACTGTAAGCTCAGAAAACTTACACTACGCTCCCTTAGGAACGACTTTTTACTGCTTTGAATAAATTGCACTGTGTCCCTTAGAACAAATTTTTGATAATACAAAGGTCCTTCATGCCACCATAAATTCGTATGCTTCGGCAACTCAAGCCTATGGAGAAGACATATTTTTATTATGGTAAAAGACGAAACTGTTACAAGAAATTGAAGAACGATAAAAGATACTTAGACTTCCCATAATTGTTTCTTATTAACAAAAAAGTAATACTGAATGTAAAAATGCGAAAAAACTGCTGTCGAGGTAGGATATTTGTCAGTAAATGTGCTTCGACTCTGGCACAGTGCTATTGACTGTGCGAGCTTCAGACTCCTCTCTGAAGTCCCTCTGAAGGTGAGTGTGCTGACTCCCTTCTGGCTGCTGTCCTCGCTGCGTTGGTGGTGGCGGTGGAGGCTGTTGCCAAGATGCTTGGGGTTGACTTGCCGAAGCAATAGAAGCTGCAGAGTGATTGCCTACATATTCTGGGATGTAAGGCGAATGGTACGAAGCAGTTTGCATGACCTGCTTCGGCTGACTCTGTTGTGCTGCAGCTTCTGCTATCTCCTTTTGCTTCTGGATGGTGACGTGGCACATCCTGGTGGTATGGCCCTTGTCTTCACCACAGAATAGACAGTAAATTCTTCTTGGCTGATCCCCAAATCTTCCCCCGAAGCCCCTGGCGCCTCTGCCCCTTGGCGCTGGCGGCCGAACAGAGCTTTGTTGTTGTCCCGAAGCTTGCGAGGAGTATTGTGGCCTTTGCTGTTGGCTCCCTCTATCATCACTTTGAGTGGAGTTATGAATTGACCTGACATGCCTCGTATGAAATCTTCCTCCGAAGCCCCTGGTCATTTCAGAGAACCTAAATGCCTCCTCTCTTCTTTGGCGGAAGTCATTGTCGGCCCGGATGTACTCGTCCATCTTTTGGAGCAGCTTCTCCAAAGTTTGCGGTGGCTTCCTGGCAAAGTATTGCGCTGAAGGTCCCAGCCGAAGCCCCTTAATCATGGCCTCAATGACAATTTCATTGGGCACTGTTGGCGCTTGTGCCCTCAGACGCAGAAACCTTCGGACATACGCCTAGAGGTATTCTTTGTGGTCCTGGGTACACTGGAATAAAGCTTGAGCAGTAACTGGCTTCGTCTGAAACCCTTGGAAGCTGGTTATCAGCATATCCTTTAGCTTCTGCCAAGAGGTGATTGTCCCTGGCCGGAGAGAGGAGTACCAGGTCTGAGCGACACTCTTGACGGCCATGACAAAAGACTTTGCCATGACTGCAGTATTGCCACCATACGAAGATATGGTTGCTTCATAGCTCATCAAAAATTGCTTCGAGTCTGTATGACCGTCGTACATGGGGAGCTGGGGTGGCTTGTAAGACTGGGGCCATGGTGTAGCCTGCAATTATGTTGATAGAGGAGAAGCATCATCGAAAGCAAAATTTCCATGATGGAAATCTTCATACCAGTCGTCCTCATTGTAGAAGCCTTCCTGATGAAGCTCTCTGCGCGGAGGCCTTCGGTTCTGGTCATCTTGAACAAGATGACGAACCTCTTCGGAAGCTTCATCTATCTGTCTCTGAAGGTTAGCTAAACGATCCATCTTCTCCTTCTTTCGTTGCACCTGTTGCTGAAGGATCTCCAGGTTTTGGATCTCCTGATCCAAGTCATCTTCCGGAGGCGTTGGACTAGCAGCCTTCCTCTTCTGGCTTCGGGCCTCCCTAAGAGAAAGGACGTCCTGATTGGGGTCCAACGGCTGCAGAGTAGCAGCCCCTGTCGCTGAAGCTTTTTTCGGCGGCATGACGAAGGTGATGCTTGCCGATGGTGTTCAGAGCTCAAGAAATGGAAGTGAGTTCACCGGAGGTGGGCGCCAATGTTGGGGACTTGTTCTCAAATGCTATGAATCAAGAACAAGGCAACACATGATGTTAAATATTAAGGCCCTTCGTCCTTCGAAACATTATTTCCCCTTGGGTATAATGAATTTCGGACAAAGGTTATGAAGGTCATACATTCATAATCATAATAAAAGATAAGAAAAGATTTATGTATAAAATACGGAAAATAACATAACTACTTTAAACATTATTATTAATTTATTTCTATTCGTTTTTCTTATATAAATGATGATAAATTACAAATGTACCTTCGGCTTGAAGGAAAGTAAGGGTACAAGCGTGATGCCAATGCCAAGTCAGCATGAACAGTACAGGAGTATTGTTCATCTATTTATAGGCACGGGACGCAGCCCGTATAAAATTACATTAATGCCCTTTATTTTTATAAATAACTCTATAGTAATTCTTCGAGGGCTGATTTGGCTTTTCATCTTTAAGTCAGTTTCCCCTTTCTGCTGTCATGTCGAAGCTCCTCTGCACATAGCTTCGTGATCGTTTCATCCTTCGTCATGATCGTCTTCCATTTCAGTCAAACTTCGTCTTGACCATGCTTCTGTATACCCGCAACCTAATTCCGAAGATACCTGCTCGCATACTTAGAAAACATTGTCAAATCACGTTTTTGAGGACCTTCGGAAGCCGAAGGCCCCCAACAACTGTGTTCCTACATCTCTTTTGGGTACATCTCACCATCAATTTTTGTATATGTGTTCAGTGTGAGAGTTTTGGCTCTTTTAGGATTTGAGGCCTCTCAAGGTTTTATGGGATCAATGCTAACATTTCCTTGAGTGTAAGCTTTTATTGGCTCCAATTAACCCCCCCCCCCCTCTGGTATCCTTGCTTGGTCCTTCACATTCAGATGGATCTCGTCCCACATCAATATCATATCACAAAGGCCTTCAAACCATCATGACAAGTTGTTATTGATTCTATCGGGAGTTGTGGTCATCATCATGAGCCTATTATTCACCCTCAAGTCCCTATCCCATGTTAGTAAATTCCCCCCAAATAGATGTAGATCACACCAAGGAAGCCCTTGGATGTCCTCCAACTTTTCCACCACTATAGGAGGCTAGCATAGGATTTCAATCCAAGTTGGAAGATTAATTCATATAAAGTTCATGCCCTTCTCAGATTATAGGAGCAACCCACACGTGGATAACAAGATAATTTAATGATTCACATATGGATAACAAGATAATTTGATAAGATATCTAATGGAATTGTTCCCACATCAAAATTCCTATGATGATCGTGGAAACAAGCATACATCTATGAAAGGGAAATGGGAAAATAACTCATTTCTATAATGTATTGGTGATTAATGACCAACACAACATATTTGACTAACCAGTTTGCTAAGTCTATGAGCTGGTTCACTCAAGTGCAAATTGAAAAATCCAGGTTCAAATGAGCTCAAACAAGGCTAGGAACTAAGTGCAACATTCTGGAAAAAGGTACAATAGTGAGGTTTGAACCTTTGAATATGTTGTGTACACGTTTTAGAATATTTTTGGCACTTTGGTTTACTCTCTACTCGATTTCTACTAAAAGTGTCATTTTGGACTTGTTTTAAGCTGAAATAGGACTTGTATAAAAAAGATGAGCTAAATGTATGAACCTATGACTTAGACTAGGTTGACATACTCTAATAAAGTTTGTATAAGTCATAGACTAGACCAGCCAAATCGAATTCGAAAAGTTTTGCTCAAAAGAGCAAAATCTAGGCTACACTAGGCTCACTAGACCGATCTAGTGGTGCACTGGACCAGACATCGAGAGAGCCCCTCAAAAGATTCAGCAGCCTAGAGCATCATACCCTAGGTCTAATGCACCGGACCTTGTCGTACAGGAACCGCCCAGCCTCGGGAATTTTGACTAAAATTCATCGAACCACGGTCCGGTGGTGCACCAAACCTCACGGGTAACAGCTACTTCGGGCTTCAACAGACGCGCAACAACTAGCTAACATGGTGGATGGTTTGATGGTGCATCAGACCGATCCGGTGCCACCCCAGTTAGGAAGGTGCTAATCAAAATCTTGGAGGACCAGCACTGTTCCTGGTCCAGTGCACTAGCCGAGAGCATATCTAAGCAGAATTTTGGCTAAAATTCATCGGATCATGGTCCAGTGGTGCACCAGACCTCACGGGTAACAGCAACTTTGTGCTTCAACGGATGCGCAATGGCTAACTGACGTAGCGGACAGTCTGATGCCACCCCAGTTAGGAAGGCACCGATCAGAGTTTCGGAGGACTAGCTATTGTTCTTGGTCTGTTGCACCAGTCGAGAGCATATCTTATCAGAATTTCAGCAACAACTAGTTGGGGTTTTGGGCTATAAATAGCCCCCTAACCAGACCTCTCTATTCACCAAGTCACTCAAAAGCTAGTACATCATTCTTACGCATTAGAGAAACACGCCAAAGAAATCCAAGCGCTTTTTTGTGAGATAGAGTTGCTGCTGTTGTGCGCTTGTGTTCTTGTTCTTTGGTGTTGTTCGTGTGCTCTTGTGTGTATTCTAATCCTCTCTTTTGTTGTTCATTGGAGTTCTAACTCCCATAAACCTGTGTACGGCTGCAAGGGACTCTGATATGTGGAGATTCTTGCGAGGAGATATTATAAGGAAGATTTGTGGTCATAAGTTGATCATTGGATCATTTGAGAAGGGTTGAGTGCAACCCTCGTCCTTTGGGACACCACAGCATGGATGTAGTCAAGCATTTGAGGCTTGACCGAACCATGGGAAAAATTGCATGATAAGGAAGATTTGTGGCCTTAAGTTGAGCATTAGAGTACTTTTCCTTTTGCAATTTTCTCTTCCTCCCTCATTCCAAGTTTGTGATCTTCACTTGAGATTTTGCTCTACTCTCTAATTCCGCAATCAAGAGAGCAAACAAGTGCAAGAACTTTGTTCCTTCTCACTCTGACTTGATCTGTATTTTGTGCTAACATATAATTTGGATCAAGTTTGTGTTGAATTTGTGAATTTTTCAGGAGTTGCCTATTCACCCCCCCCCCCTCTAGGAAATTATCAGTCTAGAATCTATGAGGGTGTTGCGTTGTCGTCTTTTGGGTCATTTGGACTTATTACATGTTAGGACTCCTTTGGGACGCAAATAGGTGTCCTTGGATGCCCCATGAACTATATAATCCGTAGCCATCACACTTGTTTAGGTTTGGGTTTTGCTTTAGATCAATCTATGCTCAAATAGTCACCAGTTATGAAACCCCGACTTCGAGTACTTGATAATACATCTGCAATTTGTCACTTCAATTGAGTTGTTTCTTTAAAGTCGTTATTGCTTGTGCTCTTCATTTTGTAGGTTGGTATTAGCCTTATTAGCAAAGTAAACTAGATTGTGACATGCTCATAATAGAGGAGACATAGTGCTAAGGTTGTAGGGTTCAGGTCTTTTATCTAAAGCCAGATTAGTGTGTCAATGTCTACCAAAATGATAGTATTTCCACCTAATGGAAGACCAGGAACCCTATCACTATCACTAGGCACTTACATTATAGGAGTCTTGTTTCATCCTTAAACTTTGGTGTGACAACAAAAAACTCTCCTCATAGACTAGACATAGGTCATAGTGTACCTACACATAT